>NC_053039.3:376424632-377049632 GCF_002575655.3 Aegilops tauschii subsp. strangulata
GGACCGCCGGCTGCTGGGGAGCTGGAGGCGGCGGGCCGGGAGGCGGAGGCAGCACCATCCCTTCGCCCTTGGTGATGCGGGTGAGCCAGTGGCACTTCCGTGTTGTATGGTTGGACGGCTTCGCGCCGCTGTGGAACTTGCAGGGAGCATCGAGTGCTTGCTCGTAGGAGAAGGACGGCTGCCAGGGCGGCCGGCCACCCTTCTTCTTGGGAGCGGGCCGCTCTTCGGGCTGCTCGTCTTCAATGGTGTCCACCTGCCGACTGGAGGAAGTCGGCATGGGGCCCTTGCGCTTGTGGTCGTTCTGGTAGGGGCGCCGGTTAGGGTCGCCAGCCGGCGTCTTGGGAGCCGGAGCAGCTACTTTCCCCGAGGCATCCACTCGGAGCTCGGTCTTCATGGAGGAGTCGGCAGTGGCGTACTTGTCGGCGGTGATCAGCAACTCATCGAGGGTAGCCGGCTCGTCGCAGAGGAGTCAGTGCTTGAGGAGGGTGCCCTCTTGGCACCCAGCAGTGAAGTACTCGATGGCCTGGACCTCGTGCACTCCCTCGCAGGAGTTGCGGAGCTCGGCCCATCGCGTGAGGTAGTCGCGGGTCGACTCGTTGGGCCCTTGGACGCAGAGGGAGAGCTGGCGAGGCTTGGGAGGCCGCTTGTAGGTGCTGGTGAAGTTGCGGACGAAAACCTCGGTGAAGTCCGGCCAGCTGTTGATGCTGTATGGCTTGAGGCTGTTGAGCCACGTGCGCGCCGTCCCTTGCAGCATCAAGGGGACGTACTTCACGGCGACGCGCCGATTGCCATTGGCGATGCTGACGGCTGTGGAGTAGTCGATGAGCCAATCTTCCGGCTTCACCGAGCCGTTGTACTTAGGTGTGTCTCTGGGGAGCGAGAACCCTTTGGGGAAGGGCTCGTCGCAGATGCGGGGGCCAAAGCATGGCGGGCCGACATCGTCGTCTTCTTCTAACGCCAAGGACCGAGCAAGGCGGTCGATCCTGTGGTGGGCGTCACTCTCGCCGACTCCTTCTCGGCGGCCGAGTCGGCCACCGAGAGTCGGATGCGTGATGGGCGGCGGAGTGAGGCGTCTTTCTCTTCGAGGCGGGGGAGGCGGCAGGTTTCCTTGGTGTTCGACCGCCCGAGGGCGGCCATCCGCGTCGCGCTCGATAGTGATGCGAGTCCGGCTGCGGCTGGCAGCCGGCTCCTTGTCTTTCTTCTGGCGCGTGCCGCTCGCAGTCGGCGAGCGGGACGTCGCGGCGTGCTCCCCGCGCGGGGGATGGCTATCAGCTCGGGCGCCGGCTTCGTGCCGTTCTGCAGCCGCGTCGATCAGCTGCTGGATCCGTCTTGTCATGTAGGGGAGCTCATCGGCTCCCAGCCCATTGAGCTCCTCTGCTGCCGCCTGAGCGGCTCGCAGATTCTCAAGTGAGGTGGCGTAGACGGGGCGATCTGCGCCCAGCATGCTGGCAACGGCTGCGCCGCGCTTCTGGACGAAGCCGGCTCGGCTCGGGCCGCTAGGCGGCGGCGTCCCGAAGGCGGCGCGGTCGACTTCGCGCCGGTGGGCCTCGGCGAGGCGTCTCATCGAGGCTATATTCTTGCTCTCCGCGATGAGGGTAAGGCGGCGTGCCTCCAGGGTCTCAGCGTCGGCGTCGGCCGGGAGGGGGACGGAGAGGTCGTGCATCGCCGCTTGCTGAGCGTCGCGGGCGTCCTCGCCCGAGTTGGAGACGTGGCTGATGACCAGCACTTCGGTGACAGCGCTGCTGCCGCTGTCAGCTCGAGGGAGGGGGTCGTCGAAGACCACCACGTCGGAGGGGTAAGCGTCGAGCGACGCGGTGTCGGAGTCAATGAGCATCGGGTCGGTGGAGCCGACCGACTCCACGTCCGCGGCAGGCTCGCTGGAGACGTGAAGTTGGTCGAGGAGGCTGACGAGGCGACTCTCGGGGTAGTCGGTACCTGCGTCGGACGCAGGCTCGTCGGAGATGCGAGTCTCGCCGAGCAGATCGGCGAGGCCGCTCGCTGCGCAGACGTCGTCGACGCCTTGCAGCGCGTCGGGGCAAACGCCATCGGGCGCAGCAGGCTGGCTGCGCTCGCGGGGAAAGAAGAGGGTTCCCGTCCAGAACAGGTCTCCGAACGACGGTGCACCTGGCCCCACGGTGGGCGCCAAATGTCGGGTGGTTGGTGCGACATATGCCAAAGGATGGCTTATCATTGTGGGAGCCAATAAAGCGTCGCCGGTGCCTGGAAACGGGATGAGGCGAAGACATGCACGCCGGCGAATCTTACCCAGGTTCGGGGCTCTCCGAGGAGATAACACCCCTAGTCCTGCTCTGCGGGGTCTCCGCATGATCACTAGATCGATAAGGGGTAGCTACAATCGCTCCTAGAGCTGTTGGGTTCAAGGGAGAAGAAGAACGGGGCTAGCTCTTGCTTCTCTCTATCTATGGTGTGTATGTGTGTGCTATGTTTTGAAGCCAAACATGCACGGGTGCGAACCCTTTGCATGGGTGCTCCGGGGGGTTTATATAGTCCTACCCCCCGGGGGTACAATGGTAATCCGACTGGGAACTGGCCCCAGCCGTCAGTGTCTACGGCTGCCGGCTTCTCCGCCGGCTGGTGGGTCCCGCCGGCTGCCGGCTACTCGGTCGACAGGCCCCCCCCGCCTAGGGTCTTGTCGGCGGCTGCTTACTGTAGCCGCGCCTCTGATGATGAGGGCTTTGTCGAGGTAAGCGTGGCTACAGTGATCCGCATCGGGGGCTATCACTGTAGGCTCACCTCGTCTTGTCTCCTTAATGGGGCTCTTGCTTCGAGGAAGGGAGTCACCGGCTTCTGGAGGCCGGCTATGCTCGTGGGCCGCACTGTGGCCATGCCCCGTCAGGTCGTTGTTATGTAGGAGCGGTTGTGGTCTTGGCCGGCTTCTAGGAGTCGGCGTCCTTCTTGGCCGGCTTCTTGGAGTCGGTGAGGCTGGGTCGCCTTCCGGGAGTCGGCTTTAGTGGTAGCCGGCCGGGGAAGGTGGCCCAAATGCTTGGAGTGCTTGAAAGCCCAAAGGCCTGATAAATTTTCTGAAGAGCCAGGGGTAGTCGGTTAGGCTACCCGTGGCCAATTACTCCGACAGCATTTGAATGGATAAATATGGTATGATGACAGATGGAATATGTACTGAAAATGGATAGGCAGGGCGTATTCACATACACGATGTGTAAACTAAGCTAATGGCAGTGCAAACAAGTAGAAGCAATGCAAATCAACAGTTGCAAGATATGTGCGACAAATATAACCATGGAAAGTTAGAGCAAGCACCTTGATGGGTGATTAAGATAGGGCATCTACCTCTGACTCCTCCACTAGGGAGCTACATTGACTTAGGTCTCCCTCTAGCTCAGAATCACTGTTAGGATCATATTATGAGCATGAATCTATAGGTGGAGAGCGTTTGCATTGCATTGCATCCAGACTTGATTTTAGTCCCTTAATGCCAAGTTTGAAAGACATGGCATTGTTCTGCTTTATTCTTTTCATGCGCGCAAGCTCATAATCATTATGATGCTGTTCAGAATCTGAGATTCATGAAAACATAAAAAGTAGTCAAATTATCTATGGAATGCATTGCGGATTCAACTCGAAGAGTGTCTCCCTATAAACCCCTGCATATGCAAAGTTCAACCCCAACCGTGCTGACCAGACCACACAAAGAAATACAAACCCCTTATGTCTCTATAACAGGCAGACACACATTTCAAAACTGAAGTAGGAACATTAGAATCATATAAAATTCATATTTGAACAAATTAAACCAAGGAATTATGAGTGGCATAATGTTTAGCTTCAAGGGTGGAGTGTTGGTAGTGCGACACAAAGCAAGTAGGCAGATTGTATTCCATGTAAAAGATCATAGCCTATGTAAAAGCTCGAAATGACACTTTCTTTCTATACAATGCAGTGTTCGTTGCCCACACATGATGGAAGAGATCACACAGAGAAATACTATTCACTCATGTCTACGGTTCCAGTATTTTGAAACAGGGTGGTCCACCCTAAAAGAATATTGACAACAAATATAGAAGGCAAGCATAGATGTAGTGAATCAATCATTTACTTGTGAGCTCACTAGGACATGTATGCAGAATTGTAACTCCAGTAAGAGACCGTCCAAAATCTGAATCAAGATGTTTGTCTAGCACTTACTATTTGCAACTAATCGACGTGAATAATTGGATATCATATCGAATGTGTAAGAAAGACAAGTAAAATTGTAAACAAACCTGGCCTGCAGTAGTAATCTGGGCCAATGTCACTACGACCAACAATCCAAAATGACTAGTGTCTGTTCCTAGGGACGGAATTTTGAAACCCTGTGAACTTTACAGGTACTAAAGATTACTGAAATACATCTGAACCATTAAGTGTAGGCAGCACTCAGCACACAACAAACCCTAATGACAGTCCTGCCTAATGAGTAATGAATCAATTAGAAAATGGGTGATGAGGAGTGGCTGCTGAAGTGCTGAGTGTTGAGGACATATCTCAGGATAAATCCGGTTGGCTTAGTGGTTGCTGCACACCTGAGTCCTGAACGGACTGGGGAGGTAGGCACGGAGGCGCGCCCGGGCAGCAGTGACGCTGTAGGGCGAGCAGCTCCTGACCTCCTGCTAGTCCAGCGTCTCCTCCTAGAGTCATGCCATCCAGGGACGGCAAGTCACCGACGAGGCAGGCGGCTAGGGGCGACTAGAGATCGGAAGCGCGCAGCAGAACAAAGGGGAATCTAGGCCTGGGATGACCCAAAATCCCAGGATGGGCCGGCCCACCGTGGGCACCCTGTAGAGATACACACCCGAGTGGCGAACGTGCATTTTCCAAACTAAATTAGTTACATTTAGCTGACCAATTAAACGACTCTGTTTTAATAATATCATATTCGTATTTGAACAACTAAGCTTGTTTAGCTCGATGGGTTTCCCCTCCGAAATCTATTAAAGAAACCACCACGGAACCAACATGATCAATTAAACCCTAAGCATGATCGATTAAACCATATTATGATTGTGCCGTGGCAGATTTAAAGCTGCAAACAGGAGAAATGATATTTAGCATCCATTGTTTGCTTCGAACTAAGAACTAAATTCTAGTAGCTGAAAAGAAAGTAGAGTAACCAAGTTACGATCTATTTTCTGGTTGAGATCAAAAAGTTGAGGAGATATGAAGTACCACCTCTATTGCGTCGCCGTGTTGGCGTCGGGGGTGCGATGGCTGTCGGTGGTGTTGAAGCAGATCTCCGACGGTAGACGGGTGCATCGGGGAATAAGTCCCGTTGCGGTGGAAGAGCAGGTCGTGTGAGCGGCCCCGACAAAGAGGACGACGGCGCCGATGAAGCGAGAGGACACGATGCAAGGCTCTTGGTCCATCGCCGTGGATGAGAAATTTCCATCTCTAGTAGTGGACGATGCGGTCTTGGTAGGCGATGGATGGGGTGGAGGACGGCGGCGATGGATGGGGTGGCGGACGGAGGAGGCTGGTCTGGGGATGGTGTTCTAGCACGGATGGTGTATGAATGGGAAAATGGAGGGAGAGGTATGGGGAACCATGTTTCTGGGATGCGCGTGTCTGAAATATGGGAAAGTTACGAACTTAGCCCCCGTTTAAAATTTGGACGTCTCATCGGTTGGGGATAGGATGGTAATCTCGCATCTCGCCAATATTTGCCCAGAGCGATTTCGGGCGAGGAGAGGGTGTTTTGGCGCCCATGGTTGGCGCCCATGGTGTATGAACGGGGCTGACAGGTAGGGCGGTTGTGTCACGTTTGAGTGAAGTTACAAACCTGCCCCTATTGAAAATATTTGCCTACATCGATTTTGGCCGAGTCGAGTTTGTTTTGCCGCCCACCGTGTATCAATGGGGAAATGGAGTGAGAAACAGAGGTCTTTCAGACGAGCTTGAATCAAATGTGTTTTGCCACCCATGATTGGCGCCCACCGTGTCGGAATGGGCTCAGAGGCGGTCGTGTCACGTCTAATTGAAGTTACTAACCTACCCCTATTGAAAGCAGTGGAAATCGGGCCGATGGATTGTCAGTGTAATGGGTGGATAGCAATTTCCATCTCCCAAACACTTGGCTGCGGGCAGCCAACATGGGAGTGGACATTTTGCCACTTCTTTCGAATTTTGGGACAATAAGCATCCACGTTTACCCTGGCAACTAAATTCGAATCCATTTTGTATTCCTATACGAATCTTTATAAATCATTCTTTGTGTTTTTATATATCTTCAAAAGCACGACAAAGATGCATTCCACTGTCATATATGAATATGATTTACAAATGCCGATACTCAAATTCAGAAGCTAGAATCCAGTTTAAGGTGAATTCGCATATTTGGAACACTTTATGTCCAACTCAAATGTCACACGCAGCATAATGTGTACTCCCATTTAGATATGTACACAAGCGATGTATCAAGATTCCAATACCGAGTCAATCAACCAAGAATGTACAAAACTAACAGACATATAAACACTTATAGAGTATATGGATCAATAATATCAACTAACATACATAAGCCAGGCCACTGTACTTTTTTGCTAGAACAACATCCTTTTTTGGCGAAGCTACTATAGCATCTTGGCCCTTTCCGATGTGTTCCACTTATGGTCCATCTATACTACTATTATTGCTGAATGCACATTCAGCCCGATTGGCATATTTGTAGGTCTGGCACAGCAATCAAAATGAAATGTCTCTGAGTCTTATCAATTAATACACACTTGTGCTCAAATAAAATTACAAACCAAAAAAACAATTATTACATGATCTCTAAAACAAATGGTTTGATTGATTACATGAGCAAACAACACAAAGGTTATTCAACGATAGAAAGAACATTTCACCTATGATTTACCAAGTGGGAATTTAATTTCCTTTTTTCCTTCAGGATCTTAACAATGCGGTCCTGACAGAGATGGAGGCGGTCCTCAAGGAACCGCCCGGGCCCCCAGAGCCTCCCGAGGCTCAGGACCCCGGTGGCTCGTGAGGAACGACCCCTCCGCCGCGTACCTTCAGCTGCTCCGATATCCCTTCATCAACAGAACCAGGTGACATTTTCCAAGTTTATTTAGCTAGGAGCGCCCCTCGGGCTGCATTATTCCCAGGCCATGTGGGACCATCCCTGTGGCATGTACCCCTTTTTAATATGTCTTTAGCTTACCTTGCTGGGGGCGCCTCTCGGGCTGCATCATCCCCAAGCTGCTCGGGCCTGACCCAGCGGCGTGTATCTTCCCTGCAATTACCCAAGCTAGTTCACTTCCCATGCTTAACCTATCTATGACTATTACTTGCTCGATCATCACCCATCAAGGGAGCCGCGCGCCGGCCGTCTTTCTTCAGGATCCTTCGCGTGAGTTGGCTAGGCACGGCGTTTGTGCTCGGGCCCGTCCCTGCAACGTCGATAAATCCAACGGCTGAGCTCTGTCTGGCGGGCCGGCCACGTTCACCTCACCTCCTGGGGCCGTTGGTGCTCGGCCCTCTCACGCGATAACCTCAGGAGATTCGTTCGGTGCAGGTTGTCTGACCATCTCGCAGGACCAGTACAGCAAATAAGGACCAAGACCAGGCGCAACCTGCCTTGAGGTAGGGCCTCGTGAGTACCGGGCTGGCTCATGAGTGCCCAGATACACCTCGTCTAGCCCTGCCGTGCAAGCCACGTGTCAGGGCGGGACTGTACACGCCCCGGGGGCTCTCCACAGAGGGAGCCCCCCTCCCACGCACAAGTGGAAGTACTATGCTCCGTGCTGGCCATCGACACTGCCGAGGAGCGGCTATGCCCGTGCACAAGCGGAAGCACTATACTCTGCGCTGGTGATAAACAACTGAGGGCGGCCTCACGGCTGTACCAACCTCAGGAAGCTCCAGAGCTCAGTGTCCGGCCTCACCGCAATGCCTCCCTTTAGGAGAGCCGCACGAGGGGGCTGGGCGCGGGGGCTGCGCTCGGGCCATGCCCGAGCGCATGGCAGCCAACCGGGTCTACCGGACCTGGTCGTTGCGCGCCCCTCCCGAGCCAGGCCTCGGTGAGGGCACAGGTATGGAGGTTGTTTGCATGTCAAGGGGGACCCCTGAGCATCGCGACTCAGGAGCCTAACTGGTCACGTAGCCTCTCACTCCTTGGAACGTCCTGGTCTTCGGTCGGCCCAACGGCGTTTGAGGTATGCGTGGGGCCGGGCTCTGCCGACGTAGAACATTAACCTATCCTCGCGTACTCTCCCTATAAGCTGTTTGCGCCTGAAGGAAGACTCCTGAGCATCGTGACTTAGGAGCCTAACTGGTCACGTAGCCCCTCACTCCTTGGTCCGTCCTGGTCTCCGGTCGGCCCAACGGCGGTTGAGGTATGCGCGGGGCCGGGCTCTGCCGACGCAGAACACAAAGCAGATAGGAAGAAAATCGCAAAATCTCAAAGCAAATGTTACAAGACATATTGTTCTCACAATATCAAACGAAAGTTTAACGCCTCCACGAGGCCTGATGCATGCTGCAGGAATGAAATAGGAAAACAGCCGCAGGTCACCCCTGGACACCGCCATCGCCCGTAGAAGGTGCTCCTTCCTTGGTAGCGTCGCCTTCACCTGCACCGCCAGCTGCAGGATCGGTAGCATCGCCGGTCGAGGGCATGAGGACGAAGCTGCGGAACTTCTTCAGTAGGGCCTCCACCTGACCTTTCATGGCTGCAGCGGCAGCCGCACAGTGTTCATCAGCTACAGGCTCCAGTAGCTCGTCAAGACAGGCATCGGGGTCGCGAAGGTAAAGATGGCTGAAGACACGCGTCAGCGCAGCTGAAGAAAGGACGCGAGCCTCTGCCTCAGCCATGGGACCGATGCCCTCCACGACTTCCTCAAGCGCCTTCACCAAGTGGGGAAGTAGCTGAGCGGCGCCATCCTCGTCGGTGGTCAGCGGCGTCTCCAAGCCCGTCTCCAGAAGCAAGAAGGCCAAGTGGTCTTCAGCTAGTACCTTCGCCTTGGCTTCGAGCTCGACCTCCTTCGCCTTCACCTTCCGCTCCAGCTCCTCCAGCTCGTCGCGCTCCTGGGCCTGCGCCTTCGCCAACTGCCCCAACTCGGCGTCGCGGTCCATGACGGCGTCTTCCGAGGCCCTCATCTCCTCCTCCTTCGCCTGGCGGCCATGGGTTTCTTCGGCGTGCTGGTCGCGCAGACTCTTCATCTCGTCCTCGAGCACCCGGCAGCGGTCGCGAGCGGTCTCGGCGTCCTTCAGCGCCGCATCGCGATCGGCCGCAGCTTTGGTGGCGGCCTGCTTCTCCTTTTCGGAGGCTGCCGCGGCCTGGTTCAGGGTCGCTCGAATCGCCGAGTCGGAGTGAAGCCAACCCGAGGCCAGCTCCAGGCGCCCAGCTACCAGGCGCGGGTCCGCGCCCAGGAGATCTTCCCGCAGCTGGGCCATCTCCGAAAGAACGCGCTCCAACGCGGCAGAGGAAGCAGAAGAACCTGGGGCCAGGGGCGCAACAGGAGGAAGGGGCGGCACTGTCACCAGAGCCTGGGAGATCAAAGGCTCCAGAGTATTTGGAACCTCATCAGCTAAGCCGGGCACCGACACTTCCGGAGCCAGCGGGGCCATGGGGGCTGACTCCTCCCGATGATGTTCCTCTCGGCCTCGCGAGGGCGACCGGGCTGGGGACATGCGAGTGCTGTCATCTCCTTTCTTTGCAGAGGGGGCGCAGCCGCTGTATCCTCCTTCCTTTTCTTCGCCGAAGGCGTCGGCCTGACCAACCAAGGTTGAATGTCAGAAAATAGCTAGTGCAAGCAGGGACAAGACGAAGCATGAAGCACTTACTGATCCACCGCGACAAAGTCCACCTTTCGCTTGGGGAGCCTGAAACCCGAAAGCTTCGGAGCCTGAGGAGTGGGCGCGCGGGCTCCGGGAGCAGAAGACGGCACAACAGAAGGGCTGGAGGCAGCTCCGGGTGGCGTTAAGGCGGAGGCAACATCCCGAGGAATCAGTGACGACCTGCTCCTTGTCGGGAAGACGGGCAGTGATCCCTCCTCCTGGTGGGCATCGACCTCGGCGTCGTCAGGAAGGGTGCGGAGGATTTCAGCTTTGCTCAAGGGGGAGGTTTCCCCCATCTCCTCGGGGGTCGCCTCCCAGTCCTCCTCCTCTTCTTTCCCCTGCAGGACTCATCAGAAGATAGCTCCACCGGCTTCGGCGCCGCGGGGACTCCGGAGAGCACAGGCGGCACCAGCCCGTGTGCGTCAAAGGTCGGCCTGGAGGCCACGATTGGCTCCCAGTCCTTGCGGAGGAACAAGGGAACAAAGGCGCTCGGCGGGTACTCCTGGTTGTCCCTAACCAGGAGGCGCAGGACAGCAGTCAGCTCATCATTAGGCAGGGCCCCCGCCCTCAAGCGAATCTTGTCTTCTTCATCTCCAAGCCTCTACAAGGGGCGCGCACGCGCCTGGAGCGGGGCGACGCGCAACATCAGGAATTCCCTCCGGAGTATGGCCCCTGTGACCTTCGCCGCCTTTGCGTTGCCCGGCTTCAGGTAGGTCTGCATCTGCGCCAACACCGACGACGCCCGCTCGTCAGTGAGTTCTGCACGAGGCCACCCCTTGTTAGACTGGGGTGCCTCCATTGGCAATGCCAAGTGCGGGTGGACGCACTTGGCGTCCATCATGACCCATTTGGCCCGAATGTTGTCGGCTCTGTTCCCGGTGTTCGAGTTCGAGTTGGCCTTGCCGGATGCGATGAAATTGGCGCACCCGCAGACGTGCCCTTCGCTGACGCAAAGAAAGAAGAAGTGGCGCAGAAGAGCCACGGACCGCATCACGCCCAGATACGCCTTGCAATAGTAGGCGAAGATGGACAAGAGGAGGATGGAGTTGGGATGAAGATGCAGCACGTGCAGCCCGTAGTGGTCGAGGACCTCATAGAAGAAGTCAGAGAAAGGGGGAACCAACCCGGCGGTGATGCTGCTCGTGAAGAAGGGGACAAAGGTGCTTCCCTCTGGCTCCGGCACGTCGGAGGCGAGCCGGAGCTCCGTCTTCCCCCTCTCGTTGCTCTCACCCGCCGTCAGCAAGCGCGTGGCGGCTAGGCTCTTCTCCATGACGTTGGGGGCTTCTAGAGCTGGCTCGTACCTAGCCGGCGAGGCGGAGGACTTGACCTTGCACGGCGCCATTGGACGCGGATGCGGAGAAATATTGGAGCAGATCTGGAGGTTTCGGCAACAGGGCGCAAGAAAGGGGATCTGAGCACGGAGAAGGGAAGCAATGAAGGCAAGCACTATTTGCGCCAGCCTTTTGTCAAGTCAGGTAGTTGCCGAGGCAGCATGGGGAAGCGGAGACGCCCACGTCCAAACAACCGCCACGCGTCGACCAAGGCCGCAGGCTTTTGGGGCCCGCGGCGCTCCGTACTTGACCTTTGGCTTTGCCTCGAAGTCAAGCCCGAGCGCGCCTTGGGCCCGGGGGCTACTTTCGGCGTTCTGGGAACGGGGGTCCCCAGACTTGCCTGCCTGCGGCCCGCGGCGTGGCTGTGCTAGCGGGCCTGTACGGCCCATCTTCATCGACAAGGCATTCAAAACCCTCGTGAGGGGCCAAGCCTCGTGAGGCAGACGACGCAAGACCTCCTCAGGAGCGACCTCACCAGGTTGGCTCACGAGGAGCGGAGAGATCAAGGCAGGGCAAACCTCGCGAGGTTCTCGTGACGTGAGCCATGACGATCAAGATCAGGCGGGCGCCAGCGCGCAGTGTCCTTGTTTCCTCTTTGGTGCTAAGGAGGCAAGCGCAGGCGCCGAGTACCGAGGCAAAAAGCAAAGGTTCCCATATCGGTGGAACGAGACCAAGACCAGGAGGACGGCAAGACGGAGGTCACCATGTAGCCCAAGGCGGCGTCACCACCAGAGCCTTTTGCACGCGAAGACCACTTTTGTCAGGATTAGTAGTACTAGCTGTCCCCTTTCAAATTGGCTGTTGTTGGCTCCCTTCCCGCTCAATATTTGGGAAGAGGACCAGGGCCTATATAAGTAGAACTAGCCACCGCAGTAGGGATCCATCCTCCATCCTCTCACCCACAAGCTCGCAGAGCAGAAGAACACCTCAACCTCAGGAGGCTGTTCTTCCCTTTGTACTGTTCATCATCAGCACAAGAGGCAATCCACCACCACCACACTGGAGTAGGGCATTACACCACAACGGTTGCCCGAACAAGTATAAATCTTGTGTCATTTGTGCTGCAAGTTCATCGAGTTCGTCTGCGAGATCTTAGGGAGCTAGGGCATGGATCGGTAGGCAGGAAAGAACTTCGCGCGCACCCCTGAGTTCGAACCTTAAGGGTTTTGTCGGAACCCGTGATCCGACACAATTTCTGCTTATTTATAACTCCCCCAATCAATACTGAACTGACTGAATCTGATGTATCTAATCAAGTTTCTGGTGCAAACATACAAGCTCGTGTTGTTCTTGAGCCTGAAGTGTCTAATGAACAGACTTCTAATGAAGAATTTGATGCAAACGTTTTACATGCTCCTGGTGATGAACATATAGTGTCTAATGAGGGATCTAATGCAAGCATTTTGCAAGCTCCCATTGAAGGATTTAGTGTCTAATGATGATCTGCTATGTTGAGAGAGACAGAGAGATTTGCACGCATTGATGACAAGCAAATTATAGTACATTTTCATGGCTTGAGGAAATATTGAGGCCATCTACCAGAAAGTCCCCGTATCATGACAATGTAGCTTAAACACTTTTCTAATCTGTTGTTTGAAACTATTGGCATACTTGTGCATGATAGA
This sequence comes from Aegilops tauschii subsp. strangulata, assembly GCF_002575655.3. Classification (NCBI taxonomy): domain Eukaryota; kingdom Viridiplantae; phylum Streptophyta; class Magnoliopsida; order Poales; family Poaceae; genus Aegilops; species Aegilops tauschii. Next base: position 376,437,384 of record NC_053039.3, read on the forward strand.
TATATTGATATGCAGTTTGCGCACTGGTTATAGGTGCAATTACACTTTGATATTTTCAGCGAGAGAACGAATAATTCAAGCAGGTACAGACCATGTTAGTAGTCCTTGTACACCATGTTGCATTTTGTGTTTTTCGATGCTTGCATCATTTGGAGTTTTATAATCTGAACTACTTTGGATCATTAGCTGGTTTTCAAAGTGCATGTAGCTTCACATTTCTCAAGTTATGTTGATTTCTGGAGTGCAAGTGCCTTCGTATTTTCTAGTTAAATGTTCGCCCCTGGTAACTTGAATTCGTGGATCCGCCACTCAAGACAAATCATACACGCATGCTAGTATGAATTAAATGAAATGCAGGGACTTACGCTAGCTCGTTGTACAGGCTCACTGCAGCTCTGCTTGCTCTTGGGATGTTTCATGTACAAGTCCATGTTACCACTTGCTTGGATGTGCAGGCCTTGTGCTCCTTGCATCCCCTCTACATTTTTGACACGGCGAATGGTTGATCAAATAAGAGGAATCGACCTTGCTGTTGTACCGGAGGACAGATACTTACAAGGTTATACAGGTGTGCAGGATTTGTAACAGATCTCGTAGCGGCGTCATGCTTCGCTAAAAAATTGTTTTGCTTGTTTCAGATGATATCTCCAGAAGAAATAAGAGTTAAAATTAGAGTTACATAGGTGTGTAAGCTAAGAGAGCAGTGAAAGGATATCCAAACATCGTCGGAACAGTGCTCAAGGGAGTGATGTGTTGATACCTAGTTCAGGCCGACGTTTGGGCATGCTCGCCTAGCTAGAGTGTGGGTCACTTCAGAGCCGTTGAGGGTGATGCGCTGGCTGGCCTCGCACGGATGCAGATCTTGTGTGGCAGTGGAGCGCTACGATGCGGTGGATGATACCGTTGGTGAAGCCCCGACGGCCTCGGGGGGCGGAGGTGCGACGATGTGCTCGGTGAAGTAGCCCTGGTGAGGTGGGAGACTGCGTCGGTGAAGCGCACCTGATGCGGTGGAAGTCGGTGTCTGTGAGGCATGTCGGATGCGGCAGCCGACGTTGTCGGTGGACCACCCGGTGCGGTGGACGAGGGCGTAGATAAGGTAGCTCCGGTGCGGTGGTGAAGCGCGACCGTCGTCTTCGTCGTCGTCGTCCGGCACAGAGGTTGGGAAAGAGACGAGACGAGGGGCGATTCGAACTTTGCTTGGGTTGGCAGCGAATTGGGGATTTGAGCAATCTGGGCGCGGAAGGGGACGGTGGAGAAGGGAGATTTTGCAGGGCTGGAATTGGGGCCGCCAGATATTTCAAATTCAAAACGTGGAAGCGCGAACTTATTTTGTCGTCATCCTTTTGGGGGGGGGGAGGGAGGGGGTGGGTGGCCAGGTGCTAAGCGTCTGTACGACACGCGACCGCCACGACACGACCCTGGTCTGCCTGTTGCGCCTACATTTGAGAGGAGATTTGAGAATGCAAATGAATCTTCTTTCATTTGCAAATGAATCTGTATGTATTACCATGCCCGTGTTTTCCTTGCAAATAATTAGTCATTCGAAATGAGATACTATAAATTAATTAATGAGGAGTTATTTAAAAAAATGAAATGGTAGCCACGCTAATGTGGATTAGAGTGTGTGTCACATAATTAGTTATTTGAATTAGAGTGTGTGTCACATAGCGATCTCCAATTCTAACGTGGATTTCGCATTTCACTGTGTCCATGCTACTTTTTTAATACAAATTCATATGTATATGATGAACACCATGGTAGTGAGAAAACTTTTGGATGGATTCAAACATATGACCTACAAAACTAGCACAACAATCGAGTCAATGTCAACTTTTCCAAACCTATTATGGCGCGAATTCGAAATAATTACCCATATGCATGGTCCTCAGTTCAAATCTTACAATGTACACCGAATTGAAACATCAATATTAAGTCTAGTACTATCTACATTCAAATGTTGTTTTCACCCCCCCCCCCCCCCCCCCCGGCACACACGCTACATACTTCCTGTATCGATCAATCTTCCTCTCCTAACCACCTTAGGAAGCTATCGGTTTCTGACACACGTTCATTCTTTCTCTCCATGTTTCGATCTCTAACTCTCTCAACTATACAACCCCCTTTTTCCACTCTGTTACCAAATGTATTTACCTCACACACCCGCCATTGCACCCCATGCCGAGCTCTCTCTCTCTCTCCCGCCCACCCTCTCTCGGTAGATACATGCATTACCTATCTAGCCCCCAACCTCTCGTGCGCACGCATGCACATTGTCTATCTAGGTCAGTCCCTTGAGACCATCTCACTCTTTCTTCCGCACGGCGGGCCACACTCGCTCAATCTCGCTCTCTTTATCTGAGTCTTGATTAACCTCGTGCATGGGCATCGGCACGGGCGTGCGCGTCAGTGCACGCACAGGCCCATGCGCTGGCAGGTGCACGGGCGCGTGAAAGTCGGCCGGGACCTCGTGGAATCCCATGGCATCAAGCTCGGCGACAATGTGTGGCTCCCATCCCATCAATGCCACGGGGATGGGTGCTGGCGCAGTTGGGGCGACGGGAGCCGGAATGGGAGCGGGGACAGGCGCGGCGTCTTCCCGCAAGGCCGGTTCAAGCTCGTCCCAAAGCGCCTTATGTTCTCGAGACTCTGGCTGGGTGTCTTCCTTAGGAAACTGGAAGACTAAGGGCAGACGATCATGATGCGGCATGGCGTACGTTTAGGTCAGGCTGGTTGGAGGTAGATGACAGGAGAATCGGAGAGGAAGAGAGAAGATTGTAGCGATACCGGGTAGTGCGGGGTTGATCTTAAACTGCGGCGCCGGCGACATTAAAAGTAGGAGCGGTTGGGACGAAGGTGGGCGGCGGAGCCTGGTCAAAGGGCTCACCTCCCGGTGAGCCCGCGCAGTGGTCTGCTCGCACGCCTCCCTGTCAGCCGGCACAGCGGTCTGCTCGCACGCCTCCTTGTCAGCCGGCGCAGCGGTCTGCTCGCACGCCTCCCGTCGACTCACACGCTTGCTCGGACGGCACCTGCCGATGAGAAGCGGTACTCGTGGCGGCACGTAAACGCCCATAGTTTCAATAGTGAAAGTGTTTGCCTTAACGTGACAGGTCTTTGTTCCAAAATACCTTGGCTCTTCATTTGTGCAACTTGTCATAAGCAAGTTGTCTCAAATTGAAGAAAAATTACGAAGGAATATTTGTGCCATATCACGTGACCATGCTCAGTTTCATGAATTTCTGGTCACTTTTGGATTTTATGAAATTTAAAATCCAGGATTCAAAACAATATCATAACCTGCATCATGCAATAAATTTTTAAGCGATACATCTGTCTTGTTGTATTTCTTAAGAAAGGATTTGGTCAAACATTTTGCTTAGTTAGACTTCAGAGAAGTTATATATGCAGAGTAAAAGGATAATCTGTCCGTACCAATGCATTGCCTGATATATTAACTCTTTTTTTTTAGGGGTCCCTAATATATTAACTCAATTACTAGGCACGAACAAACGGGCTGAACTCTGTGCTCATCCTGGTGTAGTAGTACTAGGCAATGCAGTTGACGGGTGACCTTGGGGAGCGGCGACCGAGGGAATTGAACCGTGCTTGGCACGGTAGGTAACGTTGTCTAGTTACTAAATCATCCCTCCATTGTTCATCGGTAGTCATTATGGACCGGGGACATGAGGGGAATCTAGGGCTGGAATTCTGGCCGCCGGATATTTTGACTCGAAACGCGGAGATCGACTGGTTGGGGTTGGCTAATGTGCGTACCACGCACGCCACCAGAAGGACACGAGCCCGGTTTTTTTTGAGGATCAACACGAGCCAAGGTCTGGCTAGTACGCCGTTGGGTACCATTCGAGAATACGAAAGAAATCTTTTAAATTGCCGGACGAATCTATGTGTATTACAATGCCTGTATTTTCCTTGCAAATAGTAATCTCGACGTGGTAATTGATTTATGACGAGTTCTTGAATTAGAGTGAGTTTGTGATATAGTGATCATAACGTGGATTTCACATCATAGTATCCGTAGTAAGTTTTTCATTGGAAATTGAAATTTAAAAGATGAACAATATGGTGGTGAGAAAACTTTGTATGTATCAAGCATATGACCACACACACACACACACACGCAGACACACACGAACACAACAACAATCCAATAAGTATAGTGCATCTATTTTTCCAAACCATGCATGTATGACACGAATTCAAAAATACTCCTTATGTTCCTAAATATTAGTCTTTTGGAGATTTCAACAAGTGACAACATACGGAGGAAAATGAGTGAATCTACACTCTAAAATATGTCTATATACATCTGTATGTGCCAGTCCATTTGAAATCTCTAAAAAGACTAATATTTAGGAATGAAGGGGGTAAAATGTAAGACATGCATGGTCCTGAATTCAGTATTTAAAATGAACAATAAACTAAAACATGAATATTAAGTCTAGTACTATAGTACATGCAAAAGTTGTGTTTAGGCGGAGCTATGTACATTGTCAGGGGTTAACCCCTCGACCTTAGGTAAATTTATGAAGCTCTGTTTAGGATTGTTTAGATCATATTTGTACCCACCCTAGCTTCCAAACACCGATTGGTTGTGCACCCCCCTCCCCGAGATAATATCATGTGCCCCCACACCTTAGATGCTATATGCTGATACGAATTTCTTGGAGCTTGTAGATCTAAGATATAGCAGCTCACGTGATGTCTTAATATTTTTACAAGAAACCTTAATGAGTTTGAGAATTGCACACAATTTGTGCAAAAACTACTCAGATGCCCTTGGATCCCATATCCAACGACCTCGAAGCTCGTATCACCGTAGCATCTAAGATGAAGGACATCATATTCTCCTGTATGTAAGAATATCATGTGCTACCACACCTTAGATGCTTTGGTGATTCAAGCTGTTCAGAGCCGTTGGATTTGTGACCCAACAACTCCTCGGTGGTTCAAATGGTTTTTTGCAGAAAAGCCCCCAAAGAGTTCGGCCACTGCTTACAAGCACAAAGACTGCTCAGATGCCATTGGATCTCAGATCAAACGACCTCAAAGCTTGTATCACCATAGCATCCAAGCTGCGAGAGCACCTGATGTTTTCTCGCACGGGAGAATATGAGGTGCTCCCGCACGGTAGATTCTATGGTGATACGAGTTCACGGAGATCTAACGACTCACGGTAGGAGGTTTGAATTTTATGCAATATACGACTGAGAGAGTTTGGGAATTGCGCAGAAAGTAAAAGTACTACGCATCTGCCATCTGATCACAGATCATACGACCTAGATGCTCGTATCACCGTAGCAGCTAAATAAGCTACAGGGAGCACCTAATATAAGCAATGGGGAGCCGTTGGATCCAAGATGCAGCGGCACACACAAGAACTGAATGTTTTATTTGCAAAAAGACCTTTGGAGAGTTTGGAAATTGCGCATAATTACAAAGACTACTCCGAAGCCATTGGATCTCACTTCCAACGATGTAAAAACTCGTATCACCATAGCATCTAAGCTGCGGGGTGGATGTGATATTCTATGCCGTTGTCATTTTTGTTCGTAAACTTGCAAAATACGTGTAACTCGTGCCGTTACTTGTCTAACCGCACAAAGTGTTTGTTCAAAAAAACCATCCTACACTGTAATATCGGAATAACACACGGGGGTCCCACTTGTCATTGATCAAATTTGGACCTAAAACTAACAAATCTGAAAGAAAAAATTCGAACTGGCAACCTGGACTAAAAAGCGTAAGTCGATAGCCTGAAACAACAACGGTTGTTGGCTTTGTCCCATAACTTGATTTTATACAGTATTACGTTAAGTAGAGTAGAGGGAGTGCCTGGTCAACACGTGCATGACCGTTGACTCACTTACTGATGGGTCCCATGTCTGCGATCTCTCTCTCCTCTCCATCGTCTAACCTTTAGACGCACGAGCACACACGAAGAGTGGCGCTAGCTTGCTGTGGTGTTGTTATAACTAAAAAAGCTTGGAAAATAGAAGAATCGCCTAGAACAAGAGACGTTGTGGCTGGTCGAGACGGAGCTAACCACACCTATCCTCCATGCCACGTTAGCATGATGAAGCCGTGTGGCTAGTGGGGTGTTTTCGACCGACTGGCTGGGTCCCGAGGTCGAACCATTGGTACTACTACGTCTGATACAGTATATTTTTACATGTAGATTTTTTCTCCGTGCCGAGACGTGGCACACCCTAGCTTCCGCGCGGTTTCGGGGTCCTCCCGGGTGGTGCACGCATATATTCTTCCTTCCCGAGATGTGGGACGCCCTACCGCGCGTTTCCTGGGTCCTCCTCGGTTGTAGCATCGAAGCAAGTAAATGAGTCGTCAAATCACGAAAGACCACCTTTCCTGCCGAGTACATCAGTGAAGCACGGTGGCTAGCTATTTGGGCTAGTGCGACCGATTAGCTAGGCCGCCGCCACATTTGTTTTTTCACCCTTTTTTTACCTCCTTGCTGGCAGGTAAATTTAAATATCCACGGAGGCGTTGCTCTAGTCTTTGGGTGCGGCAGGCGCGGCAGGATTTTTAATTTTTTTGATTGACGGGAGCAGGCGCGGCAGGATTTTTTATTTTTTGATTGACGCGAGTAGGCACGGCAATAATTAGTCACGATGACTCCGCCTGTAAAACCCACTGCTCCCTGATGTGAGAAGTCGTCGACTGGTGTCTTCCCATGGTGAAAACCTAAAGATTCTCCGATCCTCGGCTGGCTCCCTCCGCCTTCCTGTAGATTGCATTGCCTGTCAGCCGTTTCGCCCCCTTTGCTTCATCTCCCCATTGCTTCTACCTGGTGCCATGGCGGCGCAGCAGATCACGGAGTCTGAGGTGAGGCGCCTGACACAGGAGCTCGAGGCCAAGGATGCGGAGCTCAGGGCCAAGGACATGGAGCTCCGTGAGCTCAAGGAGGAGAGGAGTGCCATGCTCCTCCGTTATGTGCGGGACTTCGTGGAGCTTCAAAAGCGGCGGGCGTCCACCACAAAGATGCTCAAGGCGTCGGCGGCATTGCTGCAGAAAGCGGGTGATACGATAGGCCGTCAGGGGAGGCGGCTGGAGCGCAAGCGGGCCGATCGTGATGAGGTCCAGGATCGTCTCAGCCACTTGGTGGACCAAGTTGCCACGCACATGTTGCGGCTGCGCGATGCCTACCGTCGTGCCAGCATGACCATGCCGGCCGTCGGGCTAAACCTATTGACCACCCCGTCGACTTCAATGAGCTGCGGCTTCCTGACCTGGTCTCCTTCTTCACCTATATCTTCGAGGAGCTGAGCCATCTCCGCGCGATGGTGGGGGCGGAGCTGGACAAGGAGGGGTTGCGGGCTGCCGTCGCCGTTGCCGGGTGAATCCTCTCAGGGCTCCGTCACCGGAATCCATTTGTGCCGTTGGACGCCGTCTTTGACGAGCCGGCTCCCGTCGACCGGGAGCGGGCTCTCCGGGTCGTTGCACCCTGCATCACCAACGTCGTGCACCTCGAGAAGCAGAGGGACTTCGGTGGTGTTTAGGCGTCCTCTGCATGGGCATGTCCATGTATCGGCGCAACATGACCGTTGGACGAAAATCAGACGGTGCAGATCAGTCACTGTAGCACAAAGCGTGTGGGTGTGTCTTGTTGCATTCTCATCTCAATATAGTTGTTCCCTCTTCGTGTATATGTGTTAACCTACTAGTGTGGACTCATGCACCCTTCATGCACTCTGCCAAACACCCAAAAGTGGGTCGAGAAGGGAACTTTTGCTCCCATCCCGTGCACCCTTCATACACCCTGCCTAACACTGAGTCGCTGTGCTTCATATGGTTCATGTTTCGTGGAGTACTGTAGCACTGTACTCTCCGTGAGCTGTAGACCTAGTTCTTTTAACATTGATCTCACCGTTCATTCTCGACCGGACAGTCGAAAAAGCGGTACTATGTTACATTACTGTTCATATAGTTGACATGCGCACAACATCATTTGTTATCGTCATATCTTACTACACTAGCAACAAGATTATGGCCCTATTTGGATCCATGGGTTAGAGTTAGTTTGGGTTAGTTTGGACTCAGCTAACCTAAAAATATCCAAACAGGCGGGTTAGTTTGGGTTAGATGCATCTAACCCATCCAAAAAATCTAACCCACTCAAGAGGTGCTTATTTGGGTTAGTTCTTCTTGGGACCACTAAAAAACAGCTTTTCTCTCGGTCTCCCCGCAGCAGATCCCTCCCCACTTCCTCGAAGCTTCTCGTACTCTCCCTCCCTCTCTCTCGCACCGCCCGTGAAGGCGCCTCGCCGTATCCGCGCTCCATCTAACCCTGCCGTCCAAACACCTTTTTGGCTAGAGTTTGTTCAGGGTTAGAATCTATGTCTAACCTCTAACTGAGTTAGAGTATCCAAACAGGGCCTATGTAGTAATGACATATGAACCACTGCACATGCCTAGTAGTAGGAGCACTATGTATGTTCAAGTGGCTACCGTGTTTCGCACTCCTCCGTCGTAAGAGTGGAAACGCTTGCTGTAATCATTTTTTTCTTCAGAAAAAACAGTGGACTCACTCTACCATGCGGATCCTCCTCGATGGTCGTCGGGAACTTTCCTACTCACTTTCACTGACGTGTGGGACAGCCATCATCAGGGTCCACCAGCCATGCACTAAATTACTCCATAGTAGAGTGCCCAACTGCACGGTAGACTTCCCCGATCGAAGCATCGCAGTAATGCCCAATGAGCAGTCAAATCACAAAACCCCCTCCTTTCCAGCAGTAAGTTGGACGGACGAAGCAACCATCATTTCACTCTTCTCTCTCAGCTTCCTCTCTACCCAACCCTCGCTTATCCCTCATCTTGTTCCTCATTTCTTCAAGAAAACCCCGACCCGCTTCTGCCATTGTTACTCTCTCCCAAAGAAAGAAAGGTGAGCGCATCAATGGTGTTGATTCTGGCCAAGGCCCGGTCTTGCAACCCTGAGACTGATCCTATAACTCCCTCTCTGTTCTTCTTTTGGGTTTGTGATTATGGTGTCTTTTCTTTTATTTCTATTTGATAGTTTCTTGATGGACGCTGGAGCACTGGCCGAAGTGATGTCTATGGCTCTGGCAAAAACCGTCGAGGCTCATGGTACGAAGAAGCGCAAGCACCCCGCCGAGACTACCGCAGACAAGCTCAAAGCCATCGCCCTGTCCAAGCCCCCCTCTCCGGGATCCCTCATTAAGCAAGTCCAGGTAATATCTCTTCGTGACGATCTTTTTCTTGATATTGATCGTGGTTTTTCATCTAACACGCAGTACTAGTAGTACCACTTTCTGGGTGATCTTGCTTGTGATTTTTGTGTGCAAATGGCGGTTCTAAATTCCTCTTTTGACCAAAACATGTGAGAGGTTGACACTGATTTCTTATAGATTACTTTCAACTACTTTATGAACATCAATGCTACCTTTGAAGAGGGTATATTTGCATCACTAACTTGTGTTATGGATATTGCAAGTAATCCCTCTACTCTCATGCCTTTGAAGACATGTTCTAGTGTCTTTGTTCACTCATTTCTGTGCGTATATGTAGTCAAATATGGAGTAAAATATCAAAAATCATCTTATATTTCTGAACGGAGGTAGTAATAAAATATTTGGTTTCTATTTGAATTAGAAGCAGGTCCGCAGTGGAGATGAAGTTCTTAAAGTCATGCCATGTGAACTGGAAGACCTGAGGATGAGTTCTACTGCTAAACTATCCAGCTGCTGTGTCCTTGTTGCCACGTGTCCTGAACTAGTGTTTTCCTGAAGCATTGTTGTCAGGCATGTTCTCGAGGCTGTACTTGACCACAACAATTTCCTAGTTGTGCCTTCGATTACGAAGGGTGTGGTTCTTGTAAAGCTTCCTGACAAATCTCATGCGGCATGTCTTCATCGTCATGTTTATGAGTGGAAAGACCACTCTGTTAGGTTCTCCAAGGTTGAGGAGATGGTGATGGTGCCGATAGACATCTCTCACGAAGTCCATGGCCTAGTCAGTTATGCGGGGTTCATCCCATATGTCGGTGGCAAGAAATAGTCTGTAGAGTTTAATTAGTGCAACTTTGCCTGTCTGTAGTAAGTACTATTGTTCAGTACTTGATTTGTGTTTGTGAACCCTGTATTGTTTAGTACTGCCGCTTTTGGTGTGTGGTGAGTCCTGAGAACAGTCTATGTTAATGTCTCTCCACTCAATTTAGTCTATATATTTTTGAAGTATCCAGTTGATCTTTTTTGTAAGGACGGTTTATCAATTATGGCTACACTCCAATACCTGTATGCATTGTAGGGTTTATCGCACCCCCAGGATTTCCAGTCCCATGGATGTTCGGTCCATACGATTTGTCACGACTTTGGACTGTCCTTCTTGTGGGAGTAGGAGGGGGCCCTGCATGCCACGCGTAGTTGGACGACCAATCTTCTATTTAGTACTTCAACATAGTGATTTCCTGGTAAGGATTCACTTGTGTCACATCAAGTAAATCTTATTGATTTACTGTCTAAATCTTATTGATTTAATGTATTGTTTTCTTTCTTTTGCTGCAATTTTACGATGTGGTTTTGCCATGTGACATTCATCACAGAATAAACCGTTTAGTTTGCTCTACGATGGATATTTTGCAGGTTTAACTTATTATGTCGTGTCAGTAATGAAGGCACTATCCATCACTTATTTTGCTGGAAAAAATTGGATCATTCTGTTGTCTGAGTACAAGCTGAATCCCTATGATGAACTGCAGTTTGGTTTAACAAACATGCTACAATTAATCCTTCTCACGTTTAAAAGAAATGAAGAAAAAGACTGGATCACGGTCACGTAGCCTAGTCAAGTTAGAAAGCTGATCATAGCAGATCAGACACGATCGCCGCTGTCTCGCACATCGGTACCACCTTTAGCAACGGATCAAGCACCGATAGTTGCTCTTGCACTGACAGCGGCAGCAGCTCGGTCTGATCCAGCTGAGGATTGGGCACCGACTACGTTAGCGGATCAGGCTTATCTACCGGAGGATCGGGCATCGACACCGGCACTTGCTCCGACACCGGCACCAGCTCTACAAGGAGCACCATCTTCGGCAGCAGCAGCGGCACTACCAGTCGCACCGGCACAGGCACCAGCAACGGCTTCGGCACCTGCACCAACACTTGCACTTGCATCTGCTCCGGCCCGTGCAGCGGCAACGGAACGAGCAGTTGCACCGGCAACAGACTAGGCTGCAGTTCGCACTTCATATACCAATGTCCTTACAAAAACCGACATGTCCACCTTCTTGGTAAGCATTGGCCGCCCAAGTGCTTCGTTCTTTTTTTTCCATGTTGTTTCACATGATTCACTGTGTTGATCTAACTGTTTGTGTATGTCTTCTTGTTTGCAAACAGGGAATTCCTAGAGCAACAAGGGAGCCGTTCAACAATCCGGGCGACCGTGGCCAAGTTTGTCTTACCATGCGCAGCCTTGGTGTGAATGAACCTGCTCAATATACCGTAAGTACAAAGGATGGTCGCATGATGATTGATGCTAAAGGATGGTCAAGGTTCAAATCTAAATCATATCTTGCGGTAGGGGATGATGTCAAAATTAAACTTTCTCGGCAAGGAGAAATGGTCCAAATCAACTTTGAAATTCTTCAGTAGCAGCACACAACAGCCGAACTGATCTGTCCTCCGAGAGATTTTGATGTAATACTCTGGCATGGTGAAACAAGTGTCCTGTGTGTAGAAGTAGTACGACAGTATCATTGATAGAACTGCAACTCTGATTGCTTCTTAGGAACTATCATTTGATTTCATTCCAACAGCTGTCGTGCTTTATTCAATTTTGTGTATTCGCCTTGCAACAGCATCTAAAACCAGGGCCGTACCGACCGCTTGCAATATGAAAAGCGATGAGGTAGAACACATGGGCCCCCAAACATGCAGGCCCATCGGCCTATGGCCCAAAGTCCAGAACTGTGAGCCTATCTGAGTATTTCTCAGCTGAACCCCCATAATTCCCGTGCGTTGCACGTAACATCAAGATGCATTTGTATGAGTATTTTATCTTGTGAGAGAAAAGGATGAACGAGGGAAGGCCTTATTTGCAAAATTGCCATTGCTTCCTTCCTATCCGTCGGACGACCTATATTGCAGGATGGCAGGCACACCATCATCACCAAGTCGTCTATACCGTGTTAAAAAAACTCTGTTTTTATAATTATATATGTTATATATATTCCCCTTGATTTTTCTTATGTATAAAGTTGTGATATAAAAGATTTTATATTTCTTTAAAGAGGGAGTATCTCCCTGTCAAAAAATATTTATGTGTAACTAGTTACTCCTGGCTTTCTACTTCCTTTCGCGAATATGTGGGGCATCAGACAACGGGGTCCATGTGCCATATGCACCAAATTACAGTGCAAAACTGCATGGTAGACACACCCCGGTCGCAGTGCCGTAGTAATGCCCAATGAGCCGTCAAATCACAAAAAAAACGCTTTCCAGCTTTTGAAGTAAGCTGGATGGACGAAGCGGCAATATTTCACTGGGCCTGAATCCCCTTCTCCCTTGTTTGCTTGTTCAGAGAAAACCCCCGCTCGGCGATTGCATAGGGTTTTCTCATGGAGAACCTGGTACGAATTCTTCATCCATCCCCGATAAATCCAAGTCCCTTGGTCGCGGGTACTCCGTTGATGTATTTTTCTTCCTACTGAATCTAGTGTGTTTCATTTGCAGTGCCCAAAGTGCGAGGACCCTATAGGTTTCTGCGCCCTTGGCGAGACACCACACTTGTTCCTTCTCATCCTAACGCAGGATTTTAAAACACGCATAGTATGTTCCTAGAATCCTCTTTTCTATCCGGGAGGGTGGGGTTTTTTGAACATGCTGTCGACTAATTTGGAAATTTGGATTTCTATATTTGGATAAAAGGTACTAGTGCCATGGTCAACACTGACGTGAAGGAGGAAAATATTTCTAGATTACGATATAGGGAATACATTGTGTTCTCGTATTATTTTTCCTGCAGTGCATTCCTTACTCTACCAGAACACATGTACTCATGATGCTCGGCCTTGCCATAACTAAATACACTAGTTTAATGGTCACATTGAAGAAAAGCCATGGTAAGTTTCAAGTTGGGATCATGAACCAAGAAGATCGCTGCTTTTTTTATGGCCGAACTTGGATAAACTTTCTCAAGTGTTACGGACTGAAAGTTGGTGCACGAATGTTGATGGAAATAGCAGAACCTGGTCTCATCTTCACTGCGATCTTCCACCCCGACGTCGTTCCAATTGTTCATCCATGTTTGTTTTGTATCTGGTTCTTGCTTCTTGCCTCGATTACTTCTTAATCCACCTATTATGTCTAACTAATCACAATTTAACTTTAGAAGTAGCAAGGAATCTCTCACGAAGATGCTACTTCTAACTAATATTTTCTTATAATTGGCGGCACGTGTAGGTTTTTTTAGAGTTAAGCAGGCTACTCGTTTGTTATTCTATAAGAACTCGGCTGTTACTCATGGCACTGAAGTTGACTTGGACGACATCCACAAGTTCCTACACTTTATTGATCGTCTTGAGGTCCTTGTGGGGCGTTTCAATGGTGGAAGGCCACGTGGGATATGTGTGCCACTGCTGCACTCGTTGAACAGGTCCAACTATGTTGAGAAACTTATGGTACGAACTATTTTCTGTTATATATGTTGTTCATAAACTCTTGCTTATGCATAGTTTCACAGCTGTGATCTTCTTGAAACATGAACTACCCAGGTCTATTGTTCCTATATAGATGCCTGACCATGGTCGGGTCAGACTTGCCCTTGGTCACAACATGATGTTTATGTCGACCTACTCCATTCCCCTTGGAGGTGAAAAGATACTTATTCATGGGTGGTCTCAAATAATGAAGGACTGTCCATCTTGGACAATAGGACAGAAGATTATGTTCCTGCTTTTGCATGGCTCTAAAGCGAATATCCTGTTTATTGACCACATTGCGAGATGAAGCCGCTTTAAGAAGGTTGTTGATGCGCGGGGTGGCGCCTGAGCCTTGTCCTGGGGCTTGGCGGCCTCACCCATTGGTTAACTGTAGGCAAAGTAGCACTGTTCGAGGCGTGCTTTCTACGGTTGAACCTGTATAAGTACTCATACTGCTTTCAGCTATGGTTGTTAAGTGCCCCTCTGGTTTCAGTTAAGGTTGTTATGTACTGCTGTTGCTTTTACAGCCTGTCGTGTTTCTTCAGTCCTATCATCCTCCAGCCGCCAAAACCAAACCAGCGCCGGCGGGGCCGCCTGCTTCCGCCTCCCATGGCTGGCTGCGCCTCAACGCACGCATCGCCGCCCCACCTTCTCCTAAATCATTAACGGCGAGCTCCGAGGCCTCGCCGTCGTCCTCCGCGCGCTTTCCTGCGCTCGCCGCGGCGCTGCCCTCTCGCGTTGTCAACATGGTCAACAAACAAGAGGAATCAGCAGAGGACTGTACGTGGAGAGAATGACAGTAGGGGCCCACCATGTCCATGGCCGGACGCAAGGAAGTTCCTCATTTTTTGTTATATATATATATATACTCCATTGTCAGCATATGGAAAAAGAAAATGCTTCCTGCTAGTGGTTTCCTGACATCTAGGACCCACGACATTGTCAGCGTATATAGTCAATAGACAAGAGAACAGCACAAGATCGGCTGACACCTCGGACGTAGCTACTCGAGCAGTATTTTTTTTGTTATTGTTGAGACAGAGCAGGGTTTCAACTGGGTTGTGGCCCGTCTAGCCCAGGCTTATATTTTATGTTCACCACATGACCAGCCCAGCTATTTTTTGTTTGTGAAGATGAGCCCAGTTTATTTTTTCTGAAGAATAGCCAATCCAGGCCTACTTATTTTTCTACGCCCTGATGGGCTGCAACTCTTTCAAGACGCCTGCAAATCTTGAAAGTAATATGAAATGGGCTGTAAATATAAAAAATAGATGACAAATTGGCAGTTACTTTAGAATTTCTAAAAAAATCACATTTTCAGATTCCAATTTCACCGGGCTTTAACCTAAATCAAATATATATTCAAAGTATTTTAAATCTGGCTTGACATTTCGGTATTAAAAATAGTTTGGAACCCACAGAAATATGTGAAATTTCGTTTAAATTTTTAACCCTGGCCTTGGACAACAAAAAAAGGACTGCAATAAATTTCATAAGAAGTTGCAATGAGCTATATATAAATTATTATAAAAATAGGGAATGGTCTGACTTGTGGGCCTATTAAGTTGACGCGTATGCAAGATTTTTTTACTTATTATATACGACAACAAACGATTCTAGTAGACGTAGCCGTTGTTTGTCAATCCAACGACTGTCATGTTTAGGCGAGCACTTTTCAATCAATTACGAGAGGCATTCGCTTCTCTGATCTTTAATAAGCGTTCAATCTCTGATCTTCTTGCTCTAGCCGCCAAATCCAGCGCCGGCGGGACCTCCTGCTCCCACCTCCCATGGCCGGCTATGCTGTCGCGCAGGCCTCACCGCCCCCTACTACTCCCACCGCTGGTCAGGCCATCCCTCTACTCACCCACATCACTGCCGTGGCTTCGCCGCCTCCGGGTCATTCCCTTCCTGAGTCTTGCCGTCGTCCATCGCGCTAGTGTTCTCGGCACGGCGTGGTCAACGTTGTCAACAAACGACAACATCGGAAGAGGAACGTACATGGAGAGGCTGACAGTTGGGACCCACACGGTCCATGGCCGCACGCAAGCAAGTAGCTCCTTATTACACCAAAAAGAATGAATACTCCCGCTGACAGCTCGGACCCACCAGCTATATCTTCGCACACAAGGAAGTGCCTCCTTATTACGCACAAAAAAATGAATACTCCCCCTGCTAGCTGGGACCCACCATAATGGGAGGTTGCCTTGTGGGCCTACTAAGTTGACGCGGACGGAGGGCTTTGTCAACTTAGTCAACAAATGATTCTCTCACCAGTGACCGTTGGATTGTTAACATCCAACAGTCGTCCTGCTTCTTCAACCTCTGATGATTTTCTTGCTGTAGCCGTCCAAACCACCACGCGCTCATGCCTCCCGTGGCTGGCTGTGCTGCCGCGGAGGCCTCACCGCCCCCTACTACTCCCACCGCTGGCCAGGCCCTGCGGCGACGGCAGCCTCACACCGCAGCCGAACCAGTGAACCCTCGTACTCCTCTCCGCGTGGGCATCCACTGCCGGTTCTTCCCCGGCTCCGCGTCGTTCCCTTCCTAGGCCTCGCCGTCGTCCACCGCCTTGGTGCTCTCAACGCGGTGTGGTCAATGTGGTCAACGAACAACTTCCATCGAAAGAGTACTGTACGTTGAGAGGCTGACAGCTGGGTCCACGACCGCAGCAAGGAAGTGCCTCCTTATTACACGCAAAATAATTATTCCTCCACCTGACAGCAGGGACCCACCAGACGGGCCACCGTATTTCAAAAAAATGTTCCCCCTTGACTGCTGGGACCCCCCATCTCTATCTTCGCACGCAAGGAAGTGCGTCCATATTACGGGCAAAAAAAAATTCGCCCCCTGACTGCTAGGACCCACCATCTACATCTTCGCACGGAAGGAAGTGCCTGACAGTCGGGACCCACCTGGTCGAAGTATACGTAGCGTTGTCATTCCGGTCGCGAACATGTACGTACATACGATCGGTCTGTCTGCAGACTACAGCGATGAACCATGGCCGTGTAAGGAAGGGCATGTGTCGTAGTAGAGGCGCGCACGTAGCATGTACACGTACGTACGGCGCCCAGGGTGCAAGAAAGAAAATACGGCCACGTACGTACATACGGGCGGGGTCTCGAACGCCTACTCGTGCATATGTACGGCCAGGGCTCGTGTACATGGCTGTGTTGGAATGGAGAAGCTGCGTCGTCGTCGTGTTGAAGGGGAGGCAACCGGCTGGGTCGAAACGGAATGTGTGGTCGTGTTCATCGGGAGTAAACCGGCTTGGACAGAACAGGCGATGGAAATGAGGCCTAGCGTACCGCAGAACGGAGGAAACGACCTTGTGTTCAACCAGCCACGGTGGAAACATGATCATGCTCATCGGGAGGGGTCTGGCGTACCGCAAAACGGAGAAAACGGACCTCCTACGATCGAAATGGGGTCATGTTGACCGGGAGGGGTGTGGCATACCACAAAATGGAGGAAGCGGACTTGTGTTGGAGCGCTACGGTCGAAATGGGGGTCCTGTTCATCGAGAGAGGTGTGGCGTACCGCAAAACGGGACTCCACGGGATACTGTTCATCTCCACCGTTGACATCCTCTAGCCTCCACGGGCTACTGTTCATCCACCGTCGACCTCCTCCAGCCTCCACCTGCGACTGTTCATCCACGGGCTCCTGTTCATCCAACCTCCACCGGCTACTGTTCAACCAGCCCTCTCCACAGGGGTCCTATTCAACCACCCCTCCACGGGCTACTGTTCATCTAGCCCTCCACCGGCTACTGTTCAACCAGCCCTCCACCGGCTACTGTTCAACAAGCCCTCCACGGAGTCCTGTTCATCCAGCCCTCCATGGGGTCCTGTTCATCCACCATCTCGATCGATCAGGATACTGTTCATCGAGCGGCAACGGCCTCTACTACCACGGGGTCCTGTTCATCCAACCCCCCACCGGGAACTGTTCATCCAAACCCCCTCAACAACGCTCATTGTTCATCCAGGGAAGGAGGCAGCAGTGTTCGATCGGCTTCAGTTATCAGCATTAGCCAAGGAATCACTCGGGTTCAGTTAACAGCAAGGGATTGATCGATCTATCGGGTTCAGTAACGCGTAGCCTGCAGTGCAATCGCTCGTTCAGTTAGAGCCCAATGCCTCGCTCGGGTTCAGTTAGAGCCCAACGCCTCGCACACGCATGCGTATGTACGAGAGAAACGCGCATCGCTCGATCGGCACCCGACCACCCACCGTAACCGGGAACTCCCCGATATTTTCCTCGCCCTCGCTTCTACCACGGTTTTTTCCGTCATGGACGGCCCAAAGAATGTCATGCAGCTGCGTCTCGGGCCCGCCCAGGACAAAAAGCCCATTTTCTGTCATGATTTTTTGTCATCGAAGTAGGACCCCACCACATCTATGATGATACTGGGTTTTGTCACAATTGTCGTCATAGAAGTGTCATAAGTATGACAGAAAAAATTTCGTTCGGCCCAAAATGTCACGGATGTGTCTTTTTTTGTAGTGATCTCAATGATTCACCATACTATAACCAATACAATGCTGTGAGAAGGTGTGGAAATAAAGAAAATCGGTCGATGCTTCTCTGAGCAAAGGGCCTCCCTGCGCACGCATTAATTTCCTGGGCATGCTTGTTTCTTCTCAATGTTGCGACTACTTTGAGCATGTTGGCAACTCCACAGCTAGCTAGCTGCCTCATCTTGCAATTGATGCTGACACCTTTGCAGCAAACACATGAGGCAATAGAGATGACTGAACATGAGTCCATATTGTGCAGTTCCCCTGAAATCATCTTCATTGTCCGGAATTTGAAAAGATAGGAAAACAATAGCTATACTTAAACGGTGTTGCAAAATAGTAACACATATCAATAGCTCGGCATGACAAAACATGATCATCTGGACGAAGGGGATACTGACCTGCCTGAGGAAGATTATATATAATTCCATAAGTCCTTGGTTGATTTCCACCTTCGGCTGCACTGCTTGTTTGCTACTCCACACATGACAGGATCGTTCCGCACTGCAATCAGCAAGTCAACGTACGAATAAGCTTATTTCATCTTGCGGTGGTGATTGTACCTAGTTCCGAATGTAGGAATACTGGCAGCACCATGAGGTTAGCTGACAACAGGTAGATGCGGCCATATAAGTTTTGTGCGGTGCTACCAAAATTGAGGTTTGTATCCCTTCCCGTTATGAGAATTCTTCTTGAAGTTGGTAGAATGTGACGGCTTGTTCTTTGCATCAAACTTGCCTTTCCCCTGAGATTTGTTCTTGTTGTTTTGGGGCTGGTTGGGCTAGAAGTTCTTCTCGTGTAGCATGTAGGCACTAGAAGCTCCCTCAGCGACCCAAGCTCGTGTGTCTTTTGTTCTCGCCTTCTCTTCAAAATGAAAAGTTCTAATGAGATCCGAAACGGAAAACTCATGTCTCTTGTTTTTCAGAGAAGTAGCAAAATCGTTCCACGAAGGTGAAGCTTGGCAATGATGGTCCCAGCAACAACATTGTACGACAACACAGACTTGAAGTACTCAAGTTCCTTAGCGAGTGACTGTATCTCATGAGTCTGCTGAACAACAGAGCGCTCATCAGTCATCTTGTAGTCACAGAATTGCTCCATGACGTACAACTCGTTGCCAGCGCCCGAGGCCCCAAACGTGGCCTTGAGCGCAGCCCACATGTCTTTGCCGCTGTAAAACAACATATATGAATCCACAATGGAATTGTTAAGAACACTCAGCAGGGCGGCTTTGAAGATGGTATGCATGTTCTCAAAAGCTTCCTAATGTGTAGGATTAAGATCGCCCTCAGGCTTACCCTTAGTGGTGTCATAGCAGTACATGATCTGAAACCAATATACTGCTCTTGTGTGCCACCCTTTATATAGCACCCCCTTAAAAGTAGGCAGCTTCAAAAGCGCAGCAAAACCACTCGGAGTAAATTGCCTATAATCAGGTTTTTGGATTGGATTGTTGAATATATGAGGAATTTACTATGAGATGTAATCCGAATCAACAGTAAATAGATCATGACAACAATTGCAAAGATCAAAGTAATGATGTGGACTAAACCAGGAGGACAGAATCACATACTGTACAGCGGGAGCAGAACCGCTGTGGTTGATGTTGTCACTCATGTCGTTGATGAAGAGGTTACCGAGGTCGGGGAAGAAGGCTGTCATTGAGGAAGTCATCGCTGGCAACAGTCACAGGAGTGTGCTCCCCAAAAACCTGATCGCCCCTCTCCCGTACAGGATCACGAAAGAAGGGATGGCGAAGAATTGCGTGGCGGCGCTAAGATCTGGAATGGTGCGAAACCATATGATACAGCGGCGGCTAGGGTAGAGCCTGTCAGGTCGGTCATGCGAGTAAGACCAAGTTGTATAATAGTAGGCCTTTGGCCCAAACCCCACGTCCAAGTCAATAATAGCCCCACTATCCAAAAGAATCAGAAACGGCTGAGTAATTAAGGCGTCCGTTAATTATTAATTAATACCTTAATAAATTTTCCGACTCACACCACACTTAGAGCATGGTTAATAGTATAGCCAACATCCGGCTATATCAATTTGACAAATCTGCTAGAACCAACCTAATACGGAGCCTGCTTACAATAGTCAGTCCCTTTAGTATAATACTATATCATTAACAATGGCCCCACCTTTTGTCTCACAAAGTATGTGTAGTCTGAAATGTCGGGCAGGCAGCGGGCGGTGCCCTTGGTCGGCGCGCCGCTTCAATGGCGGAAGCAGTGACAGGTCGCGTCGCCCTGACTTGCCATCAATGTGGAACGGCGGGCTCGGCTGGCGCCGGGCGGGAAGGTTTCGATTTTTGATTCAGTTGTTGTGCTGCTACCGTCCAATATTCGCGTGTGGTTGTTTCTAGAATAAAAAAAGGAGGTACTTCTACTTATGTTATTCCCACTATGGCTAGCCTTGCACTTGGATCTTTGCCTCTTCTGGAAGTTGAACAATAATGGTGGTACTACAGTAGTACTTCTGGCAATCTGACACAAAATGAACTGCTGCACGTCCACTGCTTGTAAGCAAAAGTTTCTCCTCGTGCTGAGAGCCACCGCGCACGCGTTGGCGAGGGAGAAGGTGTAGTAAGCGTGCTTCTCATCGTTCTGCGAGTTAACGGGACACATCAAATTTATTTAGTATGTCCTCTCTCCAAAAAAGGGCTGACCATGTCATGGCTACCATCTCGTGCTCCGTCGTTGAGTACGTGAACTATTCATGTGCCATCGAGGAGAAAAATATTGCGTATAGGAGTAGGTGCCATCGAAGTGCATGACTCGCTTACGCATTCCTTATCTGATTATCTCCATTTTCTTGCATGACACGTGCACCTTGATGCTGGATGTCTCGCGTGTTGGCAAAAGGATGAACAAAGCTCATGAAAAAAAAGAGTGGAAGAACATAGATTCCCGACGACCGAGAAGGAGCAAGGAACCTCGCGGTTGAGCGTCTGCAAGGAACCTTGCATGTTTTCCCCTATTTTTTGCTGCGTGCCCGCCTATAAACAAATAAAAGAACATGAACTCTTCGCTAACCACTAGAGACGATACATCAGGATGCTAAGTTGAAGATATTTTATTAGTTTATATTGATAACCACGCAAGAAGCCACGCATGTACAGGACGCATGCAGCCACACATGTACACACGCCAACGCACTAACTCATGCCGATCCAACTCATGCACAAACGCGCACAACATGGAGCACACAACGCACGTACACATCACATACATGCACACACACTCGGCCGTAGAATGCACGTGAATAACACATGCATGCGCACACACTCGGCTGCATGGAGGCGTGCGCCATCTGCGGTGACGTCCGGTTCGTCGTGCTACGGCGAAGCTCGCACACAACGGCGCCTACGCATCTCTTGCAGCACCACTTTGCCGTCGTTGCTCAACGACTAGCCGGAGACGAAGACGACCGCAGCCTCGGCCTTAGAGCTATCACCGATGGAAAAGGACGCACGCTGCACGCACACGAGCACGTACGGAGTGCCCACAACGTTGTGCGTCCCCAGTCGCCTCTACTCCTTCTACGCACGTTGTCTATGAAGGCGGTTGCATGGCTAATGATGATGTGGGTGAGATCTTCTAGGACTCAGATGATGACGAGGAGGGTGTCTCCAACAGTGTTCCTCGGCTCGCACCTCTTGCATCACGGTGGTCGAGCTTGGAGTCATTCATCTGGTACATGTGGCATCTCAGATCTAGACACAAGATGACCGCTTTGACCGCCGGTGGTTTAGCCCCGGTTGACCAGGGGATTTGACCCCCCTGGTTCTATGACATGCGGGCCCCGCCCGGCTAATTAATCTAGTTTAGGTTTAAACCTAATTAGTTTAACCTAGGTTAGTGCTAATTAAACTAGGTTAGTTTAGTTAGCCACTAACACGCGGGCCCCACTGGTCAGCTTGACCTGGGCTGCCCCGTTGACTCGCTTACGTCATGCTGACGTAGTGCTGGCGCAGCAATGCATTTTCTGGAATTAGTTTATTTCTAAATAATTAGAAAATCCAGAAAATTGCCTAAACTTCTAAAAATCATAGTAAATCAACCGTAGCTCCAAATCAAATAATTTATATATGAAAAATGATCAGAACAATCCATTCTATCCATTGGTACTGGTTTCATTTATGATAAAGCACCTTAACCTTGCTGTTCATATCAAAACATGATAATGCACTTTATAAATTCATAGTTTGAGTTTGAATTTGAATCTTTGGTTCAAATAAGCTCAAACCCTTCTGTTCTTAGCTGCATTAGCTCAAATCGCAGCATATTGCCATGTCAGGATCATGCATCATATTGTGCATTGCATTGATCATGTTTCTTCTCTGTTTGCCGGTATTGTTCCCCCTCGGTAGACGTTGTTCCGACGATGAGATCGATGACACCGAGGAAGAACTATACTATCTTCAGAAGTGCCAGGCAAGCAAAACCCCCTTGTTCGTTCCGATACAATCCCACTCTCTCGCTCCTGCTCTCTTTTACTGCATTAGGACAATAACGATTCATCTGTTACTTGCTGCGGTAGTTGAACCCCTTATCATATGCATGACTTGTCATTGCCACAGTAAATAGATGAAACCCACTAGAATGAGTAGGAGTTGTTTGAGCCCTGATGTGCCTACTCATTCATGCTTGTTTGTTGTGCCTGCTATTGCTTCGAGTTGTGTCAGGTCTGATTCATCGGGGATGAATCGGAGGTGTGTGAACATGTCTTACTATTAAGAGCTAAGTGTGTGAACACGATTTGGTAAAGGTAGCAGTGAGAGGCCATGTAGGAGTACATGGTGGGTTGTCTCATTGCTGCCGTCCTCAGAACTGAGTTCTGTGTTTGTGATCCATGAACAACTACTACCACACATTGGGATCCTTAATTGACTCTCTCGGCTTCTTAACCACCCTTGTGCTCTGTCCAAAAGTTGCAAGTAGTTTCTGGTGTTTGTAGTATGCTGGAGACCGTGCCAGCGCTGACCCGAGGGGTGGGCTGTGATGCGGTAGGAACGTGGCCGGGTATGCCGGGCGCCCGTTTGGTGTCACGGAACCCTGTACACATCGTTCGGGGCCGTATGTGGAAACCTCGGCAGGACTCCCTGCGGATGGAACCTGAATAGGCGATAAACCTGGACTAGAGACTTGAGGGTTTAGGTAGGCCGTGGCTGACACCCTCGTTGGGCTTCCGCTTGAAGGTTGCTGAGTACATGTCGTGTAAACGGCGGTAAGTGGTGAGAGCGTGTGTGAAGAAGTACACCCCTGCAGGGTTAACATCATCTATTCGAATAGCCGTGTCTGCCGTAAAGGACTTCTGGGTTGCCTATAACAGTTCATAGATAACTTGAAGTGGATACTCTAAAATTCCCAAGATAAGCGTGAGTGCTATGGATGGCGTTCTCGTAGGTAGACGGGAGCGGATCCATAGTGGTGTATTGATTGGTGAATATGTGGACTCGTGTGCGCCACCTCAAAAGAGTTGCTTGCGGTCGTAGTTCAGGTTAGCCACTGAGTCAAAGCTGGCTTGCTGCAGTTAAACACCACTACCCCCTTTATTGATACCGACGCATATGTAGTTAGTTCTGATGTAAGTCTTGCTGGGTACATTTGTACTCACGTTTGCCTATTTTATGTTTTTGCAGAGAGACGTCAGTCTCGCTAGTAGTTCCGCGTGGACTTCGACGTTTAGCTTGTTACCTCAGCTACGATCTTGTGCCCTCGGCAAGATCTTGTAGATAGTCAGGCTTCTCAGCCTTCTTCATTTGTAGTTGTCTGTACTCAGACAAGTGAAGCTTCCACATGTGCTTGTTGTTTGTATGCTCTGTATGTTGGGGTCATGAGGCCCATGTTTGTAATACTTGGCTCCTCGGAGCCTAATGAATAAATACTTGAGTCGTAGAGTTATGTTGTGATGCCATGTTGTATTTACACATATCGAGCATATTGTGTGTATGATTGAAATGCTTGGTATGTGTGGGATCCGACAACCTAGTTGTTTTTCCTTGGTAGCCTCTCTTATGGGGAAAAGTAGTCTTGTGCTTCCATGAGCCATAGTAGTCCGCTACAGCCCGGTTCACCAGAGTCCTGCTAGCCCAGCACTACTGCTCCGGAACACTTGACTGGCCGGCATGTGATTCACTTCGTTCCTGTGTCTGTCCCTTCGGGGAAATATCACGTGGTGACATCCGGAGTCCTGCCTAGCCTGCTACAGCCCGGGTTCCCGGAGTCCTGTTAGCCCAGTGCTACAGTCCGGAATCGCACGCTGCTGACCGACATGCTCGATGTTGATTCATGTATGCATGTCCCCCGTAAGTTAGTGCCAATTTGGGTTCACGACTAGTCATGTCGGCATGGGTTCTTTGTCATATGGATGCTAGCGGCACTATCATATACGTGAGCCAAAAGGCGCAAATGGTCCCGGGCCATGGTAAGGCGACACCCGTGGGAATACCGTGTGTGAGGCCGCAAAGTGATATGAGGTGTTACCGGCTAGATCGATGTGCACTTGGAATCGGGGTCCTGACAGCTTTGGTATCAGAGCCTGACTGCCTGTAGGATTACCAAGCCAAACTGGTCGAAGTCGAGTCTAGAAATGCTTTAGTTATATAAGGGAATTGATTGTGGAAGGGAACGTAAGGCTCTTTTTACTCCTTATACCTTATGCCCTTCTGATCTAAGTCAGCCTCTTCTCTTCTACGGGGATTAAGAACTAGGCCTTCTCATCTATCTATCAGGATGACGTGTTACTAATCCATAGACTTATAGGATTGATGGATTCAAGTCTCAGTTCAGTTTCTACTATTTCTGTATGTTCATAGCTGGCCTCAGAACCTTGATATGATGTTGTTAAGTGACTATGCAAATCCTTGTGAATGTCTCAAATATTTTTCTGAGCATTTGCAGCCGTTATGCTGTCCGAGTCATCCCAGGTTTCTTAACAGTCTGATGCATTTGCAAATCCCTTCCTCCCGTTCCTGATGTCCTTTTGGGCCAGATTAAGCACACTAAACGGTCTGTTGAGATACTCTACTGCCTCGACATATAAGATGGAGCTAGTATTATGACCCTAGGCATCCTGGAAAGTCACCCAGAAATCTAGCCATATTTTGTGTTCCCCGTGTGATGATTCTGGCCATCATTCTCGAAAGCATCCCATGATGTTATTAGTTAGTAGGTATTCTATTCCTGGGTTCTTGCACCCGAGATTCACCCTACTTCATGTTGTTAGTATTTGCTAGTTCCCTTAAGATATTAGTAACCTTTGCGATAGTCCTCGAGGTCCGTGGTATTTCCTTCTTCCAAATACCATGAACTGCTGATTCAGAAGTTCTTGAACCAGAAGACCACAACCAGAGTGCTCTTAATGAGTTCTCTATTCTACATTATGCATCTGCCAGTTCTACCTTCCTGCATAGGCTATCCGAAAGAAATGTTGACCTTTGCTCGACATACTAATCGATGCATCCACAACTCAGAAAGATATATGTTCCTTGAGTTGTTACTCTTCACTTGTATTCTGACCATTGTCTATCAATCGATAGTCTACAGTATGTGTGCATTTGTTCGTCGATGCCTATTATCCCTGTGGTCCGTTAAGCCATTCTATTTCGGAATGACTAGGAGAAACAAACTCCAGTACCTCATCCATATCTAAGATTGGGTCAAAGCAATTGTATTCCGCAGATCAAATTGCCAATCCAGCCTTTGATCTGTTCTACCTTGGGATATTACCATCTTTATATAAAAATGTCATGGGAATTGCACACCCTCTTACGAGTTCATGATGCAGTGATACTTCTCGCCATCATCATTCATTTCTCGGTCTCCGTGTTATTCTAACCGGAATGCCGACAAGCGAGCTATATGATGTGTGAAATCAATACTCCTAGCAATCCCGTTGCTGGGCAGTTCTGAAAGGCAAGATTGTTCTCGAGCTTAGTAACATATCGGTGGTTCGTGATGTTCCAAATATCTTCTCGGAAGTATTACCAGGTTGTCACCTGACTGCTATGTTGAGTTCGTGATCATGTTGGTTTTCCTCCAAACCACCCATTCTCCAAGAATCTGCGTGGGATACCCCTGAGCTAGTTGGTTAAGCCAAACAACAACTTGGAGAGTTGGAAGATAAAAGCTTAATCCACTTAGTTCACTCCAAAGGGGATATCTTGCGTGTGTGTGTGTTGACGAGAGATGATATCTTCATCGATTGTTCCTCGCGATCGGTTGTTGAATCTATCGTCTTGTCCAAACCTTGATTTGTGTGTGGGCTATCGTCAAATCAAGTTAGAACCAATGATATTCATAATGTTGTCTTACTCGTGGTTGTTCCTCGAGCATACACCATTACATCCTTTGGTTTGACCAATACTATCACATTGTTCACATAATGGTTGAATTCCAGTGATATGGAAAATTCCGATGAGTTACTGTTGAGCCCGTCAACAGCATTTTGTCTCCCCCATGATTCATGTTGAACATCAAGCTAGTGTTGGAAACTTTTGTAAGCATTATCTTCTTGTCCCGTTCATGAAATACATGTTTGGTGTAAGAAGTGACTTCCTTTGATTCACGTGCATTAGATGTAAGTTGCCGCCGTGAATTCGAGAAAGTTTGTTTTTGCTTCCTTTGGAATCATCCCAAGTTAGTCATGCCCGTGCGAAGTATTCTATGGTCTGATAGACTGATCATCTTCATTCCATATGTAATCCCTAGCACACCAAGCCACTGATTGATTTGTACAAGGAAAAGAAGTTCTTAAGTGCTAATCCTTAGGGACCCAAAGATACATGCGCAGGACTTCGCTCTCCGCAATGATGGTTCCCAATCGGAACTCGGTAGTGTTGCGTTGTAAGACTACTATGTGGTCATGCTTGTCTTGGACAAGATGTTCACATGTATGTAGCAGAACCAGCTCATGTTTTGGAGCTTGCTATCATAGTTCATCTCCCGAGAATTTCGCAACGCCATCTCATCGATTTGTGTTGCAATCTTTCATTTTTCTCTCTAGACTGGATAAGTCTGGAATATCCTGACACCAACCAGATCTGAATCTCAAGCAGATATGATGGTTGGAACATTCCCAACATCTACCTTTGGTTCCCAGCTTGCACCTCCATTGTGCCAATTCCCATGGGCTGCCCTCTCGGTAATTATTGTTTAGGATCATCTTCAAAAGTGGTCCTACCATGGGTCCTATCCATTGCCGATGATAAGCAAAATCATCCATCGCGTTGTCTTCAACAAGGTAGTCCACATCATCCATTCGAATCCGGACAGGCCATTCCTTTGAACTCCGCCAAACGATCTATTGTGATTGCCTTAGGCTGGTATAAAGAGTTTCAATGATCTTTGTATCAAAAGTAATTCTTTTTGCCACTTAAGGGAATAATTCTACGAGTCACCTTTCCTAAGGTGCCCCGTTATGGAGTCATGGCAATCAATCTCCTCATTACTTTGAAACCATGCGCCATCCTATTCTAGCGTGGAATTGTTGCCTACCAAATTGAACTTTCGCCATCTGTTTCTTCCATCCCTCTCGATGTGTGTTTTGTATCTCAGTTCGAGAGATGTTACTACATCTCATTCCGTGAGTTGATCATGATTTGCTTGATCTTCGTGAAGATCGAATCCTGTAGAGCTTCCCTCTCTTTCCCTTGTCGTGTTGGGTGAAGATCTCGAAAGCAAAGATGTCAAGATCAATATGATGCAATGAATCAACATCTTCGAGAAGAGCAATTGGATCGAGAAGATGGTGTTAGCTTTGTGTCCCCCCTGTCTTCTTACCTCACATCTTGAATCTCGGGACGAGATTCTTGTTTAGTGGGGGTGAGTTGTCACAGCCCTAGATCTTTGCTGTAAATAGTTGCATCAGTGAGCATGCATCATGTTTAAATTCAAAGGGAATTTGAATTGGGGATGACCAAGCCCTGGCACTAAATCAATTCAACTAGGTTCAAGTTTAAATCTTTTCAATGAACCCAGAATGCCCTTTAGAAAAGTTCATGATTTTTGATAAAGGTGAAAACATGTGCCAAAAATGATGCACATATTTTTAGGACATTCTGGTTATTTGAATTAACTCATATTGTATTTGAATTGGGGCATTTAAATGCCATAAATATTTTAAATGCTCCAACAATTTTGGAATTAGTTGAGGGCCTCTGGAATAATTCATTTAGTGCCCACAACTATTTTTCAGAATTTTTAAAAGCAATTTGGTTTGAAAAACCAAATTAAAACAAATTTGCATAAATAGAAAACCGAACAAAACTAGAAAAGACAGAGCGGAGAAAGCACTTACCTGGCGCTCACCTAGCCTGGCCCAGCACGGCCCAGCCCACTTGCCTGGTGCCAGTCATCGCCTACCTCTGCCAGTAGGCAGAGGAGGAACACGGCGACACCGCCGAGCTCGCCACGCCTCCTCCTGCTTGCCGCCGACCGCCTGGAGCTGGCTGGAGACGCCACGCAGCCCCCTGGTCCCTCTCGCTCACTCCCTCGAGCTCATCCCCCTCCTCTGTTCTCTCTCTCGCACGGTCCGAGCGCCACCGTCACCGCCGACAAGCACCACCGCGGCCACTGCCTCTGCCTCGCCCCTGGACATGCCCAGGAGGTCCGCCTCCGTTCCCCGCGCCTCTCCGTCAACTCGCGCGACGCCGAACCCTCTGCATCACCCTCTGCACCGCCATCTTCGCCGCCTCTGCCCCGAGATCACCGGCGACCTCCCGTCGTCAGCCCCTCCCCGAGCTCGCCAAGACCACCGTCGACTACGCCGTGAGCTCCTCTTCGTTTCCCCTCTCTCCCCGCGGTTTTTTGCTCGCTCTAGCCACGCCAATCGCCGGAGCCGTGAGCTTCCAGCCGCCGTCCATGTCGCCGCCGTGCCCACCGTCACCTAGAGCCGCAACCGAGCGCGCCACCGTGCTCAGCACACTCCCAGGAGTCGATCGCGACCACCCGCGGCTCCTGCCGTTCCCTGCAACGCCGATTCGCTCGACGCCCGAACTCCGGCCGCCGCGCAAGTCGCCGCCGCCGTTATTTTAGGCCACCAAGGAGCACCACTCGACGCTGACGAGTCTCCTCGTCACGTAGATCCTCTCTGCCGCGCAAATGGTCGCCTGTGGGCGATTCCCGATGCCTTCCGCCGCGTTCGGCCTCGCCGGTGGCTAAACGCAGGCGGGTTCACCACTTTGACCGCCAGTGGTTTAGCCCCGGTTGACCAGGCGCTTTGACCTCCCCTGGGTCTATGACATGCGGGCCCCGCCCAGCTAATTAATCTAGTTTAGGTTTAAACCTAAATAGTTTAACCTAGGTTAGTGCTAATTAAACTAGGTTAGTTTAGTTAGCCACTGTCACACGCGCCCCACTGGTCAGTGTGACCTGGGCTGCCCCGTTGACTCGCTTAAGTCATGCTGACGTAGTGCTGGCGCAGTAATGCATTTTCTGGAATTAGTTTATTTCTAAATAATTAGAAAATCCAGAAAATTGCCTAAACTTCTAAAAATCATAGTAAATCAATCGTAGCTCCAAATCAAATAATTTATATATGAAAAATGATCAGAAAAATCCAATCTATCCATTGGTACTGGTTTCATGCATGATAAAGCAACTTAACCTTGCTGTTCATATCAAAACATGATAATGCACTTTATAAATTCATAGTTTGAATTTGAATTTGAATCTTTGGTTCAACTAAGCTCAAACCCTTCTGTTCTTAGCCGCATTAGCTCAAATCGCAGCATATGGCCATGTCATGATCATGCATCATATTGTGCATTGCATTGATCGTGTTTCTTCTCTGTTTGCCGGTGTTGTTCCCCCTCGATGACACCGATGAAGAACTATACTATCTTCAGAAGTGCCACGCAAGCAAAACCCCCTTGTTCATTCCGATACAATCCCACTCTATCGCTCCTGCTCTCTTTTACTGCATTAGGACAACAATGATTCATCTGTTACTTGCTGCGGTAGTTGAACCCCTTATCCTATGCATGACCTATCACTGCCACAGTAAATAGATGAAACCCACTAGCATGAGTAGGAGTTGTTTGAGCCCTGATGTCCCTACTCATTCATGCTTGTTTGTCGTGCCTGCTATTGCTTAGAGTTGTGTCAGGTCTGATTCATCGGGGATGAATCGGAGGTGTGTGAACATGTCTTACTGTTCAGAGCTAAGTGTGTGAACACGATTTGGTAAAGGTAGCGGTGAGAGGGCATGTAGGAGTACATGGTGGGTTGTCTCATTGCAGCCGTCCTCAGGAACTGAGTTCTGTGTTTGTGATCCATGAACAGCTACTACCACACATTGGGATCCATAATTGACTCTCTCGGCTTCTTAACCACCCTTGTCCTCTGTCCAGGAGTTGTAAGTAGTTTCTGGTCTGTGGTATGCTGGAGGCCGTGCGCAGCGCTGACCCGAGGGGTGGGCTGTGATGCGGTAGGCACGTGGCCGGGTATGCCGGGCGCCCGTTTGGTGTCACGGAACCCTGTACACATCGTTTGGGGCCGTATGTGGAAACCTCGGCCAGACTCCCTGCGGATGGAACCTGAATAGGCGATAAACCTGGACTAGAGACTTGAGTGTTTAGGTAGGCCGTGGCCGACACCCTCGTTGGGCTTCCACTTGAAGGTTGCCGAGTACATGTTGTGTAAACGGCAGTAAGTGGTGAGAGCGTGTGTGAAGAAGTACACCCCTGCAGGGTTAACATCATCTATTCGAATAGCCGTGTCCGCGGTAAAGGACTTCTGGGTTACCTATAACAGTTCAGAGATAACTTGAAGTGGATACTCTAAAATGCGCATGATAAGCGTGAGTGCTATGGATGGCGTTCTCTTAGGTAGACGGGAGCGGATCCATAGTGGTGTATTGATTGGTGAATATGCGGACTCGTGTGCGCCACCTCAAGAGAGTTGCTTGCAGTCGTAGTTCAGGTTAGCCACTGAGTCAAAGCTGGCTTGCTGCAGTTAAACTCCACTACCGCTTTGTTGATACCGATGCATACGTAGTTAGTTCTGATGTAAGTCTTGCTGGGTACATTTGTACTCACGTTTGCCTATTTTATGTTTTTGCAGAGAGACGTCAGTCTCGCTAGTAGTTCCGCGTGGACTTCGACGTTTAGCTTGTTACCTCAGCTACGATCTTGTGCCCTCAGCAGGGTCTGGTAGATAGTCAGGCTTCTCAGCCTTCTTCATTTGTAGTTGTTTGTACTTAGACAAGTTAAGCTTCCGCATGTGCTTGTTGTTTGTATGCTCTGTATGTTGGGGTCATGAGGCCCATGTTTGTAATACTTGGCTCCTCGGAGCCTAATGAATAAATACTTGAGTTGTAGAGTTATGTTGTGACGCCATGTTGTATTTACACATATCGAGCATATTGTGTGTATGATTGAAATGCTTGGTATGTGTGGGATCCGACAACCTAGTTGTTTATCCTTGGTAGCCTCTCTTATGGGGAAATGTAGTCTTGTGCTTCCATGAGCCATAGTAGTCCGCTATAGCCCGGTTCACCGGAGTCCTGCTAGCCGAGCACTACTGCTCCAGAACACTTGACTGGCCGGCATGTGATTCACTTCTTTCCTGTGTCTGTCCCTTTGGGGAAATGTCACGTGGTGACATTTGGAGTCCTGCCTAGCCTGCTACAGCCTGGGTTCCCGGAGTCCTGTTAGCCCAGTCCTATGGCCCGGATTCGCACGCTGCTGACCGACATGCTCGATGTTGATTCATGTATGCCTATCCGCGTAAGTTAGTGCCACTTTCGGTTCACGACTAGTCATGTCGGCCCGGGTTCTCTGTCATATGGATGCTAGCGACACTATCATATACGTGAGCCAAAAGGCGCAAATGGTCCCGGGCCATGGTAAGGCGACACCCGTGGGATACCGTGCGTGAGGCCGCAAAGTGATATGAGGTGTTACCGGCTAGATTGATGTGACTTGGAATCGGGGTCCTGACATTGTGATTAGGCAACACAAAAGAAACGGGCAGCCAGATGAAGGTGTGTGCGATATACAGCATGCGGTTCACTCGGATGAACTGTTTGTGATTAGGCAACACAAAAGAAACGGTCAGCCAGATCAAGGTGTGTGTGATTGAGGGCATACGCTTCAGAAGGATTAACTGTTTGCGATTAGGCAACAGAACAGAAACGGGTAAGCCAAATCAAAGTGTCTGCGATTGATGGCATAAACTTCACATGGATGAACTGTTTGCGATTAGCCACAACTTACTGAAACAGTTAGATAGATCAACGTGTGTGCTCTAGACGGGCACACCCATTCTAATTAAAAGAAGCGTGCGCGATGGTAATAACGAGCGCGCACGGTTGTTGGAACAAGACGTGTGCTGAATTGCCTATTACGGTGCACCCTATGGTGCAAACGCCACGTACACGGCCGAGAAGGTGTATGTGCCCACGTTACGCATTCCAGGAATAGTGCCGAACTTATAACCGTCAATAAAGTTTGAGCATGCGTCCCGTCACAATTTTTTTAGAATAACAGGGAGGCCGCGTCCCGTCACAGTCGAAATTACAAACCTGTTCACACTGATCAAAACCTAAACGGTTTCCCACTTAGGAGCGTATTACTACTTGGTTATAAATACTACTACTCCAAGATGACTGCACATTCCTCCTCAACTCCTCATGCACAAAAAGTCAAAAACAAACAAGTCATTCATCATCGTTCCCTTGCGTCCGCCATGGCCAGCGTGAATTCTGGGTCGAGAGATTGCCACCAGGGAGAGGTGAGCCTGGAAGCGGGACCACGAGAAATGTCCCGCCTCGCCGCGAAAGCAGCCAACATGTCCCGCCGCACGGCCGTAGCAGCAGAGAGGTCCCGCCGCGCCGTCGAAGCAGCACGGAGGACCCGTCGCGCCGTCGATGTAGCAGACTGGTCCGGCCGCGCCGCGGAAGCAGAAGAGATGTCCCACCGCGCCGCGAATGCAGCAGAGATGTCCTCCCGCACCGCGGCGGCCTGGGAAAATGCCTCGCGGGCAGGTGAGGACTCTTACAGGCGCATGTGTGCCCTCGTCCTTAGGCAGATGGATCAGATCTCTAGGTGGGAAAGGTTGGAGGATGACCTGAAAGCCTCGTTTGAACAGTCTACCAACGTCATCCGGCAACTGAATGAGAGAAATGCGAAGTTCCGGGCCGAGCGCGACCTGCTGAGGGTGAAGATCATCGGAAGTGCAGAGCAGCAGGAGCAGACCACTGCCTTGTTGCGGGGGACCGGCGCCCTCGTCGAGAAACTTATGGATGAGAATGCCATGCTGCGCATTGAGCGCAGAAGGCTGGTGGAGGAATCCGTGGATGCTCTCAAGCAGCATCTTGAGGACAAGAAAGAGCTCGTCGCCGCTCGCCGCGGAGACTAGTTCCCACGGCCTGTAGCAACGCATCAAGAAAGTAGAGATTAGCGAGCCAGATCGTTGTCTTCCTTCTTCTTTTGCCCTTGTGTATTTGGGGCGTTGCCACATGTGGCTTTTTTAATTATGTTTCTAAATATGTAAGACAATTATTATCCATTGTCATCGTCCTTATATTCATCATGCTTGCTATAAGTCGCAGTCGATGCTATATAGGTCCGTCGGATCTTACATCAAGATCCGTGCAAAACTTTCTTTTCAGATTTTCATTTTTCTCTCTTAAATCTCAGTCCAGTGAGACATATAGCCACACCGTAGAACAGGTGCTCGGGCGCCATTGATGGAGACGTTGGGAGGGAGGTGCGCGGCGGGTAACGGTCAAAGGGCTCTCCTCCCGATGAGCACGCGCAGGGGTCTGCTCACACGCCTCCCGTACTCAAATAGCTACCCCGCATGGCACCTCCTAGCCAATAAAAAAAGGGGACGTGTGGCCGCACGTAATTGGTAAGTCGAACGCCCACGGTTTCAATGATACTTGTGTTTCCGATTTGTAACGTGACAACACTTGTTCCAAAATGAATTTGTTGATTGCTAATGTGTGGGCCTTCGCAAATCGGACAGAAAATGACCACAGCATGTTGGTGCCATGTCATCAGACCATGCCAAGTTTCATGATTTTCGGTCGTGTTTTGGAATTACAGGAATTAAAAAACCAAGTTTCACAATCTTTCCGACCGAGCCACGATGCCCAGATGCTTGAATTTCACTCCCATCTCTTGCATGAGACCGAGAAATTCACCCAAGGACACACATGTGATTTTCCAAACAAAATTGTTGTGCCGGAGCATGTGCTTGTAGTTCAAATTTGAATTATGCACATTAAATGCCCAGAAAATCAATTAATGTATAAAAAGGCCAAACGAACCCAGAATAATTCAAAAATTTAGCACGGTACTTCTATTTGGTCTAATCTGGCTGTGTAAAAAAATTAAGGCGAGAGAAGGTTGTGTACGTATGTCATTTCGCACACGGAGGTGACACGTTCCCTCTTGGAACCACGAGCCTTCTTGAGGGAAGCTCCGGTTTGCAAGAAGCTTACACAAAAGCTTGTCCCAATTAGGCCAAAAAAAATACCGCATCATGTTGGTGCCATGTCATGACACCATGCCAAGTTTCATGATTTTCAGGCGTATTTTGGAATTACAGGAATTAAAAAACAAGTTTCTCAATCTTTCCGGCCGAGCCACGACGCCCAGATGTTAGAATTTCACTCCCATCTCTTGCATGGGACCTAGAAATTCACCCAACGACACACATGTGATTTTTCAAACAACTTTGGTGCACTGGAGCATGTGCTTGTATTTCAAATTTGAATTATGCATATTAAATGCCCAGAAACTCAATTAATGTATAAAAAAGTGAAATGAGCCCGGAATAATTCCAAAATTTAGCACGGTACTTCTATTTGGTCTAATCTGGCTGTGTAAAACAATTAAGGCTGGAGAAGTCAGTGTACGTATGTCGTTTCGCACACGGAGGTGACACGTTCCCTCTCAGAACCACGAGCCTTCTTGAGGGAAGCTCCGGTTTGCAAGAAGCTTACACCAAAGCTTGTCCCAATTCGGCCAAAAAAAATACTGCAGCATGTTCGTGCCATGTCATGACACCATGCCAAGTTTCATGATTTTCAGGCGTGTTTTGGAATTACAGGAATTAAAAAACCAAGTTTCTCAATCTTTCCGGCCGAGCCACGACGCCCAGATGTTTGAATTTCACTCCACTCTCTTGCATGGGACCTACAAATTCACCCAAGGACACACATGTGATTTTTCAAACAACTTTGGTGCACCGGAGCCTATGTTTGTAGTTCAAATTTGAATCATGCATATTAAATGCCCAGAAACTCAATTAATGTATAAAAAGGCGAAACGAGCCCGGAATAATTCCAAAATTTAGCATTGTAATTCTATTTGGTCTAATCTGGCTGTGTAAATAAATTAAGGAGGGACAAGGTAGTGTACGTATGTCGTTTCGCACATGGAGGTGACACCTTCCCTCTCGGAACCACGAGCCTTCTTGAGGGAAGCTCCGGTTTGCAAGAAGCTTACACCAAAGCTTGTCCCAATTCGGCCAAAAAAATTACCGCAGCATGTTGGTGCCATGTCATGACACCATGCCAAGTTTCATGATTTTCAGGCGTGTTTTGGAATTACAAGAATTAAAAAACCAAGTTTCTCAATCTTTCCGGCCGAGCCACGACGCCCAGATGTTTGAATTTCACTCCCATCTCTTGCATGGGACCTAGAAATTCAGCCAAGGACACACATGTGATTTTTCAAACAACTTTGGTGCACTGGAGCATGTGCATGTAGTTCGAATTTAAATTATGCACATTAAATGCCCAGACACTCAATTAATGTATAAAAAAGCGAAACGAGCCCGGAATAATTCCAAAATTTAGCACTTTACTACTATTTGGTCTAATCTGGCTGTGTAAAAAAATTAAGGCGGGAGAAGGCAGTGTACGTATGTCGTTTCGCACACGGAATTGACACATTCCCTGTCGGAACCACAAGCCTTCTTGAGGGAAGCTCCGGTTTGCAAGAAGCTTACACCAAAGCTAGTCCCAATTCGGCCAAAAAAATTACTGCAGCATGTTCGTGCCATATCATGACACTATGCCAACTTTCATGATTCTCGGGCGTGTTTTGGAATTACAGGAATTAAAAAACCAAGTTTCTCAATCTTTCCGCCGAGCCACGACGCCCAGATGTTTGAATTTCACTCCAATCTCTTGCATGGGACCTAGAAATTCACCCAAGGACACACATGTGATTTTTCAAACAACTTTGGTGCACCGTAGCCTGTGCTTGTAGTTCAAATTTGAATTATGCACATTAAATGCCCAGAAACTCAATTAATGTATAAAAAAGGCGAAACGA
This sequence comes from Aegilops tauschii subsp. strangulata, assembly GCF_002575655.3. Taxonomy (NCBI): domain Eukaryota; kingdom Viridiplantae; phylum Streptophyta; class Magnoliopsida; order Poales; family Poaceae; genus Aegilops; species Aegilops tauschii. The sequence continues at coordinate 376,473,904 of NC_053039.3, forward strand.
GCCCGGAATAATTCCAAAATTTAGCACGGTACTTCTATTTGGTCTAATCTGGCTGTGTAATAAAATTAAGGTGGGACAAGGCAGTGTACGGATGTCGTTTCGCACACGGAGGTGACACGTTCCCTCTCGGAACCACGAGCCTTCTTGAGGGAAGCTCTGGTTTGCAAGAAGCTTACACCAAAGCTTGTCCCAATTCGGCCAAAAAAAATATTGCAACATGTTGGTGCCAAGTCATGAGACCATGCCAAGTTTCATGATTTTCTGGCGTGTTTAGGAATTACAGGATTAAAAAACCAAGTTTCTCAAATTTTTTTGGCAGTGCCACGACACCAAGATGTTTGAATTTCACTCCCATCTCTTAAATGGGACCTAGAAATTCACCCAAGGACACACATGTGACTTTTCAAACAACTTTGGTGCACTGGAGCCTGTGCTTGTAGTTCAAATTTTAATTATGCACATTAAATGCCTAGAAACTCAATTAATGTATAAAAAGGTCAAAAGAACCCAGAATATATAATTCCAAAATTTAGCATGGTACTTCTATTTGGTCCAATCTGGCTATGTAAAAAAATTAAGGCGGGACAAGGCAGTGTACGTATGTTGTTTCGCACACGGAGGTGACACGTTCCGTCTCGGAACCACGAGCCTTCTTGAGGGAAGCTCCGGTTTGCAAGAATCCTACATCAAAGCTTGTCCCAATTCGTCCAAAAAAATTACAGCAGCATGTTGGTGCCATGTCATGAGACCATGCCAAGTTTATAATTTTTAGGCGTGTTTTGGAATTACAGGAATTCAAAAACGAAGTTTCTCAATGTTTTCGGCCAAGCCACGATGCCCAGATGTTTGAATTTCACTCCCATCTCTTGCATGGGACCTAGAAATTCACCCAAGGACACACATGTGATTTTTCATACAACTTTGGTGCACTAGAGCGCGTGCTTGTAGTTCAAATTTGAACTATGCACACTAAATGCCCAGAAACTCAATTAATGTATAAAAAGGCCAAACGAACATGGAATAATTCCAAAATTTAGCACGATACTTTTATTTGGTCTAATCTATTTGAGTAAAAAAATTAAGGTGGGAGAAGGCAGTGTACGTATGTTGTTTCGCACACGGAGGTGACACGTTCCCTCTCGGAACCAGGAGCCTTCTTGGGGGAAGCTCCGGTTTGAAAGAAGCTTACACCAAAGCTTGTCCCAATTCAGCCAAAAAAATTACTGCGGCATGTTGGTGCCATGTCAAGGCACCATGCCAAGTTTCATGATTTTCAGCCGTGTTTTGAATTTACGGGAATTAAAAAACCAAGTTTCTCAATCATTCCGGTCGAGCCACGACACCTAGATGTCTGAATTTTATTCCCATTTCTTGCATGGGACCCATAAATTCACCCAAAGACACACATGTGATTTTTTAGCAAACTTTGGTGAATTGGAGCATGTGCTTGTAGTTAAATGCCCAAAAACTCAATTAATGCATAAAAATGCCAAACGAACCCGGAATAATTCCAAATTTAAGCACGACACTCATGTACTAGTTGTATGTTCACTATATGTTAATGTTCTAGCAATTGAAACACCATCATTTCCCTCCGTAACACCATTTTGTCTTTCAAAACATAATGAAAAAATTAGGTATACCACAAACAGTTTACTAGAAAGAATCATGTGGGATGTGATATAAAATATCTTGGCGCACCATCTTGTCTGGCTTACGCAGGAAGCTTCGTCATCTACAGTCTCGCGGAACCGAGCGATTTTTTTTGCCACCGCGGAAATATCTATCTCCCCGCCCCCTCCCTCCTACCAAAATCCAAATTTCCACTGTTCCTCCTTGCTTTCCAAGTTCAAACCTTCACTGCTTCTTACTGGCACTTCAGCCTCCTCGCAGCCGACCCTTCTTCTTGCAGCGCCGCCTCCTCGCTGGTTACCCTTCTTCTTGCAACACCGCCTCCTCGCCGACGACCGTTCTTCTTGCAGCGGCGCCTCCTCGCCACCGACCCTTCTTCTTGCTGCGCGGACTCCTCGTCGCCGACCCTTCTTCTTGCTGCGCGGCCTCGTCGATATGGTCAGGTAATCCACACCCCACCCACACCATGCTCCTCCTTTCCCGTCCCACATGCCCCGACTGACGGAGCGACACCTTCCACTGAAATCACTGCCCCCTCCTCCAATTAAGCGCCGCCCACAGACATTTTACACGCAGTATAATGTGGAGCTGAGTAGCATTCGGCCGCACGCGTGAACGAGGTCGCTATGGCTGACATGCGTGCCGGCCGCCAGATCTTGGAGGAGCACCTCGTCTTCGAGGCCACCGTCGATACTGCCGTGCGGTTGTCTACTTTAAAATACAGTTCGTGATGTTTTCTCGAGGCCATCGCCAGTGCCTTCTAGTGATTTGTCCTCTGTAATGTTAATATGCAATCTGATGTTCAGTTAACAGTTTGGTCGTCTGAAATGTAATGTTCAGTTAACACTTTGGTCCAACAATTGCTACATTTCGTAGTACTGTTCTCAAGCATTCTTTGTTCTGTTAACTGTCTTATCTTCTAGTACATGTTTCTATTCTGCAATGTCGTGCTCAGTTAACTATTTTGGTTCATTTGGTCTGTTGTCCATTTAACTCTTTGGTTCAGTTCTGCAATTTGATTTTCATTTGCTGTGGGTACAATTTTGTATTGTTATGCATGTGACACCAATCGAATTTGGCCGTACTCAATACATATTCTACCGATAGTATGGCAACTCTAAGTTAACCTGATCAAGATCTTCCTTATGTGTGTTCCAGGGAAACAATGGGAGACATTGTGGTTTACCATCAAGGTTTGTTCAAGCAGGGGCCTTTGGCTAATAGCATATTGTACAGTTGCAGGAATCATTCTAGTATTTAGGTTTCTTACAATTTGGTCTTGCACATGTAGGTCCTGCTATCAGAGTCTTAGACCCACAGTTCGACCCATTTTGCATATGGGGAATGAGATGTCCATGAATATCAGTCAAGTCAAGAAACTCAGAAAGATTGTTAGGATGAAGAAACTTGCGACGAATAACAGCAAGATCTTTGTTTGCACAATGAAGAAGACATCAGTCAACTATAGGATGGTACCAACTCTTTTACCTTGTTTTTACCCCTTGCGCCATTTCAAAATTTACAACAGCGATTTATGCATAGTTTTGTTTTCAGTACTCTGCAAAGTAGTTCACCGATGATTACCTCTCAGACAGCCTGCATGGTCAAGCGGCAAGGAAGGTATTCATTCAACACCCACGGTACAATATTGAAGTCTTGCTGAAGAGGACGAAGGTAGGGCGCGCAATTATCCATAGCCACTGGCCTAAGTTGCAAGGACATTCAACATCACTGAAGGCTCAATATTTGCCTTCCGCTTCTGGAGTTTCCCAGATGAGATTCATCTGTCTATTTACCGTGTATGATGCTACTTTCCAAAGGTTTTTGATGCTGCATGTGAAACTTGGTGCTGTTGTGTAATGGCGTAATTGAGTGCCGAAGGTATCTGATGTAATTCGATTATGAAATCCTGGTTGCTTTTATACAGATATGAAATATCTAGCGTGTTTTATAAGAAATATCAGTTTGATTAGTACATGGATTATCAATAATAGCCTAATTACCCTGCTTATTGGGGTTTTCTATTGCAAACGGTTGCTCAGACAGCACCGTGGCCGATGAACTCAAACAACCCGCACGGTTTCTAGAAAGTAGGCGTGTTCGATCAACTAACAATCACACACGGCTTCTGACAGTGAACTATTTGCGTTAGGCCACCTTGCACAAACGTTTCCACACAAAGAACTGTGTGGGATGTACATACCTACGGAAATGATTTTTTGGGATTCACCGTGTGGGATGTACATACCTACAGAAATGATTTCTCGGATTCACCGTGTGGGATGTACATACCTACGGAAATGATTTCTGGGATTCACCGTGTGGGATGTACATACCTACGGAAATGATTTCTGGGATTCACCGTGTGGGATGTACATACCTACGGAAATGATTTCTGGGATTCACCGTGTGCGATGTATATACCTAAGGAAATGATTGGGTTTCGATGCCTTGCCCGATCGCACACGGCCCCAGCCTGGGTCCCAGGAGGGCCTACCCCCAACGATTTCTGGGTCATGTGGGAAGGATACCCTATCGCACACACTCACTTGGCGACGGTTCCAAATGCCGTCGTGGAAAGGGGTTTTAAACCGTTTGTTTAGGACGTCGCTGTACCAGTGGATGATGGTACTACAGTCGATAGTGTACTACTAGTAAGCAAAGCTTCTCCTCGTTTGCGAGTAGACCGGACACATCAAAAGTAGTGCATTAGTCTCCAAAAATGGTTGACCATGTCCATGGCTAGCATCCCGTGCTCCGTCATTCAGTGTGTGCTTCTCGTCGTTCTGCGAGTTTACGGGACACACCAAATTTAATACGTATTCAGTACTCTCTCCAAAAAGGGCCGACCATGTCCATCAGTCCATGGCTACCATCCCGCGCTCCGTCATTGAGTACGTGCAGTATTCACGTGCCAACGAGGAGGAAAAATATTACGTAGTACTAGGTGCCATCGTAGTGCATGACTCACTTACACACTGCTTATCTCCATTTTCTTGCATGACACGTGCACCTTGATGCTAGATGTCCCGCGTGTTGGCAAAAGGATGAACAAAGCTCATGTAAAAAAAAAGAGTGGAAGAACATAGACTCCCGACGACCGAGAAGGAGCAAGGAACCTCGTGGTGGAGCGTCTGCACTCATAGTATTTTATATTATTTAGCGATATAAAATCAACCAATCATCTCCACAGTAGACCGGAAGAGTACGAAACACGGCAGCCCAGTGTAGTTACATCATACTGTACGTGGCCAACCCACTCTATCACCATATTTCTTGGCCTCCGTGCGACACCTAGCTCTAGTTATCCACCAGCCCGTATCGCTTCTCGCTCCTCGTCTCTCTCAAAGTGCGGCGGAGGTCGGTTAACTCATCACATGTTAGTGACATGCCAAGAGCATTCTAAAAAATTACTTTACTCTATTGTTATGCCAAGAAGAGGAAGCGCTTTGACCGACTGACCAAACGAGACAGGCGTGCCGTGCCGTGAGTGGGTCCAGTTTCTCGTTTTGAACTTGTTTGGTGTAGTAGTAACACTTGGTTTTGACTATTAGTAAGATTTTATATACTCCCTCCGTCTAGTGAATAAGTCATCTTAGATTGTGCACCGTGACCAAGGAAGAGGGGAAAACGAGAGAAATTAATATTTATTTGCTAATTAATTGCATTGCATGCAATGAACTAACCATTTCATGTCGTGTTTGGTAGTCTAAGTCATTGAAAACATGCACGCCCCACATCTCTTATTGGTGGATATGTCAAGAAACAAGAAACGAGGTGGGAATTAATGCACCGCACCTAAGTATTTTGGGATTATTTGGTTTTCGTAAGGTGACTTATACACCTAGACGGAGGGAGTAGGGCCTAATGTATTCTTCGAGGATGCCTTTGATTATTGATAAGTTTTTATATAATTTGAAAATTATATCATTCGAAGATCCTTTCACGTTCCGTTTTCAAAAAGAAAAAAGATCCTTTCACCTACGAATTTGACTGTATGCTTTGAGCAACTTGCATGTCCTATACTGCTCATGTTTGGATACTCTAACTTAGCTAGAGGTTAGACTAACTCATGACAAACCCTAAACTAACTGTAGCCAAAGAGGTGTTTCGGTGACAGGGTTAGATTGACAATAAATGCACTTGATTGAGAGAGAAAAGTGATTTTTCAGTAGGCCCAAGGAGGTACTTACTGTTGGAAAGGTGAAGTGATGGTTGCTTCGCCCGAGCAACTTATTACTCTGAGAATATGGGAGTACCAGCGGATTCAAGGAATAGAGAAATAATGGTTGCTTCGTCCGAGCAACTTACTATGGCGAAGGTGGGGCTCTGTGATTTGACTGCTCACTAGTCATTACTAATGCGTCGCAACGACCAGGGTGAATCTTTCCCTGCAGTTGTGCACTCAATATTGCTGCACGGCAGGTGAAGCTGGATGAAGGATGTCCCACATGTCGGCGAAACGAAGTTGAATTGTTTCTGGCATTGCTATCAATCCTTCAGGATTTTTTTATATGTACGCATAATTTTAATGAAACTGTACTGTGATGATATGAAGGTTTCAACTTTGGTTCCCATAGGAAAAAAAGGTTTCAACTTAGGATTCATGTGTCCTCTTGCCTCAAGATTATCTCGTTACAACATTCCATCAAATACAAATGAAACTACCATGGCTGCTAATGCATCTCAATGGTTCGCAGATCAACGCCAATATTAACATCACAACTGAAGACAAAGTTGAGAGAAGGTGTACAAATATAGAAAAATATATAATTGATCGATTTTGTTCGTAGGCATGGGTCCATTTCCTGGGCACAGTGTTCATTGCTTGGTAGCTAGTTTCACCCAGCGATGTAGCCAAAAAGGGGGTGTACGAGGACACCACAATCCGATCATTTTGTGCAGCTCCACTAAAATCGAGCTGACCATCCCTGTTTGCAAAGATATCCAGTCAGTGTGATTACAATAATAGTGGAACTAGATGATGAAACATAACACACACAAATAGAAGTCGATCACCTCTGCGATCTCTCTTTAGGACTAACTACTTGTTGGAGAAGATTAGGCAGGAGTTGGATGAGGAGGATAGAAAAACCAATCTCCCTTTCTGTAGTCCCACAGAAATGTAAAAAGTTGCCCGTGTGACATTTTGGCGGACTTGCACAAAACACTCTTAAGAAAAAAAAAGTGATTTGTGCAGTTCACCAAAAGGTCACAATAGCAACGAGGTGAAATGGCTAGCCCTGTTTGTAAAAAAGAGCTAGAAAGGAAACAATTACTGGCGAGTAACACGAGTTGAAGACACATACGCCGACAAAAAAGAAGCATATTCCATGTAATAAGGGGATGATAGCAGCATGGTGGTTTATCAAAAATGGTTTGAGGACGAGATTGCAAGATGGAAAGTACGCCGGCCGGGATACGTTTTAAGAAAACAACTAAAAAAGATCCACATGCAGCAACGTGGGAAGATGGGCAGTGGAGCAAGGCTGGAGGAAGCTACACCTGAGGGTCATCGGGATGTTACTAAGAGGGCGCCGGCGGCCGGGATCTGCCCATACTATGGCAGTGAGCAAGTGGCGAAGGCCCTACCACGCCAGAGCTTGGTCAGAGAGAACGGAGAAACGATGCATATCATCCCTTCCCGCCGGCGGATGGGATGCGGCCGTATTACTGACCAACGGTGAGAGAGAGAGGCCACCGCCGCCTTGTGTGAGATGGTGTGGCGAGAGACAAACCCCGGCAGGCAGGCTCCGTTGGATATAGTGGAGCGGATTTTTCCATTTTCCCCACGCCAATCGTTTTATATTCTGTACTACGCGCCATTGAGGAGGAATATTTAACTTTATTTAATACAAATGCATCAACTCGAACTTTGTTCCGTCTAGGCATGGTACCCGACCCTCCTTCGAGTAAACAATCACTACACGCATCAAATTATAACGTGGGTTGCCTTTTCATACAGAAACGAACTCCACCGTGTACCCGCGCGCGTGTGGCCGGGAACGAGAAGTGAGTACGTGCGTCCTGCGTGCACCTCTTCTTTAGGTGCAGGTACGTACGTGGGTGGGTGTGAGAGAGATGGTTTGTGCGAAAACGAGGCAATGTGTCGCTGATATCTCAAACAAAAAGATGTAACATATGCAATGTGTGTGAAATAGAGTCATGGATATATCATATATAGAGGGACCGATCCACGAGAAGAGAGTGGATGGATCATCGGTGTGAGATATCGATAGAATCAAAACCAGGGATGAAGTGTGTGGCTGCGCAATCGATAAAGAGTGCCATCGAATTTGTGTTTGCCCACGTCAAAGATACAGGGCGGCTGGCCTACTGGAATTTGAGAGGGCAGAGGTGCAGTTTTTCTCTGTGGCATGGATACCTACCTACAACGTTCGACTATCGGTGGGGGGGGGGAGGGGGCAGAGACCTAACTATAGAGAGGTAGATTGACTAGTATATGTGTGGAGAAGGAGAGAGACCTAGCTATGTATAGAGGGAGATCGATCGGCATCCATGGATATGTGTAGCAGAGGAATAAGGTTGGGAGAAAGACAAAGGTAGAGTGTCGGAGGGTTGGTGGTGGAGTGGCGTCTCACAAATGGTGGGAGAGGCCTGCTAGACAAACGGAGGGGACGAGTGCAATATCAATAAGAGAGGGCGGGGATGTCTGTTTGTCTATGCATGTGCGTGTGAGAGACGGGTTGGGAGGTATGCAAGGATTATGAGAGGAGACGATATGGTTGTGGTAATCATACGTAACTACGTAGGAAGATAAATTGCCGTGTGTCCGAGAAAGGGAGAGACATAACTAGTGAGGTAAGTCTATCGGTGCGTGGGGAAAAGAACTATAGTCGACCTAGCTATATGTAGGGAGATCAGTACGTATACATGCATGCATGTGTTAGAAGCAAATAAGGTCCGGAGAGACAGACAGGGGGAAAGGGGTGCGGCTAGGAGGTGGTGCAAGAGGCCTACTATGTCGAGGGGGGAGGAGTGTGCGACTATGAGACCGATGAAAAGAGGGGCAGGAGTGTGCACCTGCGTGGAACCGTATTGGACTTAGGGGGCATGGACGGTAAGAAGAGAAGAGGGGAAGTATGTGTTCGTGGTAGGCACACTTGGCTAGAGAGGTAATATCGACCGGTGTGTGCCGGAAAGAAGGAGTCGGGGGGCCTACACACACTACGGATGAACGACCTAAAGAGAAATAACGAACATGCGCGATGGAGGGGACGCTGAGGGAGGGTGAGAGGGGGGCGGGCGTGTGCATGCATGATAGAAAACTAGCACTAGCTAGCTACAAAGAGAAGAGAATCATGAAGGTGTTAAAGACGAACGTAGATCCTAATTCATTATAAAAAAGTGGATACAGATACTTGAAGAAGATATCATAACTTAGAACATTGATTATAATTTGGGCTAATGTGTGGCTTTTGCAGCTCAGGGCTAAATACTTGTCAAAATGTAGGGGGAGGGGCACTATACTTTGTGTGATAAACACGGTGTACGTTAGATTATGAATATCTAGTTGGTACATCAAATGTACTATTATTTGGAATCAACATCAAGTTTATTCAAAAAATTGAATTCGAGTTCATATAGTACACATAGTTCATATCTATCTCTATAGTAAGCATGTGGTGTGTTGTTAAGGTAATACACGAATGATGGTTGAAGTTGGCAACAATCATGATTGTAGATTCTTATTGAAATAGAGAAACGAATTCAAAATTAGTTCGAATTGCAACGGTAGTATAGACATTTGGAATGCACTAAAACGGTTGCATGAGTAGGTGACATGCATTATACAACCAGCGAAAAAATTTAATTGGACATAACATGGATCCATACTCCCTCCTTCCATCTATAGAGGGCCTAATGCATATTTTATGACCGCCTTTGACTATTGACAAGATTAATAGTACATGACATGCACAATGTGAAAATTATATCATTGAAAGCTCCTTTCACACACGAATTTAACGGTGTGCTTTGTGTAAGTTGCATGTCATATATTATTGCTCTAATATTTGGTTGGTCAAATTTAGCCTCGAAAAATGCACTAGGCTCTATATAGATGGAAGGAGGGAGTAGCTTTTAATAGTATTTGTATAGTAAAATGGGACAAGACTCTCTCTTTGTGTGGTGTGAATAGTTTTTATTTTTTCGTTTTTTTTCGTTGAGGGAAGTGCGAATTGATTTGGTACGTACAAGTACAATATTACACGTTAGGCTTGTCCCTAAAATTCAACCCGCGCCTTGTTATATCCCGAAAATTCAGATATCGTGCTCCCAAAAGTGGCGCCTTCACAATCCGCGCCTTGCTATCCGGAAATTACAACGTGCGCGAAAACTCCCTCCAGCTACCAAATCCCGACAAGCGAAATTCCCCTTCTAACCCTAAGCCGAAAGGGCCGCTAGTTAAAATCGGTGGGGGTACTTTTGTAACACACCCTACATTTTGGACAAGCCCATCCCTAATTCATGGTTCCCCCTCCCATCGCCTCCTTTTCGCCATTCGAAATCTGGCCGCCATAACCTCTCCGCTCCAGCCACGAAACCCACCCTCCTCTGTCCGCCACGTCACCGCTGCCCAGCCGGAGCCTCTTCCCCGACGACGTCGTCCACCACAACAGCTCGATGTCCCTCATCCGCCTCCCCTGATGAGGATCTGTCATCCATCCCATCGTCCCGCCAGTTCAGCCGCCCCATCCTCCACCTCCAAGGAGCTGCTCCGACGATTGCCTCTTCTATCGCGGCTGCTCCATCCCCATAGCGCCACCTTAACCTGCTCCACCAGAACCGCAACATCCTCACCGACTCCTCGGACGAAGCCGAGGCCTACTCGGCGCCACCAAAGAGGTTGTACAATCATCACATCGCACCTTCTCCTTAACTCGACCTCCCGGCGCCGACCGTGCTCCATCCCACACCCCCATGGAGCGGCTAACTCGAAGCCGGCGCCACGGGTGACATATCCACGGCGGCTCCCCCCTGTGCGAGGCCCCTTCGGCGGTGGCGTCCATACCAGTCGGATCTGCTGCTGCTGCTCAAGCTGTCGCTCGGTCGCTCGCGTTGCTGCTGCTGCTCTGGCTCTCGCTCGCTTGCTCGCCCAGCTGCTGCTGCTGCTGCTGCTCTGGCTCACGCTGCTGCTGCCCGGGCTCTCGCTCGCTAGCTCACGCTGCTGCTGCTGCTCCGGCTCTCGCTCGCTCGCTCGCGCTGCTGCTCTCCCCCTCGCTCGTGCTGCTGCTCTGCTCCGATTTAGCTACACTTCAGTCGACTAAATCGACTTTTGGGTCAGTCGATTTTCAGGGGGTGGTGGGTCTCGCCGGAGTTAAGGAAGAACCACCCACAGTGGGGAGAGGGGCTCTCCGGAGAGGTACCCCACTATCTATCTTAGGGTTCTGGGTGGGGTGCTGCTCGCCGGCGGTGGGGGCGCGGTGGCATGGGGATCGCCAGAGAAAAGGCTTTGCGCGCGGGGGGGGGGGGGGGGGTGGCTAGAGGGCCAGCCGGGGCGGCGGCGGACCGACGGTGGGGAGTTGTTTTCGGGCGGCGAGGCGGCGGCGGACCGGCGGTGGGGAGTTGTTCGGGGCGGCGAGGCGGCGAGGCGGCGACGGACCGGCGGTGGGGAGTTGTTTTGGGGCGGCGAGGCTGCGGTGGGGAGTTGTTTCGGGGCGGCGAGGCGGCGCGGGGTTCGGCCGGTGGTGGCTGGCTGCTCAGGGGGGTACAGGTTGAAGATGAACTGCAGGCCCTCCCTAAACTATCCCATGTGAAGTGCCTCTCTGCTACCATTGCGTTCAGTTTCGACAGTAACATTCAGATTCCACAGTAAATTTCAGTTTTGACTGTTAAGTTCAGAGTCAACAGTTTTTACCTCATCTGTTGTAGTCAGGTTGTTTTTGGTGATGTAGATTTAACATCTATCACTTTTTGGTAATGCATTTTACATCATCTATTGGATATGCTATTAGAATCCCACTTGAGATTAATGATGTTTGTCTTGTGCTGCTTCAGCCTTGACGTCTTACGGCTCACCGGAGCTGCTCCAACGACGAAACGATCCATCACAACAGAGCAGTGTCCTGGACGCCGTCTACAAATTCCTCAGATCTTCCTCCACACCTCCGACAACCACCTCTGCCTCAACTTCTTCAGCGACCAACCCAATGATGCTGAGGTCGACACGGCTACGGCAAAGAGGTTGTACACTTGTCGCATCACTTATTACTCTACATTCATGTCGATCCATTAGGACTATTGTGGTTCAACGGAATAACATAGCAATAGGAAATTTTCCTATGGCACTCTACTAGTCAATTATTCATGCATTTTGTTGAAAGGAATGGAGCAAAACAACCATCTGGACCTACTTTTCAAAATCCTATGCATGAAAACAAGACCAAGTAAATTAGTGGCAGAATAACATTCTAATGGTACACGCTTTCATATGGTTTCACTTTATTTTGGCCATGTTTCTTTGAATTCCTTTGCTCCTCCCATTCCTGTGAACCAAACACCCAAGTTGACTGAAATCCTGTGTTCACAAATGATGTGTTTCCCATGTGCATTCCTATCCTATTCCGGTGTTTTTCCTCCTATCCCTGCGTTTTTAGAATCATGCAAGCCAAATGAGCCCTTACAGAATTACTTCAGTTACAGGTAGGTGTCGAAGAAAACGTTGTGTGGTTTGTCATGTTCCTGCCGCGACGTCGTCCACCTCACCTGAGCTGCTCCATCGACAGAAGCATCCACCAAACCAGACATCACGACTCCTGACCGTCTTTCGCCGCCTCAGATATCCTTCCCTACCGCTGACACCCACCGCAACGGCATCACCATCATCGGCTTAGGAGATGAACCTGAGGAGTACACGGGTCCACAAGAGAGGTCGCACTCTTTTGTTTCTGCTTATGTTATGCATTGCTTAATATTACCTACTACTTTATTGTCCTGTTCACCTCTTAGACTCCAAGTCAGGTCCAAATTGATGTTCAAACTTGAATTCTAAATTAGTTGTGGGGCAGATTTCAAGGCAGCAATGAATAGTATCTCTGTCTAGTATCTGGTTATCCTAGGGTAAGCCTATGTTTTTTTTGACTGGTAACTGTAGGAAAAAAACCCACAGCATATCAAAAGCTTTATTAATAGGAGGACAGAAATACAAAGGAGAGATTACAAGGGGTAATCAAACTAACCTTAAAAGGAAAGAAACAGAAAAATATAAAAAGGCCTCAAGGGGGTAGAAATGACACCCATCTCAGGAGCTCATCCTTGTAGGCAGCTTTCACTCTATATTGCATAAGACTGATATCATGGATGAAAGCACATCTCCACTTATTAAACCTAGCTCTCTCATGCTTGAATACTTTAGTATTTCTGACAATCCAGATATTCCAGCAGGCAATAAAAACCACTTCAGTGAAGAAGGGCTTCCCAAAGCTACTTCTAGCATTGATGACCAAATCAGCCATGGAGTCACCAGAGGACCAATCAATTTGCAAATAATTCCATACTCTGACACTAAAGTTGCAATTGAAGAAAATATGGTCTCTGGTTTCCCTAGCCTGCAAGGGGCAGAGAACACAATTCACCCATCATCCAGATGCCAATTTCTCCTGTCCACCATATCCTTTGTGTTCAATCTGTCCATAATGAGCATCCAAGCAAACACCTTGATCTTCATTGTACATGAAGACTTCCAAATCCAAGAGGTCAAGGGGTTGAAGGACTCAGATACAAAACTATGGGAGTAAAACATCTTTGGTTTGTATCCCTTGGAAGTACCTTGCCAGAACTAGACATCCTTGGCCCCAGGTTCTCTATTACAGCCTTCCATCAGAGACTGAAGAAGGGTCAAATCATGAAAAGGTTGGGCAGACAAAGGAAGATGGAAGTGCTGGTGCACATCATGTCAGTCAAAAAACACTTTAACAGTGATCCAAGGGTCTTTAGCATATGAAAAGAGCTTGGGAAATCTTTATTGAAGAGTGGAAACCTCATGATGAAGCTGCCAGTTGTCTGACCACATGAGAGCAGTGTCTCCCTCATTTATCTGCACCCAAGAACAATCCCTGATGCTTTGCATAACTTTACATATATCTTTCCACCAGAAGGAGCCACAATCAGAAGTTCCCTGGGGCACCCTGCCATGGTAATAAGAATCCCAGATTAAAGACACCCAGGGAAGGTTCTTCTTGTTTAGGAAGTTATTTGCATGCTTGAGCAGAAGAGCTACATTTTGGACACCAAGGCTGAGAATGCCAAGACCTCCCTTGTTTTTTGGTCTACAAATAAGATCCCAGGCAGCTAAGGATGGATCAGGCTCATCTCTATGTTTCCTCCAGAGGCATTGTCTCTGAATTCTTTCCAATTGCTTTAAAATTCCAGCAGGAACAGCCAAACTTCAAAGGAAAAAATGGGCATAGAAGACAAGGCAGAGTTCAAAAACTGTAATCTTTCTCCTTGGTTTAAGAATGAGGAGCTAGCTGTCATTCTTCTCTCCATGTAGTCCACCAATGGCATAAAATCAACCATTTTTGGCCTAGTAGTTCCCACAGGCAGCCCAAGATAGTTAAAAGGCATTTTTCCAATCTGACACCCAAAAGCAACAGCTAATTCAACCATCATAGCAGGGTCCACATTGATTGGAATAATAAAAGATTTGTGATAGTTCAGAGCAACAAGTTGATCCTTGTCAGTGGGTAGAATGATCACTGTGTCATCAGCATACTGAATCACATGGTAATCTTGGTCATGACAAGGAATGGGCAGATGAAGGATGCCTCTTCTAAACATGTCATTAATGACAGATTGCAAAAGGTCAGTAGCTAAAACAAAGAGAAGTGGGGAGACTAGATCCCCCTGTCTAACTCCCTTTTTGCAGATGAATTTCCTGCCAGGAACACCATTCAACAGAACAGATGAGGTGCTAGTAGTCAATAGCTGCTTCATCCAAAGAATCCACTTCTCATTAAAGCCTTTATATCTCAAAATTTGAATGATAGCCTCATGCTCCAAGGAATCAAAAGCCTTTTCAAAATCTAGCTTAAGAATTACAACTGGTCTCTTGGATTGGTGGCACTAGTGCAAATACTCAAAAGTCCAGCCAATGCAATCTTGAATTGTTCTGCTTTTAATGAAACCATACAGATTCTTGTGAACACACTACATAATCACATCTTGGAACCTATTAGCTGCCATTTTGGAAAGAAATTTTAAGCCCATTCCAGTTAAGGAGATGGGCCTAATATCTCCCACCTCTTCAGGTGAGGATTTTTTGGGACTAGAGTGATATACGAGTCACTAATATTTTCCAGCTTAGCAGAACCATCAAAGATAGCCTGAGCCAGCTCATAGAAATCCTTGGAAATTATGTGCCAGTATTTCTTAAAGAACAAACAATTAAAACCATCAGGACCTGGGGCTTTATCCACAGGCATATGCTTCACAACATTATCCATTTCCTCCTTCTCAAAAGGCCTAGTTAAATTATCTAGACCCTCCACAGGAGTAATGAGGGAGGAGAGGTCAAAACCCATGACAATTCCCCTAGAAGAGCCCATTCTATTTTAAAAACAAGTCCAGATAATCCCCTCCATTTGTGAATGTTCAGTGACCACAGTCCCATCAAACAATTTTAAACTGGCAATGGAGTTCCTTCTGTGTCTCTCAGTAGCCATAGCATGGAAGAACTTTGTATTTTCCCCTCCCACTTTAATGTACCTAATAGTACATCTTTTCTTCCAATAAAGGAACTGAAGGTGAAGCAACCTCTCAACATGGGCCTTAACCACTTTTCTAAATTGAATTCATGTCTGTAGAGGGGTTTGTATTCTTCAAGCTCATCTAACAGCAGAACAACATTATTACATTTACAGACCAGGGTTTTCAGCTTGGAAATGCTCTGTTGCCACCTCTTAAGACACATCCTCAATGATTTAAATTTGTCAGCTATCCTAGCAGTGATATGACCCTTCCAGGATTGTTTTTGCCATGAGGACTCAACACAATCCATAAAACCATCCAACTCAAGCCAATAATTCTCAAACCTAAAGAGGTTAGATTTTGTAATATAAGTTTCAATGGAAACCACACAAGGTACATGGTCAGATGCAGTTTTGGTAAGGGGGAGAACCTCAGTCATTGGATAGTCAGATATCCAACCAACAGATGTGAAAAACCAGTCTAGTTGTTCAAGAAGTGGAACATCCTGCATGTTTGACCATGTATAAGATCTACCTTTAATAGGCAATTCCAAGAGGCCCAAGTGCCCAATTATCTCATTGAAGATGAACATGTCATTCAAATCACCACCAGGTAAATTTCTGTTATCCAAGGATCTCAAAAAATTAAAATCCCCTAGCAGCAACCAATTTTCTTCCATAGGAATATTTAAATGATACAACCAATTGACAAAATTATCCCTGGCTTCCCCTTAGCAAGGGCCATAAACGACCACTAAAGTCCATCTCTCATTGTTTTGTCTAGAAACAAACTCAATCACCACAGCAAATTGCTGAACTTCTAATAAAGTCCCAGCAAAGACAGAAGAGTTCCAAACAACAAGAATTCCACCAGAGGCCCCCATAGAAGGTGAGTAGGCAAAGCTGTCAAATCTCTTAGGACAGATACTTTTAACTGCTCTAACATCAAAAGAGGTACATTTTGTTTCTTCCAAGCGAGCAATAGCACAGTGACTTTCATCAATTTTTTGTCTAACAGCTCTTTGCCTATTCTCTGAATTTAAATCCCTGACATTCCAACACAAAACATTCCAGCTTCTACTTGAAGTACTCATAAATAAAGGTCTTTAACAGGTCCGCAAACCATGACACACAATGCCATATGACAAACATGCAGAGATAAGTCTGAACCAACATTATTACATTGGAAAGTACCAGAACATAAAAGCCAAAAGAAGAGAGAAAATTTAGGGGCTTGCAAAACCCAGCATAAAACAAGCACACTAATCATTGGAGGCAGCATTTATAGCATCAGCAGGATCCACCATAAGTGCATCCATGGTCAGCAGCTTGGCATCAATTTCCAGCTCCTTCCCAATTGCCTGCAAACGACTGATGGGAATAGGTGGAGGAACATCTGCATGTGCAGGGTCGTCAAGCATTTCAGCAAAGAGAGGCTGGGCCTTGGGCTTCTTCCTCTTGGGCTGAACAGCGAGCTCATGGAAAGTGGGCTTAAACCCATCACGCTTGGCCGAGCTTTTGGTGCATCTTCGAACTGAAGTTTCAACAACAGGTGTTGGCGCCAAAGTCTTGCGGGGCCTCCTTGTTTTAGCACGCACAGTGGGAGCATCGTGTGCATCCCTCTCAGCATCATCAACGAACAGAGCTTGAGCAACCGGTCGAGCCGGCTCCTGCTCCTTCCACGCAACAAAGGAAGACCATCTTGCTGGAAGGCAAAGTCCTAATTTCTCTTAGATAAAATTACTAGAGACAAAGGCAGAGGCAGCAAGGGCTTTGGCACCTCAAAAACAACAGGTGCATTCAGGAGATTTTCAAAAGAACGCCTCCAAATCATATCAGGGGGCAGTGGCAGCACAAAGGGAACAACCACAACAAATAAATCCACCTCAGGAACCTCAATCACAGGAGGTTGATAAACCACAAGTGCCCAGTTGTTAACATCCATCATATCTTGATCATCCACCATAGGAATATCTTGATTTTCAGGTTGGGCCTCATCAATAAGAATGAAAGGAGCAGGATGCACCTATTGCTGAAGATCTGAGCTTGGTTGAGCAGAGAGGTCAATCACCATTGATTCTTGATCTTGCACAGCAGGTTGGACGTCAGGCTCATTCAAGTTCCCCCAATTGTCATCTTCCACTTCATTATGTGTGCAGGTTCCGGTGAAGGGGGTGGCACATCGTTCAAACCCAGAGCAGGGTATGGAGGCAGAATGAACGGTGGCATCTCTGGGAAGGGCACGCCAGGAACTAGGTGAGGATTACCATTGATGGGCATCCAATCCTCATCCTGGGGCATTTGCTCGGCAAAATTTGCACCAAGAATATAGAGAGGCGCCGTCCAAGACACCCTAGCCCCTCCCCAAGCAGCAAAATCCATAAAGACCACATCCCTGGGTACGAGAATATCCTCTGGAAAGGAAGCAAACACTAGATTTCGAACAAGGTATGGGTCCTCACTATTCCAATGATGAAATTTCCCAAAGGTGTTGACAGCAGCCCTGATACATTCAATGTTGCGGAGATCAAGCGGAATCCCCAAGAACATGAGTAGGCCCTGACGGAAACCCTGGGTACCCCGGAAGGATTCCCCCTCATCATGCTTCATAAATCGAACAAAGCGATCGTTGCCAAGGGGTTGGGGTGGCAACTGCAGAAGCGAGAATCTAAAAGCTGCATCTCGAAGCTCAAAAAGACCAACCGACTGAATCCAAGGCTGAGCAGACCTCACAAAAACCCCATGAGCTTGAAGCCATTGAACAAATTGTTCTTGAGAAGCACCGATCTAATCAGGAGGAGGGATTAACATTACCTCAGCTAACATAAACTCCTCGTGGCGGCGCACAATCGGGGTATGTGGCGTCACAAAGGTCCGAGGCACACGAGCGTCGCCCCGCCGGCACGTACAGCAGTGGGTCGATGTGGAAGTTGGCCATCAAAGCAGAGCACCCTGGGCTCACCGCGGACGGCGAGTACTCCGGCGGAGGAGGGGTTTCAGGCGGCGTGGTAGAAGGTGTCTTGGGACCGGGGCTGATGGAACTAGACGATGGAGTAAATGTGGAAGTGCAAGAGAGGTCCAAGTTTGGTAAAAGCTGTGTTAGAGAGATATTCTCGGTAGGAGCTGAGCGATCCTCGGAAGTTGCAACGTTACCGGGTTTTGGTTGCCATACCAGACTCAAAATCCGTGCAAACCTGTTACAATCTATTTTACCATGCCCCACCTGCAGACAAGAAATGCAACGAAGCTTGGACGTGCATGCAGTAGCAAAATGGCCCTTTCTCAAGCACTTTTGACACTTAAAAATTTCCTCAACCATACCCGAAACCAAATTGTCAAAATCTTCCTTTGCTTGCTGAGATGAGGGAATAACAGAGGGCCCAATAGAGTTCACCGGCTCAACCTGGACTGTGGCATGTGCAGATGACGGCCCAACATGGGCTAACACGTCCACATTCGAAGAATCAACATTCCCGCCCGAGATTGACGGCGACCGATCCGCCGTGGGAAGCAGATCATGAACCGTGCCAAAAGAAATGGAAGGCCTCGTCGACGTCCACCGGAGTTCAGCCGGCGGCGAGGTATGAATGACCACCCTCTCATGCACAGGAAGCGTGTACCCCGCATCTTCAACAATTTGAATGCAATTTTGTGTGGCCGGATAACGATAACCACGACAAGTAGGATAATTCTGAAATATTGAAAAAGAAAGCTTCTTGGCAGTGGCATGAGAAGATCTTACCGAAGACTTTGATGGCTTGGAGTGCATAGCCAACAAACCAAGGGCAGCACAACGTTTAGAAGGACTAACAATGATCCACTCGGCATCACATTCCAATTTCCAAAGTTTGAACTCACGGCCCCAATTTGGGCCACCATTCCCCCAAAGATGAAAAAAAAACATTTAAAATGATCACAAGAGAACGATCGAAGCTTGAGAATGATCATAGCTACGGCCTTGCAAGACACTTGAAAGCCAAAAACCTTATCCTTGATCAAGAAAACCATAAACTCAATGGCCGAACCTCTAATGGCCGCCTCAAGCGCCACTGCCACTGAATCTTCATCCAAACGAAAGTCATGGCGATCAAAAGAGACTACCATGGTGAAGAAGCCCGTGTCATCCATGGGGTGCACCGAAAAGCCCGTAGATTGAAAAACCTTATCCGCAAAGGCCAAACCCTTAGAGAAGTCCAAGCCAAGGGTGGATCCATCGACAGAACACATGGAAGATGGGTATGGGAGTGTAGATCTCAGAACGCCT
Source organism: Aegilops tauschii subsp. strangulata (assembly GCF_002575655.3). NCBI lineage: Eukaryota > Viridiplantae > Streptophyta > Magnoliopsida > Poales > Poaceae > Aegilops > Aegilops tauschii. Next base: position 376,493,509 of record NC_053039.3, read on the forward strand.
GAGAGATCTATTGGAGAGAAACAAAAAATTGGTGGCTAGGGGAGGAGATCACCTGAGGTGGTGGAGATCGCCGGGGTGGGGGTGGGAGGGGCATGGCTGTAATGTTTAGGTCTTGAGAATAAGATTTAACTTGGTATGCCTATGCTGTTCATCTTGGGTGGGAAACAAATAGTAAAGCAATCATCATCTATTTTTTATTAAATTAAAGCAATCATCAGCCTGCTATCATTATTTTTGGATCCATCCACTCATTGTTACCATTACTCTAGATTTCTGCATGCTCTCCTTACATAATCTCACTATTTTTTGTATGCATTTCAGATATTGTACACAGTCATGCTGAACATGTAGAGAAAAAGAGAAGAGTTTTGCCCGGCAATACAATGTCATGCAGACATCACTCCATGGTGGGTTCAATGGCAAACCCTCCCCCCCTCTCCAGATTGTAATCCAGAGGAAGATATCTGTTCTGAGGCGGATTCAGACGCAGCCGACCACTCCTATTTACCCCCCAAGGTGTTTGCTCTAACTTGGCATGATGATGTTAGTCATATCATGCATATGTTTCCTTGCAGTTCCTACTTTCGACATCATATATGTCATCTGCTTAGTTTAGACATGTTCTGTAATGCCACCTGTTTAGTTTCAATATCATGTATGGGAATTATGCAGTCTCATGACTTTTAGCCAGCCATAATATATGTGAAATTTAGCCCATCATTTTCTTCATTAAATTTCCATTTGTCGACAATGTTTGTACATTAAACCACTCTTCCTGTGAATCAGCCATTTGAGTGGGTGATGGAAAAATCTGGAGTGAAAACAAGGCCTTCAGAGCAGATAGTGCTACCTGTCGAAGAAGATCTCTTGCTGGGTCCCTATAGGTCCTCAGAGAAGGATTCGGAGACAGATGACCAGTCCTATTCCCCCACAGAGGTGTATGCTCTAACTTGGCATAGTTCTACTGCTCATATCATGCATATGGTGTCTTGCATTGCATAGTTTAGACATCATATACACAATATTCAACACCATGCACTACTACAGGATGCTGCTAACGCGACACTACAATCAGAGACCCTTCGAGAAACTGTGTGCGATGCCATAATCGCAAACGGTGCTGTATGAAAACCGTTAGAAATGTATAAAACTTTTGCGATGACGGATACATCAAACATGGTTCAGGTTTTAGTTGCGTGTGAGATGAAGGGCATACGGTTCAGTTCAATCAACTGTTTGCGATGAGGAGGAACAAAAGAACGGGCAGCCAGATGAAGGCGTGTGCGATACACAGCATACGATTCACTTGGATGAACTGTTTGTGATTAGGCAACACAAAAGAAATGGACAGCCAGATGAAGGTGTGTGCGATATACAGCATACAGTTCACTCGGATGAACTGTTTGTGATTAGGCAACACAAAAGAAACGGTCAGCCAGATCAAGGTGTGTGGGATATATGGCATGCGATTCACTCGGATGAACTGTTTGCGTTGTCACACAAGAGTACAGAAACGGTTCAACTTAACAAGACGTTTGTGTTGTGCGATGTGATTGCATGCGGTTCACTCGGCCCTTGTCTTCAGTGTGTGACCTCTGTGGCAACCGTTCGCTCCCCAGGCGCCTCTTCGTGTACCGTGGCAACCGTCCATCGACTCTTCGCCTTTCCCTCTAAATTTTGAACTATTGTCGCACGCGAGCTCTTCCTCCCCCCTCCATTTGCCTTCACCCTTCCTTCTGCCATTGTTTGATTGTCTTCTCCATGGAGGGAACAAGCCGGAAACGACCCCGTTATTCTTGCCTAGATCTGAATTATGACGCGATGGAGGAACTCATTGATCGGTGCGACGTCATCACCTCGGCTAGCATGGCAGGTTCGTTCAAGACCATTCTCGACTCAACTAATAACATCATTACAATGAACCCAAGGGTTCAGGAGCAGTTTAATCTCCACTATCTTCTTCGCCGTGACCCTGCTGACTGGCGCGGGGACGAGGGAAGCCTCGCCTTGTGTAAGTTGATGCCGCTTGATAATGGAGATTGGGTTGTTTATATTGGGTACAACTGCGAGTGGGAACTTGTGAATGTTTACACTCGTCACCAGGTTCCACTTTGAAAAATCTCTGACGACTGCCCAGAGGTTGAGTACACCGGTATTCAACGTGAGTTCAAATATGATCATGCTGACTATCATCTATAGAAGATAGCAATTTGTCGAGTTCTCAACTGCTCTTGGGGTTATAAGAATGCTTATGTTGTCGCTATCTTCGACAAGCTTGTTGCCATCCTTCATGGTTCGACTCAATGGATATTGCTCAAAAATCAGTTTCTATACACGGATGAGTACTGTGATGCAATTCAATACGAGGGTCTTGTGTTTGCTGCCACCACTCGTGGCACTGTTTTTGCATGGAATCCTCATGATTTCGGTACGTTTGTCTTCCACCGTAATTATAATTGTTTCATCCACATGCATGCGGGTTAGCTAGTTTCCCTTTACTAATTAACCTTCTTGTGTTTCCAAGGTCCTGTGAACATTCCACCACCTATACTTGAAAATTTTATTCACGGGCATGATGACGAGCAGGACCCATATACTCAGTGGCGCCTGGCAACTTATTCCGATGGATCACCTCTTCTTGTCTGTATACGGGGAACTGCTGATGTTACTAAGGAAGCAGGTGTTGTCTCGTATGGTCGCACTCTCCGGACCTATTCCAACATCCGTTGCAGGGTATTCGGGATGGATACTGGTGTACTAGTGCGAAGACCTTCTCTCTGGTTCAGTATTGAAAGTCTTGGAGGAAACTCGCTCTTCCTTGGACAAAACTATCCAATGATGGTGGAAGGCGATCTAGCTGTTGTTGACACAACGTTACTACCATTTATGAGAAGCAACTGTATCTATACCTCATACATTACTATGCTTCCCTACCGTCCCCATATGGGTATTGAAATAGGCCGCTTCAGCCTGGATGATCAGTCCTGCGTTGGTCTCGAGATTGACAGTAGCTGGCCCTTCCGAGAGAATCACTTCTGGTTCAAAGCAAGTGTTTCCAACGCCGATGAGTGGGTTGATGACTTGTTGTATGAAATCAATGGTACATTTGCATATGCGTCCATGAACTCACGCCTGCTAGTGGTGTCCATATGAACAGTGCTAGTGATTTTAGTTGCAAAAACTAGATAGTGCTAGTGATTTGTAGCTGCATATTTTGACAAATCGCAGTGTTACAAGGTTGACAAATGGCAATGTTACTAGATAAACAAATCTCAATCTTTCCAGCTTGAGAAATGGCAACATACCCAAAATGACAGATATGCAAATCTTACCCAATTGCTTGTACGTGGTTGCACACGGGTCATGCAAAACAACCGTTTGCGTTGAAGGGATGCAGAAATCCTGCTCGGCACATTTCCCTTGGCTTCCTGGGGAAGCTGTCGGTTTGCATACGGGTGTTCTAACTAAAACATTTGCGATGAGTGTTTTATATTTAAAACCCGTTGACGTTTTTTCAAAATAAAATCATTTGATAAGTCTATACATTAAGAGAGAGAAAGGCAAGTTCGTTCAAACCATATCTTTCATTCAGTCACACTACGAATTTATATTCATATGATCGAGAATTCGAGATACAGTATTAAACCCCAAAAAAACTATTTCCGGCGGCGGCGGAGGCGGCGTGCCACGCTGTCGTTGTCGTCCTCTGGGACACCGTTGTTGAAGTCTTCAAGGCAGCACAAAATGTTCTTCACTTGTAAATCAAACATCATGTCGTCGCGCGATCGACGGGCGGGGCGCGGGAGGACGGCAACTAGCGCCGCTGAGAGGTAGCGGTCGACGGCAGCGTCCCATGCCGCTGATGGGAGGGCGCGCACGGGTTTGGGCATGGGCGCGGTGGGTGCAGCCAAACGCACGGGGACTAGCACCGCGGTGGGTGGAGGGGCGCGGACAGGCGCGGCGGATGCAGCCAAACGCACGGGGGCTGGCGCTACGGTGGGTGGAGAGGTGCGCACAGGCACGGGCGCTGGCGTTGGCATGTACATGAGCTCGCGCGGGTCTGCGGAGACCTCACTGACGCCTACGGCTTCCAGCTCTGCGATAGTGCTCGGCGACCAACCCGTCAATGCTACGGGGATGGTCGCTGGCGCGGGCGCGTGGATGGGAGCTGGGACGGGAGCGGGGGCAGCAACCGCCGTGGCCAGCTTGTTCTGGGCCATGTCCATGAGGCCCCATTCCTCCTTATTTTCTATCTCCTCCGGCTCGGAGTCGACTTCACCAAACTTGAAGACTAGTGGCAGATGATCATTCTGCGCCATGGCGGTGGAGGTCTGCGGGGGGGGGGGGGGGGGGGAGGGGAATAGGAGGCGAACAATAAGGCCGCCCATATTAAACAGCGGCTCGGGCACCATTGATGGAGAGGAACGCGGGCGGCCATGGAAGTCAAAGGGGTCGCTTCCCACTGAGCGTGCGCAGCGTAAAGCTCGCATGCTTCTCGGTGAGCCAGTGAATTGGAGGACAACTTGCACGCCTCTCGTTCAGCCTGCGCACTGGACTGCGCTCGCACGCCTCCCGTTCAGTCAAGGTCAAGCAGATGTCCGCACGGCACCTCCTACAGCCATTAAAACCAAGACACGTGGCGTCACGTGAATGGTTAACAGAACACACACATTTTGAATTATACAAACATTTGAAATATTAAGTGGCAGCTATTTTTTCAAAATGCCTTTGTTGGCTGTCATTATTGGAGTGTGCCTTCTCTCAAAATGGACACGGAAAATACCACATCATGTCGGGCGCCATTCCATGATAGCATGCCAAGTTTCATGAATTTCAGACGAGTTTTGGATTTACTAATTTTTAAAAACCAGGCATCTCAATGTTTTCTCGGCAATCAACGGTGTCGTGGTGTTTCAAATTCATTCCGATTTATTGCATGGGACCTAACCATGCACCCAAGGACACAGATTTGATTTTTCAACCAATTTATATGCACTGGAGCATTTGCATGTAGTTCAAATTTGAATTATGCACATAAATGCATTGAAAACTCAGTTAATGCATAAAAATGTCCAAAAGAACCCCGAAAAACCACAAAAATTGACACAACACTCCTGTTGTTCTATGTTGACACGAGAAAAAATTTGGAAGCAATAAGAGGCAGTGGATATTATTTCGTCCCCAAAGGTGGGACGTTCCCTACCGAAACCATGATGCTTGTTGCGAGAAGCTCTGGTTTGTGAGAAGCATAGACCCAAACCTGCTCCAAAAGGGACAAAAATTTTACCACCGCATGTTGATGCCGCTCCATGAAAGCATGCCACGTTTCAGGAATTTCAGACGAGTTTTGGATTTACTAGAATTTAAAAACGAGGCATCTCAATGTTTTGCCGGCAATCAACGGTGCCCTCGTGTCTGAAATTCATTCCCATTTCTTGCATGGGACCTAAGCATGCACCCGAGGACACATATTTGATTTTTCAACCAATTTATATGCACTGAAGCATGTGCCTGTAGTTCAAATTTGAGTTATGCACATAAATGCATTGAAAACTCCGTTAATGCATAAAAATGTCCAAACGAACCCCGAAAAATCCCAAAAATTGACACAACACTCCTGGTGTTCTATGTTGACACGAGAATTTTTTTGAAAGAAATAAGAGGCAATGGATATCGTTTTGTCCCCAAAGGTGGGACGTTCCCTACTGAAACCATCATGCTTGTTGTGAGAAGCTCTGGTTTGTGAGAAGCATATACCCAAACCTGCCCCAAATGGGACAAATTATTTAACACGGCATGTTGATGCCGCTCCATGATAGCATGCCAAGTTTCATGAAGTTCAGACAAGTTTTGGATTTACTAGAATTTAAAAACCGGGCTTCTCAATGTTTTGTCGGGAATCAACAGTGCCCTGGTGTTTGAATTTCATTCCCATCTCTTGCATGGGACCTAGAAATTCACCCATGGACACATATTAGATTTTTCAACCAACCTTAGTGCATTGGAGTATGTGCTTGTACTTCAAATTTGAATTATGCACATAAAATGCCTAGAAAACAGAGTTAATGCATAAAAATGTCCAAACGAACCCCAAAAAATAAAAAAAAAATAACACAACACTCCTGTTGTTCTATGTTGACACTAGAAAATATTTGAAAGCAATAAGAGGCAATGGATATCGTTTCGTCCCCAAAGGTGGGATGTTCCCTACCGAAATCATCATGCTTGTTGTGACAAGCTCTGGTTTTTGTTAGAAGCATATACTCGAACCTGCCACAATTGGGACAAATTTTTTAACACGGCATGTTGATGCCGCTCCATGATAGCATGCCAAGTTTCATGAATTTCAAACGAGTTTTGGATTTACTAGAATTTAAAAACCAGGCATCTCAATGTTTTGTCGGCAATCAATAGTGCCCTGGTGTTTGAATTTTATTCCCATTTCTTGCATGGGTCCGAGAAATTCACCCAATGAAACACATGTGATTTTTCAACCAACTTTGGTGCATTGGAGCATGTGCTTGTAGTTCAAATTGAAATTATGCACATAAAATGCCTAGAAAACCCAGTTAATGCATAAAAATATCCAAACGAACCCCGACAAATCACAAAAATAGACACAACACTCCTGTTGTTCTATGTTGACACTAGAAAATTTTTGAAAGCAATAAGAGGCAACGAATATCGTCCCGTCACCAAAGGTGGTACATTCGCTATCGAAACCATCATGCTTGTTGTGAGAAGCTCTGGTGAGAAGCTTGTACCCGAACCTGCCCCAAATGGGACAAAAGTTTCACCGCGGCATGTTGATGCCGCTCCATGATAGCATGCCAAGTTTCATGAATTTCAGACGAGTTTTGGATTTACTAGAATTTAAAAACCAGGCATCTCAACGTTTTGCCGGGAATCAACAGTGCCCTGGTGTTTGAAATTCATTCCCATCTCTTGCATGGGACTTAGAAATTCACCCAAGGAAACACATGTGATTTTTCAACCAACTTTGGTGCATTGGAGCATGTGCTTGTAGTTCAATTTTAAACTGTGCACATAAGATGCCTAGAAAACCCAGTTAATGTATAAAAAAGGCCAAACGAACCCCGAAAAATTCCAAGATTGAACACAACACTCCTGTTGTTCTATGTTGACACTAGAAATGTTTTGAAAGCAATAAGAGGCAACGGATATCGTCTCATCCCCAAAGGTGGTACGTTCTCTATCGAAACCATCATGCTTGTTGTGAGAAGCTCTGGTTTGTGAGAAGCTTATACCCAAACCCGCCCCAAATGGGACAAAATTTTCACCACGGCATGTTGATGCCGCTCCATGATAGCATGCCAAGTTTCATGAATTTCAGACGAGTTTTGGATTTACTAGAATCTAAAAACCAGGTATCTCAACATTTTGCCGACAATCAACAGTGCCCTGGTGTTTGAAATTCATTCTCATCTCTTGCATGGGACCTAGAAATTCACCCAAGGACACACATGTGATTTTTCAACCAACTTTAGTGCATTGGAGCATGTGCTTGTAGTTCAAATTTGAATTATGCACATATAATGACTAGAAAACCCGGTTAATGTATAAAAAAGGCCAAACGAACCCCGAAAAAAATTCATTCGCATTTCTTCCAAGGGACCTAAGCATGCACTGAAGGACACAAATTTGATTTTTCAACCAATTTGTATGCTCCAGAGCATGTGCATGTAGTTTAATTTTAAATTGTGCACCTGAAATGGCTAGAAAACCGGTTTACTGTATGAAATGTCCAAACGAACCCTGAATAATTCCAATTCTTTTACGACACACATACAGTTGCATGTTCACTACAGATAAAAGGTCTAGCAATTCAAACACTGTCCATTGCCGCTATGACCCCATTTTGTAATTCAAATCAAGTAGATCCCACACAGTTTATTCTCACCAACCGTGTGAGATGTAGTACAAAATATCTTGGAGCACCGTCAGTGTATAGTACGCCTATGGCTTACGCGAGAAGGTGCGTCGGCTACAGTCCACAGCCAGCGTGTCAAGCACACTAGCTCGCTCCCCCGAAACTCCCGCCTCTGCATCTCTGCTTCAGTCCCTTGATTCAAATTTTCAGTAGCCCCGGCATTTTACTCCCGCCTCAGCATCCCTCGCAATCTCAAAAATATCTGCTCGCCCTTGATCCAAATTTTTAGTAGCCCAGCCTTGTTACTCCCGCCTAGTAAACTTTTCAGTTGCCGCAGTATTTCCTCAAACACAACCTCAACTCACACAGACACACACAACCCTCAAAACCATTGGTAGGTCGCCGCCATCGCCGGCGCCTCCATCCTCAACCTCTGCCTGTGTGCCGGGGAGCTCGAGTAGCCAATGGCCAAAAAGAGGTTTATCGTGGCCTTTTCGCCCGACGCCGGCGAGGTGGCAGCCGAGGTGTCCCCATCGTCCTCCGCAGGCCCGATCTGCCATCGTCGGTCCCCCGATCTACCCACCACCGCACCCCTACGCCGGTTCGAGGACTTCCCCGTCCTCCCTCGGACCCGGCAGCCGACGAAGTCCTACCTCGGGGTCCGGCAGCGGCGGTGGGGGACGTGGGTTGCCGAGATTACAGATCGAGAGACCCACACCCGCCGGTGGCTCGGTAGCTTCCACACGGCCGAGCTCGTGGCCATGGAGTACGACCGCTGGCAGGTCCGCTACCACGGCGCGGGGGCAAGGCTCAATTTCCCCGTCGGCACACATCCGGTCCACCTCGTTCCGCCGGAGCCAGGGTGGTGAGCACGGCTATGGCACGGGAGGACCGCGAGGCGTGGGAGTGTCTCGAGGCCGAGGCCGCCGATGAGGCGTACATGCAAGAGCTTCGCCGGCAGCACCCGGAGCTCGTGGAGGCGGAGCAGGCGATCTTTGCCGGCACGGAGAGCGGCAAGGTTATCACGCTCTCCTCCGATGACGAGGTCGAAGGCGGCGAGGACGGCGGCGCGGAGGGAGGCGAGGTTATCGCGCTCTCCTCTGATGACGAGGTCGAAGGCGGCGGCGACGGCTGCGCGGAGGGCGTCGTGGTGGGCCCCCAGGACAAGGAGATCGACGTCGACGAGTGGAGGAGTGCCTTCCCCAACGACCCCGACGACGGTACTGGCCCGGACCCGGCTCGCGGCACACCATACATGACGAGGAAGGATTGGCTCGACCTCAACTTCGACCGAAAGTAGTTTAGCTTAGTTTAAATTTATGTTTTATGTTCGGTTATGCAAAACTCTCTATGTTTATGTTTGAATGCATGCTACTTTCGGTTGAACCTGATTTGAACTTGATCAAATTGAAGTTTACAACCTTAAGTTTAGGGGATCCACTAGAAAAGGCCAAAAATTGCTGGAGTATATATATATATCCACTAAGGGTTTTAGTCCTTTAACTTTTTAAGGATTGCCTAGAGATGTCCTTATGACTTGTTTATTTCAATTCTTCACAATGTGATGCTCTATATGTGCAACTGTTTGCTGTGCAGTTCAATTTCATCAATAACAGTTTCAACAATACCACTATGAATTACGATATTTGGTTGCTCTTAAGGATATTGCAGTTAACATGCCTTTTCGTTTTTCAATTGTTGTTTAGCAACATGCATTGTACTGAATGACTAAATATGCAATCCTAGGCTACATAGCAACAAGGAAAAGTGTTACCTTAATGTTCTGATGATGTCTAGATATACATGTAATAAAATCTTATATAATGGGATGGATGGAATGTTGTACTATATCATTGCCAAAGATCCACACTTCGACCCTTTTTGCGCATGGGGCAATGAGATATTCATGAACCAGCATCAAGTGAGGAAACTGATAAAGATTGTTACTAAATTGGGTCAAAAGATGTCAATCGAACTATTTGTTTAGACTTTATGCAAGACAACAGTGAACTGCAGGATGGTAAGTAAGAACCATGTAGCCTTCTTTTTACTGCTCGTAATGAGTTGTGTTAGATGACAATATCTGAATCTTTTTTCTTTTGAAGTGGATCCTGAAGCAGTTTACTCAAAATTACCTCTCAAACTACGTGACTGGCGGCCGGCCATCACAAGGGGTTGGACTAGAGTCCTGCATGCCTTCTGCATCCAGGAGAGCACAATAGGGCCATTCCGCTTCAACTTGTTCAGCAACTGGAATGTATGTCGCCTCTTGCTTTACCATCTGTAATAGTACAAGTATAGAACCCTAGTACATCATTCTTTATTTGGTGCTTCTATAATTCTTAAACATATGTACATGTGAATCGAATAATGCATTGGTTGTTTGAACCTGATGGATATGAATAAAGCTATACCCTACTTTCAAGTTTAAATTAGGTACAATTTTAAATAGCAGCAATTAAATTAGGGCGAAATTACGTTGTGCAGGTCATTACGACACACACGGTTGGTAAAACACAAACATTTGCGATATACACCATAATCCGAGATGGTTCACAGAGAGGAAACGTGTGCAAGCATGCACACAATTGCCGTTCGCAAAGCGTGTGTGATGTCAGACACTATCACATATGGTGCGGGAAAACTAAATGTGTGTGATTGTCTACCTATCGTACATGGTTTATAATCATGAACTGTTTGTGATGTGCCAGGCATCGTAAATCTCCCGAGCTTGGAATCTGCTTAGAATCTGCCTGGAAAGCTCCAGTGCCTAGAATCTGCCTGGTTTTAGGCAGAACCACAAAACTTCGACTGCGATGGCAATGCGAGCACAAACGAGTAGCAAGGATGAAGCGTTTGGGATATTCGAGATATCGGAAACGGTTATATAGGGACAACTATATGCATCAAGGCTCCCTATCCCCAACGGTTTCTGGGTCGTGTGGGAAGGACCCCCGTATCGCCCACACTCACTTGGCGACGGTTCCAAATGCCGTCATGGAAAGGGGTAAAAAACCGTTTGTTTAGGACCGACGCGCACCAATGATGTTCTTAGTTCAGACATCATATATGCGAATGCCCTCCGCTTAGCATATAAATCACATATGTGAATTAAATCATGTGATCCTGGTTACTTAGATAACATGTATGTGAATTATGTCATGCGATCCTCTTTAGTTAGTCATCAAATCTTTGAATTATGTTATGCTATGCTATCCAGTTTAGATAGACATCATATATGTGAAATTATGTCATGCTATCCATTTTAGTTAAACAATATACATGTCAATTATTTAATGCCCTCTTTTTTCCACACTATCTATTGCATCTGTCTCTCATACAATGTTTGTACATTCAATTATGTTTCCTGTTTATCAGCCATTTGAATTGGAGTGGGTGATGGCAGTATCTAGCGGAGTAAAAACACGGTCTTCAAATAAAACAGTGCTACCTCTTGGTGGAGATAGCACCCCGGTTGTACATGCACGAGAACCAGCCCTACCACACATAACCTAGACTCTCGCAGATTTTACCCCTACTGCGATGGACAGAGAACCAGCTTCACCCAATCTAACCCCAACCCCAGTAGATAGTGACCCAGTTCCTGTTGACACAGCACCATCTCCACCACAGAGCTCCCAAACAAGAGCAGTTAGTAAGGCAGCTTCAGTGCCCAAAGTGCCAGTACTACCACGGCAAACCCCAACTCCACCAGTTAGTACACCTATTCCCGTGGAGGAAGCACAACCAGCCATTCATAGTTTAGCATCTATGGCATTTGATGTTGTTATATCCTATGTGCGTATCTTCCCATTATGGAAATATTATACTGAAGATGAAGGAAAATGCCAGTTGCAGGTGTTTGTCTAGGAGTTATGTGTAAGTAATGTTATTCATGGCAATTACTTTGCTTTGTCCCATTCATGCTACCTCCATGATGGTTATAATACAACAAATTTTCCCATTTTTCTCTATAGAGAAGGACCGATTTGGAAACTCGGGATGAGGTAACCTGTGCTAATACCTCTGCTATCTTCAAGAATGCTTGGTGGCAGTATCGGAATTACCTGAAGAAAACGTACTTCACTAGCAAAGGAACTCATCAAATTCTCTTACGTTCTCCTGAGGCACATTTACTGGACGATGACTGGGAATGCCTTGTTCTTTGCTGGTCCCGAACCAAGAATATGGTAAGGTCTATGAGCTCATTCTATTTTAAGTACTATATGCTTGCGTCTTACTCTACTCTGTTCATGTAGAACAAGTGCTTAAACCTGAAGAACAGCTGTTCTCACTTAAGATTCCATTGCTATCGTGCATACTGCTTTGCTCTTGTATCACTGTATTTACTCATACAAACTTATTTTTAAATTGAACTATCCAATGGAAACTCAAATCGCACAACAGGTATGTTTACGCATGTTTCTTTAACAGGTTTGCTCTTTTAAATAGCTCTGTTGATTTCAATTTCAATTGTGTATACAGTTGACTTCTCATATCATGCACAATACTAGCATCATAATAGGGCCAATAGTGTTGTTGTACATTTAGACCCATGGTACCCATCTGAAATCTTGTTGTGCCGTTTAGTTTCCCACACTTTTTATTCTTTCAGTGCTGCTTTCTCTTGAACTGATATGATTTTAACCGTGTCTCTATTTTGATTTGGCAAGACAACGCAGTGACCATAGGACATAGATATATGTTTGTTTGATGCTTTTATAATGTACTACTTGGCAATAGAAGACTTAGTAGTTTAATATTGTCCACCTTACTAATGAACTGGTTCACCGAAATAAGTTTCATATACTAGTACATGCTGAACTTGTTATGTGTCTACTTGTTTCTTCTTTTAGAATGCTGACAGAATATTGGGGAAGAGTGCCTTATTAAGCAATGATAAAGGAAGTAATGCAGATAAGGTTCAGGATCGTGAGACATCCTTGTTGGTCTCCAACAAAGCTGATAAAACAGCAAAGGAAAACTATCTTAAAGACAGTGAGGCAACCCCCAAAGTCATGTCTTGGTTTACTGTTCGAGTTACTAGCCACTACCACTTGCACAAGCTATTCAAACTCACTGTCTGAATCTGTTCAGTTTCTTGAGTCTCAACTACAAGCTGAAAGACATCGATCAGCTGTGCTGCGGCAAGAAGCGGAAGGACTGTGGAAGTCCCTGGAGCATTCAGATGCATACTTTCTAGTGCAACAACAAGCGTTGGAGGATTTTAGCGCCAAACGGGACAAAGCTAATAAGCTTGCTAAACTTATTGCCGGCATGGTGGATACCCAGGATAACGTTTCTTGAGCTCTTCTGAAGTTGTTTCAGTTATGGACTTGTTTTGCTGCTGCGTTTATTTGCACTGGTGGCCAATTTTGACGGCCAGTGTATGTAATATGCTACTTTGTTCTCTATATTTGCACTGGTGGCGAACTTTGATGCCAGGTGGATGTAATATGTGTAATAGCTATAATAGGCTAGAGTTAGTTGCTTGCTTATTTATTTTCTTATTGTCTTGTTTAGTTGTTTGCTTGTAGTCACTGCAGTTCTTTTTCCGCGTTTTTTAGTGGCCACAATAACCTAGTTTTGGTAACTAGGTCACAATAATCATGGCAACACACGGACTGTTGTAACCTTGGGCCTCCTGCGGGCCGTAGGATCCGTGGGCCTTCTACGGGCCGTAGGATCCATGGGCCTTTTACGGGCCATAGGATCCATGGACTTTCTATGGGTTGTATGATCCATGGGCCTTCTACGGGCCGTAGGATCGATTGGTCTTCTACGGGTCGTAGGATCCATGGGCCTCTACGGGGCCTATAATCATTTCGCCAAACATGGGCCGTACTATTCGTGGATCATAATGGGACATTAATAGGTCGTATTTGATAACGCTATGAAAATAGCCCAACGGGTTAACAGGCCACAAACGGGCCGAACGTAACCACGGGCTGTATTTGGCCCACAAACGGAACAGGCCAGTAACGGACCGTATCTAACCGAATTCTAGAAATGAGCCCAAGAATAAATGGGCCCTTAGAAGGCCGAAAGTTACACGGGCTGGAAACGACCAACGGAATAATGGGCCGTTAATGGGTATAAAGCGATACACTGTTCATTATGGGCCAGTTTCATCTCGGGCCTTTAATGGACCGAGAGTTACAAAGGGCCTCATGTGGGCCGAAAGACATCATGGGCCATACATGGGCCAAAATTTACAATGGGCTGGAATCATATTGGACGGCCCAGATGAAGCTACTGGGCTTAATTCCGATAGGCCGTAACGGGCCGGTAGTAAGCGGGCCGTAAATGGGCTATATACGAACAGGCCATTAACAGGCTTTCCGTGGGCATGCCCGTTACCTTTTGACCAAGTCAAATGGGCCGGCCTTTTCACCGGAATGGGCCTCTGTTGGGCCGTGCCACGTGTCGACGTATCATAGGCGCCTCCTGTCCAATGAGTGGATAACATCTGTCCGAACGTTGAGCCAAGACATGTTTCCTCCGGCCAATGAGAATTTTACACGTGGAAAATTCCCATTGGTCCGGGCTGTTAACGGGTTATTGGATCCAAAACCAGACCCGATAGCTTAATGGCGTCCCGTTACGGTGGATGCCACGTGTCGGTCACCCTTGACAAAAGCACTTCTATGACGTGCAATTTATCGTCATGGAAGTGGACACTTCCATGATGATAATTTTGGTAATGTCATGGAACACTTCTACGATAGCACAGGTATGACTATCTTGATTCTTTCATAAATTTGTCATGGATGTACATGCATGACAGAAAACGTGACCTACTGTGACAAACACGTATCATCACAGAAGTGTCTTTTTTTGTAGTGATGGTAATTGATTTTAGAAAATTAAAAAAAGCAACTAGAAAAGATCATTACCCTCTGCCTTTTGTTGATCAAATGCTAGAAAGATTATCTAAGCACACACACTTTTGCTTCCTTGATGGATACTCTGGCTTTTCACAAATACCTGTTTCTCAACTTGATCAAGAAAAGACCACTTTTACTTGTCCCTTTGGAACTTATGCTTATAGAAGTATGCCTTTTGGTTTATGCAATGCACCTGCTACCTTTCAAAGATGTATGACTGCTATATTCTCTGACTTTTGTGAAAATATTGTTGAGGTTTTCATGGATGACTTCTCTGTTTACGGGAAGTCTTTTGATGATTGTTTAAGCAATCTTGATCGAGTTTTGCAGAGATGCGAGCAAACAAATCTTGTCTTGAATTGGGAGAAGTGCCACTTTATGGTCAATGAAGGTATTGTCTTGGGTCATAAAATTACTGAAAGAGGTATTGAAGTGGACAAAGCTAAGGTTGATGCAATTGAGAATATGCCATGTCCTAAAGATATCAAAGGTATTCATAGTTTCCTAGGTCATGTTGGCTTCTATAGGAAAGTTATCAAAGACTTTTCTAAAATTTCTAGGACTCGTACTAGTCTTTTGCAAAAGGATATTCCTTTTGTTTTTGATGATGATTGTTTAGAAGCCTTTGAAACACTCAAGAAAGCCTTAATTTCTGCACCTATTGTTCAACCACCTGATTGAAACTTGCCTTTTGAAATTATGTGTGATGCTAGTCATTATGCTGTTGGTGTTGTTCTAGGACAAAGAGTTGATAAGAAACTGAATGTTATTCATTATGCTAGTAAAATTCTAGACAGTGCTCAAAGAAATTATGAAACTACTGAAAAAGAATTCTTAGAAGTGGTGTTTGCTTGTGATAAATTTAGACCTTATATTGTTGATTCAAAAGTAATTGTTCACACCGACCATGCTGCTGTTAAATATCTTATGGAAAAGAAAGATGCTAAACCTAGACTTATTCGATGGGTTCTCTTGTTACAATAATTTGATTTGCATATCATTGATAGAAAAGGAGCTGAGAATCCCGTAGCTGATAACTTGTCTAGGCTTGAAAATGTGCTTGATGACCCACTACCTATTAATGATAATTTTCCTGATGAGCAGTTAGCTGCAATAAATGTTACTCATAATACTCCTTGGTATGCTGACTATGCTAATTATATTGTTGCTAAATATTTACAACCTAGCTTTACATAGCAACAAAAGAAAAAATTCTTCCGTGATTTAAGACACTACTTTTGGGATGACCGACATCTTTATAAAGAAGGACTAGATGGTATTATTAGACGTTGTGTACCTGAGCATGAATAGGGACAAATCCTACAGAAATGTCACTCTGGAGCATATGGAGGGCATCATGCTGGAGATAGAACTACTCATAAGGTAGTGCAATCTGGATTTTATTGGCCTACTCTCTTCAAGGATTCCCGTAAGTTCGTCTTATCATGTGATGAATGCCAAAGAATATGTAATATCGGTAAGCGTCAAGAAATGCCTATGAATTATTCACTTGCTGTTGAACCATTTTATGTTTGGGGATTTGATTACATGGGACCTTTTCCTTGGGTATACACATATTTTTGGTTGCTGTTGATTATGTTACTAAATGGGTAGAAGCTATTCCAACCTATAGTGTTGATCACAAAACCTCTATTAAAATGCATAAGGAAGTTATTTTCCCAAGGTTTGGAGTTCCTAGATATTTAATGACTGATGGTGGTTCACACTTTATTCATGGTGCTTTCCGTAAAATGCTTGCCAAGTATGATGTTAACCATAGAATTGCATCACCTTATCATCCTCAGTCTAGTGGTCAAGTTGAACTTAGCAATAGAGCAATAAAATTAATCTTGCAAAAGACTGTTAATAGGTCCAGAAAGAATTGGTCTAAGAAATTAGATGATGCACTTTGGGCTTATAGAACAGCATATAAAAATCCTATGGGTACGTCTCCTTATAAAATGGTTTATGGAAAAGCTTGTAATTTGCCTCTTGAATTAGAACATAAAGCATAATGGGCAATCAAAGAACTCAACCATGATTTCAAACTTGCCGGTGAAAAGAGGTTATTTGATATTAGCTCATTAGATGAATGGAGAACCCAAGCATATGAAAATGCAAAATTATTCAAAGAAAAAGTTAAAAGATGGCATGACAAGAGAAACCAAAAGCGTGAGTTTAAAGTCAGAGAATATGTTCTTTTGTACAACTCTCGTTTCAAATTCCTTGCAGGAAAACTCCTCTCAAAATGGGAAGGCCCATATGTTATCGAGGAGGTTTATCGGTCTGGAGCCATCAAAATAAATAATGCCGAAGGTACGAACCCGAAAGTTGTCAATGGGCAACGAATAAAACATTATATCTCAGGTACACCCATTAATGTTGAAAGCAATATTATCCAAACTTTGACACCGGAAGAACATATAAAATAGTCCTTCCAGAACACTCCAGAATCATGAAAATAAGGAGGTACGTGATACGGTAAGTAAGCGGACTCCAAAAAACCGCAAAAATATTTTTTTGTCAGTTTTGGAATATTTAGAAAAATAGGAAAATAAGAAACTTCCAGGAAGCATACACTAGTAGGCACAAGACACTAGCCTGGCGCGCCCAGGTGGGTTGTGCCCACTTGGTACACCTTCCGGACTCTGTTTTTCTACAGTTTGCATGTTCCCCAAGATAAAAAAAATCTATATGTAAGCCCGGAACCTGTTGACCACCGTATCACGGAGAAATCCTCTGTTCTCTTTTCTTGTTGTTTTCCATTCAGATCTGAAATCATGTCATCCCAAGACTCCGAGGGTGAAAGCTATGCTGCTAATTTCATCTCGAACCCCATGTCCTATGGGGATGTAGAGCACTATGGCTGGACCACGGAGGAAGAGGAAGACTATTATCCTAGGGAAAATGAGGAGACGAGCTCAGATGAGGATGAACCTCCATTACTCAACCTGGGGACATGCATGTGGAATTCAAGAAGTCAAGTATCCCAAAGAAACGAAAGAGGCCTAAGATTCAGTTCATACCCAACCATCTTTTGCAGGAATGCAAGCAGGACTTATGTAAGAGAGTACTGGAGCTCGAGCAGGAGGTCAGTGAATTGAAGGAAAAAAAATCTATCCTCAAGCGTAAGCTAAGGAAGAAGGGCAAGCCCTCTACATCACCACCACCACCACCACCACCATCATCTACATCACTCCAGGAAAACTGAGTATCGGGTATGGGCACTCCCCTTGGCTTTCGCCAAGCTTGGGGGAGGTGCCCCAGTATCGTATCATCCCACTATCTTTTTGCCTTTACTTATCTTAGTTCAATCTTTTGCTTTAGTTGAATAAAAGTTTAGTTCGATCCTTTCTTTTAAAGAGCTTGCTTAGTGATATATCCTTGTAATCATGTGCAAGATATATAATAAAGTTTAGTTTGAGTTTTTGCTTTCTTTACTTTCCTGTTGCAATTAAAAGAAAAGAAATAAATAAAAGGAAAAGATATAAATAAAAGAAAGGAAATAAATCAAGAAGACCATATACTAATCTTATGGTAGGTGATGGCACCACATCAGGAAAAGTATAAGTAGAAAATTTTATTAGATATTGACAACCATAGCATTGGTCAATGATGAAACTCATGAAAGAATTAATAAGGGAAGAGAAGATTCACATATGAATATACTATCCTAGAAATCTTTTGTGATTGTGAGCCCTCGTCATAATATTATATGACAAAATTGTTGACGTTGGACAAGGAAGAGAACTTAATGATTTATGTTTGTTCATATTCACATAGAAGTCATATTGTCATTGATCCTTTAACATGTGGTGCTTGCCCCTATCTTTGCTAGCCAAAAATTCGGCACTAAGTAGAGATACTACTTGTGCTTCCAAAAACCCTTAAACCCAAATCTTATTTTCGAGATCCACCATACCTACCTAGGGATTGAGCAAGATCCCTCGAGTAAGTTGTCATCGGTGCAAAAGGGCAATAAAAATTTCTTCTAAATGTGTGAGATCATTTAGTGTAAGAGAAAATTGAGCGTTGCACGAACTTGTGATGGTGAAGAATAAAAGCGACAGACTGCATAATAAAGGTTGCTATCACAAGGGGCAATGCAACGTGACGTCCTTTTGCACTAGGGGGTTGAGCATACAAACAAATAAGCGCATGGCAACCTCTGCTTCCCTCTGTGCAGGGCCTATCTTTTACTTTTATGTATTTACTTTTATGCAAAGAGTCAAAGTTTCTTCTCTCTATTCCTTTTTATTTTTCTCCTTTGGCAAGCATCATGTGCTGAGGAAAGATCTAGGCACACATGTCCAGTTGAATGTGGGTGGCATGAGTTATTATTGTTGACATCACCCTTGAGGTAAATATGTTAGGAGGCGAAACTATAAGCCCCTATCTTTCTATGTGTCCGGCTGAAACGTTTTGCTCATGTGTATGCGGTGAGTGTTAGCAATCATAGAAGACTATATGATGGTTGAGTATGTGGACTTGCCTAAAGGCTCCGATACGTGACCCTTCCTGAAAAGATGATGAATTGTAGTTGCAAAGTTGACTGAGAACATAGTTTGTTGGTTTCTAATGGAGTTTATGCTTTATACTTCGATTGTGTGATGAACTGTTACTTATTATGAGAAGTATATGATAAAAGTTCTATGACAAAAGTATTATGTTTCAATTTGTTGTTGTTATAATAATGAACATGATGCTTCTATGTCCGTATTTTGTTTTTATCGACACCTCTCTCTCTCAAAGCATGTGGACATGTTTTTTGATTTCGGTTTTCACTTGAGGACAAGCGAGGTCTAAGCTTGTGGGAGTTGATACGTCCATTTTGCATCATGTTTTCCTACTGTTATTTATGATGTTTTTATCCATAATAATGCTTTTTGGAGTAATTCTAATGCCTTTTCTCTCATAATATGCAAGGTACACACAAAGAGGGAGAATTCCGGCAGCTAGAAATCTGGACCTGAAAAAGCTACGTCAGGCTACCTATTCTGCACAACTCCAAACAAGCTGAAACATCATGCAGAATTTTTATGGAATATATGAAGAATATTGGAGCAAATAACTACCAGAGGGGGCCCACCAGGTCGGCACTACCCACCTGGGCGCACCAGGGAGCCCAGGCGCGCCCTTGTGGGTTGTGCTCACCAGGCCCACCTCCGGTGCCCATCTTCTGGTATATAGGTCAGTTTGACCTAGAAAAAAAATAAGCAGAGGATTTTCGGGACGGAGCGCCGCCGTCTCGAGGCGGAACTAGGGCAGGAGCACTTTTGCCCTCCGGCGGAGCGATTCCGCTGAGGGAACTTCCCTCCCGGAGGGGGAAATCATCGTCATCATCATCACCAACAACTCTCCCATCTTGGGGAGGTCAATCTCCATCAACATCTTAAACAACACCATCTCATCTCAAACTCTAGTTCATCTCTTGTATTCAATCTTCTTACCGGAACTATAGATTGGTGCTTGTCGGTGACTAGCAGTGTTGATTACATCTTGTAGTTGATTACTATATGGTTTATTTGGTGGAAGATTATATGTTCAGATCCATTATGCTATTTAATACCCCTCTGATCTTGAGCATGATTATCATTTGTGAGTAGTTACTTTTGTTCTTGAGGTCACGGGAGAAATCATGTTGCAAGTAATCATGTGAACTTGATATGTGTTCGATATTTTGATAGTATGTATGTTGTGATTCCCTTAGTGGTGTCATGTGAACGTCGACTACATGACACTTCAGCATATTTGGGCCTAAGGGAATGCATTGTGAAGTAGCAATTAGATGATGGGTTGCGAGAGTGACAGAAGCTTAAACCCCAGTTCATGCGCTATTCCGTAAGGGACCGATTGGATCCAAAAGTTTTATGCTATGGTTAGAATTTATTCTTTATACTTTTCTCGTAGTTGCGGATGCTTGCGGGAGGATTAATCATAAGTAGGAGGTTTGTTCAAGTAAGAACAACACCTAAGCACCAGTCCAACCACATATCAAATTATCAAAGTAGCGAACACAAATCAAACCAACATGGTGAAAGTGACTAGATGAAATTCCGGTGTACCCTCAAGAACGCTTTGATTATCATAAGAGACTGTTTTGGCCTGTCCTTAGCCTCAAAAGGATTGAGCTACCTTGCTGCACTTTTCTTACTACTATCGTTACTTGCTTGTTAGAAATTATATTGCTATCAAACTACTCTGCTACTTACAATTTTAGCACTTGTAGACATTACCTTGCTGAAAAGCACTTGTCATTTCCTTCTGCTCCTCGTTGGGTTCGACACTTTTACTTATCGAAAAGAGCTACAATTAATCCCCTATACTTGTGGGTCATCAACAAATTACAAAGAGTCTCTAGTGTCCCCAACACACCGAATACAATGGTAATTTGTATAGGTGCACTAGTTCGGCGAAGAGATGGTGATACAAGTGTAATACGGATAGTAGATATGATTTTTGTAATAGTAACAATAAAAAACAGAACGGTAGCAAGTAACAAAAGTGAGCACAAATGGTATTGCAATGCTTGAAAATGAGGCCTAGGGTCCGTACTTCCGCTAGTGCAATCTCTCAACAATGCTAATATAATTGGATCATATAACCATCCCTCAACGTGCGATGAAGAATCACTACAAAGTTCTTATCTAGCGGAGAACATAAGAAGAAAGAAATTGTTCGTAGGGTACGAAACCACCTCAAAGCTATTCTTTCCAATAGTTCGTACTAAAATAACACCAAGCTATTATTTCCGATCGATCTAACCAAGACTTCGTACTAAAATAACACCATATGTTGGGGATATGACTATCAGGCATGACCCACCAGGAGGGGCCGGGTCATCCCTATGACGATTCATCTCCATGAAGCCCAAGAGCGTAATCAGAATGGCGGTTCATAGATAGGCTGAGTAGATGGCCCAAGCCCAAAGGCGGCTTAAGGCCCACGGTTACAAACCGCCATGTATATGTGGACTTGTGTTGTAAGGCAAGTAAGATAAGTCACCGAGCCGGACACGTTATATGAGCCGGCCGGGACTCTGTAGACCGCAGGGCGTCAACCCGTGTATATAAGGGGACGACCCGGCGGCGGCTTAGGACAAGAAACAACAGATCGAGAGCCAATCTAAGCGTATCCGCTCCCTGGTCATCCAAACCCTAGCAATACCACCTCAAATTGGATTAGGCTTTTACCTTCACCGCAAGGGGCCGAACTAGTATAAACTCTTCATGTCCTTTGTCCTGTTTAACCCCTTTAAGCTAATCTCGTTGCGATGGCTCCACGACTAAGTCCTGACACTAGGACATCTGCCGTGACAATACCACGACTAAGTTCTTGGAGGGCAACTTCGAAGGGCTCAAGGGATGACCAAGAGTCGTCGTGGCAAGCCCTACATCGATGACGCAGGCTGGGGCCCCGAGGCCGGCTCAATTGAGTACGGGTACCGGGTCCCCTTCGGTGGAATTCACGTCTTCATTGGCAAAATCAGCGAACCGGGCCCACAGCCGGACACCTGCACCGACATCATCGAGACGGCTCAGCGTCCAAGACCTGCCCGGGTTCAGCCCGCCATGAAGCGTGCCTTCGCGGGATTCATTAACAGTGCGGAATCTGAATCGGTATCTAACGGTGAGAGCGTTATCTATTCAGATGGCGAGTCATCCACCGGTGAGACCGAGTCATTGTACCAACTGCAAGATGGCCGGCCTGGGGGCCGTTCCGATGGCGACAGTATTCCGGACACCTGTGAGCCGCCGAACCGGGTTGCGATCTTCATGGCCGGTACACAGCCGGTACAGCATTCTTCAACTGCAGCGGCATTGATTTCCGGGTCAGCAGCGGTGACGGCAGCCGGGGCAGGAGGCCTTGTTTGTCCGCCGGCTCAGGCCTTAACTGATTTGCTGGATAAGCTGACAGCGTTGTTAGTAACGGTGGTTAACCCGGCGGATCAGGATCAGCACAATGCGGCGGTTGCAAAATTGCATGATGAGATAGCACAAGCCAAGGAGGAGCTAAACGCGGAAAACACGAGGATGGCTGAGGAGCGAGCCGCTTTTGATGCTCACGTGCAGCGGATTCAGTCGGAGTCGTACCGGCTCATGCTAGATCAAAACGCTTCAAATGATGTCATGAGAAGGAGGCATCGGAGTCATCTACCCCCGGTTTACGAGGCAAGAAATCTCTTTAACACGCCAGGAGCAGGAACCAGTAACCCGGCAATGGTAAACCGGGTCGAGACACCCGGGACAGGCACGCCGGTTCAGCCACGTACGACGGACCCGCCTTGTCAGAATAATAACCCGCCGCAGCACGTGCCGACGCCACCGGGTCATTACTCTAACCCTTTGGATAACATGATTGCTGCAGCGTCACGATTGGCGGCTCTCCCGGTTGAAGGCGTGTCTTCGATGGCGGTTGAAACGCGAAGGGCTAAAGAGCTCCTGCAGACTACTTTGGTTTAGAAGCAGGCTTATTCTTAGAGTCGGGACAGGATTCATTCCACCCCTCGCCCGAGCCGAAGTTACAGCAGGCATATCGATGAGCCAGCTGTGTCAAGCAGTGGACGGAACCATAACCCACCCCGTGGAGATAACCCGACGGGCGGGGGTGCTGATGCTCAGAACGTAGTTGATCAAGGTAGAGCACGTCGAGAGGCCGAGCTGGCGGCTCAGTATGTGGCCCGCCAATTTTCTCCGGCTCGTCCGACGACTTTGGTAGAGCCGGGCATGACCTCTAGGAATTTGGGCGTGTCGTGTTTGGTACCGGCTCTGCGCAATGAACGTCTGCCCAAGGATTTCAAGGGTCCTCGCAAGGTGCCTAACTACACAGCCGATTTACCTCCTGAGTCATGGATCGAGAGTTATGAGATGGCCATGGAATTGCTGGATGTTAGCGAAGCTGCGTGTGCTAAGTATTTCCCCCTGATGTTGGAAGGAACGGCCCGTACTTGGTTGAAGGGGCTCCCCGCCAACTCTATTAGATCATGGGCTGAGTTAAAGGCCCAGTTTATCCAGAACTTTAAAGATACATGCAAGCAGCCCATGTCACTTGTGGATTTAGCCTCGTGTGTCCAAGAAGAAGGTGAGTCGACGACTCATTGGGTGCGCCGGGTCTCAACGATCCTGCACTCGTCAGATCGCATCAAGGCCGACTCAGCGGTCTTAATGTTGGAAAGCAATTGTCCGTTCACGCCCCTAAAGCAGAAATTAGGGCGGCTCAAATGCCACTGCAATGACATGGGGACTCTCATGGCGGCTCTAGTTAAGTATGCTGACTCTGATGGTACCAAGGACCCCGAGTCTGATGTTGAGAAGCCGGGGATGGGAAAGAAGAGCTGCAACGCCAAGGGGCAGCAGCATAACCCGGCGAACCAGGGAGGCAACGGTAAGCGCAAGGCTGGTAATAGTTTTGACTTTGTGGCTAACACCAATGTGCAGAATAATGGTCAGTGTCGTAAGGGAAAACCGCTCCCACAGAATGGAGGATCAGGCATCAATCTTGAGCAGCTGTTAAATCAGCCCTGCCCAAGAGACGGGACGCGAGAAAGACCGTCTGGGCACCTCTGGAAGGATTGTTTCATTATGAAGGAGTTCAAAAATTCGAATATTTTCCAAGACAGTCATGGGCCGGGTGGCGGCTCAGGATCCGGCTTTCATGGACCGGGTTACGGCGGTGGCGGATCTAACCCCGGGTTCCAAGGAAATCAAGGTAATCATGGCAACCAAGGTGGTTATAATCAGCAGAATAATCAGGGGAATCAACAGCAGCAACAGTCTGGTTATCAGAGCAACC
The DNA here is from genome assembly GCF_002575655.3 of Aegilops tauschii subsp. strangulata. NCBI lineage: Eukaryota > Viridiplantae > Streptophyta > Magnoliopsida > Poales > Poaceae > Aegilops > Aegilops tauschii. The sequence goes on from NC_053039.3 coordinate 376,518,079, forward strand.
CAAAGCAGTTGAATAGTGGACAATATCATGTCTTTACCACTAGCTTATGTAAGCGCGACCAGAAGCTTCAAAAAAATAAAAGGGCAGTCAATGCCGTTGAGCCGGCGGTTCCCCGTTACTTGCACTGGTCTGAGCAGCCCATTGTATGGAGCCGGGAAGATCACCCGCCCCGGGTTGACAATCTGGGTCACTTGGCTCTGGTAGTCGCACCTCGGGTCGGAGGATATAAGTTCACAAAGGTACTCATGGACGGAGGGAGCAGCATCAATATCCTTTATTATGAAACCTTCCACCGCATGGGGTTGACAGATAAAAATCTTAAGCCGTCAAACACTGTTTTCCATGGCGTGGTGCCTGGTAAGTCGGCTTATCCTGTTGGTAAGATTGCTCTGGAGGTTGCCTTTGGGGATGATCATGACTCGACATTGACCTTTGAAGTGGTCAAAATCCACAGCCCATATCACGCTCTGTTTGGACGGCCGGCTTACGCCAAGTTCATGGCGCCGCCTTGTTATGTGTATCTGCAACTTAAGATGCCAGGTCACAAGGGAACCATCACGGTGCATGGGAGCCGGAGGATAGCCTTAGAGTGTGAGGAAGGAGACGCTGCTTATGTTGAGTCTGTTTGTGTGACGGAGGAGGCAAAAAATGGATAAGTGATGATGCGGGCGTCAAACACTGTTTGTGCAACGGATGAGCTGAAATTTTATAAAGATAATGTTGACCCGGCGGACATGACGTCTCTAAAGAAGCCAACCACAGAGCAGGATCCTTCGCTCAAATTTAAGTCGGTAGATGACACTAAGATGGTTGATTTTGTTCCTGGCGATTCATCGAAACAGTTCAGTATCAGTGCCAATCTGGATCTGAAATAGGAAAGCGCGCTCATCGAGTTCATCCGTGAGAACCGCGACATCTTTGCATGGAAACATTCAGACATGCCGGGTGTACCGAGAGAACTCGCTGAGCACACTCTTAATATTGATCCCAAGTTTAAGCCGGTCAAGCAATTTCTTCACCGATTCAACGAGGAGCGGCGGAAGGCCATTGGAGATGAAGTGGCCCGGCTCTTGGTAGCCGGGTTTATCATTGAAGTTTTTCATCTTGAATGGTTGGCTAACCCGGTGCTGGTACTAAAAAAGAATGGCACTTGGCGGATGTGTGTCGATTACACGGATTTGAACAAGGCTTGCCCGGCTGATCCGTTTGCTCTCCCTCGTATTGATCATATCATTGATGCTACGGCGGGTTGTGAGCGTCTGAGTTTTTTGGATGCTTATTCTGGTTATCATCAGATCAAGATGGCAGTTAAGGACCAGGAGAAGACAGCTTTCATTACTCCGTTTGGATCCTTCTGCTATGTGTCTATGCCTTTTGGGCTCAAGAGTGCCCAGGCGACCTATCAGCTGTGTGTGCAAAATTGCCTTCACAATCAGATTGGGCGCAATGTTCATGCTTATGTCGATGACATTGTGGTGAAATCAAGAGAGAAGGAGACCCTGATTGATGATTTGAAGGAGACATTTGATAATCTCCGGGTCTACAAGATGATGCTTAATCTGGCTAAATGTGTCTTTGGTGTGCCTGCAGGCAAGCTCTTGGGTTTTTTGGTTTCTAACAGAGGCATTGAGGCTAACCCGGAGAAAATCAAAGCTATTACTTCTTTGGCTAAGCCGGCGTGCAATAATGATGTTCAGCGCTTGGCGGGTCGTATTGCAGCTTTGAGCCGTTCATAAGCTGGCTGGGTGAGAAGGCTATCCCCCTCTATCAAATGATGAAGAAGACAGATCATTTTGTTTGGAATGATGCGGCTAACCAAGCATTTGAGGATCTGAAGAAACAGTTGGCTGAGCCGCCTGTGCTTGCTGCCCCTGTTGATAAGAAGCCTCTGTTGTTATACGTGGCTGCTAATAGTCGGGCCATCAGTGTAGCCATTGTGGTAGAGAGGAAGGAGGCAGGCAAGGTGTAAGTGCATCTAGTGCCCCTTAGTGATTTTGGTGTATTGAAGACATATAGGTTAAGGGACTAATGTGTTTATGAGTGTACACAGGTCTATAAGTCTATGAGGAGTTTGATATTTACAGTGAAAGTCGACCCCTAAAAATGAAGTTCTTCGACTGAAGACTTTGGATTTCTGAAGACTTTCTGAAGATTTTGAAAGGGAAGAAATTGGTGTGACCTTGAAGACTTGGTATTCATTTGAGGAACATGAAGCGTGAAGACTTTTGTTTTCGTAGTTTCATTTTCCCTTTCTTTAGTCATAGGAAACACCGTACTGTTAAAGGGGGTCGAGGAAATACTAAGGAAAAATTTCCATGTGATGCTCAACTCAAAATCCTACACCTACCAACCCCTTCGAGTGAAGCCATTGGAAATCTCATACAGTTCAATCATATTCTTGAGTAACAGAGACGAAGTTCTTATAGTCTCTGAGGAATTTGTTCTGACTGAGGAGTTAGGAATTCACCAGTGCGAATTGCCTACACAGTGAGGAACATGATAGCCCTGAGGAATTTGATACTCAAATTTCCGACCGTTGTTGTGCTACGCGCCAGCTGTCCCAAGATATCTTATCCACCTAACGGTCATATCATTGAAGGACATTTATGTCCTATCATGCCGGGCTGCTCCCTAGGCTATAAATAGCCGCCCCCTACAACCACTAGCTGGTTGGCTGCTCCGAGAGAAACTGACACTTGTCATTTGAGAGCATCCCATCCTCCGAGGACTTTGAGCGAAAATCATCAAGTGAGGAAAACCCAAACCCAAACACCTACAAACCCAAAGTGATTGAGCATCAGTAAAGAGACTGATCCTGCGTGGATCCGACGCTTGTTACCTTTGAATACTGTGCTTCTTCCAGATGGTTAGGCTTCATGGTCTAGAGCATCCAAGAGGAAATTGTGGATCACCGAGTGACCGAGTTTGTGAAGGTTCGGAAGTCACCTGAAGACTAACCACGAGTGATTGGACGAGGTCGGTGTGACCTTAGTTAAAGGAGAATATGGTGAGGACTGTGTGTCCTCAGGTTTAAATACCTAGCCGCTCCAACCAGATGTACAACTGAGACAGCAGTTGGAACTGGTCTACCAAATCATTGTCTTCACCAAGCTTACTGGTTCTATTTCCTCAACTCTTTCATTTCCTCATTACTGTGTTGTGTGCTTGTCATATCTGTGTTTGAAGACTTTGACTGAAGACTTTCTCAATTTCCTTAGTTCAATTTCTTCAGTCTGTTTGTCTTCATCCTGTGTTATCATGTGTTTACGCTTTCTGTACTCTGTGCTTGTCTTCATTTCATCATGATGACCATGCTTGTGTTCTGCTATGCATACTTTTGAGTACTTATTCCGCTGCAAGTAGTTCTTCTCTAAGGAATTTCCTCACTGGCAAATTGCTCAGTGAAGAATTCATAAAAATCGCCTATTCACCCCCCCCCCTCTAGTCGATATAACGCACTTTCAATTGGTATCAGAGCAAGGTACTCCCTTGTTCTGTGTGATTTTGGTTTAACCGCCTGGAGTTTTAGGTATGTCAACCGCAGGTATGATCAAGGTCTCTGCTGGGTGTCCTACCTTCGATGGGACGGACTACCCCTACTGGAAGAATAAGATGCGAATGCATCTTGAGGCAATTGATAACGATCTCTGGTATGTTGTGGAAAATGGTGTTCCCTCTGTCTCACCCTCACTAAACGCTACCGATGTGAAGAGATTCAAGCAACTCGATTCTCAAGCGAAGAATATCATATGTGGCCATCTGAGCAAAGGACAGTATGGAAGAGTGAGTGCTTTGGAAACTGCTAAGCTTATCTGGGATAGGCTGTCCAAAGTGAATGAAGGAGTCTCAACTCAGCGTGACTCTCGAGTTGATGTTCTTCACAATCTCTTCAACCGCTTCAAAAGACTCGACAATGAAAATGTTCAACAAACCTTCGATCGCCTCACTGACATCTCAAATGAGCTTCAAGCGCTTGGTGCCACTGACATCACCGACCATGAGGTGGTGAAGAAATTGTTGAGATCGCTTGATTCCTCATTTGATACTCTAGCATTGATGATACAAGAACATGCTGATTACAAGTCACTTGATCCCGCTGATATCCTCGAAAGGCTAAATACTCATGAGTTCCAGCTTGCCGAAAAGAGAGATCTCTATGGTTCGAGCTATGGCAGATCACGTGCACTGAAGGCCAAGGCAGTTTCTGAGTCTGAAGATGAAGACTCTGGCAGCAGCCTGGGTGATCCTGAAGAACTGAGCCATGAACTAGCACTGCTCGTGAAGAAATTCCAGAAGTTCTCAAGACATGGTCGCTTTGGAAGACCCTCAAGGAGCAATGATTCCTCATCCAATGACTACAAGAAGAGGCTTTGTCACAACTGCAAGAAACCTGGACACTACATTCAAGATTGTCCTCAGTGGGAAAAGGAATCAAAGAAGAAGAAATACAAGGATTACAGTTCTGATGATGCGAAGAAAAAGAAGAAATCCTCAAAATCTTCATCATCAAAATCCTCAAAGTCTTCATCTCACAAGAAGAGCAGCTCCAAGAAGGCTCGGGCATTCATTGGCAAGGAAATGGACTCTGAAGCTGAATGTGAGGAACATGAGGAAGAGGAGGAATTTGAGGAGTCCAAGTCTGGAGTAGCAAGTCTAGCTCTCGCTACTACATTCATCAGCAAGTCTATCTTCAACTCTGAAGAAAATGGCTTCACCAACAAGGCTGATGAAGGCAATGATGACTACGCTCCCACCTATTGCTTCATGGCAAAGGGTGCCAAGGTACTCAAATATACCTCCTCTGAATCTAGTGAGAATGAATCTGATGAAAACCTCAAGCCCAGCTACTCTAAACTTGCTAAGATTCCTGTGAAACAACAAAGGGCTTTTGAAAAGGTTCAAAACATGCTAGACAAAAGTGATGATATGTTGGGTGAAGAAATGGATCGCACTAAAACCATGACTGAAAATCTTCAGAGACTTCAGACTAGGTTAGACAACCTTCAAGGTCATCATAACACTCTCTTATCTGATCATGAGAAGCTTTCTTATGAATTTCTTCAAAGAAAGCAAGATCTTAAGAAGCTAAGAGTGAGTTATGAAGATCTTTAGAAGGAGCGCGATTCATTACTTCCTCAACAAATCAGCGCTGCTCAGGAAGAATTTGTTCCTCCATGTTTGAAATGCATTAAATGTGAATCTGCTAATTCTTCACCTAAATGTTCAAATGCTTCTAATGCTACAAATTCTTCAACTGTCTCTGCTATCACTAATTCCTCATCTGAGGACATTGCTAGTATCACTGACGATGCAGGGCTGAAGGAATTGTACATGACAGGCATGTACAAAAGCCTCAAAGGGCATCCGACTCTTTGTGATGTGCTTAAAAAGCAGATCCTCAACAGGAACCCTAGGAAAGAGGGTATTGCCTTTGAGAGGAAACTCAATGTTGATGGTACATATTGGAAGCCTGAGCAGTACCCCAAAACCTCATGGGTTGCTGCAAAGGGACATCCAGTTGATCCATCTAATTTATCTGGCTTTACATGTGAATCTTCTCATTCTTCTAATGAGTCATGTGACTCCAACTATAAACTGTATAAAAATCAGAATGGTGAAGTATTTGCTAGATATGTTGGCACTAACTGCAGGAACGGTTCTCCTATGAAGAAAATCTGGGTTCCCAAAAGGTGCCTTGAAAGTCTTCAGGTGAATGTCCTCATGACACCGCCTGTGAAGAATAGGAACCCCAGATCAAATTCTTCATATGGATCAAATTCTTCATATGGATCCAAGTCCTCATACGGACCAAATTCCTCACATGGATCAAATTCCTCAAAAGGATCAAAGTCCTCATATGAACATCATCGTGCTAACAACTCTGTTTTGCAGGGAAGAGCTAAGGGCTATGAATATGAGCATTATTCTTCTAATCATTATGTTCATAAGTCCTCGAAGAATTTTTCTGCTTATTCATATGCTTACCGGCCCTAACTCCTCTTATGTGAAACGAAATGGATTGGCTTCTATGCCACCTTTCTCGTATGGAGCTCGCATACTGATGAACTCTTTGCCACCTCTTCAGATGTGGGTGGTGAAGAAAAAGAACTAATCTTTTATGCAGGGTCAGGTCTCCAGACGAACTTTAACGTCTGAAGAATTTGCTGGAGACCTGCAAATTGCATGAAAGGACGCAGGCTAATCATGAAGAAATGAACTTTCATTTCTCACGTCCTCATACTGCTTTATCTATTGCATTGCTTGATGAAATTGGTCTGATAAATTGTGATGTCATATTCTTCACTGATGAAGTATATGAAGTTCGTAAGTTGCACTAATTCATCTGCAGGATGATCAACCCAAAGCCACTGAGTGGGTCCTCGATAGTGGATGTACAAATCACATGACTGGTGACAATTATCTATTGATGGATGCTCCCTTATCACCATCGCATCTGAAGCATATCATCTTCGCTGAGAAAGGCAAAAGTCAGGTATTGGGTCTAGGTAAGGTTGCGATCACAAAGGATCGACACATGGACAAAGTCATGCTTGTCGAGTCCTTAGGATACAACCTTATGTCGGTCTCAATGTTTTGTGATCTTGATATGGTTGTTGTCTTTGGCAAGTATCGTTGTGTTGTGGTTATGGAAGCTGACAATTCCAAAGTCTTCGAAGGCTTTAGGAGAGGAGACTTGTATATTGTTGATTTCTCTACAGGACCGCAACCAGCCGTGTGCCTACTTGCAAAAGCGTCAGAAGGCTGGCTATGGCATCGACGACTTGGTCATGCAGGCATGAGGAATTTGCACACGCTTGCGAAGAAGAAGCATGTCATTGGCATTGAGAATGTCAAATTCCTCAAGGATCACTTGTGTGGAGCTTGTGAAGCTGGAAAGATGACCAAGGCTAAGCATCCAGCGAAGACTATCATGACCACTACTCGACCATTTGAATTGCTTCATATGGATCTCTTCGGTCCTAACCATTACTCAGCAGTCACAAATGATGCATCTCTCTATGGCTTTGTTATTGTTGATGATTACTCTCGTTACACATGGGTACACATTGTTACTTACAAACATGAAGTGCAGGAAGTCTTCAAACGATTTTCCTCGAGGGCTTCAACCAACTTCGGTGTGAAAATCAAGCACATTAGAAGTGACAATGGAACTGAGTTCAAGAATTTTGGTCTTGATGACTATCTTGATGAACTTGGTATTACTCATGAGTTATCTGCTCCTTACACTCCTCAGCAGAATGGCGTCGTGGAGCGCAAGAACAGAACTCTTGTTGAGATGGCTCGCACTATGCTTGATGAGTACAAGACGCCTCGTCACTTCTGGATTGAGGCAATTTATACTGCGTGCCACATCATCAACAGGGTATATCTTCACAAATTCTTCAAGAAGACTGCCTATGAACTCCTCACTGACAAGAAACCCAATGTGAGTTATTTCAAAGTCTTCGGTGCTAAATGTTGGATTAGACATCCTCATCACAATGCTAAATTTGCACCAAAAGCACATGAAGGTTTTATGCTTGGTTACGGAAAGGACTCGCACACCTACAAAGTCTTCAACAACATTCTTCACAAGGTTGTTGAAACTCTAGATGTGTGGTTCGATGAAACTAATGGCTCGCAAAGAGAGCACCTACCCTCTGTGATAGATGAACCAACACCTGAGGAAACTATCAAGTTCAAGGCTACTGAGGATGTCATTCCTACTGAAGAATCTGCTAAAGAATTCATTCCAGAACATGAAGAACGTCGAGCTATTGCACCTGAAGAAAATGCTGAAGAAAATGGTGCTGAAGAAAATGCTGATCAAATTCCTCGATGACAACCTACTCATCCTCGCGTTGCAAAAGAAGTGCAAGTTGAAAAGATCATCGATGACATTGAAGCACCAGGTCCTCTCACACGCTCAAAAGTTTCACATTTATCTAACTTTTGTGGGCACTCTACTTTTGTCTCTATCACAGAGCCCACTAAGGTAGATGAAGCATTTCTGGAGCCTGAGTGGATTCAAGCCATGCAAGAAGAATTACATCAATTCGAGCTCAACAACGTCTGGGAACTGGTTAAACGTCCAGATACTCGCAAGCACAATATCATTGGCACAAAGTGGATCTACCGCAACAAGCAAGATGAAAATGGCCTTGTGGTGAGGAATAAGGCACGACTTGTAGCTCAAGGCTACACACAAGTTTTGCAGATCCAAAGCATCCTGACAAAGTCTTCAGACTCAATAAGGCCCTCTATGGCCTCAAGCAGGCCCCTCGGGCATGTGATGAATTTGCCTATATGATGAGTGAAGAATATCAAATGTCTATGATGGGAGAATTGAAATTCTTCTTAGGTCTTCAAATTCGTCAACAGCGCAATGGCATATTCATATCTTAGGAGAAATACCTCAAGGATGTACTGAGGAAATTCGGCATGCAAGATTGCAAAGGCGTCAAAATTCTGATGCCCACAAATGGCCATCTGTGCACTGATGAAAATGGTATTGACTTCGATCAAAAGGTATACCGCTCCATGATTGGTTCTTTATTGTATTTATGTGCATCTAGGCCAGATATTATGCTTAGTGTTTGCATGTGTGCCCGATTTCAAGCTACACCGAAGGAATCACACCATGAGGCTGTGAAGCATATTCATCGATATCTAGCTCACACACCAACACTTGGATTATGGTACCCCAAGGGCTCGACGTTTGATCTCATTGGATATTCTGACTCTGACTATGCTAGTGATCGTGTGGACCGCAAGTCAACATTTGGTACATGTCATTTCCTCGGACGATCTTTGGTCTGTTGGTCCTCAAAGAAACAGAATTGCGTATCACTGTCTACTGCTGAAGCTGAGTACATTGCCGCTGGTTCTTGCTGTGCTCAATTGCTGTGGATGAACCAAACTCTCAAGGACTACGGCGTCAACATGAAGAATGTGCCTCTCTACTGTGACAATGAGAGTGCCATCAATATTGCTCACAACCCAGTTCAACATTCGAAGACAAAGCACATTCAGATTTGTCATCATTTTCTTCGCGATCATGTGTTGAAGGGCGACTTTCTATTGAGCATGTGAAGACTGAAGAACAGCTAGCCGATATCTTCACAAAGCCCTTGGATGAGAAGAGATTTAGCAAGTTGCGGTGTGAGCTAAATATCCTAGAATCTTCGAATGTTCTTTGAAAAGGACACTCATCCTAACACTTATGCAAAATTGATGAGTGCAACACATGAAGAAACGTTTTTCTTCAATCAATGAAGAATAACACTCTAAGTGTGAAGAAATTAATGAAGAATTTGATTCTCAGAGCCCTACGACAATTGTACGCGGTGTCTGAAATCCTCATTCTTATATGGTGGGTCACGCTACCACAAAAGTTGGAAATCTCCAATTTGAGTTTTTCCTCAGTTTTTCAAATTCCTCAGTTGTTCATGTTCTTCAACTTTGCATTGTCTTCACTATTTCCGTCCTTTTTCTTCATTGGCTATATATATATATATATATATATATATATATATATATATATATATATATATATATATATATATATATATATAAGTTTATGTCCTCTACAGCATTCACTTATGGCTAATTCTTCTAGTTGGTTTTTCTGCTAAGTGAATGTGATCGGACCCTTCCCCCTCTATGCTATACTCAACCCAATCTATTCACAAATTCTTCATGTGCGTTCTATTTGAAAGTCGTTCAAAATCTTCATTGTGTCCTTGTCAGCTAAAGAATTTGCGAACGGAACTTTTAACTTATCTTATCCAAATTTTCGGCTTTGCCGCTCAAACCGTTCCGCATCCCACGAAATACTTATCTATTCACCCACGATCTAACACGATCTCCACTTCTCAGTACGTGTGTGACACATGTCAAGCGAATGAGAAGGGTCAGGGGCACGTTCGTCCAATTTCTTCGGGCGAACAGTTTTTCACCGTGGCTATAAATACCCCCTTCCCTTTCCTCACTTCCTTTACTCCGCTCGACCTCTCTCTCTCGCTCGAGCTTCTCAAACCCTAGCACCCCCACTACTATCGTCGCCGGTGAGGAAGAGCTTCACTGCCTCAACCTCGTCGCCGCCGTACTCGTGCTGCCCGCGGAAATCTTCACTCCGCCGCCGCTGTAGCTGTCTTCCTCTGCCAAGTTAGGGCGTGGAAGATCTGCATAGACGAACTTCTCATCTCCACCTCACAGTTCGTCGTGTTCTTCGTCCAGGGTAATTAAAAGTTACTTTTACTGCCCTCTTGATTCAAATGATTTCTACAAAATCTTCAAAGGTGTTTATTCTTCAAATTTTTCACACACTAAACACCTCACATGTCATATGTTCTTGATTCGTTTCTCTAAGCATCATTTTTTCTTCAAGATTCCTCAATTGCGTGGATCTTTGATCTATACAACTCTGGAACCTAAGACAAAGAACGCTTAGTGAAATTCTTCAAGACTCATCTGGTCAAATTCCTCAAACTTGTTCTTTTTGAAAAATCTTCTGAGAACGCATATGACCTCTCCAAATTCCTCGCAACTATACTCTGTTCACAGGTACTCATGTCCGCTGCTGAATCACTAGGTTCTCATCAACCTAACTAATTTGTAGCGTTCCTCGAAGAAAGGTTGCATACTTCTTCAGAGAATTTAATTGTTCAAATTCCTCATCTGAAGAAAATGGCTGATGGAAAGAAGCCACAGAAACGAGGAGAGAGGCCTGAGATTAACACTGCATTTGAAATCCCTGAGGACATCTATGCTGGGTACTGCACACCCCCTGAGGAAGATAAAAATCAGCGCAAGGTGCATATTCAGAAGATAGAGAGGAGATGGGCAAGAGAGTGGACGGAGTATAGGTATGTGACTCCCAAGTACATGAAGAAATTCGCACTCAATCCTCCATGCTCAAGACCTCCGTTGGCACCTGGCCAAGAAGCTGATCTCACCAGCCTTAAGCGTGGTGAAGATTATCCTCAATAATGGGCCAAGCGCCAGGCCAACCTGGCCAAACAGGCAAAAGATGCAGTGAGGAAATTCAACGAAGACTCTGCTGCTGCTCTTATTGAGGCCTCTGTAAAGCCGAAGAAATCCATGGCAAAGAAGCATGCGCATAAGCCAAGTGCTTCTTCTTCAATGCCCTCACGGCCAAGTTCCTCAGCTAAGCCCTCCCGGCCAATTCCTCACAGTACTCCTGCTCCTCCAAAGTCCTTAGCTGCTCCGACCAAATCCTCAGCACCTGTGCATCTTGCCACGTGCCAAAGGACTACAGGCATCTCTATTGCCTCGGGAGCTTCAGCTAGTTCCTCAGCTGCACCAAATTCTCCGACAGGACCCTCTCTGCTGAAGACAAAGACCACTGCTGGACGAGGCTCTCGCTCAAGTCCTCGCAAGAAGCAGGTCGCCTTCCAAGTGCCGTCTGAAGAAGACGAAGCTGATGATGAAGAACTTGCTGAAATCATCCGAGATAGGCAAGTCAAGGCCGCTAGAGCCAAGGGCACAAATGTTCCTCTGCTTTTGGATCCAAAGTTGATCCTCGATTACATTGATCTCTGGCACAAGGACCCAAACACTCCTATGCCTGACTTCAAGCTGACTCTTGGCCAAAGTCATATGCTGACTGCCTTCATCCAAGAAGAGAAATGGAAATTTGAGAAGGCCAGGCAGCTCAAGAAAGCGCAGTACAGGAAGGAGAAATTCCTGAAGAACAACGTTGTCTCTATGACAACTGATGAACTTGTGAAGATCCAGTCTGAAATCAAAGTCCTCAGCGATGATTTCAATGCTTACTATGCTGATTGGAAAGGAGTGAAGGCCAGGTTTGTTAAACTGACTAAGATGTTCACCTCCAGTCTTGCAGCCCCATTGCAACAAGAAATTCCTCAGGCTGAAGCATCTGCTCAGCCAACTGAAGAACATGCCAGCACCGCTGATGAAATTTAGGCTGCTGAAGAAAATGTGAGTTCTAGTGCTGATGACTGCATTCCAGCCGCTGATGAAATTGCCAGGGCATCCACTAGTGGTGCGCCTGAAGAAAATGAAGAGGTCAGGGCAACTGCATCAGTTGTGCCTGAAGAAAATCAACCACATTCCTCTTCTCCTCCTGCCCCAACTCCAACTCCAATCCTTCCATCTGCATCAGATGTGAAGAAGACCAAGGCTGCAGAGCGTGCAGCAGTGAAGAAAAGGAAAGCATCAGCTCCTTCAGATTCTTCAGCACCAAAGAAGATGAAGAAATTGACAAGCTCATTTGCTAATCCAATTGATGATGTTCCTGTTTCCTCCATGCCATCAAAGGAAATTGTCCCTTTTGATGAAGAATATGTGATCCCTAGCGGATCTGATGAAGAAAATCCTTCTGCTGCTTCGTCAGAACAGATGGATGAAGCCTATGCCTCAGTTTACTGCTGAAGAGGCTGGCGTTGAAGAAATGGAAGATGAAGATGTGGACATTGGCTGTACCACACCAGTGATGAATGATGACTTTTGGGAAAGTCAGCACCCCAACTCTCCACTCTTCACACCATTGCAACAAATTCCTCAGTCCCCAGCAACTACAGTTCAAATGGGATCTGATGAAGCTCATGAAGAAATTCCAGCCACTAGTGCTGAAGAAAATGAAAATGAAGAATTGAAGACCCAGGCTGCCACTGAAGAGGAACCAGAAATTCCTCAGCCTGAAGAACCTAAGATTGCGATTCCTGAGGTTGTAATGCAACTGACTGACACTCCTCTGCCCAAGCCAAAGGATCCATTCTCAAGGAAGCAAAAATTCATGGCTAATGATTTCTTCGGCGAGCACGTATTCTTCACTGATTACAACCCCTATGACTCTGCTCGCATTAGGAAGAGGCGTTTCTAGACTGCCAGCCAGGAAATTTTTTATTCCTCAGCTATGTTCAACAAAGACAAAGTCTTCGATCATGAGCACATTCCTCACGTGGATATGGAATCTCTGCTGTGCTTCGTGCCAGTCCTCAGTGTTCTTTACGACGCTGGACTGTTAAATTTCTGCACTGATATATGCGATTGGAATGAAGAGCTCATTCTTCAATTTTATGCAACTCTGCACATCACCGGAGACTCGGAAGATGTGAATTCATGGGTGCTGGACTGGATGTCTGAAAATACTCACTACAAGTCACCAGCTACTGAATCGCTTCATGCTTTGCCTCTCAGTCCTCCCCTTGAAGCTGCTTGTTGTGTCTACAGTGAACCTGAGCTTACAGATCAGTATATGCAAGTGCTGATGAAGCCATTGAAGCCAGGTCAGGCCCCAAGAACAAAATTCCTTGTGAAGGAATTGTTATATGTGCCTCGGACTGTCTATCGCAATCCGACGAAGACATTGAGTCCTATCAAGGGCCACGACTCGAATGAAGAAGAAGTCGTTGGCATCATGAAGAATCTGCTTTTCAATATCATTCATGGCGTTCCCGTCAACTTCCATGATTTCTTCATGAGGACTCTGGCCAATGTCGCAATGTCACCGTTTGAGTTGAAGCCTTATGCTCCGTGGATTATGAGATTCATCAGAACAAGGACTTCACTCAACTACAAAGCTGATACACTGAACCATTGCAGCTACTTGCCCCCGATTGAAGTCCTCAAACGGACATTTTCCTCAGTTGATGAAAAGGGCAAGGCTACTGCTGTTATTGATGAAGGCATTCGTCCATTGGATGGTCAATTTTGCAAGGCTGCATCCTACTCCACCAATGGTGACTCTGCCACCCATGACTCTGCCGCCAACGCAACCAAGCCAAATCCTCAAGGCACAGCTCCCAGGGTGATGATTGATCGTGAGCTTCTCCTTAGTCTTCACTAGAAGGTTGATCGCAATCACAAATGGGTCAAGCGTCAGTTTTGTTCAATTCTTCACAACATGACTGCTACCCACAATGCAGTGAAGAAAAACCATTACTACCTTCATGAAAGCCTCAACCGCACTTGGGCTGTCCTGTCGCACATTTATAGCACAGAAGATCTGAAGAAAATGGGTATCAAGGAGGACATTGACTGGTCTACACCTCCACCGAAAAAATACAAGAAGGTCAAGGTTCCGTCCTTGGTGGCCAGCTCCTATTCTTCATCGCACGACACCGATGGACATGAAGACTTGGACGACACTGCGGCAGGCCCTACATCAACAAACGACCCCAACAACGCTGACGCTCCTTCATCAACTTGATATTCTTCAGGGGCGTTAGTCCTCATTTTTGGAACCTTTTGGTCATTCGATGACAAAGGGGGAGAAATTTGAGTTAGTCTTCAAGCGGGTCTATCTTTTATGGGCGTTTTTTTCTAAGTTACAACTCTCGTTCTTCTGATGACTTTGTTGGATCGAGTTGTAAACTTAAACTCTATGGTGGCCTGATACTTTTGTTGTTTCTTCGGCATGCTTATTCCTTGTTAATGTTATTGCGCGCATGCTGAATTACATCAGTCACCGTATTTCATCATGCATTTCAAATTCTTCTTATATTATGTCAAATACGTGTATGAATTACAAGATATAGGGGGAGATCTCCATCATTCAACTCTTCAAGTGTGCATTGCTTCAAAAGCAAATTCCTCACTATGCACATCTACAGGTGGAGTTCTTCTATATCTTGCAATCAAATTCCTCAATAGCAGTATTTACACTTCATATGTTTATCCCCGTTGAAAACTTAACCTATACGGTCATCAATCACCAAAAAGGGGGAGATTGTAAGTGCATCTAGTGCCCCTTAGTGATTTTGGTGTATTGAAGACTTATAGGTTAAGGGACTAATGTGTTTATGAGTGTGCACAGGTCTATAAGTCTATGAGGAGTTTGATGTTTACAGTGAAAGTTCACCCCTAAAAATGAAGTTCTTCGACTTAAGACTTTGGATTTCTTACGACTTTCTGAAGATTTTGAAAGTGAAGAAATTGGTGTGACCTTGAAGACTTGGTATTCATTTGAGGAACATGAAGCGTGAAGACTATTGTTTTAGTTGTTTCATTTTCCCTTTCTTGAGTCATAGGAAACACCGTACTATTAAAGGGGGTCGAGGAAATACTAAGGAAAAATTTCCATGTGATGCTCAATTCAAAATCCTACACCTACCAACCCCTTTGAGTGAAGCCATTGGAAATCTCATACAGTTCAGTCATATTCTTTAGTGACAGAGACGAAGTTCTTTTGGTCTCTCATGAATTTGTTCTGACTGAGGAGTTAGGAATTCGCCAGTGTGAATTGCCTACACAGTGAGGAACATGATAGCCCTGAGGAATTTGATACTCAAATTTCCGACCGTTGTTGTGCTACACGCCAGCTGTCCCAAGATATCTTATCCACCTAACGGTCATATCATTGTAGGGCATTTATGTCTTATCATGCCGGGCTGCTCCCTAGGCTATAAATAGCCGCCCCCCTACAACCACTAGCTGGTTGGCTGCTCCGAGAGAAACTGACACTTGTCATTTGAGAGCATCCCATCCTCCGAGGACTTTGAGCAAAAATCATCAAGTGAGGAAAACCCAAACCCAAACACCTACAAACCCAAAGTGATTGAGCATCACTGAAGAGATTGATCCTGCGTGGAGCCGACGCTTGTTACCTTTGAAGACTGTGCTTCTTCCAGACGGTTAGGCGTCATGGTCTAGAGCATCCAAGAGGAAATTGTGGATCACCGAGTGACCAAGTTTGTGAAGGTTCGGAAGTCACCTGAAGACTTACCATGAGTGATTGGACGAGGTCTGTGTGACCTTAGTTCAAGGAGAATACGGTGAGGACTGTGTGTCCGGGGCTGTGTGTCCTCAGGTTTAAATACCTAGCCGCTCCAACCAGATGTACAACTAAGACAGCAGTTGGAACTGGTCTACCAAATCATTGTCTTCACCAAGCTTACCGGTTCTATTTCCTCAACTCTTTCATTTCCTCATTACTGTGTTGTGTGCTTGTCATATTTGTGTTTGAAGACTTTGACTGGAGACTTTCTCAATTTCCTCAGTTCAGTCTCTTCAGTCTATTTGTCTTCATCCTGTGTTATCCTGTGTTTACGCTTTCTGTACTCTGTGCTTGTCTTCATTTCATCATGACGACCATGCTTGTGTTCTGCTATGCATACTTTTGAGTACTTATTCCGCTGCAAGTAGTTCTTCGCTAAGGAATTTCTTCACTGGCAAATTCCTCAGTGAAGAATTCATAAAAATCGCCTATTCACCCCCCTCTAGTCGATATAACGCACTTTCACAAGGAATATCCGGTTCAACGGCCGGTTTATTATATCAGTGAGGTGCTCATTGAGTCCAAGCAGAGGTACCCACATTGGCAGAAGCTTGTGTATGGAGTTTCCATGGCAAGTTGGAAGCTTAAGCAATACTTTCAGGGTCATCCGATCACTGTGGTTAGCTCTGCTCCTTTAGGGGATATCATCCAAAACAGGGAAGCAACTGGCGGGTTGCTAAGTGGGCCATTGAACTTGGACGTCACGGGTTAAAATATGTGCCTCGTACGGCTATCAAGTCTCAAGCACTTGTGGATTTTATCAATGATTGGACAGAGTTGCAGGCACCAGAGGAAAAGCCGGATAGCACATATTGGACTATTCACTTTGACGGATCCAGACAGCTGGAGGGCTCGGGGCAGGAGTTGTCTTGACTTCCCCACGAGGTGACAAATTTTCTTATGTCCTCCGAGTAATGTTCCCTTGTACTAACAATGCAGCTGAGTATGAGGCCCTACTCCATGGTCTTCGGATGGATAAGGAGATGAATTTAAGCCGGGTGAGATGCTTTGGCGATTCAGATCTGGTGGCCCAACAGGTCTCTGGTACATAAGATTCAAAGGAGCCGCTTATGGCGGGTTATCGTCGAGAGGTCGATGCCATTGCAGGTCACTTCAAGGGTTACCAAGTTGAACATATCGATCGAAGGAAGAATGAGGCGGCTGATAATTTAAGTCGGCTAGGCTCTCAGCGTAAGCCGGTGCCACTGAATACATTCCTGGATGTACTACTCAATCCTTCGGTCAAGTTGCCTACAAAGGAGGGCCTTGCTATTCCTGACCCGGAGGCATAATTGGTGGCGGCTCTTCATGCTATTCCTGATTGGACAGTGCCCTATTTGGCTTACATGACCCGGGGTGAGTTACCTGAGGATGAGATCCTGGCCAGGCAGATAACCCGTCGATCTAAGTCAATGACAATTGTCAATGGCGAGTTGCACCATTGCAGTGTTACAGGAGTGTTTCAGCATTAAATTTCTCCCGAAGAAGGTTCTGAGGTTCTGCGTGAGATCCACGAAGGAGATTGTGGTCATCATGCCGGCTCTAAATCCCTGGTGGCCAAGGCTTTTCGTCACGGGTTTTATTGGCTGATGGCTCATGCTGATGCTGAGGATTTGGTCAAAAGATGTGATGGTTGTTAGAAGTTTTCCCATCGAGCTCATGTTCTGGCTCAGGAGCTGAGGATGATCCCAATCATTTGGCCGGTTGCAACATGGGGGCTGGATATGGTTGGGCCTTTCAAGAGGTCCAAAGATAAGAAGACCCACTTCTTGGTGGCGGTTGATAAGTTCACTAAGTGGGTCAAGGCAGAGCTGGTCAGCAAGTGTGATGCAGCCACGGCGGTTCAATTCATGAAGAAGGTGATCTTCCGTTTTGGCTTTCCACACAGCATTATAACAGATAATGGCACTAATCTCTCTAAGGGTGCTATGAAAGAATTTGTCAACGTGAGCATATCCGGCTTGATATATCATTAGTGGCTCACCCCCAATCTAATGGCCAAGCAGAGAGAGAAAATCAAGAGACCTTGAGAGGGATCAAACCCCGGCTTATGGTTCCTTTGCAGCGAACGCCGGGTTGTTGGGTGGAAGAGTTACCTTCTGTGTTATGGAGCATTAATACCACCCCCAACAGGTCTACAGGTTATACACCTTTTTTCATGGTCTACGGAGCAGAGGCGGTTCTCCCTAGTGACATCCGTCACGAATCTCCTCGTTTGGCGGCTTATGTTGAAACTGACAATGAAAAAGCTCGTCAGGAAGCACTTGACCTGTTAGACGAGGAGCGTGACATCGCAGCGGCTCATTCAGCGATTTACCAGCAAGATCTGCACCGTTACCACAGCCGCCGGGTTAAAACCAGAGCTTTCCAAGAAGGCGATTTAGTGCTCCGGCTCATCCAGGATCAG
The DNA here is from genome assembly GCF_002575655.3 of Aegilops tauschii subsp. strangulata. NCBI lineage: Eukaryota > Viridiplantae > Streptophyta > Magnoliopsida > Poales > Poaceae > Aegilops > Aegilops tauschii. Next base: position 376,536,252 of record NC_053039.3, read on the forward strand.
AGTCTGAACAACGGGTCATACTACCTTATCGATGTTCGAGAACACAAAGACTCACGTAAGTCGGAGGAGGAGACCCACCGGCCCTGGAATATTGCTCACCTTCGGCCTTATTACACTTGAGCCACCGGCTCTTCTGATGTACATATTATGATAATGTATATATTATGATCAATATAATAAAGTCGGCATCCCTGTTAAAGCAGGGCCTCTGTCGTTTTCTCTTAAATAATGAGTTTTTGGTCACTTGGGGGCTTCTGCTTTATAGAGCAAAGTTGTGATTACCCTTTGATCCGGCTTATCGGCCACAAAAAAAACTTGGGTGCCTGCTACCCAGGTTAAAGGGACCAAAGAGAGTCTGTTGCAAAAGCACAACTCAAACATAGGTGCCCATTGAGCATAGCTCATAAATATTGCTTGGGGGCTCTTTTTGTTCTAAAGAACAAGAGTTGCTATAACCCTTGTGATAGGCTTAAAGGCCAGGCTTGGAAGCCAGGTGTATTCACCTAAAACCCCGGGTTATCCTGCCTTATTTAAGTAAGCCACTCCGCCCAGGTATTCCTGGTATGACACGCCGAACGTTTGACAAGTCAATCTACTGCAGACCCTGAACTTGTCAAAGTTAAAACGACGATTGGTTATGTGAGGTCCATCTTATAAGGTTTGTAAAACGGTTTAACTCAGTGGCCTAGCAGCCCGTGAAAAGCCTCGGATTTCAGCCTGGCAGCCCATGAAAAGCCTCGTTTTTCATTTGTTTTTATTTGACCATTTTTTGAGGTTTATTGAATAAGGATGATAAGGTTTTATTATCACAATTCGCCGGTGTTTATTAACTCAGCTTGGCTTTCGACTATAAGTCGTCAGTACATGATAAAGTACAATCCGGTGTTTATTAATCCAGCCTGGTTTTTGACTATAAGTCGCTAGTATAAAGTAACATGATATCCGGTGTTTATTAACCCGGCCTGGTTTTTAAGCCGGCAATATATACTTACCAGTGCTCAAATTTTGGGTTATCACCCTTATTTAACTGGCTTGATAAACCAAAAATGTGATCAAATATCACAGGTATGCTATATGCTCAAATATATGGTTATTCCTAGGCCCAGCTTTGGTTATAACTTATGATTATTTCTCCATAGCTTTATATACTGGGCATTATGACCCGTCCTGCGGTAAACCGTGGGACACTCGTGATCTATTTTTGTATACAGGAACATATTCAAAAAGCTGATATTATAAACATCAGTGGAAGATATTCAATTGGCAGTTTCATGCAAAGCAGAACGTGCACGATGGCACGGCAGACTCAAAGTTTTACTACTCTATTACAAGCCTCCACGGGCTAAATGAGACCAAAGTGTTTTTCAAAAGCTCAAGTGTTTAGAGCCGCCCGGCGGTTCAGTCTTCTTGGCCTTGTTGCTCGGAGTCTTCTGCGTCATCCTTTGCCGGCTCTTCGTCTTCTTCTGCTGGCTGAAAAGTTTGTGATGACCAATCGATACCAGATAAAGCTTCAAATTCAGCTTTGTCATCTATAAGCTCAGACGGATTGATTTCAAGAGCAAAGGTGTGCTTACGGATGGGCGGGATTAAGTCCATCACTTTGTAAGCTGGAGTTGGCGTCTTCTTATGCACCCGGTCATAAGCTGGATGGTACTTGGAGAGGTCCGAGTCATTGGCAATCATTGTGGCCATTGGACGAATTTCTTTTACACAGGCTGCGAAGTCCTTCTGATTGAAAGGTGTACCATCTTCTTTCAAACTTGTGTAACCAGTAGCTACCTTAGACGGGTCAAGCTCTGGTACCCATGCCTTGGCCCGACTCAAAGCTGTCACGGTGCCGGCTCTCGCAGATGATCGCTTTATTTCATCAACTCTAATAGGCAGCACAGAGAGTTTCTTCAAAACATCTATCAGCACAGTTGGTGCTTGACCTGTTGTTGAAATAGCGGCTAGTGCACGTTGAGTCCCGGTGTACAGCTACTCAACAAGTTTATAGACAGCTTTAAGCTTCACCAGCATGTCTTGATTGAGATTGCTGCTCCTGGGACCTGAGTATATTGCAGAATGGTTAAATGGCGGGTTAGATGATCAAAATAATGATTCATTTCTGATGCTTGATAAGGCGAATCACCAAAGATAGCTGAAACCATCTAATTCACACGGCTATTTAAACCGGTAAGCTCAGTGGTCAATTCTTGAAGCGTTGCCTCTGCCTTCTCAGCACGTTGGGTCAAAGCCGTCTTTTCATCCGCCCAGGTCTTTTTCTCCGCTTCAAAGCTGGTTTTCAGTTTTTCCGACTCAGCCACACTGAACTGAAATTTTGACTCCGCCCTCCGGGTCTCATTTTCCTGAGTCGCTAGCCGGGTCTTCGCATCATTCAATTGGCCCTCTAATTCAGCAGTGGCAGCCTGTACAAAGTATAGTGTTATCAACATTTATATCAAGCTTACAAGAGTACAAGTCTCAAGTATTTTGCCAGCAACAACACTTGACACTTGGGGGCTAATCTCTATGAACCAAAAAAAATTCAAGACAACGTCTCACATGAATTAAGTCCCAAATACTTTGCAAGCAAGACTACTTGGCACTTGGGGGCTAATGCATACCGTTTGTTTTTTCTTCATCATGAGCCGGGAGTGATGTAACACTCCCAACCGACTCATGGGGGCTATGCAGTCAAGATCTTTCTTCTTGTACAAAAGACAAATAGGACCGGCTCATTCTTGTTGATTAAACTGGCCCTTGGGGGCTACAGACGGAAAAATCAACTTGTACAACAATCCGGTTTACATTAAACCATCCAAGGAGGATTCTAGGGCAGAAGTTATGGATTTTTCTAAAGTCTACAACCTATTCAATCTTGTCATAGCCAGTAGACTTGGGGGCTGGCAGGATATGTATACAAGTTACTTAAAGTTGGTAGTCATACCTCATATTTTTGTTGCATCTGCTTCACCATATCAATTTTGAGGTCGCGGCTGGAGTGGACCTGGCTGAGATAGCCGGAGAGGATCTCATTGCTGCTTAGTTGTGCGTAATGAGAAATGTCAAACTTCTGTTTCCGCCTCTCAATAACTTCTTGTTTGGCAGTATGTTTGGCCAGAGCTATTGGATTTCCCGGCTCAACAAAGCCGGTGCCAGTAATCAACCCATCATCATCTTGAGGCTCTGACGGCTTAGGCGAACCCGAGGGGGCAGAAGTTGAAGGATTAATAGCAGTACCACCAAAGCTAAGATCTGGAATCTCAGGCGGGGTGACAGTAACAGGTTCTTCCGGCTTTTTATCAGAGGCCTCAGGGACAGGGACTTTATGTTCCGGTTTAGTAATTTCAGGTGCTTCTGTTGGCTTGATCACTTTAGCCTTTTGTTTGCCTTTGCTTGGCCGCTGCAGAGGTTATGACAAGTCAGTATTAATATAATAGTATACGAGGTTATAGAGTAAAACTAATTGTTATTACCTAGGGGCAGTCTTAAAAGACGGCATTTCAGTTTGTGATGAGCCGTCAGAAGAACAACGAGCAAGTTCCTGGTCAATGATCATTAAAAGAGTTAAGTGACAGACGAGTAAGACCTGTCACCAGATGAGAAGAATTTCAAGGTTTAAGAAAGCACCTCGTTTCGACGTTTTCGAGGAGCAGGGGTGTTCGGTAAGCTGGAGGACAACTCATCACCTCCGTTGGTCCGACGTTTTCGTGTTGCTATTATTTCAAAAGAAAGTGAGGATCTAAATACGCCAAGGGGTGTGAAAACGTTACTTTCCGGGTTACTTGTCGAAGTTTCTGTCTTGGCAAAGATTCTGAGCCGGAGGAAATAATAGTTACCTCTTCTTCAGCTGCTTGGCTGGCTCCCATGTCAGCCTAATAATAATCAGTGTCAATAAGATGGTTGAAAAATAAGCCAAGAGAGTCAAGGGCTACCTCCGACTCAGAGGTATCATCCAGCTTGAGCATGTCAGAGGCGCTTGGTTTCTTCTTCTTCTTGGTGGTCTTCGTGGCGGTTTTTCTAGCGGCCTTCTTGGCAGCCCTGGCCTTCTTAGCAGCCTCGTGGTCATATTCCACTTTCCAGAATTCCGACTTAGCCTGAAAAGGTTGTCAAAGGTCGAGTTAATCAGATATTCAAAAAGAGGTGAAGATAAAGTAAGTTCAAAGGCTTACATCTGGTGGCGGGTTAAGCTTGCTGAAATGGGCCAGACCCACTTTGACACAATCCTCAGGGTCTTCATTCAGAAGAGACTTCACCATTTCATTGATTGCATCCTCAGTTAATGGTGCGGAGCTGTGGCGCAGTGAATCTTTTTCATCACCAGTGTAGGTACACATTAAGACGGTACGATGGCTCAACGGGATGATCTGCCAAGAAACCCAACACCTGACTAAATCAACACCGGTCAGCCCATTTCCTAGCAGAGCTTTGACCTTCACGATAATAGGTGCAATCTTCTTCCGTTCAGCAGCAGTAAGCTTTTCAGGAAGGTTATGTTTTGGGTTCAGGCGCTCAACACGGTAACCCGGCAGGGGATTTTCATCAGCCGGAGAAGTGTCCTTGCAATAAAACCACATCTGGATCCAGTCTTTGGGGTGACTCGGCAAACAGGCGTAAGGAAAGATCGCATCTCTTTGACGTTGAATTGAAATTCCGCCGAGTTCCAAGCTAGGACCATTGGTGAATTCAGTCTGGCGGTTTAAGTAAAAATACTCTCTAAAGAGTTCAACACTGGGCTCCTCTTGAAGGTACACCTCACAGAAGACTTGAAAGTTGCAAATATTTGACACGGAATTGGGTCCAATGTCTTGAGGGTGGAGCTGAAAAAAGTGCAGAACGTCTCGGAAAAACTTAGAGCCGGGCGGTGAGAAGCCCCGGTTCATGTGGTCAGTAAAAACGATGACTTCGCTGTCTTTCGGCTGAGGTCTCTCTTCGCCCGGGTTAGGAGCACGATAATGCATCACACTCTTGGCAGGCAAATACCCGGTTCTGAAAAAGTCCTTGAAAGTGCTCTCGGTGACGATGGAAGGGACCCAATTGCATGTGTGCACTATTTTGGGCGGCATTGTGGAAGAAAACCTAAAGGAAAGAAAAATTGTCGGTTTAAGTTAATTGGTGAAATCACAGTTTAAGTGCTGACAGTATACATTCAGGATGGCGGCTTAAGTGAGGACTAATGGTATATGAATAATTGTAAGCCGAATGTGTAAGCCGCCATGAAGGGTACAGAAAAAGGGGAAAATCTGCAACCTATAGAGGTGACAGTGCAAGTGCATAGGTGTTCTAAAAGGGATCTGCAGCGATGCGAGTATGTTCTAGTATTAAAAATATATGCTAAACTACTACCGCGCGAGATTTGTGTGGTTTGTGGATCCAATCCATGGACGTGGACAAAGAATAAAGATGGGCGGCGATGAACACTGACGAGCACCGACAAACACTGAGGAACACCGAAACCCTAATGCCAGATCTATGGCCGGGGAAAGAAGGGCTTACCGGTACTGATGAGATGGCGGGGAGGTGTCGCGGTTCTCTGCTCCGTTCAGGGTGATGTAGCGGCCGGAGTTGAAGACGGAGGCAGAGGTCGACGGCGGCGGAGCTCGTGCACGTCCGCGCGTCGCAAGGAGGAAGAAGAAACTGAGAAGGAAAGAGGGGGGATGAGAGGAGAGATCGAGGTCTTATTTATAAAGCCTGGAAGGACAAACGACGGGTGCAAAAATCGAGGAGGTAAAAAGTGGATAAGTGATGATGCGGGCGCCTCAATTTCTGAAAAGATAGTAAAGTAAGAAATTTATTAAGATTTGGGTTCCATGAAGCATTAATGACAGGTGACGTCATGGCGGGTTACTGAAAATTCAGGAGATGACGTCATGGCGGGTTACAATATTTCACAGTCAAGATGAAGAAGGATTTTTCTAAATATTGAAGATTGACATGAACAAGTTCAAATCAACCCGGGGCCTAATGTTGGGGATATGACTATCAGGCATGACCCGCCATGAAGCCCAAGAGCGTAATCAGAATGGCGGTTCATAGATAGACTGAGTAGAGGGCCCAAGCCCAAAGGCGGCTTAAGGCCCACGGTTATAAACCGCCATGTATATGTGGACTTGTGTTGTAAGGCAAGTACGATAAGTCACTGAGTCGGACATGTTATATGAGCCGGCCGGGACTCTGTAGACCGCAGGGCGTCAACCCGTTTATACAAGGGGACGACCCGGCGGCGGCTTAGGACAAGAAACAACATATCGAGAGCCAGGCTAAGCGTATTCGCTCCCTGGTAATCGAAACCCTAGCAATACCACCTCAAACTGGATTAGGCTTTTACCTTCACCGCAAGGGGCCGAACCAGTATAAACTCTTCGTGTCCTTTGTCCTGTTTAACCCCTTTAAGCTAATCTCATTGCGATGGCTCCACGACTGAGTCCTCACACTAGGACATCTGCCATGACAATACCACGACACCATATGATACACATCAACCAACTCTAAATTCACCTAGATACTCCAATGTCACTGCGAGTATCTATGAGTTGATTATACGATATGCATCAAACAATTTGAGTTTCAAAATACTGAATCCAACACAAAGAACCTCAAGGAGTGCCCCAATATTTCTACCGAAGAAACAAAGACGAGAACGTGCATCAACCCCTATGCATAGATTACCCCAATGTCACCACGGGTATTCATAGCAAGACATACCTCAAGTGTTCTCAAATCCATAAAATTATTCAATCCGATAAGAACGAAATCTCAAACGGAAAACTCAATTCACAACAAGATAGAGAGGGGAAAACACCATATGATCCAACTATATTAACAAAGCCCGCGATACATCAAGATCGTGACATCTCAAGAACACGAGAGAGAGAGAGAGAGAGAGAGAGAGAGATTAAACACATAGCTACTGGTACAAAACCTCAGCCCCGAGGGTGGACTACTCGCTCCTCATCATGGTGGCAGTCGGAATGATGAAGATGCCCACCGGTGATGATTTTCCCCTCCAGCAGGGTGCCTGAACGGGTTCTAGATTGGTTTTTCATGGCTATAGAGGCTTGCGGCGGCGGCACTTCTGATCTAGGGTTACCCCGAGGGTTTTTGGAATATTTGGCAATTTATAGGGCGAAGAGGCGGTGCGGGAGGTCACCGAGGGGGGCACAACCCCAATGGGCACGCCTGGGCTCCTAGGCGCGCTGAGGGAGTCCTGGATTAGGGGGTCCTCGGACAGCTGGACTATATCCTTTGGCCGGACTGTTGGACTATGAAGATACAAGATTGAAGACTTTGTCCCGTGTCTGGATGGGACTCTCTTTGGCGTGGAAGGCAAGCTTGGCAATATGGATATGTAGATCTCCTCCCTTGTAACCGACTCTGTGTAACCCTAGCCCCCTCCGGTGTCTATATAAACCGGAGGGTTTAGTCCGTAGGACGACAACAATCATACCACAGGCTAGCTTCTAGGGTCTAGCCTCTACGATCTCGTGGTAGATCAACTCTTGTAATACTCATATCATCAAGATCAATGTAACACCCCAAAAATTTGACCTTGTTTTATTAATTAAAATTTTTGCCAGGAAATTAATTTTTTATTTTTCTGGATTTCTCATTTGATTTCAGAACCCCTCTTCTCTTTAATATTGTGGGTTTTTACCTCAAGTGGAAACTTTCCAAAAGTATTATTGGACTTGTATGCCCTCTTTATAAAAACAATTCTTTATAAGTGGATTTATTTGCATAATTGTTTTTCATGAGCTTTATTCTTTTAAAAATGATCTTTCATAAATTTGGAGCCCTTTTTGCACTGCAACCTTTTGATGAATGCATTTAAAATTTTCACCAAAATTTGGGGATGTCATGTGAAGTTTCCACATAACTTTTATGCAAAAATATCCTTTGGTCATTGGAGATTTTGAGCTCTACATCAATTTTTCAAATCTAGTCCAGTAGGTATTTTTGCACTACAACCTATTTAAAAATTCCTCTAAAAATTCTTCCAAGTGTTTGGAGATGTCAGTAGATGCTCATAAGGCAACTTCATGCAAAACCCCAGTGATGTTCTATGAAAAATTTGAGTGTATCAACCTCTTTTTCATTCTGGTCCAGTTTGGTGATTTGTACTGCAACCCTATTTTATTGTGCTCTAGTGCCCATGACCTTTTTCCTGCTTGTAGCCCTCCCTACAAAACCCTTAAGTCCAGGAGAGTGGACCCATTCGAGGATTTTAAGTGCATGCACTGAGACCTTTTTCTTTCTGTCCAAAACTGTGGTTTTGCAAAACTTGCACTAGCAAGTTTCTGGTTTTTCCCAAATGATCTTGCCATCATCACCTACATCCAGGGAGACCCTGATCTGGAGTTTTTGGCCACTCCAAGAGTTGCCTAGATGCACTTAGCATTATGTCGAACACCTTGTGTTCATGGACAGTTTTGGGCATGTTTCCTAGTTTGCATTATGATCTTGTTCCACTGACACAGCAACCTTGTCCACTAAGCTCCTAGCTATCCCTATCCTAGTCCTGTTAATTGCCAGCCTCACTCCAGCACTCTAGGCTACCCTGGCATTTCGTCGAACACGTCCCGTGCATGCTCTGGGCGCGCCCAGAGCGCACGTTTTGCACGCGCGCGCACCGAGTTGCCGCGTCGCACTGCCGCCCTCACCGCGTCCCGCCCCTGGCCCTTGCTCGCCTGCAGAGCCGCGCACAACACTCGCCCACTCACCAGTACCCTCCAAGCCTCCTTGGCGCCCTACAGCGCCGCCGTCAGGGCTCCCTTGGCGGCACGCCGGCGTCGGCAGCGGGCTCTGTCGTGGACGGCGCCGCCCAAGCCGCACCAGCGCGCCAGCTGCCCCTGTGAACAGCTCGAGCTTATTCTGGAGCCCGTCGGCACGCGCTCGTCGCCGCCACGTCGCCCTGCGGCTACAGAGCGACGGTCGCCGGCGTTCTTATCCACAGCCACCGCGGAGCCAGCCCCGTCGCGCTATAAAAGGAGGCCCCCCGAGCCCCTCCGAGCACGCAGACGACCCCAGGCCACCCCCATAGCTTCCCCTTAGCCAGCAATCAACGTCGGGAAGCTTTCTTCCCCGTCTCCGGCCAGTTCGGTCGCCGCCTCAATCCAGCGCACTGCGTCGCAACCGGACCCTCCCCCGCCCATCCAACGCCACCAACCATCTCCCCATAGTCTTGCGGACCTGCCTAGCGCCTCAGCCTCGACCAAGGACCACCATAGCCCGAAGCCCCCTTTGCTCCCGAATCACCGTCCGCCGCGGAGCTCGCCGCCGGTGACTTCCTCCGTCCCCACCTGCCTAGCGCCCACCGGGAGGACTGCCCTAGACTGGCAGATCCATCCCTGCCCTCGGGGCCCCGTGGGGAGCTGCCATTCGTCGACGGCGATCGCCGGAGTCCCGCCACCGTTCGGGCAGAGAGAGAGGAGGGAGGAAAGACCAGTCAAACCTGACCAGTGGGCCCCCTGGACCCACTGTCAGTGACCCGCGCGCCCGTCCACTCTGGTTAAGTGATAGCGCAAAGTCCCGAGTACGTCTCCTCTGCTTCGAAAGCGTAGTTTCTTCCGAAACGTTCTCTTTTCTGGTTTTATTTAAAAAACAGAACTTTGACTAATCTTTGACTGGCTATATCTTTTAAAATAAAACTCCAAATGAGTTGATTCTTTTTCCTACCTCCCTCAAATTTCATCTAGTTTATTTTAAGATTTATTTCAAAAAAAAATTGGGACAACTTTTTGTACTGTTTTTGAAATGTGTGTTATTTGAATATTTCTCAAAATAGGATTTTTGGAGAAAAGGCAACCTTCAAAAAGTGCACCCCCACATGCATACACTTGAAGGCAAGCATTCTGAACTCTGGCATAATATTTTTGTGAGGTGTTTTGATACGGTTACAACACCACCTTGATTTGGAGCATACGTTATTTTTATGTAACGATAAAGTTACACGCATGAGTGCATATTGGAGATGCTTTACTGTCAGAAATGGATATACTAGTGATAGTGATCATCCTCGCGAGCTTTCCATGCATACCGGCAGGAAGCCGGGAAAGTCGTGGTCTTGGGTAGACACGAGCTTGTCCCTAGTTCCTCGTCGAGACGAGTATGTCCGGTATGGCATGATGAGGTTTGATGAGCGGTGATTCTGTCTGTTAATGGAAATATATTGGTTATGCTAATCATTCGGAGAATACTTGGACCTCCTGAGTCGGCCGTAGGTCGAGTCTTGTTCAGTAGCTTCCCCTACTTGTTTTGTACTACCACTTGTCCCTGCCGCAGGTAGGGTACGGTTCAGTAAGTTGTCAACCCCTTACCAAAGCACACACCGTACAGAGAGGCCATGGTGGAAGATACCGGAGGCCTCCGGTAGGCAGGCCACCTGGTCCAGGGGCATGGGTGTTTCCGGTTGGGACCGAGAGGGGGGCACCCCTTTGAGCGCGCGATATAAATTTGATCCCATGCTACGTCGAGGTTGTAGCCTCCCCACTTAGAGTTTTGCTTGACAGGTGTCGTGGGTGATTCCAGACACCGGTAAGTTAAGCTGGTGTGTGCAGGTTAGGCGTGTTTTCAATTAAAAGGCCGTAGGCGGGATTAGTCCCGATGGACTGAGTAAATCCGTTACACGTGGGTATAGAGTACACCCTCTGCAGATGTTAAATCTTTTTCGGATAACCATGTTCATCGGTAAGGACTACAGTCTGAGATGGGTATAGTGACGGTCTTCGGGTGGAGAAACGGCTAAACCGGATCATAGTAACGGTATTTGGATGGAGAACGGCTAAACTAGATCACAGGGACGGTCTTCGGATGGAGAAACGGATATACTAGAACTTTGATTATGACCTATGTCATATGAGGATTATGTTTATTATTATTATGGACTAACCATTTACATTATTTGAATTATTAAGTATCCCTGGGACGGTTCTACCTCCTGGATACTCACTGTGATTATTATTTATAAGCCCTTTATGTGGCGTCGCTCAGACGCCCGACTGCGGCCTGCTTGTTATTTATTTATCCTTTATAAGCCCTTTATGTGGTGTCGCTCAGACGCCCGACTGCGGCATGCTTGTTATTTATTTATCCTTTATAAGCCCTTTATGTGGCGTCGCTCAGACGCCCGACTGCGGCATGCTTGTTATTTATTTATCCTTTATAAGCCCTTTATGTGGCGTCGCTCAGACGCCCGACTGCGGCATGCTTGTTATTTATTTATCCTTTATAAGCCCTTTATGTGGCGTCGCTCAGACGCCCGACTGCGGCATGTTTGTCGTTTATTTATTATTCATAAGCTCTTTATGTGGTATCGCTCAGACGCCCGACTGAGGCATGATTTATCTTATTATCCTGTCGAGGCGTCGCTCCAGACACTCGATCGGTGCATTCTATTTCTACTCCCGTATTGCATATTCACATTTTTCCTGCATGCGTGTATCATGAATTTTTGGTTATTTCGTGACTGACGTTATGATCGTAGAATATTTCGGAGCATGATTACCCACTATTATATTATACCCGTGTTCATAATGTTTGCGAGTACATTCAAAGTACTCACTGGCTTGTCCCCGACAATTGTCTTGGCCAGATTCCTTGCTTGGAGAGGAACGTTGCGATGACAGCCCCGGAACCTACGCTACGATGATAGCAGCCTCGCGAAGATAGGAGTTATCCTGGTCAGCTGTTCTTGTGGGAAATGGAGTCCCATGGACGCAGATGAACCACAAACCGCTTCCGCCATCAACCACTAGAAACCTAATGATGTACTCATAGGCCACAATGGTCTTGTACTACGTATTTTGTACTTTGCTTGGAATTCTTGTATCAAGTTGGTGCCTCATCAGCTAACAGTAATCCTGGGGCTGGTGAGCACAAAGGCCATTTTCTGGGAAATTAATATCCCGAAAATCCGGTCCTGACAGACTTGGTATCAGAGCCAGGCTGACCATTGGCTAACCCTATCTTAGCCAGGTCAATAAACCTAGGTTAACCAACCCACCAGACCTTAACCCAACCCCGGCCAAGCTTCTCGTGTAAGATAGCCACACAGTGACCCCGACGCTTTTGGCAGTCGGTGCCCAACCTATCAGCTTAGCCTGTCGATCACGCGCCTGTTACCGACACCTAACTTGTCTCATTCGCAAGCGTGCGAAGGAAGACTCCGCCCCTTTTTCTATAAAAAGGGCACGCTAGCCTCAACCCAGCACAGCACAGCCTCTTACCCAAACCAAGTCACGATGCCCGGTCCCATTGTTCACAATGAGACCACAGCAACCAACCTTGGAGGTTTTGTGACCGTGCTCGCAAACCTCACCCGTCGTGCCTATGCATTAGAAGAACCCCCAGAATACGTTGTGTACCAAGGACTCATGAGCGGTGAGAGCCGTCAGTTCTGGGCCACTGTGCACATCTATGGTAGGGGCCTATCGCCAGAACGCCCCTACAGGTTCACTGGAAGGACAACTTCCTTTGAGCCACAAGCCATCCAACTGGCAGCTCGAGAAGCTATAGTTCAACTCCGGCACTTGTCGCCCAGAGTTAACTGTCGCTCGTTCTACTACTACCCCAGTCGTGACGGGTATGGTAGGCCGCCCCAGGTTGCCAACGGAGATCACGAGACGGATCCTGCACTATTGCATCTGGTGCGCTATGTAAGTGCACTAGAGGGACTGTTCGATCAAATCACCCTTGATCTGATCGCAGCTCGTGGAGAATTGGTTCGCCGAGCCCCGGCGAGAGAAGAAGTGGAGCCCGACGCCGACAACCCAGTCGTGCTATTCGGACACCCGATCGAGCCCTTGAGGTCTGCCCTAGCCATCAACCAGAGTGCTTTGGTGTCCCCAGAAGCGCTTCGTCGCCTTTTGGGAACCCGTTCCAACGGGATTGTGGCCAGCAACCCCCGCGATGGTCATCACCACTACCCCGACCCTGCAGCCCCTCAACCTCATCCGGCTAATCCCGACGGTGAAACCCGTGGAGAAGCTTCGACGTCCACTAGGCAAGCCCGCTTAGATATTAACGGAGTAGACTAAGTCACTCGAGTAGTAACGAGCCTTATTATTTCTACGCCTTGTAATTGTGTGATTCTGTATCACCATTATTAAAGGATGTCTGCTTGTGCGCCCCAGTACCAGAGACGTTTTCTCAGGACCCTGTCCTTTTGCCGTTTTCATTTATAAACGTCATAGCTATGTTTATTTGTGTTGCTGCTTATGTTTGTACCCAAAATATGTGCTATGAGCAAATTCTTGGTTTCAACTAATGGGAGTATTATTTTTAAAACAACCCTTAGCAAATCTCGAGGACGAGATTTTTCTTAAGGGGGGTAGTGTTGTAACACCCCAAAAATTTGACCTTGTTTTATTAATTAAAAATTTTGCCAGGAAATTAAATTTTTATTTTTCTGGATTTCTCCTTTGATTTCAGAACACCTCTTCTCTTTAATATTGTGGGTTTTTACCTCAAGTGGAAACTTTCCAAAAGTATTATTGGACTTGTATGCCCTCTTCATAAAAACAATTCTTTATAAGTGGATTTATTTGCATAATTGTTTTTCATGAGCTTTATTCTTTTAAAAATGATCTTTCATAAATTTGGAGCCCCTTTTGCACTGCAACCTTTTGATGAATGAATTTAAAATTTTCACCAAAATTTGGGGATGTCATGTGAAGTTTCCACATAACTTTTATGCAAAAATATCCTTTGGTCATTGGAGATTTTGAGCTCTACATCAATTTTTCAAATCTGGTCCAGTAGGTATTTTTGCACTACAACCTGTTTAAAAATTCCTCTAAAAATTCTTCCAAGTGTTTGGAGATGTCAGTAGATGCTCATAAGGCAACTTCATGCAAAAACCCAGTGATGTTCTATGAAAAATTTGAGTGTATTAACCTCTTTTTCATTCCGGTCCAGTTTGGTGATTTGTACTGCAACCCTATTTTATTGTGCTCTAGTGCCCATGACCTTTTTCCTGCTTGTAGCCCTCCCTACAATACCCTTAAGTCCAGGAGAGTGGACCCATTGGAGGATTTTAAGTGCATGCAATGAGACCTTTTTCTTTCTGTCCAAAACTGTGGTTTTGCAAAACTTGCACTAGCAAGTTTCTGGTTTTGCCCAAATGATCTTGCCATCATCACCTACATCCAGGGAGACCCTGATCTGGAGTTTTTGGCCACTCCAAGAGTTGCCTAGATGCACTTAGCATTATGTCGAACACCTTGTGTTCATGGACAGTTTTGGGCATGTTTCCTAGTTTGCATTATGATCTTGTTCCACTGACCCAGCAACCTTGTCCACTAAGCTCCTAGCTATCCCTATCCTAGTCCTGTTAATTGCCAGCCTCACTCCAGCACTCTAGGCTGCCCTGGCATTTCGTCGAACACGTCCCGTGCGTGCTCTGGGCGCGCCCAGAGCGCACGTTTTTCACGCGCGCACACCGAGTCGCCGCGTCGCACTGCCGCCCTCGCCGCGTCCCGCCCCTGGCCCTTGCTCGCCTGCAGAGCCGCGCACTACACTCGCCCACTCACCAGTACCCTCCAAGCCTCCCTGGCGCCCTACAGCGCCGCCGGCAGGGCTCCCTTGGCGGCACGCCGACGTCGGCAGCAGGCTCTGCCGTGGACGGCGCCGCCCAAGCCACACCAGCGCGCCAGCTGCCCCTGTGAACAGCTCGAGCTTATCCTGGAGCCCGTCGGCACGCGCTCGTCGCCGCCACATCGCCCTGCGCCTAGAGAGCGACGGTCGCCGGCGTTCTTATCCACGGCCACCGCGGAGCCAGCCCCGTCGCGCTATAAAAGGAGGCCCCCCGAGCCCCTCCGAGCACGCAGACGACCCCAGGCCACCCCCATAGCTTCCCCTTACCAGCAATCGACGTCGGGAAGCTTTCTTCCCCGTCTCCGGCCAGTTCGGTCGCCGCCTCAATCCAGCGCAGTGCATCGCAACCGGACCCTCCCCCGCCCATCCAACGCCACCAACCATCTCCCCATAGTCTTGCGGACCTGCCTAGCGCCTCAGCCTCGACCAAGGACCACCATAGCCCGAAGCCCCCTTTGCTCCCGAACCACCGTCCGCCGCGGAGCTCGCCGCCGGTGACTTCCTCCGTCCCCACCTGCCTAGCGCCCACCGGGAGGACCGCCCTAGACTGGCGGATCCATCCCTTCCCTCGGGGCCCCGTGGGGAGCTGCCGTTCGTCGACGGCGATCGCCGGAGTCCCGCCACCGTTCGGGCAGAGAGAGAGGAGGGAGGAAAGACCAGTCAAACCTGACCAGTGGGCCCCCTGGACCCACTGTCAGTGACCCGCACGCCCGTCCACTCTGGTTAAGTGATAGCGCAAAGTCCCGAGTACGTCTCCTCTGCTTCGAAAGCGTAGTTTCCCCCGAAACGTTTTCTTTTCTGGTTTTATTTAAAAAACAGAACTTTGACTAATCTTTGACTGGCTATATCTTTTAAAATAAAACTCCAAATGAGTTGATTCTTTTTCCTACCTCCCTAAAATTTCATCTAGTTTATTTTAATATTTATTTCAAAAAAATTGGGACAACTTTTTGTACTGTTTTTGAAATGTTTGTTATTTGAATATTTCTCAAAATAGGATTTTTGGAGAAAAGGCAACCTTCAAAAAGTGCACCCCCACATGCATACACTTGAAGGGAAGCATTCTGAACTCTGGCATAATATTTTTGTGAGGTGTTTTGATACGGTTACAACACCACCTTGATTTGGAGGATACGTTATTTTTATGTAACGATAAAGTTACACGCATGAGTGCATATTGGAGATGCTTTACTGTTAGAAATGGATATACTGGTGATAGTGATCATCCTCGCGAGCTTTTCATGCATACCGGCAGGAAGCCGGGAAAGTCGTGGTCTTGGGTAGACACGAGCTTGTCCCTAGTTACTCGTCGAGACGAGTATGTCCGGTATGGCATGATGAGGTTTGATGAGCGGTGATTCTGTCTGTTAATGGAAATATATTGGTTATGCTAATCATTCGGAGAATACTTGGACCTCCTGAGTCGGCCGTAGGTCGAGTCTTGTTTAGTAGCTTCCCCTACTTGTTTTGTACTACCACTTGTCCCTGCCGCAGGTAGGGTACGGTTCAGTAAGTTGTCAACCCCTTACCAAAGCACACACCGTACAGAGAGGCAATGGTGGAAGATACCGGAGGCCTCCGGTAGGCAGGCCACCTGGTCCGGGGGCATGGGTGTTTCCGGTTGGGACCGAGAGGGGGGCACCCCTTTGAGCGCGCGATATAAATTTGATCCCATGCTACGTCGAGGTTGTAGCCTCCCCACTTAGAGTTTTGCTTGACAGGTGTCGTGGGTGATTCCAGACACCGGTAAGTTAAGCTAGTGTGTGCAGGTCAGGCGTGCTTTCAATTAAAAGGCCGTAGGCGGGATTAGTCCCGATGGACTGAGTAAATCCGTTATGCGTGGGTATAGAGTACACCCTCTGCAGAGGTTAAATCTTTTTCGGATAACCATGTTCATAGGTAAGGACTACAGTCTGAGATGGGTATAGTGACGGTCTTCGGATGGAGAAACGGCTAAACTGGATCATAGTAACGGTATTCGGATGGAGAACGGCTAAACTAGATCACAGTGACGGTCTTCGGATGGAGAAACGGATATACTAGAACTTTGATTATGACCTATGTCATATGAGGATTATGTTTATTATTATTATGGACTAACCATTTACATTATTTGAATTATTAAGTATCCCTGGGACGGTTCTACCTCCTGGATACTCACTGTGATTATTATTTATAAGCCCTTTATGTGGCGTCGCTCAAACGCCCGACTGCGGCATGCTTGTTATTTATTTATCCTTTATAAGCCCTTTATGTGGCGTCGCTCAGACGCCCGACTGCGGCATGCTTATTATTTATTTATCCTTTATAAGCCCTTTATGTGGCGTCGCTCAGACGCCCGACTGCGGCACGCTTGTTATTTATTTATCCTTTATAAGCCCTTTATGTGGCGTCGCTCAGACGCCCGACTGCGGCATGCTTGTTATTTATTTATCCTTTATAAGCCCTTTATGTGGTGTCGCTCAGACGCCCGACTGCGGCATGTTTGTCGTTTATTTATTATTCATAAGCTCTTTATGTGGTATCGCTCAGACGCCCGACTGAGGCATGATTTATCTTATTATCCTGTCGAGGCGTCGCTCCAGACACTCGATAGGTGCATTCTATTTCTACTCCCGTATTGCATATTCACATTTTTCCTGCATGCGTGTATCATGAATTTTTGGTTATTTCATGACTGACGTTATGATCGTAGAATATTTCGGAGCATGATTACCCACTATTATATTATACCCGTGTTCATAATGTTTGCGAGTACATTCAAAGTACTCACTGGCTTGTCCCTGGCTATTGTCTTGGCCAGATTCCTTGCTTGGAGAGGAACGTTGTGATGACAGCCCCGGAACCTACGCTACGATGATAGCAGCCTCGCGAAGATAGGAGTTATCCTGGTCAGCTGTTCTTGTGGGAAATGGAGTCCCATGGACGCAGATGAACCACAAACCGCTTCCGCCATCAACCTCTAGAAACCTAATGATGTACTCATAGGCCACAATGGTCTTGTACTACATATTTTGTACTTTGCTTGGAATTCTTGTATCAAGTTGGTGCCTCATCAGCTAACAGTAATCCTGGGGCTGGTGAGCACAAAGGCCATTTTCTGGGAAATTAATATCCCGAAAATCCGGTCCTGACAATCAATCAAGCAGGAAGTAGGGTATTACCTCCATCGAGAGGGCCCGAACCTTGGTAAACATCGTGTCCCCCGCCTCCTGTTACCATCCGCCTTAGACGCACAGTTCGGGACCCCCTACCCGAGATCCGCTGGTTTTGACACCGACATTGGTGCTTTCATTGAGAGTTCCACTGTGTCGTCATCATAAGGCTGGATGGCTCGTCTCGTTGTCAAGGACAACATCACCTCTGGGGGAGCCCTGGCTGTAGGCCAAACTCTCCGGCTAGGCGGTTTCTTCATGACCGCCCGTTCGGCCGCTGCGCCGACGATGACTTCTTGGGTCATTGAAAACAGCCTCCACGTCGGCTGGGAATTCGCCGAGCAGTTGGATCCAATGGAGCTCTCTTCCTTGAACGAGCTCTTGGATCGCATCGCCGCCTTGGGAGTCGCTACGGACTATGATCAGATCGGCCTTAAACCCGACCAAAGGGAGATTAACTCCCCGTCGGTCACCCATCAGATAGCGGTGGTGGAGGAGCAATGCAGCAATTCTTCCTCTATCTTGAGGACAAACTATGTCCGGATTCCCGAGCTCTCCGAGCCGGATACCCGTCTACGGGAGGACATGGCCCAAGCCTTGAACCTAGAATCAGGCAGCGGGCCAGACGTATTGGGCAACATCCCGGAGCCCGAACTGCCAAGCTCGGAAACTCCTCCGCCCCTGGGTCTCAGATCGTGTCAGGGTTTGGACCTAAATCCACCCACCCACCCAGATATAAATGATCTTTCCCACATTAGACAAGAGCCCCAAGAGACAGTACACCACTATTGGGCCAGATTCCTCCTTGTAATGAGCAAGGTTAAGGACTGTCGCGAGGAAGACGCAATTTCATTCTTTTGCAAAAATTGCACGGACAGGGGAATCCTCAACGCCATAAGTCGCCGTGATATAGCACACTTCACTGACTTGGCGGCCATAGTATGGAAGTACTGTGCGATGGAAAGTGCCTGGAAAACCCAAAAAAAAAATTTGGGATCCTCCGGCTCTCACAAAACCCCCCGTCCGAACTAAAAGGGTGTACTCTCGTAAGTCACCCGATCCAATTACAAAGAAACAAAAGCCCACTACAGGGCGTGGAACCGTATTGGAGGGATGGCTTAACGGGCCATGCAAAATTCACAGTACAGCGGATACCATGACAACACACAGCCTTAGAGCATGTTGGGTACTCCGGCAGGTGGCCAAGAGCGGTGAGGATCTCCTCATCAACAATACCGCAGAGCACCATCCCGCGGAAAACAGCAATACAGTATTGACAGTCTTCGAGACCTTCGCCTCAAATAATAGGCGTAAGCGAGCACTCCGCAGCCTTGCCGAAGTCTGCCACGTGGCAGCAATAAATCCATGGAGTGATACGTCTTTCACCTTCAATGCCAGTGACGAACCTAAATTCCGAACAGCCCGAGCACCAGCCGCCTTGGTCCTTAGTCCAATTGTGGACGGCTGCCGGCTTACTAAAGTGCTCATGGATGGCGGCAGCGGATTAAACCTCATCTATGAGGAGACTCTTCGAAAAATGGAAATAGACAAAAGCCGCATTGAGCAAAGCAGCACGACCTTCAGAGGAATCATCCCTAGTCGGGAGGCACGATGCGCTGGGAAAATCACACTAGCTGTGGTATTCGGCACGACGGAGAATTATAGGTCCGAAGAAATCACATTCCAAGTGGCCCCGTTCAATAGCAGATACCACGCCCTTCTAGGGCGGGAGGCATTCACGATCTTCCAAGCTATACCCCATTACGGGTACATGAAGCTCAAAATGCCCAGGCCCAATGGAATCATCACTCTAGCTAGTGATCCGGACATAGCACTCCACGCCAAAAATAAAACAGCCGCACTAGCCCTCGAGGCGTTATCCGAAGCCCTCGCGGCCGAAGAATTAACTGCGCTACGCTCCAGAGTGGACAGGGACGACGTGATACTCGACAAAAGGTCCAAGTCCACCTCTTTTAAACCAGCGGATGAAATAGTCAAATTCCAAGTCCATCCAACGGACCCTACAAAAACAGCATCCATCGGGGTATAGTTAAACCCCACAGTAGACGCCGCGCTACAGGAGTTCTTGCGCGCGAATTGGGACTTCTTTGCCTGGCATCCTTCAGACATGCCAGGAATCCCACGTAGGCTGGCCGAGCATAGCCTTAACATTCTAAAGGGATTCAAGCCGGTCAAGCAAACTCTTCGGCGCTTCTCTGAGCCTAAGCGACAAGCCATGGGAGAGGAGCTAGCCAAGTTACTGGAAGCCAGATTCATTCGAGAAATAAAACATCCGGACTGGCTAGCAAACCTGGTGATGGTACCAAAGAAAGACAAATCCTGGCGCCTAAGTGTCGACTTCAAGGACCTTAACAAGGCTTGCCCCAAGGATCCCTTCCCCCTCCCTCGCATCGATCAAATTATCGATGCTACCGCAGGACACGACTCATTGTGTTTCCTCGACGCATACTCCGGATACCATCAAATTAATATGGCGGAGTCCGATCAAGCCGCAACGGCATTTATCACTCCATACGGCCCCTTCTGTTTTAACACCATGCCTTTCGTGCTCAAAAACGCCGGTGCAACCTATCAACGCATGATTCAGACATGCTTGGAGACACAGATCAGCAAAATAGTGGAGGCATACGTAGATGATGTGGTCATTAAAACCAGACACGTCGAATCCTTAATAGACGACTTGAGGCTCACGTTCGACAATCTCCGAACATACGACATTAAGTTCAATCCAAAAAAATGCGTCTTCGGTGTGCCCGCCAGAAAGCTCTTAGGCTTCATCGTCTCCAACAGAGGAATCGAAGCAAATCCGGCTAAAATCCGAGCTCTGTCACAGTTGGCCATCCCAACTGACCTCAAGCAAATCCAGAAACTAACTGGATGCGTGGCTGCCTTAAGCCGCTTCATCTCCCGATTAGGAAAAAAGGCACTGCCTCTTTATCGCCTTCTTCGACACACCGAACACTTCGAGTGGACGGATGCGGCCACGGCCGGATTAGAGGAAATAAAAGCCGTTTTGGCCACAAACCCAATCTTGGCCGCGCCAAATGTCGGTGAACCAATGCTGTTATATAGCGGCAACATACCAAGTTGTAAGCGCAGTGCTCGTCGTCGAACGAGAGACGGATGGACATAAGTTCCCACTTCAAAAGCCGGTATACTATGTATCCGCTGTCCTCACTCCATGCAAACCATGGTACCCACATTATCAAAAGATAGCATACACGGTCTTCATGGCATCCCGGAAACTACGACACTACTTTCAAGAGTGTTCAATTACGGTGGCCTCTGAAGTACCACTCAACGACATAATAAACAACCACGAGGCCACGGGCCGGATTGCTAAATGGGCTATTGAGCTCCTCCCGTTCGACATAATATACAAACCACGGCGAGCCATTAAGTCACAAGTACTAGCTGATTTCGTCGCCGAATGGACAGAAGCCGGACTCCCTAAAGAGTACAGTGCGTACTCCAATTGGATCATGCACTTTGACGGCTCTAAAATGCTGGCTGGTCTGGGGGCTGGTGTCGTCCTGACATCCCCCACCGGAGATATAGTCCAATACGTACTCCAAATACTATACACAGACTCCAACAATGCAGCAGAGTACGAGGCCCTGTTACATGGTCTCCGGATGGCAGTCTCCATGGGCATTCAATGCCTAGAGGTGCGTGGGGATTCGAACCTCGCAATATCTCAAATAAATGGAGACTTCGACGCCAAGGATCCAAAAATGGCGGCTTATCGCAACGCCGTCCTCAAAATGTCAGCTCGGTTCGAGGGGCTTGAATTCCATCATGTGGTCCGGGAAAACAATCAGGCGGCGGATATCCTTGCCCGCATCGGTGCTAAGCGCGACCCTGTCCCACCTAATATCTTCTTGGAAAGGCTGTTTAAGCCATCTGTGGTATGGGAAGGAGAGACCAGAAATAATAGTCCGGACCCGGGCACAACGCCAGATCCCGAACACCCTGACGTAATCGGAGGCTCTACCATCGAAATAACACCTTTGGCCCGCGTGATTATGGCCGTCATCGCCCCGTGGACAGAACCCTTCTTCGCTTACCTAACTAGGCAGGAACTACCTGAGGACCCAAACGACGCACGTTGCATTGTGCGGCGGTCTAAAGCCTACAAGGTCCACGAGGGAGAGCTTTATAAGAAAAGCGCTACCGGAGTCCTTCAAAGGTGCATCTCCAAAGAGGAAGGACGGCAACTTTTGGCAGAAATTCATGCTGGACTTGGCGGCCACCACGCCGCAGCCCGGGCCCTTGTAAGCAAGGCCTTCCGTACAGGTTTTTACTGGCTGACGGCGCGAGCAGATGCACAGGATCTCGTTTAACGATGCATTGGTTGCCAGCTTTTTGCAAATCAAAGCCATATGCCGCCTACCGCCCTCCAAACAATCCCCATCACTTGGCCCTTTGCGGTCTGGGGGCTTGATATGGTCGGACCCCTCAAAGGGGGAAGCCATAAGAAAAAATACTTATTGGTCATGGTGGATAAATTAACCAAATGGATAGAAGCCAAACCAGTTAAAACGTCCGAGTCCGGACCAGTGATAGACTTCATATCCGGGGTTGTACACCGTTATGGCGTCCCCCACAGCATCATCACTGATAACGGCTCGAACTTTACAGCCGACGAGGTAAAAATTTGGTGCAGCAACATGGGCATTAAGCTCGATTATGCTTCTGTCTATCACCCGCAAACTAACGGTCAAGTAGAGTGACCAAATGGTCTTATCATGAGCGGCATTAAACCCAGATTAGTGCGATCCTTGAAGGAATCAGATACGCACTGGGTAGAGGAGCTTGACTCCATACTATGGGGGCTGCGGACCACGCCGAATCGCACTACCGGATACACACCGTTTTTTATGGTGTACGGCACAGAGGCGGTACTGCCCTGCGACATAATTCATGACTCACCTTGAGTGCGCATGTACGAAGAGAAAGAAGCCGAGCTTGATCGGCAGGACAGTTGGGACGCCCTGGAGGAGGAGCGTGACATGGCAAAAGCCCGTTCCGCATTTTATCAGCAACAGGCTCGAAGGTATCAAAGCAGAGAAGTACGGGCCAAAACTTATAACGCCGGCGAACTCGTTCTACGTCTACCGGAGAAGAAAAAGAACAAGCTCAAGCCCAAATGGGAAGGTCCCTTCGTTATTGACCAAGTTCTGACCGATGGAGCGTATCGTCTGCGGGATGTATCGGACAATCGACTCGAACCAAACCCATGGAGCGCAGCCAGACTCCGAAGGTTCTACGCCTAGTGGCGGACTCTATGTTCGTCTCCTTACCTCCGTCAATTTTTTTTATATCTGTTATCTGTCATTTCTTTCTTTCTTCCCTTTTTCTTCAAGGCCTTAAAAGGCTAAAATGTGTCTTGACTACACAATCTTGACGCGCTAGCCGCGCTCATTATACCTGGGGGCTTCTTATACAGAAGCTTAATATAACCATTTTCCGGGATCTATGCCCCACACATGTGTTATTCTTCCACATGTACCTTTTTTCGCCATTATATGCATCGATATGACTTAAGTTTTGGCCAAGCTGGGTTGCCTGGCTCTTGTGTTTATGCCCTACGTTCCCGTTAATTCGGCTAGGGCATAAGGGGAGCACCTCTGCGATTGTTACTGCTGGGTCAGCCGGATGTGTACCTCAGACTGGGTGAAGCCGAAAGCTAGCGTTCTTAAGGGAATATTCGGTCGGTGAACAAAATATGACCTTTATTTATTGTAATACATGCCCCCAGATGTTTATATCCTGCTTCTCTTTTCACAGTTCGGACATGCACATTAATGCATGCGTACCTAGGGAAAGGAACCCTTAACGGAACTATTCTCCCTGGAAGATGTTTCTTACTATCCATGTAATATAACATAGCTAGTTGGGTACTTGTCTTTTCAAGAACTTATGACCCCTACGCCTGGTTAACACGCGTACCCCGGTTTTTACATAACTGAGCGGGTATTCGGATACACTCCGGACTGTCGGGTCCAGAGGTCGAAGCGAAAAGGTCCGCCATGACAAATGATTTACAATCCGGCTAGGGACAATACATGTCACTTGAAGTACACAGTCACTTAGACTGACTAAATTCTTCTTCTATACCATCCAACAGGCTGTCTAGCCCACAATCCTGTTGGGAATACTTTGCGGCTAATTCTACTTGGTCATACACCAAACTGACGGGGATCTCTTTCCCATCAGACCCACAGGTCCGACCTCGGCCATGTGGTTCGGGTCAGCCTTGGTATATCGCGTCTTCACCATGGCCCAGGCTTCCCTTGCACCTTGTCGGCAGGCTGATATCTTCCATAATCGGAAGCGCCGCCGAGCTCCCTTGACCTTCTCTACAAGCTCCCCCATGCCTCCTAGCAGGGAGGCGGATGGCCACAAGGCTTGGGCAATGCCCTGCATCACCTGCCGAACTTGTTCGTGCAGTTGTGAGAGCTCTGGCAGAAGATCACCTGCAGACCCGGGCATCTCCTCCGCGGGACGACCCGTCAGCATACCTGCAGACATAACTCTGTTAGCCGGTTTCTTCGCCGAACTCTTTAAAAGTTCGTTCAAGCACTTACTAAAAATGCCGCGTCGAAGCCTCTTATTCTTCTTTACGGAGTCAGCAAGCTGGGCTCGAACATCTTTCAGTTCAACACCCAGTCAGGTATTGGCGTCTTGGAGATCGTTTTCCTCCCGCCTAACCCGTGTAAGCACGCGCTCGCCAGCCTTTAGCTGTCGTTGAGCATGTTGCTCATCCCCTCACACGACCTCCGGATTCACTCCGGAGTCATCTGCAGAATCTATTGTTAGATTTGCATGTATGTTGCATACTACCTGGTACATGTCTTTCTTTGCAATAGAAATAAGTGTTACCAGATGGGGCCTTCTCGGACTCCTTCACTGCGGCAACTGCGGCCTGAAGCTAGGCTTTGCACTCCTCCAGCTCTTGAGACAACCAGGTATTCTTCTCCGTAAGAACCTATGCAGACAATGATCCTTAAATCAGTTGTGCCAACTGTTTCAAGTCTCAGGGCCTACTGATATACATAATTATTAAATTTTCTTACCCGTATATCCTTCACATACTGGTCCGTGGCTCTGGCAAGACCATTTTCAGCAGCTCGGATGTACGCGTCTCCTGAGTTAAAGGCATCGAACACCTCTTGGGAGAAACAAGCGTCGTGGAGTACGGCCCGGCGACGCCTGTGATTCATGGCACTCTCCACTTCGGAATTCGTAGCGGACAGTCTATCCGCATCCTCTTTAGGAGGAACATCCGGTGTTGGCCCCATGTTAGCGTTCGCCTCTAAGTCCGGCTCTGGAGCCCGGCTCGTGGAGGCATGGCCGGCAACCTCTCCGGATATAGTCCGGCGAGCGTTTTTCCTACTAGGAAACATGGACGTTATTATATTTTAAAAGATGACAACCACGGAGCGGGGTTCTTTTTCATACCTCTGCGACGGCGTCTCAGTCCTGACCGCCTTCCTTTCAAGCCTACCCAGCTTCGGTGCCCCTTGTTGGTGAGTCACTGCGGGTTCGGCATGGCGTCCCGAGGGCCTTCCCTGTAAGACACCATATGTGTGCGGTAGGTGAAGTGCAGAAAAAGGGATCCTTCTCGGAAGTTGGGACTCCGGTTTTACTTACATGCGATGCAGGGAGTAGTACAGGATAATCGGCTATGATGGCCACCATGGCATCGTCGCAGCTCAATTGATAGAATGTCCTGTCAATAAGCTCCACAAATGTGTCCGGATCCTCTTCGAGTCCGGGGGCGAGGGCCCGGTCAGGGTCCTCTGGTTGTGGAGGCGGGCTGTGGACCTCCCTCACAACTTTTCACAGTTCCTGCTATGAAATAGCAAGGTAAATATTTATGACAAAGAATGCGGGAAGGTCTGGAGTACAAAGTAGCAGCTCACCCAGTTTGGGGGGTTGTACATGGAGAATCCATCCCGTGGCTTGATACGGATGAACTCCTCTTCCTCTCCTTCATATAAATCAGACAGTATTTTCGCTAGAGCATCGACGGAGTCCGGACCTTTACGGCCGCAGCGGGTGGCATCGTCTTCTCCATTGAATTGCCACATGGGTTGTCCCCGATATTGAAGTGGCTGCACCCCCCGCATTATACATATTGACATAACCTCGATTATTGTCAATCCTGATTTGGCCAGCGTTTGTATCCGGCCCATCAGGTAAAGGACCTCTCTGTTATCTTCCTCCTGGGGGCTCCCAGGGCGCCAGCTGCGGCATTTCTTCAAAGGGGCGTTATTAAACTCAGGAAGGCCCATCCGAACATGGTCCGGAAGGGGGACGCCCTCCATATAAAACCACTCCGAAGGCCAGTCTTCGGAGTACCGGACAGGTATCCGATCCCGGCGATGCGCCATATCTCGGCTCCGCCCACTTGATATATCGACCCCTCCTGTGTACGGGGTACGAGGCAGAATAGCCTCTTCCATAGCTCGAAATGAGCTTCACAGCCCAAAAACAGCTCACAAAGGGCGACATAGCCTACGATGTGTAATATGGAGACAGGAGTAAAATTATGCAGCTGGAGGCCGTAGAACTCTAGGAGCCCGCGGAGGAATGGATGGATTGGAAATCCAAGTCCCCTTAACAAGTACGGGACGAGGCATACCCGCTCCCCCATAGACGGGCTGGGAAAGCTCTCCGCTCGTTCCCCGCCATTGTAAGTGGCTAGTCCTGTTGGGGATCGTAGCAGAAATTAAAATTTTCTACGCATCACCAAGATCAATCTATGGAGTTTACTAGCAACGAGAGGGGAGGAGTGCATCTACATACCCTTGTAGATCGCGAGCGGAAGCGTTCAAGAGAACGGGGTTGATGGAGTAGTACTTGTCGTGATCCAAATCACCGATGATCCAAGCGCCGAACGAACGGCACCTCCGCGTTCAACACACGTACGGAGCGGTGACGTCTCCCACGCCTTGATCCAGCAAGGAGGAGGGAGAGGTTGACGAAGAGGGCTCCAATAGCAGCACGACGGCGTGGTGGTGGTGGAGTGACAGTTCTCCGGCAGGGCTTTGCCAAGCACACGCGGAGGAGGAGAGGTGTTGGGGAGGGGAGGGGCTGCGCCTTGGATGTGGTGCTGCAGCCCTCCCCTCACCCATCTATTTATAGGGAGAAGGGGGAAGGGGGCCGGCCCCTCTAGATGAGATCTAGAAGGGGGGCGGCGGCCAAGGGGGGAGGGAGCTTGCCCCCCAAGCAAGGGGGGCGGCCCCCTTTAGGGTTTCCCCCCAAACCCTACGCGCATGGACCCTAGGGGGCTTGGCGCCCAGCCCACTAAGGGCTGGTTCCCTTCCACCTACAGCCCATAAGGCCCTCCGGGGCAGGTGGACCCTCCCGGTGGACCCCCGGAACCCCTCCGGTGGTCCTGGTACAATACCGGTATACCCTCGAATATTTCCGGTGACCGTATGGTGACTTCCCATATATAAATATGTACCTCCGGACCATTTCGGAACTCCTCATGACATTCGGGATCTCATCCGGGACTCCGAACAACATTCGGTAATCACATACAAACCTTCCTTATAACCCTAGCATCATCGAACCTTAAGTGTGTAGACCCTACGGGTTCGGGAATCATGCAGACATGACCAAGACACCTCTCTAGCCAATAACCAACAACGGGATCTGGATACCCATGTTGGCTCCCACATGTTACACGATGATCTCATCGGATGAACCACGATGTCGAGGATTCAAGCAATCCCATATACAATTCCCTTTGTCAATCGGTACTTTACTTGCCCGAGATTCGATCGTCGGTATCCCAATACCTCGTTCAATCTCGTTACCGGCAAGTCACTTTACTCGTTCCGTAATGCATGATCCCGTGACTAACTACTTAGTCACATTGAGCTCATTATGATGATGAAATACCGAGTGGGCCCAGAGATACCTCTCCGTCATACGGAGTGACAAATCCCAGTCTCGATCCGAGCCAACCCAACAGACACTTTCGGAGATACCTGTAGTGCACCTTTATAGCCACCCAGTTACGTTGTGACGTTTGGTACACCCAAAGCATTCCTACGGTATCTGGGAGTTGCACGATCTCATGGTCTAAGGAAATGATACTTGACATTAGAAAAGCTTTAGCAAACGAACTACACGATCTAGTGCTATGCTTAGGATTGGGTCTTGTCCATCACATCATTCTCCTAATGATGTGATCCTGTTATCAATGACATCCAATGTCCATGGTCAGGAAACCGTAACCGACTATTGATCAACGAGCTAGTCAACTAGAGGCTCACTAGGGACATGTTATGGTCTATGTATTCACACATGTATCACGATTTCCAGATAACACAATTAAAGCATGAACAATAGACAATTATCATGAACAAGGAAATATAATAATAACCATTTTATTATTGCCTCTAGGCCATATTTCCAACTGTATCCCACTTGCACTAGAGTCAATAATCTAGTTACATTGTGATGAATCGCACACCCATAGAGTTCTGGTGTTGATCATGTTTCGCTCGTGGAAGAGGTTTAGTCAACGGATCTGCGACATTCAAATCCGTATGCACTTTACAAATATCTATGTCTCCATTTTGAACATATTCACGAATGGAGTTGAAGCGACGCTTCATGTGCCTGGTCTTCTTGTGAAACCTGGGCTCCTTGGCAAGGGCAATAGCTCCAGTGTTGTCACAGAAGAGAGTCATCGGCCCCGATGCATTGGGAATAACTCCTAGGTCCGCAATGAACTCCTTCATCCAGATTGCTTCATGTGCTGCCTCCGAGGCTGCCATGTACTCTGCTTCACATGTAGATCCCGCCACGACGCTTTGCTTGCAACTGCACTAGCTGACTGCCCCACCATTCAAAATGTACACGTATCCGGTTTGTGACTTAGAGTCATCCAGATCTGTGTCGAAGCTAGCATCGACGTAACCCTTCACGACGAGCTCTTCGTCACCTCCATAAACGAGAAACATATCCTTAGTCCTTTTCAGGTACTTCAGGATGTTCTTGACCGCTGTCCAGTGTTCCATGCCGGGATTACTTTGGTACCTTCCTACCAAACTTACGGCAAGGTTTACATCAGGTCTGGTACACAGCATGGCATACATAATAGACCCTATGGCCGAGGCATAGGGGACGACACTCATCTTTTCTCTATCTTCTGCCGTGGTCGGGCATTGAGCCGTGCTCAATCTCACACCTTGCAATACAGGCAAGAACCCCTTCTTGGACTGATCCATATTGAACTTCTTCAATATCTTGTCAAGGTATGTGCTTTGTGAAAGACCTATGAGGCGTCTCGATCTATCTCTATAGATCTTGATGCCTAATATGTAAGTAGCTTCTCCAAGGTCCTTCATTGAAAAACACTTATTCAAGTAGGCCTTTATACTTTCCAAGAATTCTATATAATTTCCCATCGATAGTATGTCATCCACATATAATATGAGAAATGCTACAGAGCTCCCACTCACTTTCTTGTAAACACAGGCTTCTCCATAAGTCTGTGTAAACCCAAACGCTTTGATCATCTCATCAAAGCGAATGTTCCAACTCCGAGATGCCAGCACCAGCCCATAGATTGAGCGCTGGAGCTTGCATACTTTGTCAGCATTCTTAGGATCGACAAAACCTTCCGGCTGCATCATATACAATTCTTCCTTAAGGAAGCCGTTAAGGAATGCCGTTTTGACGTCCATTTGCCATATTTCATAATCATAGAATGCGGCAATTGCTAACATGATTCGGACGGACTTCAGCTTTGCTACGGGTGAGAAGGTCTCATCGTAGTCAACTCCTTGAACTTGTCGATAACCCTTAGCGACAAGTCGAGCTTTATAGATGGTAACATTTCCATCTGCGTCCGTCTTCTTCTTAAAGATCCATTTATTTTCTATCGCTCGCCGATCATCGGGCAAGTCTGTCAAAGTCCATACTTTGTTTTCATACATGGATCCTATCTCGGACTGCATGGCTTCAAGCCATTTGTTGGAATCTAGACCCGCCATTGCTTCTTCATAGTTCGATGGTTCACCGTTGTCCAACAACATGATTTCCACTCTGGTGCGGAACGTGTCCTTGTGGACCTACGAAGTTCAGTGGTAACTTGATCATGATCATCATCATTAACTTCCTCTCTAGTCGGTGCAGGCACCACAGAAACATTTTCTTGTGCTGCGCTACTTTCTGGTTCGAGAGGGGTCATCTCATCAAGTTCCACTTTCCTCCCACTTACTTCTTTCGAGAGAAACTGTTTCTCCAGAAAGGACCCGTTCTTGGCAACGAAGATCTTGCCTTCGAATCTGAGGTAGAAGGTATACCCAATGGTTTCCATAGGGTATCCTATGAAGATGCATTTTTCCGACTTGGGTTCGAGCTTTTCAGGTTGAAGTTTCTTGAGATAAGCATCGCATCCCCAAACTTTAAGAAACGACAGCTTAGGTTTCTTTCCAAACAATAATTCATACGGTGTCGTCTCAACGGATTTCAACGCAGCCCTTTTTAAAGTGAATGCAGCAGTCTCTAAAGAATAACCCCAGAATGATAGTGGTAGATCGGTAAGAGACATCATAGATCGCACCATATCCAATAGAGCGCGATTACGACGTTCGGACACACCATTACGCTGAGGTGTTCCAGGCGGCGTGAGTTGTGAAACAATTCCACATTTCCTTCAGTGTGTGCCAAATTCGTGACTCAAATATTCCCCTCCACGATCTGATCGTAATACTTTATTTTCCTCTCACGTTGATTCTCAACCTCACTCTGAAATTCCTTGAACTTTTCAAAGGTCTCAGACTTGTGTTTCATTAAGTAGACATACCCATATCTACTCAAGTCATCAGTGAGGGTGAGAACATAACGATAGCCACCGCGAGCCTCAACGCTCATTGGACCGCGCACATCAGTATGTATGATTTCCAATAAGTTGGTTGCTCGCTCCACTGTTCCGGAGAACGGAGTCTTGGTCATTTTGCCCATGAGGCATGGTTCGCACATGTCAAATGATTCATAATCAAGAGACTCCAAAAGTCCATCTGCATGGAGTTTCTTCATGCGTTTGACACCAATGTGACCAAGGCGGCAGTGCCACAAGTAGGTGGGACTATCATTATCAACCTTACATTTCTTGGCATTCACACTATGAATATGTGTAACATCACGTTCGAGATTCATTAAGAATAAACCATTGACCAGCGGGGCATGACCATAAAACATATCTCTCATATAAATAGAACAACCATTATTCTCGGATTTAAATGAGTAGCCATCTCGCATTAAACGAGATCCAGATACAATGTTCATGCTCAAAGCTGGCACTAAATAACAATTATTGAGGTGTAAAACTAGTCCCGTAGGTAAATTTAGAGGTAGCGTGCCGACGGCGATCACATCGACCTTGGAACCATTCCCGACACGCATCGTCACCTCGTCCTTCGCCAGTCTCCGCTTATTCCGCAGCTCCTGCTTTGAGTTACAAATATGAGCAACCGCACCGGTATGAAATACCCAGGAGCTACTACGAGCGTTGGTTAGGTACACATCTATAACATGTATATCACATATACCTTTGGTATTGCCGGCCTTCTTATCCGCTAAGTACTTGGGGAAGTTCCGCTTCCAGTGACCGTTTCCCTTGCAATAAAAGCACTCAGTCTCAGGCTTGGGTCCATTCTTTGTCTTCTTCCCGGCAGCTTGCTTACCGGGCGCGGCAACTCCCTTGCCGTCTTTCTTGAAGTTCTTCTTACCCTTGCCTTTCTTGAACTTAGTGGTTTTATTCACCATCAACACTTGATGTTCCTTTTTGATCTCCACCTCTGCTGATTTCAGCATTGAATATACCTCAGGAATGGTCTTTTCCATCCCCTGCATATTGAAGTTCATCACAAAGCTCTTGTAGCTAGGTGGGAGCGACTGAAGGATTCTGTCAACGACCGCGTCATCCGGGAGATTAACTCCCAGCTGAGACAAGCGGTTGTGCAACCCAGACATTTTGAGTATGTGTTCGCTGACGGAACTATTCTCCTCCATCTTACAACTGTAGAACTTGTTGGAGACTTCATATCTCTCGACCCGGGCATGAGCTTGGAAAACCACTTTCAGCTCTTGGAACATCTCATATGCTCCATGCTGCTCAAAACGCTTTTGGAGCCCCGGTTCTAAGCTGTAAAGCATGCCGCACTGAACCAGGGAGTAATCATCACTACGTGACTGCCAGGCGTTCAGAATGTCTTGAGTTGCTGGGAAAACAGGTGCATCACCTAGCGGTGCTTCAAGGACATATGCTTTCTTGGCAGCTATGAGGATAATCCTCAGGTTACGGACCCAGTCCGTGTAGTTGCTACCGTCGTCTTTCAGCTTGGTTTTCTCTAGGAACGCGTTGAAGTTGAGGGCAACATTAGCGTGGGCCATTTGATCTACAAGACATATTGTAAAGGTTTTTAGACTAAGTTCATGATAATTAAGTTCATCTAATCAAATTATTAACGAACTCCCACACAGACAGACATCCCTCTAGTCATCTAAGTGATACATGATCCGAGTCAACTAGGCCGTGTCCGATCATCACGTGAGACGGACTAGTCATCATTGGTGAACATCTTCATGTTGATCGTATCTGCTATACGACTCATGTTTGACCTTTCGGTCTCTTGTGTTCCGAGGCCATGTCTGTACATGCTAGGCTCGTCAAGTCAACCTAAGTGTATTGCGTGTGTAAATCTGGCTTACACCCGTTGTATGCGAACGTTAGAACCTATCACACCCGATCATCACGTGGTGCTTCGGAACAACGAACCTTCGCAACGGTGCACAGTTAGGGGGAACACTTTCTTGAAATTTTAGCGAGGGATCATATTATTTATGCTACTGTCGTTCTAAGCAAATAAGATGTAAAACATGATAAACATCACATGCAATCAAATAGTGACATGATATGGCCAATATCATTTTGCTCCTTTTGATCTCCATCTTCGGGGCGCCATGTTCATCATCGTCACCGGCATGACACCATGATCTCCATCATCATGATCTCTATCATCGTGTCTTCGTGAAGTTGTCTCGCCAACTATTACTTCTACTACTATGGCTAACGGTTAGCAATAAAGTAAAGTAATTACATGACATTCCAGTTGACACGCAGGTCATAAATAAATTAAGACAACTCATATGGCTCCTGCTGGTTGTCATACTAATCGACACGCAAGTCGTGATTGATATTACAAGAACATGATCAATCTCATACATCACATATATCATTCATCACATCCTTCTGGCCATATCACATCACATGACACTTGCTGCAAAAACAAGTTAGACGTCCTCTAATTGTTGTTGCAAACTTTTACGTGGGTGCTATAGGTTTCTAGCAAGAACGATTCTTACCTACGCCAAAACCACAACGTGATATGCCAATTTCTATCTACCCTTCATAAGGACCCTTTTCATCTAATCCGATCCGACTAAAGTGGGAGAGACAGACACCCGCTAGCCACCTTATGCAACTAGTGCATGTCAGTCGGTGGAACCTGTCTCACGTAAGCGTACATGTAAGGTCGGTCCGGGCCGCTTCATCCCACGATGCCGCCGAATCAAGATAAGACTAGTAACGGCAAGTAAATTGACAAAATCGACGCCCACAACAACTTGTGTTCTACTTGTGCATAGAAACTACGCATAGACCTAGCTCATGATGCCACTGTTGGGGATCGTAGAAGAAATTAAAATTTTCTACGCATCACCAAGATCAATCTATGGATTTTACTAGCAACGAGAGGGGAGGAGTGCATCTACATACCCTTGTAGACCATGAGCGGAACCGTTCAAGAGAACGGGGTTAATGGACTCGTACTCGTCGTGATCCAAATCACCGATGATCCAAGCGCCGAACGGACGGCACCTCCGCGTTCAACACATGTACGGAGCGGTGACGTCTCCCACGCCTTGATCCAGCAAGGAGGAGGGAGAGGTTGAGGAAGAGGGCTCCAACCGTAGCACGACGACGTGGAGGTGGTGGAGTGATAGTTCTCCGGCAGGGCTTCGCCAAGCACACGCGGAGGAGGAGAGGTGTTGCGGAGGGGAGGGGCTGCACCTTGGATGTGGTGCTGCAGCCCTCCCCTCACCCCTCTATTTATAGGGAGAAGGGGGAAGGGGCCGGCCCCTCTAGATGAGATCTAGAGGGGGGCAGCGGCCAAGGGGGGAGGAACCTTGCACCCTAAGCAAGGGGGCGCCCCCCCCTTTAGGGTTCCCCCAAACCCTAGGCGCATGGGCCCTAGGGGGGTTGGCGCCCAGCCCACTAAGGGCTGGTTCCCTTCCACCTACAGCCCATAAGGCCCTCCGGGGCAGGTGGACCCTCCCGGTGGACCCCCGGAACCCCTCCGGTGGTCCTGGTACATTACCGGTATACCCTCGAATATTTCCGGTGACCGTATGGTGACTTCCCATATATAAATCTTTACCTCCGGACCATTCCGGAACTCCTCGTGACATCCGGGATCTCATCCGGGACTCCGAACAACATTCGGTAATCACATACAAACCTTCCTTATAACCCTAGCGTCATCGAACCTTAAGTGTGTAGACCCTACGGGTTCGGGAATCATGCAGACATGACCGACACACCTCTCTAGCCAATAACCAACAGCGGGATCTGGATACCCATGTTGGCTCCCACATGTTCCACGATGATCTCATCGGATGAACCACGATGCCGAGGATTCAAGCAATCCCATATACAATTCCCTTTGTCAATCGGTACTTTACTTGCCCGAGATTCGATCATCGGTATCCCAATACCTGGTTCAATCTCGTTGCCGGCAAGTCACTTTACTCGTTCCGTAATGCATGATACCGTGACTAACTACTTAGTCACATTGAGCTCATTACGATGATGCAATACCGAGTGGGCCCAGAGATACCTCTCTGTCATACGGAGTGACAAATCCCAGTCTCGATCTGAGCCAACCCAACAGACTCTTTCGGAGATACCTGTAGTGCACCTTTATAGCCACCCAGTTACGTTGTGACGTTTGGTACACCCAAAGCATTCCTACGGTATCCGGGAGTTGCACGATCTCATGGTCTAAGGAAATGATACTTGACATTAGAAAAGCTTTAGCAAACGAACTACATGATCTAGTGCTATGCTTAGGATTGGGTCTTGTCCATCACATCATTCTCCTAATGATGTGATCCCGTTATCAATGACATCCAATGTCCATGGTCAGGAAACCGTAACCATCTATTGATCAACGAGCTAGTCAACTAGAGGCTCACTAGGGACATGTTATGGTCTATGTATTCACACATGTATCACGATTTCCAGATAACACAATTAAAGCATGAACAATAAACAATTATCATGAACAAGGAAATATAATAATAACCATTTTATTATTGCCTCTAGGGAATATTTCCAACAAGTTCAGCTCGGACGGGGACCATATACGCATGAGGAAGAAACCCCTGGGTCTGTAACTCTACTAACTGTCTATGGGAAACGGAACACTTCTTCCAGTTACCTGGCTTAGGGCTACGGGAGCGAGAAGAGGAGCTGCGACGACCGGCCATGATAGGATGGATTTTTCCGGGCGCGCTCCAATGGACACTCGCTGAGGGAGGATGGTGTGATCTGGATCTGAGGATCCCTGGTCCCTTAAATAGACGATTTACTCACATGGTTAGGGTGGCAAGTGTAAAAATGCCCCGACTTCTCGCATTCGCTCGACACGTGGAGGATAGCCATTATTAGGCGCAGAAGCCGAGGAGTGCAACATTCATGGGAAGCCGGACACTACTCGATAGGTACTCAGGACTTGGAGAAGAACCCGCCTTGCAATGCCGAAGACAATCTGTGCGCCGGACTCATCGTCATTGAAGCCTGGTTCGGGGGCTACTGAGGGAGTCCTGTATTAGGGGGTCCTCGGACAGCCGGACTATATCCTTTGGCCGGACTGTTGGACTATGAAGATACAAGATTGAAGACTTCGTCTCGTGTCCGGATGGGACTCTCCTTGGCATGGAAGGCAAGCTTGGCAATACGGATATGTAGATCTCCTCCCTTGTAACCGACTCTGTGTAACCCTAGCCTCCTCCGGTGTCTATATAAACCGGAGGGTTTAGTCCGTAGGACGACAACAATCATACCATAGGCTAGCTTCTAGGGTCTATCCTCTACGATCTCGTGGTAGATCAACTCTTGTAATACTCATATCATCAAGATCAATCAAGCAGGAAGTAGGGTATTACCTCCATCGAGAGGGCCCGAACCTGGGTAAACATCGTGTCCCCCACCTCCTGTTACCATCCGCCTTACACGCACAGTTCGGGCCCCCCTACCCGAGATCAGCCGGTTTTGACACCGACACGCGCCCAGGTGGGTTGTGCCCACCTCGGACCTCCCCTCGGGTACATTTTTAGCCCATCCTGGGTCTTCTGGTCCAAAAAAATTCTCCAAAAAATTTCGCTGCGTATGGACTCCGTTTGATATTGATTTCCTGCAAAGTAAAAAACAAGCAAAAAACAACAACTAGCACTGGGCACTATGTCAATAGGTTAGTCCCAAAAATGATATAAAGTTGCTATAAAATGATTGTAAAACATGCAAGAATGATAATATAACAGTATGAATACTTCATAAATTATAGATATGTTGGAGACGTATCAAGCCTGTTCCGCCAGTCAGTGCTGATAGCCTCTCGGCGCTGAGCCTCTGCCCTCCACTCGGCATTTGACATGCCCGTTGGTTTTTTTCATCTGCGCCCTCAGCTTCCTCTGCTTCGGCTGGGTGGAATCGGCAGCGGTAGTGGCGCGAGGGACCGATAACTGCTTCGGCGGGATGGCGGCCTGATGGCGGGGAGCTGAGGAGAATGGCGGGAGCAGAGGGGCAGAAGGGGGGCAGCAATGAGAAAATGGAGGGAAAAGTGGGGGAACGGCAGGAAAAGGCCTTTTCGCTTCGGTCGGCGCCCCCATGCGTCCCCCGGGGGGCTGGGTTCGGCTCGGGTTCGCCGTCTGTTATTTCGGCTCAAACCGGCGACAAACAAGGACCTGGGGGCGCGACTAGGACGATTTTTCGCCGCCGGCGCTAAAAAAAGAGCCCTGGGGGCATGTTGGGGGCGAGTGGAGATGCTCTAAGTTCATAACACACAGAGTAATGCATGAAGCAAGATGACATAATATAGACAGAATAAACTCAAGCAATATAATGAACCCTGTGGTATTACCCTTAATGGCAATAATACAAATACGTGCCTCGCTACCCCTTCTGTCACAAGGTGAGGACATCGCAAGATTGAACCCATTACAAAGCACCTCTCCTACTGTAGATAAATCGATCTACTTGGCCAAACCAAAACAGATAGATCGGAGAGAAATACAAAGATATAATAATCATGCGTTATAAAGTACAACAAAGAATCAATTACTTTCAATGAATAATCTAATCATAAACCCACAATTCGAATACCAGCAAACACACTGCAAAATAAGATTACATCGGATAGAACTCCAAGAAGACTGAGGAGAACATAGTATTGTAGATCAAAGAGAGAGAAGAAGCCATCTGGCTACTAGCTATGGACTGTAGGTATGTCGTAAACTACTCACACATCATTGAAGGGCAGCAAGGGTTGATGTAGAAGCCCTCCGTGATTGATTCCCCCTCCGGCAGAGTTCCGGAAAAGGCCTCTAGATGGGATTGCAGAAGAACATAAACTTGCAGCGGCGGAAAAAGTGTTACTTGTTGCTCTCTGTTGATTTTAGGATATATGAGAATTTATGGAGTTGGAATTAAGTCAAACGGAGCTACATGGGTCCCACAAGCTCAAGGGGCGTTCCCCTGGGGGCGCGCCTAGTGAGCTTGTGGCTCTCCCATAGCTCCACTGGTCTCCTCCCGAGGCTAATAGGGTCCCTTCTAGTCCAAAAAAAATCATCATAAAGTTTTATCGTGTTTGGACTTCGTTCAGTATTGATTTCCTGAAAACAAAAAACATATAGAAAATTAAAATTGTCAATGGACACGTAGTCAATAGGTTAGTTTAAAAAATGATATAAAATTGCATATAAAATATCTAAAAATGATAATATAATAACATGAAATAATTAAAAATTATAAATACGTTAGAGACATATCATCAAACTCAACGTACCTCCAACGATGGCGGTGGCGGGAAGGTGGTGTGTTGAGGGCGGCGAAGTTGAACGGGGGGGGTCTCCAAGGTATCTATAATTTTTGCTTGTTCCATGCTGTTATATTATCATTCTTGGATGTTTTACAATCATTTTATAGCAACTTTATATCATTTTTTGGGACTAACCTATTGACATAGTGCCCAGTGTCCGTTGTTGTTTTTTTGCTTGTTTTTTACTTCGCTGAATATCAGTACCAAACGGAGTCCAAACGCAGCGAAACTTTGTGGAGATTTTTCTGGACCAGAAGGCACCCGGTGGACCAAAGAAGTACCAGAGGGGAGGCCCGAGGTGGGAACAACCCACCAGGGCGTGCCAGGAGGCCCAGGCACGCCTAGGGGGGTTGTTCCCCCCTCGGTGACCTCCCGCACCGCCTCTTCGCCCTATAAATTCTCAAATATTTGAGAAACCCTAAAGGAGTCGACGAAACACAATTCCAGCCGCCGCAAGTTCCAGAACCACGAGATCCAATCTAGACACCATCACGGAGGGGTTCATCATCCTCATTGGTGCCTCTCCGATGATGCGTGAATAGTTCATCATAGACCTACGGGTCCATAGGTAGTAGCTAGATGGCTTCCTTTCTCTCTTT
The DNA here is from genome assembly GCF_002575655.3 of Aegilops tauschii subsp. strangulata. Taxonomy (NCBI): domain Eukaryota; kingdom Viridiplantae; phylum Streptophyta; class Magnoliopsida; order Poales; family Poaceae; genus Aegilops; species Aegilops tauschii. The sequence continues at coordinate 376,574,793 of NC_053039.3, forward strand.
TGATTCTCAATACAATGGTCTCTTGAAAATCTATTTGATGTAACTCTTTTTTGCGGTGTGTTTGTTGGGATTCTATGAACTTTGAGTTTATGATCAGATATATATCCATGAATATTATTTGAGTCTTCTTTTGATCTCTTATATGCATGATTATTTATAGCCTTGTATTTCTTCTTCGAATCTTTGTTTTAGTTAGGCCAACTAGATCAATTTTTATTGCCATGGGAAGAGGTCCTTTGTGATGGGTTCGATCTTGCGGTGTTCCTTCCTAGTGACAGAAGGGGCAGCAAGACACGCATGCATCATTGCTATTAAGGATAACAAGATGGGGGTTACTCCTACATGAATAGATCTCATCTACATCATGTCCTCGTTCTTATTGCATTACCCCGTTTCTCCATGAACTTAATAAACTAGATGCATGCTGGATAGCGGTCGATGTGTGGAGTATAGTAGTAGATGCAGACAGGAGTGAGTCTACTAATCTTGGACGTAATGCCTATATATTGATCATTGCCTTGGATATCGTCATAATTATTCGATCTTCTATCAATTGCCCAACAGTAATTTGTTTACTCACCGTGTACTATTTTCTTGAGAGAAGCCACTAGTGAAATCTACGTCCCCGGGGTCTATTCTTTATCATATTTGCTTTGAGATCTTTTATTCGCTTTTATTTTTAGATCTATTATTCCAAAAACTCAAAAATACCTTACTGCACCTTTCTATTACTTATTTTATTTCTCGTTTTATCAAGAGCTATTTATCCAATCTACCACAATTATTCTCCCGTCAACTTGACAATTTCTGGCGCTGTTACCCAGTAGGGATTGACAACCCCTCATACGCATCGGGTTGCAAGTATTTATTATTTATGTGCAGGTACCGTTTACATAGTGTTGCTGTTTGGTTCTCCTAGTATATTGATACCTTGGTTTCATAACTGAGGGAAATACCTACCATAGCTATGCTGCATCATCCCTTCCTCTTCGGGAAAATACCGACGTAGTTCAAGTGACATCAGGGGGTGTGGGTTACAAGCTACAGCATCAGCGGCAAGAAGTGGAAACAACGCAGGCAGTGGAGCGTCGGTAGCAGCTGGGTTAGGGATCCCGGGGTGGCAAAGTGGACAAAAGCTAGGTGACGACGGCGAGGGCGAAGATGCCGGGGAGCTCGAAATAGATGGGTGGGGGAGTACTACTTCTGAGCCACAAAAAGGCGAGATAGAGAAAACAAGGAGAGGACAATATGGATGTTCGTGGCGTGACAAATCCAGCCCAAATTTGGACTGTAAGTAGATCAACGCGAACGTCCGTGTATTTTTATCATCGCGTTGGGCCGTGGTTTTTATGCGCGCTTACCGATCTTTGGACCCGTTGGAGTTGGTAGTCTTAAAAAACGGTATCCTCCCGAAGCAATAAACGGCGTCGACCCGGCCACTTGGTCACTTTGCACGGGCGTGCGCACGACCCAGCGCACTGCGTACGTCGAGTCGAGAGACGACGGGAAGGGACACCATATGTGACGACCCGACGGTAGCTTTTGGGGGCGAGGCGGTCGATGTCGCCCGTCCGGCGTGCCGGTAGATACCGATTGACCTGTTTGCACACGCTCTTGGAGAATTCCCGTCGATGCCATACAAGTCCGCGGCACCGCCAGCTAGCTCCGTGGTGCCAACTTTTGCTAGCTAGTGCTACTAGTTGCCAGTGATGTTCGCTCGGTGCAGCTCCGGTTGTCAAAAGAGAAAAAACGATCGGTCGGTGCTCCGGAGAAAGTAGACTTTGGCCTGATGGAGCGTGTGAAGACAGTGCCTAGCTGGCTCCCTCGATCGGTTACTACGGTGTGGGAAACTACCGTTCAAACCCACACGTGCCATGCGTTCAAGTTCTTATCTCTTCTCTGGTGCTTCAAACTTTTTTTAGTTAGTTATTACCTAGCTGGGTTGCTCAAAGTCCTGGATTAGCCGGTTTGTGCAACTGTGCTCACATTGCAACGCATTATGCATGTGTACGGCTGTAGACTAGACTGCGTACTAGTAGTAGTTAGGTGGATAATTACAATCTCATGGGGGTCGATTGGGCAGAAAACTGGAAGATGAGGGATAGCTTGTTAATTAGAGTAGTACTTAGGTTATTATCACCGATGACAAAAGTGTTTTCGTCCGCTAGACTAGATCAGTAAGGTCACGTCCACTAGTAGGAAAAGGGGCTTTTACCCCGGTTTGTAAGGGCTTTTTGTCCCGGTTTTGGAACCGGGACTAAAGGGTCGTTACTAAAGCCCTAACCCTTTAGTCCCGGTTCTTACACGAACCGGGACAGAAGGTCCTTCACGTGACCGCTGCTGCCAGCCCAGGCAGGGGGGCCTTTGGTCCCGGTTGGTGCCACCAACCGGGACCAATAGGCAGGGCCTTTTGTCCCGGTTGGTGTCACCAACCGGGACAAAAGGCCCTGCCTATTGGTCCCGGTTGGTGTCACCAACCGGGGCCAATAGGCATCCACGCAGCTGGCAGGAGCTGAGGTTTTTGTTTTTTTGAAAGGGGGTGGTTTAGGGTTTTTGGGGGATTAATTTAGGTGTTTCATATATTGTGTTAGCTAGCTAATTAATAGAGAGAAGTGTCCTCTCTTATCTCAGTGCTTGGTCGACGCTACGTACTATATACGTATGGAGAGGACTAGACACGCTAGCTAGTAATCAAATGAAGGAAACAGAAGATCGTCATGAACATATGCATACAGAGAGAAGTGATATCGACCACCTCTCCTTCTCCGACAGATTGGTCGAACAACAATTTCTCGTATATCTATCTGACACTACCGGCTACATATATACAATAATTACCTCTTACAATACAATCTCCTAATTAAATTGTAGGAACACAGGGTCCACATAGTATTCTCCGTTTTCAGCGATCACGTGGTCAAGAAAGAATGCCGCCAATTCCTCTTGAATTCTTCGCATACGATCCGGTGCTAGGAGTTCATCCCGCTTCCGAAACATCTAATTTGAAGAAGGGGGTCAATACATATATATATATATATATGAATAAATGAAACTCAACACAAATGATGGTAATAAAATAAAATTGTGAATATTATTGCTTACGCACTTCATATTGTTCTTCAGTGTAGCCCCGCTCACAGGTCGTGTAGCGGATGGACTCGCAAACGTAGTATCCACAGTAATTATTTCCGGCTTCCTGCCACAACCACTTTACAAGAAATAGAGGTCAATCAAACTGATAAGCAAGCATGCTAAATGGTATTGATGAAACTAGCGCTTGAATCACTAGGAGATGCGTGGAACATGCTACTATAGTACTTACTTTCGGGTGTTTAAATTGCAGCTTCTTTGGCAGTCCCGGAGCTTTTGTGGTGAATTTTCTCCAAACCCTGCTAGACAAAGAAAACAATTAATTGATATCAGGAAATGAACAAAGTTGCTGATATGGTGGATAATAATCGATTTAACTTACTTCTCGAGCATTTGAGTCATGTTCGCATAGTCCTGGGGATCTTTTCATCTCGAGTCTAAGACGGTTACTACTCCCTGCTCAAGCTTAATCTCTAGGAGAATATAGTGGAAGCTGCGCATGCATGCATAAGTCATCAATTACATTACCATAACCTGGACTAATAAGGGAAACCGAATATGCATAAGACAGTAACACTCACTTGAAGTTGTAAGGAAAGAGTATTATATCTTTGTTTTGATTTAATACCAACGATTGTAGCAAGTTGGCCTCGGCTTCTTTGGGATGTTTATCAACCGTATATGCATCTATGAGATTTGTGTTAATGAACCCAATATCACCGATTTGTCTTTTCTTCAATTCGGCGATCTTCAATCTGCATAATATAGTGAGGATAATTATAAATACATGCAATGAAAGAGCTGCCTATATAGAGAGACTTAATGACAGAAGTAGTACTACTTACAGACACTAGCAAGTGATCGTTCTTTTATCGAGGGCCTTTTGATTGTAAAACTGGAAGAAATCCTCAAATGGAACATTCAGCAGATCAATTCCAATGAGGTCATGCTCCGGTTTAACTCTCAGCGTCAAAGTATTCATCCCATCAGACTCTCTGTAGGTTTTCATGTACCAATCATGTAGTCTTCGCATCATCGTTGTTAGAGATCTTTCATATTTGACGAGAGGCTTCCCGTAATGGTATTTGTGTTCGTCGACCTCCATGATTTCATAATGTATATCGTCGGGCAGGTAATCTCCAAGATTGCTATAACCGGCCTCCATCCTCGGATCATTAGCGACGATGTCTTTTGACACCTTGAGCGGGGGGGCACGATTGGTTCGCTTGTTCGCCGAGCTGGGCAATTTTTTTCCCAGCTCGTCGTTCTTTTAACCTTTGATCACTAACAGTACTTCCCGACCGCTCCGCTTCGGCATATGTCTTTGCAAGAATGCGCTCATAGTTGCCTCTAGGCGGAGACTTTGGTGGTTTTGTCAGGGCAGCCAGAGTGCGCTTTGCTTTCACCGGATCTACCTTCTCCTCCGGAGGTAGATGTTTCTTTGCTTTGACCCCTTCAAAGAAGTTTGCCACTTCGGCTCGCACGATCTTCCTAGTTTCCTGCTCGGTCCTCTCGTATGGTAACTTCTCTGGAGTCTTCAGAGAAGGACCAAATCTGTATTACCTCCCGCCTCTGGCAGCTGTACTGCTAGACGCCGGCAGAGCAGACGGAGCGGTTGCGGCTGTCTTCTTTCCTTGCTTACGAGGCGGAGGAGAAGGACTACGACGCGCCGCAGCAGCCGCAGCGGCGGCGGGTCTCTTCCGCCCTTGCTGACGAGGTGGAGAAGGAGGAGGCTGGCTGCTCTGGCGCGCCGGCGCAGGCGGAGAAGGAGGCGGAGTGCCGCCACGCGCCGGAGAAGGAGGCTGAGTGCCCTGATCACTCGCCGGAGCCGTCCAGTTCGGAAGCTTGATGAGCTCCTTCCGCCATAGGCATGGAGTCTTCAGAGCAGAACCCAGCCGAGTCTCCCCTTCACCAGTAGGGTGGTCAAGCTGGAGCTCCTCAAATCCCTCCGTTATTTCATCCACCATCACCCTAGCATATCCTTCTGGAATCAGCCGGCAGTGGTAGGTTGCGCCGGGTTCAGGAGGTAAAACAGAGCCAACAACCGCCTTGACTTTGAAGTTCTGCCATTCTGCCATAAGGTGGCAATGTTGAGACTCTGTGATAGCATCCACGGGGTAGCTAGCAGGAGCCGCATGCTCCAGCTGAAGCAGCTCGGTGGAAGTCACGCTGCTTCTCCGCTGAGATGGCGGTGTAGCTTCGGGGGCAGTTTCAGCATGTCGATTGCCGTCTCGTTCCTCTAGCACTTGAACCCTTTCGTGCAGCTTCTGAATTTGGATCTGCTCCACTTTTTTCCTCCTCTCCTGGCTTTTGTAACCGCCCGCGTCCGGAAAACCAGCCTTCCACGGAAGGGAGCCTGGCGTGCCTCGTGTCCGTCCAGGGTGCTCAGGATTCCCGAGGGCCATTGTGAGCTCATCGTTCTCTCTGTCTGGAATGAACGTCCCTTCCTGCGCTGCATCGATATATTGCTGAATCTTCTTGACTGGTATTCTCAAAAGCTCGTTCATCCAAACGCACCTCCCTGATACAGGGTCCAAGGTTCCGCCAGCCCCGAAGAACCAAGTCCGGCAACGGTCTGTCCAGTTCATTGTCTGTGGTTCGATCCCTTATTCAAGCAGATCATTCTCAGCCTTGGCCCACTTAGGTCGGGCTTTGAGGTAGCCACCTGACCCCGTGCGATGGTGAAGCTTCTTCTTCGCAGCATTCTTCTTGTTTGTCGCTGACATCTTCTTACTCTTTTTCGATGTCTTGTGGGCCACAAATGCAGGCCAGTGATCTCTGATCTTCTCATACCGGCCGATGAATTCTAGTGTCTCTTCTTTGTCGACAAACGTTTTCTGCTCATTCTTCCACCTCCTGAATAGGTCTGCCATCTTCGTAAGAGCATGAGACTTGATTAATTGCTCTTTAACTGGCTTCTCCGGATCCTCCTCTGGCGGTAGGGTGAAATTTGCCTTCAGCTCAGTCCAAAGATCATCTTTCTGCATATCATTGACATAAGACACCTCATGGTCTTCCTTCTTAGGCTTATACCATTGGTGGATGCCGATCGGGATCTTGTCCCTAACTAGAACCCCGCATTGAGCAGCAAATGCATCCTTTGTCCGGATGGGTTCAATCGGTTGGCCGTCGCGCGCGATTGCTGTGATCTCAAACCTTTCATCCGAGCGCAACTTTCTCTTCGGGCCTCGTCTCTTTACCGCAGTTGTGCTCGATCCGGAGGGCTAGAAAAAAAAAGAAAGATGAGTGTTAATTAATATGTGTACATACCAAAACAATGAATGCATCAATTAGCTAGTCAGCACAGGCTTAACTAATATATTTACCTGGCCGGACTCTGTTCGGTCACCGGAGCCGTCACCACGGACTCCTTCTTGCACCAGCATTGGGTCACCGGAGCCATCATAATCATGTCTTTCCTCCTCCACTCTTCGATCACCGTAGCCTGCTTCTTCACCCTGTTCTTCCAGACCATCATTGTCGTTAAGATACGACAAGATATCACCTCCGGCTAAGATTATGTCCCCCAACACCTCTTCTGCTTGCTCGTCTTGTCCGTGCTCCATTGTTTCTGCAAATATTACAACATTGCAATTATTACACAAACATGACAGCAGGTGGATATATTAGTGCAAACGTAGACCTAGCTTATTCCGGGTTTGTGGTGGCCTCGGCAACGCTTCACGGGTAGGGGCGCGGCGGGAGGGGGTAGGAGACCGACATCAGTTTTTTTCTAGGGTTTAGGTGTCCTCGAGAGTTTTGGTCGAGCGAGAGGGCCGGGGGGTGCTCCCGTGGTATAACTTATCACGGTCGAGAGGGGGTATAAATATCGACCGTCCATCATGTTGAAGTTATCTGGGAGGGAGTTATATATATCGACAACGACGACATACATACATGGGAAAATAATGTTATCGGGGAGGGGGTATATCGACCCCCCCCCATGTGTTGAAGTATCGGGAGGGGGTTATATCGACTACGACGACATACGTACATGGGAAAATAATATTATCGGGGAGGGGGTATATCGACCCCCCCCCCTCGTGTCGAAGTTATCTGGGAGGGAGTTATATATATCGACAACAACGACATACATACATGGGAAAATAATGTTATCGGGGAGGGGGTATATCGACCCCCCCCCCCACCTGTTGAAGTTATCGGGAGGGGGTTATATCGACAACGACGACATACGTACATGGGAAAATAATATTATCGGGGAGGGGGTATATCGACCCCCCCCCCTCGTGTTGAAGTTATCGGGAGAGGGGTATATCGACGACGACAGACCCGATAAAACATAAGAAAACGAAGAAGAAATAAAAAGAGGAGAAGAAGAAAAGGAATAGAGGAGAAGATCGAAGAAAAAAAAGAACAAAAAAAGAGGAGAAGAAGAAAGGAATAGAGGAGAGAAGAAGAAAAAATAGAATTTTTTCTATTTTTTCTTCTTCTCTTCTGTTCCTTTCTTCTTCTCCTCTTCTTTTTCTTCTTTTTTCCTCTTCTTATTTATTTCTCCTCTTCTTCCTCTCCTCTTCTTCTCCTTTCTTCCTCTTCTTATTTTCATTTTTCCTCTCATTCATAAAAAAATGTTCAAATAGAAAATTTCGAAAAACAGAAAAGGTTTTGCCTAATCCATTGTTCATATGAATATACAAACATTTGCATATTCTACAATAATTAATATCACCAAAAAAAATCTATGAACAGAAAAAATCCTAACTTTTCTAAAAATCTATCTTTTGCATATATACATGAACATATATATACACAGAGAACATATATACATACATATACTCATACATGAACATATCATCATATATATGAACATACATTTTCTTTGCATATGCATATGAACATACATTTTCTTTGCATATGCATATGAACATACATACATACATTTTTCTTTCATATGAACATACATACATACATTTTCTTTGCATATGACCATACATACATTTTTCTTTGCATATGACCATTCATACATTTTCTTTGCATATGCTTTGCATATAAACATACATACATATGAACATACATACATACATACATATAAACATAACATATACATACACAAAAAATTCTAAAAACCTGCCTAAAAAATTCGAAAAATCTGCCTAAAAAAATTATATGAAAAAAAAGCATACATCATCCATCCATCCATATAATGAACATATACATCATCCATCCATCCATATAATCAACATATGCATATGAAAAAAAATTATATGAAAAAATTATATGAAGAGGATCGACGGGACAGGGAGGAAAGAGGGTCGCCGGAGCCGGACCGAACGGGGAGGAGGGGCGACGTCGAGGCAGGGGCGGCAGTGGGGGCGGGCGCCGGCGACGACGACAATGGTGGGGGCGGGTCGGGGCGCAGGGGCGCGGCCGTGCGTGCTCGGGGACGGGGCAGGGGCATGGGGCGGCGTCCGGCGTGGGCTCGGGCGCGGGGCAGGGGCACGGGGATGGCGGCCGGCGGCGGCGACGGCGACGAGGAGCGCGCGAGCGATTTGGGCAGCCTGGCGGCGGGGGCACCTGGCGAGGGAGGCGAGGGAGATGTGAAATTTTCACTAGTCCTGGTTATATAGCAAGAGCATTGGTCCCGGTTCGTGGCACCAACTAGGACCAATGCCACCCTTTAGTCCCGGTTGGTGACACCAACCGGGACCAAAGGTCCCTTTTCAGCAGCGCAAAGGGCGGGAAGCGGCGGCCTTTGGTCCCGGTTGGTGGAACCAACCGGGACTAAAGGGGGGCATTGGTCCCGGTTGGTGCCACGAACCAGTACCAATGCACCCCTTTAGTCCCGGTTGGTGGCACCAACCGGGACCAAAGGCCTCTTGCTGCCCGCGTCGCGGCCAAAAGTTTAGTCCCACCTCGCTAGTTGAGAGGGGCTCGGAGTGGTTTATAAGCCCCGCTGCGGCTGCTGTATCGAACTCCTCTCTATAGCAGGCTTCTGGGCCTAACTTTGACGCGCTGCCCGTTGAGCCATCTAGCCCTTCTGGGCCTGTATTTGCAAACCCGAGGGTTGGAGGGCCCAGCGGGCAGCGCCCCAACAATTTTTTTGCTGTATTTAGTTTTTTTGTTTTCTTTTTTGCTTTATTTATTTTGTTTTGTTTCTACTTACAACAAAAAACTTATTTATTTTATTTTATTTTGTTTCTAATTACTTATTTATTTTACTTTATGATAATTCTTTTTGCTATTAAAGTTTCTATCAAAAAAAGTTCTTTATGAAAATTCTTTTTGCTGTATTTAGTTTTTTTGTTTTCTTTTTTGCTTTATTTATTTTGTTTTGTTTCTACTTACAACAAAAAACTTATTTATTTTATTTTGTTTCTAATTACTTATTTATTTTACTTTATGATAATTCTTTTTGCTATTAAAGTTTCTATCAAAAAAGTTCTTTATGAAAATTCTTTTTGCTTTTAATGATTTTGAACAGAAAATACTTTGTTAATTTTAGTTGCATCAATTTTATTAAAGTTTATTTTATTTTGTCGGAACACAAGAAGTCCGGAGTTGTAATAAGTTATTAAAAATAAAAAAGAGGCGCAATGCTCGTTGATTTGCTTCAAGCCTTTCGGAATAGTGTAGACTGCACTGCACATAGCTCCATGCAGTCTACCTTATTCCTCAAGGCTTGAAGCTAAGCAACGTGAGCATTGCGCCTCTTCTTCATCGTCTCTACACTCAGGGCTTATAAACCGCTCCTAGTGCCTCTCAGCTAGCGAGGTGAGACTAAAAAACTGCTTAGTAAGAAACTCTAGTACCGTTTCGTGCCACGAACCGGTACTAAAGGTGCTCGTGGGGCCACAGCCTCATTAGTACCTGTTCGTGGCACCAACCGGTACCAAAGGGTGGAATTGGTCCCGGTTCGTGCCACCAACCGGGACCAATGGCCTTGCACAGCGGCGTGGTGGTGGGTGTTTAGTCCCACCTCGCTAGCTGAGAGAGAGCCACACCTTTTTATAAGGTGCGGTGCGCCTGAGCTGTCGAGCTCCTCTCTAAAGCAGGCTTACGGGCCTAACCTCTTTGTACATGCCTGTGGGCCTACTGGGCCTTCTGCGGGCCTGAATCCTGGCCCATGGATGGGTTTCTAATCGTATTCAAGCCGTGGTGGCCCAGTAGGTGGCATAATTTTTAATTTTTGGCCTGTTATTTTTCATGCATTTACTAATTATTTTGAGCTATAAGACCCTAAAATTGAAAAGCATTTCAAATGAACTCTAAAAAGGTTGAAAGTTGGCATGGTATCATCATTTCATCCACATAGCATGTGCAAGAAAGTTGAGAGGGTTACGGCAAAAACTAGATGCACTTCGTGTACAAAACGGACAATGGTATCATACTCGTCTGTTACAAAGTTGGCATGGTATCATCATAATAGTTGCGGGAGAAAGTCTTCACTTTTTCTTCGCTTGTGTCATTTGCTTATTGCGCCGTAACCATGGATAATCTTCATCGTTTATCAGGATGCTTGGGTCAGCCTTGACTTTGAAGGGAGGAATTTCATGAAACTTTTCATAATCTTCAGACATGTCTGTCTTGCCCTCCACTCCCACAATGTCCCTTTTTCCTGAAAGAACTATGTGGCGCTTTGGCTCGTCGTATGATGTATTCGCTTCCTTATCTTTTCTTTTTCTCGGTCTGGTAGACATGTCCTTCACATAGATAACCTGTGCCACATCATTGGCTAGGACGAACGGTTCGTCAGTGTACCCAAGATTGTTCAGATCCACTGTTGTCATTCCGTACTATGGGTCTACCTGTACCCCGCCTCTTGACAGATTGACCCATTTGCACTTAAACAAAGGGACCTTAAAATCATGTCCGTAATCAAGTTCCCATATGTCCATTATGTAACCATAATATGTGTCCTTTCCCCTCTCGGTTCCTACATCAAAGCGGACACCGCTGTTTTGGTTGGTGCTCTTTTGATCTTGGGCGATCGTGTAAAATGTATTCCCATTTATCTCATATCCTTTGTAAGTCAATACAGTCGAAGATGGTCCCCTGGACAACGAGTACAACTCATCACAAACAGTGGTGTCACCTCTGAGACGTGTTTCCAACCAACTGCTGAAAGTCCTGATGTGTTCACATGTAATCCAGTCGTCACACTGCTCCGGGTGTTTGGAGCGCAGACTGTTCTTGTGTTCATCGACATACGGGGTCACCAAGGTAGAGTTCCGTAGAACTGTGTAGTGTGCTTGAGACCAAGAATATCCGTCCCTGCATATTATTGAGTCCCCTCCAAGCGTGCCTTTTCCAGTCAGTCTCCCCTCATACCGCGATTTAGGGAGACCTATCTTCTTAAGGCCAGGAATGAAGTCAACACAAAACCCAATGACATCCTCTATTTGATGGCCCATGGAGATGCTTCCTTCTGGCCTAGCGTGGTTACGGACATATTTCTTTAGGACTCCCATGAACCTCTCAAAGGGGAACATATTGTGTAGAAATACGGGCCCCAGAATGACAATCTCGTCGACAAGATGAACTAGGACGTGCATCATGATATTGAAGAAGGATGGTGGGAACACCAGCTCGAAACTGGCAACACATTGCGCCACATCACTCCTTAGCCTTGGTTTGATTTCTGGATCGATCACCTTCTGAGAGATTGCATTGAGGAATGCACATAGCTTCACAATGGCTAATCGGACGTTTTCCGGTAGAAGCCCCCTCAATGCAACCGGAAGCAGTTGCGTCATAATCACGTGGCAGTCATGAGACTTTAGGTTCTGGAACTTTTTCTCTGGCATATTTATTATTCCCTTTATATTCGACGAGAAGCCAGTCGGGACCTTCATACTGAGCAGGCATTCAAAGAAGATTTCTTTCTCTTCTTTCGTAAGAGCGTAGCTGGCAGGACCTTCATACTGCTTCGGAGGCATGCCATCTTTTATGTGCAAATGTTGCAGGTCCTCCTGTGCCTCAGGTGTATCTTTTGTCTTCCCATACACGCCCAAGAAGCCTAGCAGGTTCACGCAAAGGTTCTTCGTCACGTGCATCACGTCGATTGAAGAGCGGACCTCTAGCTCTTTCCAGTAGGGTAGGTCCCAAAATATAGATTTCTTCTTCCACATGGGTGCGTGTCCCTCAGCGTCATTCGGAACAGCTAGTCCGCCGGGACCCTTTCCAAAGATTACGTGTAAATCATTGACCATAGCAAGTACGTGATCACCGGTACGCATGGCGGGCTTCTTCCGGTGATCTGCCTCGCCTTTGAAATGCTTGCCTTTCTTTCGACATTGATGGTTGGTCGGAAGAAATCGACGATGGCCCAGGTACACATTCTTCCTGCTTTTGTCCAGGTATATACTTTCAGTGTCATCTAAACAGTGCGTGCATGCGTGGTATCCCTTGTTTGTCTGTCCTGAAAGGTTACTGAGAGCGGGCCAATCGTTGATGGTTACAAACAGCAACGCGTGCAGGTTAAATTCCTCCTGTTTGTGCTCATCCCACGTACGTACACCGTTTCCATTCCACAGCTGTAAAAGTTCTTCAACTAATGGCCTTAGGTACACATCAATGTCGTTGTCGGGTTGCTTAGGGCCTTGGATGAGAACTGGCATCATAATGAACTTCCGCTTCATGCACATCCAAGGAGGAAGGTTATACATACATAGAGTCACGGGCCAGGTGCTGTGATTGCTGCTCTGCTCCCCGAAAGGATTAATGCCATCCGCGTTTAAACCAAACCATACGTTCCTTGGGTCAGCTGCAAACTCAGCCCAGTACTTTCTCTCAATTTTTCTCCACTGCGACCCATCAGCGGGTGCTCTCAACTTCCCGTCTTTCTTATGGTCCTCACTGTGCCATCGCATCAACTTGGCATGCTCTTCGTTTCTGAATAGACGTTTCAACCGTGGTATTATAGGAGCATACCACATCACCTTCGCAGGAACCCTCTTCCTGGGTGGCTCGCCGTCAACATCACCAGGGTCATCTCGTCTGATCTTATACCGCAATGCACCGCATACCGGGCATGCGTTCAGATCCTTGTACGCACCGCGGTAAAGGATGCAGTCATTAGGGCATGCATGTATCTTCTGCATCTCCAATCCTAGAGGGCATACGACCTTCTTTGTTGCGTATGTACTGTCGGGCAATTCGTTATCCTTTGGAAGCTTCTTCTTCAATATTTTCAATAGCTTCTCAAATCCTTTGCCAGGCACAACATTCTCTACCTTCCACTGCAGCAATTCCAGTACGGTACCGAGCTTTGTGTTGCCATCTTCGCAATTGGGGTACAACCCTTTTTTGTGATCCTCTAACATGCGATCGAACTTCAGCTTCTCCTTTTGACTTTCGCATTGCGTCCTTGCATCGACTATGACCCAGCGGGGATCATCATCATCGGGCACTGGTTCCTCTTGATCTTCAGCAGCTTCCCCCCTTGCAGCATCATTGGGCACATCGTCTGGTTCCTCTTGATCTTCAGCAGCTTCCCCCGTTGCAGCATCACCGTATTCAGGGGACACATAGTTGTCATCGTCCTCTTCTTCTTCGCCGTCTTCCATCATAACCCCTATTTCTCCGTGCCTCGTCCAAACATTATAGTGTGGCATGAAACCCTTGTAAAGCAGGTGGGTGTGAAGGATTTTCCAGTCAGAGTAAGACTTCGTATTCCCACATATAGGGCATGGACAACACATAAAACCATTCTGCTTGTTTGCCTCAGCCACTTCGAGAAAATCATGCACGCCCTTAATGTACTCGGAGGTGTGTCTGTCACCGTACATCCATTGCCGGTTCATCTGCGTGCATTATATATAATTAAGTGTGTCAAAAACCATTACAGAACATCATGAATAGATAATTAAGTGACCAAATTAATAGAAGTTCATCATCACATTAAAACCAAAGTACATACATAGTTCTCATCTAGCAACATATATATAGCTCTCCAGAGCATCTAATTAATTAAACCATACATTGAAACTATGTAAAACATTTCAATGCGAAAACAAATGCGATCATAATCGCAACCAAGGTAACAATTGATCCAACGGCATAATGATACCAAGCCTCGGTATGAATGGCATATTTTCTAATCTTTCTAATCTTCAAGCGCATTGCATCCATCTTGATCTTGTGATCATCGACGACATCCGCAACATGCAACTCCAATATCATCTTCTCCTCCTCAATTTTTTTTATTTTTTCCTTCAAGTATTTGTTTTCTTCTTCAACTAAATTTAACCTCTCGACAATAGGGTCGGTTAGAATTTCCGGTTCAACCACCTCCTAGATAAATAAAATCTATGTCACGTTGGTCGGTATATTTGTCATAAACAATAAATGAACCAAATAGTTATAAAAAGATAATATATACCACATCCGAATCATAGACAGGACGAGGGCCGACGGGGGCGGATACCAAAACCATCGCACTATGTAATAAGAAGGAATAATAAAAGTAACAAAATTAGACAAGTAACTATCTAAAGTAAGAATTTTTTCCTTTCAAAAAGAAGACAAGAACAAGAGGCTCACCACGGTGGTGCTGGCGACGAGATCGGCGCGGGCGATCGACGGCGGTGAAGACGGGGACGGGACGTGACGGACCGCTAAACCTAGACAAATCTCGGGGAAAATGGAGCTCGGAGGTCGAGTTTCGAGAGGAGAAAGATTAACTAGTGTGGCTCAGACATTTCATCGAACACCTCATGTGCATAGGAGGTGAGCTAGAGCACCCAAATGCCCTCCCCTCGCCGGACAGAAAAAACAGAGCACTCTGGAGTGCTCTGCTGTGGCGACGGGGTATATATAGCGAACTCATTGGTCCCGGTTCGTGGCACCAACCGGGACTAAAGGCCTTTGGTCCCGGTTGGTGCCACGAACCGGGAGCAATGACCCCTTTAGTCCCGGTTGGTGGCACCAACCGGGACCAAAGGCCTTGTGCTGCCCCGCGTCAAAAGTTTAGTCCCACCTCGCTAGTTGAGAGGGCTCGAGAGTGGTTTATAAGCGCTGCTGCGCCCACCCTCTCGAGCTCCTCTCAACTGCAGGCTTTCGGGCCTAACCGTTCTCTTTGCCTGTGGGGCCTACTGGGCCTTCTACGGGCCTGAATCCTGGCCCATGGATGGGTTTCAAGTCATATTCAGGCCGTGGTGGCCCAGTAGGTGGCATAATTTTTTTCCTCTGTTTTTTGTTTTCTCTTTTGCTTTATTTGTTTTGTTTTGTTTCTACTTACAATAAAAAACTTATTTATTTTATTTCTAATTACTTATGTATTTTACTTTAATTATTTTATTTTTATTTATTTTACTGCTGCTATTTTTATTTAATTTATTAAGGTTTATTTATTTTAGTTACTATAGTTTATTTTATTTTATTTTATTAAGGTTTATATATTTTTATTTATTTTATTAAGGTTTATTTATTTTATTTACTATAAAAAATGAACATAGATGCGCCTATAGAGAAAATTCAACCTAAATTCATAATAAATTTCTACGAAATTCAAAGAAATTTACTGTGAATTTAGGTCAAATTCCCTATATAAGGGCATCTATTTTCACTTTGAGAGGAACTCGACAAGGCAGTTAGGGACGGGCTTATAAACTGTTGTGAGCGCCCTTCGGTTGGCAAGGTGGGACTAAACACTGGCCGCAACTAGGACCAGCCCTTTAGTCCCGGTTTGTGGAATGAACCGGGACTAAAGGGTGGTGGGCCAGGAGCGTGGCCCATTGGTCCCGGTTTGTCCCACCAACCGGGACCAAAGGGGCCGGACGAACCGGGACCAATGCCCCCACGAGGCCCGGCAGGCCCTGGCCGCACGAACCGGGACCAATGCTCGCATTAGTCCCGGTTCGTGACTGAACCGGAACTAATGTGAATATTGCCCTGTGATCAAAGCCCAGTTTTCTACTAGTGGTCATGGAGAGAAACGGTAGTACGGTACACAAGTCCATGCTCGCAAGAGGAACTGGGGATCTTTTTGGGCTGCACGTCGTAGTACGACTCATGTGTTGATCTTCTGTTGGTAACTAGTAGTATGATTTTCTATGAGCTCGTGACCCATCCGCTCTGAAAATGCTGGGAAAATAACCCTTTTTTAGATGCAGTTCAGCGCTTAGCGCCGTTGTGGACACGGCGAGACGTATTACGGTAGACTTGCTGCTCGGTCGCGTAGAAATCGTCGAGGACGACGACGGCCATGCTGCATGCATGTGACCATGGCTTGGCTATGTGAACGGTATTGTAATGTGAGATCTAAGGCATATTGAATGTTTTTTTCTTTTGCAAGGAAAGGCGTATTGAATGGTTGACCACATCATATTTTTTTGGAAAAGAAAGAGTTCTATTCTAAAATGATAGGGTTACGTTGAGAGGTAGAAGTTCTTTAATGCAAGCTGGCCATCTCTGTAGCCATACAACAATGTTACACTCGGTTCGATTATGCAACACCAATCGATCTGCTACGCTATTTTGTTCCCGTATAAGTTTATGTACAATAAACTCCCCACCACCAACGATTTGACGGACATATGTTGAATGAGCTAAGCCACTACCAAATAATCTTTATCTTTACCTAATAATAAAAGGGCTATTATTTCTTCCTTCCTAATTTTCGTCTGTTTTGGTCCGTACGTCAAAGTTTCGTTCGTCAATCGATCTGTTGGTTTGATCAAAACCGAATTAGATCGAAAGAAGCTACCTGCACCATGTTGGGCTTTGCACGCGAACATGGGCCAAGGGAGCCAAGCTGGGCCTTGACAGAAAAGAAACAGCACACGTCTCCTGAAAAGAAATAGCACACGTCTCCTCTCGCTCTCGCCATCGTTGCACACGCGCACCAGCCGCCGGGGCCGACCCGATCTCACCTCCTGTGCTTTCCCTAATTCTTCTCTACCCCCGTCCATCACGTATTCTTTTTTGCGGGAGTCCAACACGTACTCTGATACGAACTCTGCTCGAGGACGTACCCATGGGATCTCTGACACAAAATCCTTTGCCCGTTCCGCAAGCGGAAGGCACATATAAAAAGACATCGAGTCCCAAGTTCTGTGCAAGAGCGCCGATGGCGGCGGCGGCTCCGGAGCATGAGCATGTTGGCGGCGGGGATTGTGGGGTTCGGGAGTTTGAGAGGATGATGTGGAGATGGCGGCGGCGCCGCTGCTATGGAGCACGAACGCGACCTAGCTGCTACACCAACGCTTCCTCGCCTTTGGCCGTCAGCCTGTCGTGTTGCTTACCGTCCCCGGCAGCGGTACGATCCTCTTCCCTTCCTCCTACCTTTTCTCGGTAGGCGCATGCCACCATAGACCTGTTGGACGACGCGCACCACAACATTTGTTGAGCCGCTCCTCCCGTAGGCGGCGAGTTCTGGCCAGGTCAAGACGAGCTGCAGTGCCATATCGTCCTCCACCACCTGAACTGGGGTCGACCAACGTGCACCACAATCTTTGTTGAGCCACTCCTCCTCAGAGGCGGCGAGTTCTGTCCAGATCAAGACAAGCCGTAGTGCCGCATCGTCCTCCACCGCCTGAACTGGGTCCGCGTGGAGAAGCATTTGGGCATGCCGGTGTTGTCCGGAGAGTAGCACAGAGATGTCGAGAAGGAGCCAACTTCTTGTGGGAGACTCCCTACTGGGGATGCTGGGATTGTCAGCCTTACGAGGTTGTCGTGGCACAGCCTATTACTCTCATTTGTATCGAAGAGGCTGCTCGAGTTGGCTGACATACCCTTGCTTTTTTTTCGAAAAGGGGGACTCCTCGGCCTTTGCATCAGAACGATGCATACGGCCATAATTATTGATAAACAAATAAGTTCAACAAGGTCGTATTGTCTGAAATCAAAATAACGGCAAGCTCACAAAGAGCCACAAGGCCAAGCACAAAAGGCCGAAAAGCCACAACCGGCTGGCAAAACAAAGATAGGTAAACTAATGGCCTATCCTATTACATGACCGCCATCCAAACCGGTTGAAGATATCCCGCGCTACCATCTCCCACCGGACAGATCCAGTAACCAAACACTCCCTGGCCTCCGTCGGAGTGAGTAAGGACCACATACGGATCAGCGCCGTAGCTCGGAATAAAACCTGCAAAAAATGAATATTTGTTGTTCGGTTAAAAGCAAAATCATTTCTGCAGTTCCAAATTGCCCATAACAAAGCACATACTCCTACACGAATGTGTCTAGCTGTTTCGGACTCTATCGCAACAAGCCACGTTCCGAATAACGTACCGACCGAATTCGGAGGAGTAATGTTAAAGGCAATATGAACCGTGTGCCACAAGACTCTCGCCAACGGGCAGTCAAAGAAAAGGTGTTTTATGGTTTCGTCCCGATCACAGAAACTACACCTAGTAGATCATGTCCAGTTGCGCTTAGCTAAATTATCCTTTGTTAAAATGACTTGTTTATGTACAAACCACATAAACACTTTGATTTTCAGAGGAACCTTGACTTGCCAAACATGTTTGGAACTAGGAATAGCGCTAGAGTTAATGACATCGATATACATCGACTTAACTGTGAACTCTCCAGACCTAGTAAGCAACCAACACAACTGATCGGGCTGATGAGATAGCTGAACCTCCATCAGTCTACTCACCAAATGAAGCCAAGATTCCCACCGGTCGCCAACAAGCGCCCTCCTAAACTGAATATTAAGAGGAATAGACTGCATAATAGTTGCAACAAGAGCATCGCGACGTTGAACAATACGGTACAGGGACGGATACTGAATCGCCAACGGCGTTTCACCAAGCCAAGTATCCTCCCAGAAGCGAGTGGTGTTACCATTACCGACTACAAATTTTGTTCTCTTAAAGAAGGCAGCTTTGACTCTCATAAGCCCCTTCCAAAACGGTGAATCAGTCGGTCTCACTGTCGCCTGGGATAAGGTCTTGGACTGCAGATACTTACTACGGAGAATCTGCGCCCACGTGGCCTCAGTCTCAACTGATAACTTATACAGCCACTTACTGAGAAGACATCTGTTCTTGACTTCAAGATTCTCAATACCAAGGCCCCCCTGGTCCTTTGGTCGACAGATACTATCCCATTTGGCTAGTCGGTACTTTCTCTTGAGTTCATCACTCTGCCAGAAAAATCGGGATCGATAGAAGTCCAGCCTTTTCGTAACACCAACTGGGACTTCGAAGAAAGATAAGAGGAACATAGGCATACTCGTGATCACCGAGTTAATAAGAATCAATCGGCCTCCATATGACATGAGTTTGCCCTTCCAGCAACTCAGTTTCTTGTCAAACCGATCCTCGATGCACTTCCATTCTCTGTTTGTTAACTTACGATGGTGAATGGGTATGCCTAAGTATGTGAAAGGTAATGCCCCCAATTCACATCCAAACAATTGCCTATAAGCCTCTTGTTCCTCCTTGGCTCTACCAAAACAGAACAACTCGCTTTTATGAAAGTTAATCTTCAATCCGGTCAACTGTTCAAATAAGCATAACACCAGCTTCATATTTCTCGCTTTTGCCAAGTCATGCTCCATAAAGATGATTGTATCATCAGCGTACTGCAGGATAGACACACCACCATCAACTAGATGAGGCACCAGGCCACCCACCTGATCGGCCTCCTTTGCCCTACCTATCAGGATTGCCAACATGTCGACCATAATGTTAAATAAAATAGGGGACATTGGATCACCTTGTCTCAGGCCCTTGTGTGTCTGGAAATAATGACCAATATCGTCATTCACTTTAATTCCAACACTCCCTTTTTGCGTGAAAGATTCTACCTGGCGTCGCCACGCTTCATCAAAACCCTTCATGCGTAAGGCCTGTTGAAGGAAAGGCCATTTGACTTTATCGTACGCTTTCTCGAAATCCACCTTAAAAACAACTCCATCAAGTTTTTTCGTGTGGATCTCATGGAGCGTTTCATGAAGGACCACAACCCCTTCTAGGATGTTCCTGTCCGGCATGAAAGCAGTTTGGGTAGGCTGCACCACAACACTCGCAATCTGTGTGAGCCTATTAGTCCCGACCTTGGTAAAAATTTTGAAACTCACATTAAGAAGACAGATGGGCCTGAATTGCTCAATTCTCACAGCCTCTGTTTTCTTGGGAAGTAGAGTTATCGTTCCAAAATTCAGGCGAAAAAGCTGGAGCTGGCCAGAGAATAAATTGTGGAACAACGGCAACAAATCCCCTTTAATAATATGCCAGCACTTCTTATAAAACTCAGCCGGGAATCCATCCGGGCCGGGAGCCTTATTATTCTTCATCTGCGATATGGCCCCAAACACCTCCTTATCAGAAAAAGGAGTAACTAGAATATCATTCTCAACAGTAGTGAGTTGAGGAACATCCTCAATCCTAGACTCATCCAGAGAAACACAATTATCCTCTGGTGGCCCAAACAGCTGTTTGTAATACTCAGTAATGTATAACTTTAGGTTCTCCTGACCTAAGATCGTTCCTTCGTCTTGCTCAAGCTGAAAGATCCTCTTCTTTCTGTGTTTACCATTAGCGATCATGTGGAAGAATTGAGTATTTGCGTCCCCCTGGACAACTCTTCGTGTCTTGGCCCGCAGTGCCCACTTTAATTCCTCCTCACGAAGAAGCTCTTTCAGCCTCATCTCCGCGTCAAGCTTGGCATGAAGCTCTGAGGCGGGCATAACCGTGGTTTCTGCCTTTACATCTAGGGACTGAATAAGGGAAAGGAGTCGTTCCTTTTCGACCTTATAAATCCCGCTAAGATGCTTAGCCCACCCACGAAGGAAACTTCTCAAGTGCCTAATCTTATTCTGCCACCGCTCAAGCGCATTCCTACCCCCTGCATCCTTAGCCCGATCTCTGGCTACGAGATCAAAGATGCCTTCTCTTTCAAACCAAGCAAGCTCGAACGAAAATGAGTTTTTGTTTCCGAAGTGGGTGGCCTCACCAGAGCCCAGAAACAAAGGCGCGTGGTCAGAAATACCATGGGTAAGTGCCTGAACTGTTACAAAGGGAAATTTCTGTTCCCATTCGACACTAGCCAGTACTCGATCCAACTTCTCAAATGTCGGATTTGGCATCGCGTTAGCCCAAGTGAACTTTCTTCCCGACAGCTCTATCTCTCTCAGATCCAAGCTTTCAATAATAGTATTAAACATGAACGACCATCTTCCGTCAAAGTTATCATTGTTCTTCTCATCACGCCTTCTAATAATGTTAAAATCACCTCCCACCAGAATAGGAAGCTGCTCTGAACCGCAGATCCTAACCAGATCAGCCATGAAATCTGGTTTGAATTCAAGTTGTGCGACACCACATACCGCCACCAGAGCCCAATTAAATCCATCAACCTTCGAACGCACCCTAAACTTAACAGCAAAGTCTCCCATGACCACACTTCAGACTTCAAGCGAATCGCATATAACTCCGAGTAAGATCCCACCCGATCTTCCTCGCGGCGGTAGACAATGCCAGTCAAAATCAACACCACCCGATAAAGTGTTGAGAAATTGTGGCAAAAAATTATCTCTACCCGTTTCCGACAATGCGATAAAGTCCAACCTATGCTCAATTGACGCCTCTGCAAGAAACCTTCTTTTAGCCAAGTCTTTCAGACCTCTGCTATTCCAAAAGATTCCTTTCATATCTACCCATGCTAGCTCACAAGAATCGTGCGAAATTCTGATACATGAGCAGCAATGTATTATGTATGGAGAGCTCCAGCAAGGAGCCTGGTATCCATGTCAAGGCTAACGGCCATGGTGTACATTAAGGGCCTCAGGCTGTTGAATGCTTCAAAGCAGAGCCATACGAGCGGTGAGGTTTGTGAATTACATGGTCGCTGACTGCAGATCATTCTTGCTCTCACCATCTGGTCGGGATGGCCACGGTTTCTACATTGATTAATAGCCACTGCACTGTCAATTGTTGCCTCAGTCATGTCCACATGTGCTCAAGCAATGGTAAGTCGTTCAAGGTGCTTGATCAGCACTTATAGATCTATAGAGATAGCTGTTTTGGTTGTACACATCAGTTGGCCTATGAGAGCCAGTTTTGTTTCCTGTGAACTAGAACTGCATTGCATGTGTGGCTGGACCTACCTGAGGTCTTCCATAAATTTTATTACTTCAACATAAATTGTTGACATTGTACGCACTGCACAATCATGGGCAGCTGATATATCTGATGGTTGATAATAGTTACTTCGGGTTATCCCTTCTGCTATATTTCTCATACTCAACTAATTTTTTGAGATCTGAACTTGTAGAGGAACTGTTCTTACCTACAGATGTATTGTCGACATAGAATCAAAGATTAAAATTGTGGGCGAAGGGAAATAGTGGAAGGAAAGTTTGCCGCGATGGTTAACGAAAAAACGGCGCGATCTCCCACGATTCTGGGAAGGAAGTAAATCGCAGGCAGATTCCACGCGAAGATAGCGCCGCGATAACGGACTTTTTGATTAATCTCACGAGTAAACAGTAAGCATGTCAATCATTAACTAGCTGAATCAACGGACAATACTGTAAGGGCATTTTTATCCCTTAGTTGGTTTTGGTGATTGATGACAATGCTTTTGCGGACTAATCATGTGCATCAAATATTTGAGATATATTAACTAGGCACAAGATGATTGGGTTCCCCTCAAAGGCTATAGAAGACGGCGTTTCTCTTCGGTTCTTTTCGGTGGTATTGAGTCGTAGGGAAGCCGTACTATTAAGAGGGGGTCCGCTTTGGAAAGGTTGGGTGGATTCATCACGTACACATCGTCCCTTGCACCTCCTTTCCTCTTACCTTTGGAGCATCCTACGTTTTTCGTGTCTATGCAATTATAGCTCTTGTCTGCCGAACTAGGAAGTGCGGTAGTACCGCTCGTCAGAGCGGTAGTACCGCAGGACCTTGCGGTAGTACCGCCCACTGGTGCGGTAGTACCGCTTCTGGTAAGCAGTAGTACCGTGGTCCCTGCTTAGTTCCGCAACTACGCGGCTGTAAGGGGCGGATGTAATTTTTTACATCTGCACCTCGCGCGGTAGTACCGCGGCTGGCTTACGGTACTACCGCGTCGGGTTTTTGCATCGACTCCAACTCTGCGGAAGTAGCCACGGATGTTATTTTTTATATCCGTGCCTTCCCATCCCTGGACAGCCCCTGCCTTGCGGTAGTACCGCAAGGGGGAGCGGTAGTACCGCGCCAGTAGTACTACCGCCCTCTGCCGTAGTGTTGTGTGGCTGTTCTGGTCTCTGCTGCGTGGGCGGTAGTACCGCGTACCCCTACGGTAGTACCGCGCCTCAGGTGCGGTAGTACCGCGTCTCAGGTGCGGTAGTACCGCGCTGCGCAGGCTGAGTTGGTGGATAACGGTTGGATTTGTTCTCCCACTATATAAGGGGTGTCTTCCTCCTCTAGTTGACCACCTCTTCCACCTCCAAGCTCCATTGTTGCTCTAAGCTCCATTTTATCCCGATCTCCTTCCCTAGCCAATCAAACTTGTTGATTCTCTAGGGATTGGTTGAGGAAGCCCCGATCTACACTTCCACCAAGAGATATTTGAATCCCCCCACTAATCCCTTGTGGATCCTGTTACTCTTGGGTGTTGAGCACCCTAGACGGTTGAGGGCACCGTGGAGCCAGTCCATTGTGGTGAAGCTTCATGGTGTCGTTGGGAGCCTCCAATTAAGTTGTGGAGATTGCCCCAACCTTGTTTGTAAAGGTTCGGTCGCCGCCTTCAAGGGCACCAATAGTGGAATCACGGCATCTCGCATTGTGTGAGGGCGTGAGGAGAATACGGTGGCCCTAGTGGCTTCTTGGGGAGCATTGTGCCTCCACACCACTCCAACGGAGACGTACTTCCTCTCAAAGGGAAGGAACTTCGGTAACACATCCTCGTCTTCACCGGCTCCACTCTTGGTTATCTCGTGCCTTTACTTGTGCAAGTTTATTTGTGCCTTATCTCTTGCTTGCGTGTATGCTTATTGTTGTTGCATCATATAGGTTGCTCACCTAGTTGCATATCTAGACAACCTACTTTGATGCAAAGTTTAAATTGGTAAAGAAAAGCTAAAAATTGTTAGTTGCCTATTCACTCCCCTCTAGTCAACTATATCGATCCTTTCAATTGGTATCAGAGCCTCGTCTCTTTTTAAGGACTTTACCGTCCGAAGAGTATGGTTGACGTCGTAGACGGTGTGGAGGAGCACTCCGGTGTGAATCCGGTCTCGTCTACGGGAGATGGGGGAACCGCGGTCTCTCGTGAGGAATTAAATGTGGCGTTGGACACATTGAAAACCTCCATGACTACCGAGGTCGAAAGCATGTTTAATAAATACTTAGAAGGGCTTAAGCTTTCCACCGCACTGTTGAAAGTGGGTGATCCCGCCAACAAGGTGACGGATGCTACCTCCGACAAAGGGGAAGCTACTAGCGAGAAAGCTCCTTCTTCTAGTGGTAAAAAGGGCACCGGCATCTTTGCCCATGTGGAACCTCCACCTGTCTATGGTGGACCGCTCCCTTCCACTCATTTAAATCGTGCCGGCCCGGCTCCTAAGATTGAGAAGAATGTAGATTTTGATTCTTGGATCTATCGTTTTAAGCGTCATTTAAATCATGTGAACACTAACCTTTGGAGAATCATTGAAGAAGGTTTCTATCCGCATGACCGAAGTAACTTCACTCCTAGAGAAGTTGTGGATCATCAATTCAATGAGAATGCTCTCTTCATCATCCAGGAAGCAATCCCACCCGAAGATCTTCCTCATCTCCGGCCTTACACCATGGCCAAAGATGCTTGGCTCCAAGTTGTTTCCCTCTATCGGGGAAGCGCAAGCATTCAACGCTCCAACTATGAAGTAGTGCAAGATGAAGCCGACGAGTTTGCAATGAAAGAAGATGAAGAACCTCGTGAGCTTTTTCGGAGAGTAACCAAACTTGCGGTCTCTCTCCGAGATCATGGAAGTAAGGACACGGATGACAATTGGATCAAGCGCAAATTCCTCAAGGCAATGATGCCCTACCACAAAGCCATGTCCTCCGTAATTCGTCAAAGGCCGGACTTTCACACCTTGTCCTCAAGTGAAGTGTTGGATGAGTTTGTTGCTATGAGCATCTTGGACAAGACCGCCGACAATGCGGTTCTTCGCTCTCAAAGAGTAAAGAAGCCCAACCTTGCTCTAAAGGCCAAGGTTAGTATGGAGGAAGAGGATGAAGAGGAAGAAGAGGAGGGCAACCTCGAAGATACGAAGTATGCCTATCATGAACACATGGCTCTTGCTTCAAGGCAATTTTGGAGCAAGAAGAACACAAGGCCAAACTTCAACAAGAGCAATTCAAGTGGCGCAAAGGGCAAGCAACGAGTGAGGACTTGCTTCAATTGTGGCAATGTGAGCCACTTTGTTGCGGAGTGCCCTTACGAGAAGAGGGAAGACAATGGTGGCAAGCTCATTAGAAAGGACAAGGCCAAGTCGTTCCCCAACAAGAGCAACTTCACCAAGAAGACTCCTCCCAAGGCATTGGTTGTACAAGAAGAGTACAATGAGGATGATGACGATGATGAAGATGGTGAGTCGGTTGCCATGGCCTCCGTTGCCATTGCGAAGACTCCACGGATCTCTCTCTTCGACTCACCCAATGAGAACATCACCGCCAAGTGTCTCATGGCTAAAGCCACCAACAAGGTAACCCCCAACATCAAAACTACCATCATTAATCATCCTTCTTCGACGGATAGCATTGCTGAACATGAGGGGACAAATGTGGAGCAAAATGAGTTTGAGACCTTTATGGGTAAGCTCAAGGGTAAATCCAAGAAGCACTTCGTTGCTCTCTTGGAACAACTTGGTGAAGCCAATGACATGATAGAGGCTCACGAAGATACCATCTCTAAGATGGAGGGGCATAGTCGTGACTATGCCGATGAGATTTTGGATCTTTCCAATGCTCTGGATGAAGAGCGTGGTCTTCGTTTGGCTCTTGAGGACTCATACAACGATGATCATGCTAAGTTAAAGAAAGATCTTGATCATGCTCTTGTTGTGTCTCGTGTGCTAAACTCCGAGAAGGCAAAACTTGGGGTTGATCTTGCTAGACTTAAAGAGGAGTTTGACATTCTCGACAAGGCTCACAAAGTCTTGAAGGGTGTTCATGCTAGCCTCAAGGAGTCTCATGATCAACTCCAAGTAAAGCTAACTAAGGAGAAAGCCACCTTTCCTCATATGGTGTTAATTGATAATGCAAATGCTACTAACCCTTGTTGTGAGCATGTGCACCTTGTTGAGGAGAATGCTAAGTTGAAGGAGCAGCTTGAGAAAGGCCTTGTGTCATGCATACAAGGTGAGAAGAACCTCAACGACCTTTTGAGAAACCAAAAGGAAGTTGTGGCCAAGGAGGGGATTGGGTTCGCACCCAAGCCCAAGAACAAGAAGAAGAATGACAAGACCAAACGACCTCCTCCTCTCAAGCAAACTTTTGTGAAGGAGGGAGAAGGTGCTTCCAAGGAGAAGAAGAACAATGCGAAGGGTGACGGTGTCAAGAAGGGAAATACCACCCCATCCAACAAAGCTGGCGACTTTAATCCTTCTTACGTGTTATGCCGTGCTAGTGATGGGCATGTTTATGCCAAATTTGTTGGTTCTCCTCATGAGTATATTGAATGGTCCATTTGGGTTCCTAAGACCCTTGTTACTAACATAAAAGGACCCATTACAAAATGGGTACCTAAAACCAAGCATTGATCTCTTCACTACTAGAAAAAGGCCTACTAATGGCGCACCTAATATGGCCATTAATGGCGCATCAGTGGTGCGCCATTAGTAGCACGCCATTAGTATATTTTACTAATGGCGCACCACTGGTGCGCCATTAGTATCTGGTATACTAATGGCGCACCCCAGATGCGCCATTAGTATATACTACAGTGCGCCATTAGTATGCCTCCCAGGGGGCCATGTATACCAGGTGCTTTGGCATACTAATGGCGCACTGCAGATGGATGCGCCATTAGTAACTTCGGCATACTAATGGCGCACTGTTTAGTGATGCGCCATTAGTATCCATTGGCATACTAATGGCGCACTGTGATGTGATGCGCCATTAGTATGAATATTAGGTTTTTTTATTTTTTAATTTTCTGTTTTTTGCACAGGTTACAAAATGTATAATTGGAAAAAATATAGACAGCACACATCAACAACAGATTCATCGAATACAATAAAAGATTAGTCTCTGAATACAATTCATCATTTTAGTCTCCGAATACAATTCATCATATTAGTCTCCGAATTGAAAAGACCGAACAAAATGTATAAGTATGAATCATTATATTACAAGTCTCGAGACCGCGAGTTTGTCTTCACATTACAAGTCGATATCGATCATCTAAACTACCATCACATAGAAGAGAGCTGCAGTCATCACGATGAGCATCATCACGATGAAACTCGTCTTCATCCGGTTCCTCCAACGCTCCCTCCCCTCTCCCGCTAGATAGCGGGCGTATCTAGATTCGGCCTCGGCCCTAGTGGCGTACCCTTTGTAACTGTTACCGCTGAATCGGTGAACCTGTCTCCGACACTCCTCCCAGTCGTCGTAGACTCCGGGAACCTTACCCTTGTACACGACATACCATGGCATCGCTATGCAGTAGCCAAACGAAACGTTAGTACCAATTCACAGACAATACATAAGCAATATATAAGTATGCAACAGAACGATCGGAAGAGAAAAGCAAGACATTAATAGCATCGATTACATCTAAGTTGAAGGACTCTCGAAACCAAAGAGACATACTACAAGTTCATTAAAGTTTAATTACAACATGAGCCAATCGATGTTTCAGAACTAGACACAGCATCACTGCTTTCGACTGGACTCAAGGGACTGGAGCGTGGATGAAGCTGCCGTCTATCGTGGGAGTCATGAAACCACAGGCGTTGTCAGCCTGCATTTGTAGGATTGTGTCGATGTCATTGTTGGACGGTTGATTTCTGAGGTAGAACTGCCCCGAGGTACGAAGGACATCTTGATGGATGATTTCCGCAAACTCCGACTGGATGCGAAAGAATTCTTGTCTGATGTCCGCGTCCTGGATTGCCGACACGCTCGCGGCCCAATCTTTGAGTCTACTCAGTAGCAGTAGTTGATGATGGTCCCGTACGATCGCCCGCATGTGATGGATGGCGTAGTAGGCACCCTTCTGACCGCCAGGCGGCTGCTTGACGCAGCAGAACGTCGTGTTGTGGGAGAACACGTGCTTGCCGTACTTACGAATAGGCCTGGTGAAGGTGCCTCCTGATTTGACGTAGCCGGGGAGAACATCATCAAGAACCTTCTTGACATTTGTGTAGTCTACGTTCGACTGACAGTCTGGGTCGAAATACGTGGCCATGGAATATTTGGGGCTTAGGAGGATGAGCGTGCAATGTGTGTCACTGCAGAAAACACGGAATGTTAAAAGAAAAACGATCGAAATCTAAGAATTCATATGTTACGGGGCGGTTGAGGGGAGAACTTACTCGGGAAAGTAAGGCACGAGGAAGTTGTCCTTATCTTGGTTTGCCAGAATGACGCCTTCGAGGTAAGAACTCGCGACTTGCTGGTCCCCAGCGCTGCCCAAGATCTTGGCACGCATGTAGAAGGGGTCGACTATCACGATGTCCGTGGTCTTGTCGCGAATGATCCGCATCTCCATACTCAGCGACAATAGCCGAACGAAGGTGTAGTGCAGCGGATGAAGGTTCAACATAGCGTGGATGTCATCAAACCGCAGGACGATCGTACCCCCGATGGAGTTATCCACAAAGCCCTTGCCCTCTGGCACCTTGGCCGCGAAAACCGGGTATGCCACATCCTTCTCTCGGAGACGCCGCTTCTCCAAAGAAAGAACACTGTCATGCAGACTCCGCATAGCACCGGTTGCAGCATCGAGCATATTTCTCGATAGCATCGGCCTACCCGCCACATGCACCCTCCTCGAGATATCCGCAGTTGAAGGTGGCCCGTCCTGAGCACGGATCGTACTCGGTGCCGGCTGGCCCGCACCCTTGTTAGTCTTTCTTTTGCGTGCCTTCTTCTTGATCTCCTGTAATGGGACCGAGTTCTGCTCACAGACCACCTTCTTGAGTGTGTTGGGGCTGATCATATTTGGCACCTCGCCTATCTGAGGCTCGGTGAAGTCGGCAGCTGGAGGCGTCTCCTGAGAGCTGAACTGCAGACGACGCCTGTTGCAACTTGGCTTCTCCGCGGTACCAGCTAGATCGCACACGTCTTTTGTTGGGTTGGGTTCTTGAGAAGGAGGCCCCATGAAGTCGCCACCATCCCCATGATCGGCAAAGTACTGATCGACGTTGGCAAATGTATCGTCGTTGTCGTCATTCTGATCCTGTGCCATATGCATGTTTGGATCCAGTGGCATAGGGATGTCCGGCACCGTTGCGGCGGTCTTGCCATGGGGCCGACTTGGCGCCGGCACGACTGGCGGTGTTGTCTTTGGGTGGTGTCCCCCGCCCCCAAACGAATCTGGCTCTTCGGCCAAAGCAGGGGCCAGCTCAGGCAGGCGCTGAGATTCATCACGTCATCATCGTCGGCCCCCATGGGTTGAATCGGAGGTAACACCTCGTCGCAGCCTGGCAGCACCCGAACCAGTTGAACCCTAAACAAGTTGGGTGGCATCTGGGTACCGTGGAACAAGGGGTTGCCCGGTTGAACGATTTTGCCCTTGGCGACATCGACCAACTCGTTGTTCACGAAGTGCAGGAGAGTGCACGGAACGTCGGCGGCGCCCTGCGAAAACATGTAGGGCGTTAGGGATGCCCAGTCAAAGGCAAGGAGATGAAGTCCTCGGCCGAGAGAGGCTTAATTAGTTACCGTGATGATGGCGTCGAGCTCGGCTAATGTCGAGGCACCGCCAACGGCGGGCGTGCAGTTGACGGAGGGGTCGCTTGCTGCAGAGGTGCCGGCCGGCGTACACCCGGGTGCATTAAGCTCCCGTGCCGGCGTCGGAGACACCAATGCCGGCTCCGCCGGAGACACCAATGGCCCCGCCATCGCGTTCTGCGAGTTGCTGGCCGTGAAGCTAGGAATCGGGGGCGGCCCCTGTTGGCCGCCCGCAATCCACGCACTAATCCCCTGGATCAAGGTAGGCACAATGGCGGTGATCGTCGCTCCGAGTTGTTGTTGCACTTGCTCTTGGACAATCTCCGGAATCCATGCCACCTGTGCACTGAGTTCTTGAACCTCGCGCGCCTGGCTTTCCGAGCTGGTCTTTTTCTCCTTTCGCCCAGCAATGTCATAGTATGACGACCATTTTGTCGACAAGCCTTTGCCGGCCACACGACTAGCTGACGTCGGCTTACTGAGCTTATCCTTGTTCTTCATTACATTCAATGCCCTATTTAGAGTGGTGTCCCAAGGGTTGCTCTTAGTCGACCCCGCGCTACTGCTTTCAGTCGCCTGCGGAAGGAATGTGAACCATTTAGAAATTTGGCTTCATTAATTAGAATGCAACCATATGGAGCTAATTACGAGGGGGTGTATTCCTTACCAGAACAAGCTCAAGCGCCCTGGTCTTCGGATCCGTGGTAAGCTCCTTTGTTTTCGGGTCCTTCTTGTACCGGGCCCTGACAAAGTTCCTGGTCTGCTTGTCACCGTATTTATCGAAGAGGGGCAGTAGGCCTTGCTCGGCACGGTCCACCTCCTCCTTGTCCCATATAGGCTCCGCCACTCTGTAACCGCCGGGACCGAGTGTGTGTTCCCCTAAGTTCAGCTCCCGCATTTCTTTACCCCACTTACTTGATTCGGAGTGTGCGGTGCTCGAGCAATTGATCTGGAAGTCGTTGTAGTCATCTTCGGTGATCGAAGGATTTTTCTCCTTGATCTTCTCATAACTCTCACCTTTCTCAATCATTCTCTTCACATTGCTTTTCCAAGTAGACAGGGCCTTGCTCATCTTCGTGAGGGCAGCATTGTTCACTTTATTCCCTTTGAGGCTTGTGTTTTCAAATTCAGCGGGGAACTTGTATCGTTCGTGCAGCTTCGTGAAGAGGAGGTTGCGCAAATTCCCTCGGTCAGGATGCCTCAGGTTCTCGGTGTTGATCGAGACGGTGCTCCGAAGAATGCACCCGAGCTGAAGCGAGTACCCCTTGACTATTCGTTCGGGCGCCGTTGGATTCCCGTCGGAGTCCACTTCAGTAACTTCCTCCTTGAGGGTGCGGAGCACGGTCGGGCGCCGGTCCTTCCGTTGCCTCTTCGGTTGGCTGCCATCTGTGTGTGCGCCGCCATCATCAGTGGTGGCATCCTCGGCGGCACCATCAGTGGTGGCATCAGTGGGGTCATCCTCGGCGGTACCATCAGTGGTCTCAGGATCGGTGGGGAAGGCGGCGTCCTCATACAAGTGAGGTTGTTCCTCCATCTCCTGGGACAGCTTCCAGAATGGCTTGTCGACGCCCGAACCGCCGGCCTCATCGTTGTGGGCCATGTTTCGCTCTAAATAGGAACAAAGTTTGGTCATATGTATTAGTCACAAGTACCCCATATGTCCTATTCTTAGCAAAGTCAAGCTAAAATTCACGGAAAATTTCAGCATGACCTTTGCTGAAAATAGGACATATGGAGTACCCGAATTTGCCGGAACGGAAGTTAATCGACATTCCGGCAAACTCAAGGGCCTCTCGGGTGGACAAGGCAAAAAAGGCCTCCATCACAACATGGAAAATACATTGGCATGTGAAGAATTGATACATCTTCTTGACCATCTACTACAATTGATACATCCTATCAAGAATGGTACACATCACCATATATTGCAAAGATGTACTGGTCAGCAGCAATTTTAACAAGATGTACTGGACAGCAGCAAATTGAGCAAAAAAATGTACTGGACAGCAGCAAATTGAGCAAAAAAATTTACTGGACAGCAGTATATACAGGGGGAGAGGAAGAGGGGTTGGTACCTTGGGAGAGGAGGGTGTGCTTGGCTCTGCCGCCGTGCCTGAGTAGCAAGCACCTACGCCCCTGCCTTGTTCCACTTGTATCCTGCAGATCGAGAGAGGATGAGATGAATCAGATCAGTTGCTCATCATGCTTTTTACAAATTGTAGCTACTGTTTTTTATACCTAAACAAAATTGTAGCTACTGTTTTTTATACCTATACATTTTTTAAGCTAACCTGACTACCCTGGCTGTGTTATTTTGTTCCATAGTTGCTTTTTGTGTGTAGATTACTACTGGAGTAGTATTGTAACTAAACGTGTTACCGTCTGAGTATTCCATGGATGTTATTTGGGTACTTATGAGTAGATTATAGATTTTTTAGAAACATCTCTATTGCTCTGCTCTTTCTAGAACTTCAACTTTGACGTAACTGAATTATAGCTGTAGCTATGTAACTAAATCTGTTATTTTAGAACACCATTGGTGTTAATTGGGTACTGTCTCCTCGAAAGTGCAGTCGACTTTAGATTTCGGTTGTATTGATTTTATGAACAATTGGAGAAATGATTCATAGTGATGTTCACTTGCTACATGCATGTTGTGTTATAGACTTATAGTGAGAAGGTGGTAGTCCTATACTCTGCTCAAGTTCTTCTTTCTGGTGCTTGTTTGTCTGAGGATTATTGTGCTGGAGTATAGAGAGAAGGGATGTGTCAGTGATCCAAAGCATGGTGAGACTGGATTTGGATGTTACTCCATGTGACTACTAGTGGTTGAGGTTTGCCAGGAATTTACAGGCAGCAAAGTAACATGCTCCGTATGTATGCTGCTCTATGACTCATAAGCACAAGATGCTTCCTTTTCTTACCCATGTTGTGCCATTGCATCACCAGATTACCTCCCACTAAACTACATTTCTTCCACTAAGAAAATGAGAAAAAGGAAAAACTATACTGCATTTCTGCACGAGTTCTTGTCTATGTTTGATAGTACTTGCTCCACTTACTCACTCAGTGACCTTCTGCTATCCATAGTGGGAGACACAAAGTAACTTCCAAACTGTTCAGATCTACAGGCGAAATTCAAACCTGGAGTTCCGCGTATATCTGTGTTGACAGCTTCAAAGCTGATAGCACCAGTTCTCGATGCGTGCGCAAGGCCGAAATCAGCAACCTAAATATACAGGATCGAGGAGAAAATTTTCAGCATGAATCACAGCCTAAATGCCACAAAGCTAGAGGTTGTCAGCATGTCACAGGAGCGAACCTTGGCAACAAAGTTTTCGTCCAAAAGAATGTTGCTCGACTTGATGTCTCTGTGGCAGAGTTGAGGGTTACAGAAGAAATGGAGGTACTCCTGCAAGAACAAGGACACATCTTAATCTCAAAATAAAAGAAGAAGCACAGATCAGCATTCATCATCATGCAGAAAAATGTAATATCAAAGTAAGTTATCGACAGAAGCTGTCAAATGTCAGCAGACCTGACTAAAGGTAGCTCAAAAGTTCAATCATGAATTCAAATCACTAGGCAAACAGAACACTGGTATATACTGGCTAGCAAACAAGGTTATGGTAACCCCACCCAGAAAGTGAGAAAACACTGCCAAAGCCCCATGGTAACATGGTGGGTCCTGGTGGCTGGTGGTACCAGACCAAAGCCCCAGAATTTTTTGTTTGCTGAGCTAAATACATTTGGACATGTATCACTAGTCAACTTGCCATCTCTCAATGACTCAAACAAAGAAAGTGCAAAAGGATATTTATGGAAATGTTAGGCCAAATGGGCCAAAATCAGGTCAACAGTGTCAAATACTCCAATACATAGCTGGACCACAGGCATGGGCATTCTCATACCTGTATTTTAGTGCTAATACTATTATTCCATTACAGAACTAATTTGAGAATGACCAAATTTGTGGTCATACACTCTGCATTCTCAACATCAAGGTACTCCAATTCTAGGAGAACTAATTTGTGGCCATACAATTTTGGAGTTTCAGTTTCGTCAGACTATATATGAATTTAGTTCAACAAGTGTGTCAGTCCATCACAAAACATCACCAGAAGAATATATCACCAGAAGAATTTAGTTCAAGCTCGGGAATTGAATTCAAAGAGGAAGGAGGAGGCCGGAGGGGGAGGGAGAGGTGGGGCAGTACCTGAGGAGGCGGAGGAGGCCGGAGGGGACAAGTAGGAGGTCAGAGCGGCGCGGCGGTGGCGCGGACGAGGAGGAGGACGAGGACGATGGGGCGGCGTCGAGGCGTCGGGGCGTCGGGGCGGAGACGAGGACGACGGGGCAGAGAGGGGAAGGGGCAGCGGCGTCGGGGCGTCGGGGCGGAGACGAGGACGACGGGGCGGCGTCGAGGCGGCGGGGCAGCGGCGTCGGGAGAGGAGAGGGGAAGGGGATCGAGGGCGAGGGCGAGGGAGAGAGACGGGATAGGTTTGGGCTGGGGATAGGCGAGGGCGAGGGCACAATACTAATGGCGCACCACCCCTCGGTGCGCCATAAGTACATCCATACTAATGGCGCACCTCACCCTGGTGCGCCATTAGTATCTTTTTTTTTTCTGCTCGAGCCAACAGGTTATCTTCCACCTTACCTGATCCACACCAAGTCCCCTCTACTAGCTCGACTGGTCAACAGCCAGTTCTCACACCAGGAGGTCCTGGGTTCGATTCCCAGGCTCCACAATTTTTTTATAATACAATAATAATTTTTTATAAGACAGTAATAATTTTTATAAGACAGTAATAATTTTTTTATAAGACAGTAATAATTTTTTATAAGACAGTAATAATTTTTTTATAAGACAGTAATAATTTTTTTATAAGACAGTAATAATTTTTTTAAAAATATCATCAAACAGTAATGTCGGTGGAGCGGGGGAGGGTGCGCGGGGTGCGGGGG
Organism: Aegilops tauschii subsp. strangulata; assembly: GCF_002575655.3. Lineage (NCBI taxonomy): Eukaryota > Viridiplantae > Streptophyta > Magnoliopsida > Poales > Poaceae > Aegilops > Aegilops tauschii. The sequence goes on from NC_053039.3 coordinate 376,609,631, forward strand.
GCCGGTGGACCGGGGGGTGCTCGGCGGCGAGGGGGACCGGATCTGGCGAGGTGGGATAGCTAGCGATTGAGATGGAGGGGGATCGAGATCGAGTGTCCATGAAATTTAAAAATATTCATGATAGTTCAAAAAGTGCCCATGAAATACAATCGAGAAATGAAGGCTACGATTTAAATACAATCGATCTTAGCTAGCTATCTGTTCACAATCTTCTTGCCCTTCTTTTTCGCAAATGGAGTTCTTCTGTGGAACGGACGTCCTTTAGGTAGGGTGGTCCTGCTTCTTCTTATGGTGTATGCTGCTACTTCATCATCGTCGTCATGTTCGATTCTCGGGTCGCCGTACTTGTCGAAGTCTTGCTCATTGGCTACTCCATCCATTCTGATGATCTTCCTTTTGCCTCTCCTCACGAAAACACGACTGGGCTTTGACGGGTCGGTAATGAAGAAGCATTGGTCCACTTGGGAAGCCAGTACCCATGGCTCATTTTTCGCGGTGACGTTTGCGCTTGCGGTCTTGGATTTGGCTTCGGGTATAACCATGGTGGTGAAATACCGGTCTTCTTTTAGGACGCTCTTGGCCCATCTGACACGGAACATCGGGACCTTCTCTCCAGCGTAGCTCAGCTCCCAGATCTCCTCGATCCTTCCGTAGTATCTGTCCTTGTCGTTACCGGTGTAGGATTCCATCGTTACCCCGGAGTTCTGATAACCATCGCTCTTCATGTCCTTGGCCTCGGTGTAGAATGTGTAGCCGTTGATATTGTACGCCTCATAGATCATCAGGTTGTGCTCGGCGCCCTGTGACAAGGCGAATATGAGTTGTTCTTCCGCGGAAGAATCCTCATGTAAAGGGTGCGACAGAAGCTTCTGCTTGAACCAACGCGTGAAACATGAGTTGTGCTCTTTGAGTATATCTCCGTCCGTCCTCTGTTGGCCTCGGTCATTGTACGTCTTCTTAATAAAGGTTTTGTGCTCTACCACCCAAGGATCGACCACGTCTATGTGTTGTAGCGCGACTAGATTTGCTCTTTCAAAGTCGGCGAGTCGACCCTCGAAGTCGACATGCATTTCGCGGCGACCCTCACGGTGACCCCATCCAGCGAGCCTGCCGAGGTGCCTGTTGACGGGCAGACCAACGGGGTTCTCGATGCCTAGATAATTCGTGCAGTAGGAGATGCACTCTTCGGTCAGAAAGCCCCTGGCTATGCTTCCCTCTGGACGTGACATGTTGCGAACGTATCCTTTGATGACACCATTCATCCTTTCGAACGGCATCATGCTGTGCAGGAACGTCGGCCCGAGTTGGATGATATCGTCCACGATATGGACCAGCAGATGCACCATAACATCGAAGAATGCGGGCGGGAAGTACATCTCAAGCTCGCATAGTATCACCACGATCTCTTCCTGTAGCCTTCTAAGTTGCCTCACGCCAACAGACTTCCGAGAGATGACGTCGAAAAAGTTGCATAGGCCAAATAGCGTTTTACGGACGTGCGCGTCCATGATCCCACGGATTGCAACTGGAAGTATCTGCGTCATCAGCACGTGACAGTCGTGAGACTTCATCCCGCTGAACTTCAGCTTCGCTAGGTCTAGGTATCTGCTTATCTTCCCTGCGTAACCGTAAGGAAGTTTTACTCCTACGAGGCAGGTGAAAAACTGCTCGATCTCCTCCTGACTTAGAGTGAAGCACGCGGGAGGGTAGTCATTTCCGGTCTTCTTGGCCTTTTTGCCTTTGCGACGACTTTCCGTGTCCTGCTTCGCCTCATCATCATCATCATCATATATAGCGTGAAGCTCCTGCCTGATGCCCATTGATTTCAAGTCTGCCCTTGCTTTCGGCCCATCTTTGGTCCTCTCTGGCATGTTGAGCAGGGTACCAAGCAGACTCTCGCACACGTTCTTCGTGATATGCATGACATCAAGGCTGTGAGGCACACGGTGGATCTTCCAGTACGGCAAGTCCCAGAAAACAAACCTCGTTTTCCATACCTTCAGCAGCGGCTCTGGCGCCTTTCGCTTCTTTCCCGGCTCTGGCGCCTTTTGCTTCTTTCCCGGCAGTGGGCAGTCTTTCCAATTTTTCAACAGCTCGTCTATTTCCTCGCCGCTCCTCGTACGCGGGCGTCCTCGGGGTTCGGTTTCACCATCGAATAGATCCTTGCGTTTTCTCCACGGGTCATCATCGCGAAGCCACCTTCGATGTCCCATGAACACGGTTTTCGAAGACCCGGGATCTCTATCTAGCTGGCGATACGTTGTGTCATCCATGCACCCGACGCATCCAGAAAATCCGTGGACCACCTGCCCTGCGAGATATCCGTAACCGAGATAGTCGTGCACCGTCGTGAGCAGCGCGGCTCTCATAGGGAAATATTCTTTCTCTGCGGCGTCCCACGTATTGGCTGGCGTTTTCCACAGCGTGTCTAGCTCCTCTTTCAGCAGCCCCAGATATAGATTGATGTCGTTCCCTGGTTGTTTCGGTCCTTCGATTAGCATACTCATGTGAATGTACTTCCTCTTCATGCACAACCAGGGGGGAAGGTTGTACATCCACACAAACACAGGCCAGGTGCTATGTGTGCTTCTCTGGCTGCCAAACAGATTGACTCCATCGGTGCTCGCGCCCAGCACGATGTTCCTTGGATCGTTCCCAAATTCTAGGTCTTCGAAGTTCAACGCTTGCCACTGGCTCGCATCCTTAGGGTGACTCAGCATCTTGTCTTTTTTATCTATCTCCGGATCATTTGCGTCATCTTCTCGCTTCTTCTCCTCCCTATCCGCGTGCCAACGCAGGAGCTTTGCTACCTTAGGGTCCGCGAAATACCGCTGCAGACGAGGAGTGATCGGAAAGTACCACACCACTTTTCGAGGAGCTTTCTTCCTCTTCTTGTATCGAGTGACGCCGCACACCGGACATATGGTAGACTCCGCATGCTCGTCCCGATAAATGATGCAATTGTTCATGCACACATGGTATTTCACGTGCGGTAAATCCAGAGGACACACGATTTTCTTCGCCTCCTCCAAACTGGTCGGGCACTTGTTCCCCTTGGGAAGACGTTCGTGCCAGAATGACATGTTCTCGTCGAAGCATGCGTCGGTCATTTTGTGTTTTACCTTCATCTCCAGAGCCATGAGCGTTACTTTCAGGCGGGTATCCTCGGGCCTGCATCCTTCATACAATGGAGTAACCGCGTCTAACTCAAGTTGATCCATCTTGGCTTTCTCTCGGGCGGCAGCTCTTGCGTTATCCGTCTGCTTGAGAAGCAGCTCTTGAATATGAGGGTCCTGCACCCAGCCCATCGATGGTCCAGCGTCGTCTGCTCCGCCGGCATCATCATCTTCATGATCATGCCCGTCGTCTGCTCCGGCATCTTCCTCATCATCATGTCCTGCATCTTCTACATGATGACTGTGTACAGCATCACCGTCGTGATCATCTCCTGGGGATTCTTCGTCTTCTCGCCCGCCCGAGCCGCGGTGGTTGTCTTGCTGCCCTTCCTCATCATTTCTTGCCCGGCCCCCATGGACGACTTCGTAGTCATCTTCATCACCTTGCCACCGATAGCCATCCATGAAACCACGCAAGAGCAGGTGGTCCCGCACCTGCCAGGATTCCGGGTCCGCAATAAGGCTCTTCAGCTTGCATCTTCGACACGCACATCTTATCTCCGTCTCGTTCTTTTGAAGCATCTCGGCCTTCGCGGACCTCAAAAACCTATTCACGATGCCTTCGGTCATCATGCGGACCATGGTCGCCTGCGGGGTAGAGCAAAACGATATTTTAGAACCAAGAAAAAATTTGGCATGACTTTCCCTAAAAATAGGACCAAAAAGAATGCTTAATGCCAAAATTCTCGCCGAAACGGAAATGAATCAACATTCCGGCAAAATATTGGCAACTATCGCATTTCAAATACCGGTACACCTCCAAACACAAACACATATGCAACACCACAAACATATGCAACACCACGAACATACATAGATCTAGCTAGGCCATAAAAAGTGCATGTGCACATTGTTGTAGGGAGAACAACATAAATATAGCTTCCCCCCTTACTTACCTATCAAAATAAGGTAATTTAACCACTTAAATTGAATGAATCTATGGTGGAAATGAGGTGAAAAAGAGGAGGCACCCGAGACAAGGAGGAGGTGGAGAGAATGAAGTGGGGAGAAAGTGAGTGTGGGTAGGAGAGGCTGTCCAAAATATCTTGTTGCTGCCCACTTACTAATGGCGCACCAACTCTAGATGCGCCATTAGTAATCCAGGTTACTAATGGCGCACCTCCTGGTGGTGCGTCATTAGTATGTTTGGACAGGCGCACTAGTTAAAAAAAACTTTTTATACTAATGGCGCACCCTGGGCCTGGTGCGCCATTACTAGTTACAACTAGTAATGGCGCACCGTGTGCAGGATGCGCCATCAGTATGTTTGGACAGGCGCACTAGTTAAAAAAATTGATACTAATGGCGCACCCTGGTCCACGTGCGCCATTAGTAGTTTCAACTACTAATGGCGCACTGTCTCTGGATGCGCCATTAGTATGTTTGGACAGGCGCACTAGTTAAAAAAAAATTTGATACTAATGGCGCACCCTGGGCCTGGTGCGCCATTAGTAGTTTCAACTACTAATGGCGCACGGTGTCCGGATGCGCCATTAGTATGTTTGGACAGGCGCACTAGTTAAAAAAAATTTGATACTAATGGCGCACCCTGGGCCAGGTGCGCCATTAGTAGTTTCATCTCTAATGGCGTATCAGAAGGTGGTGCGCCATTAGTATATACTAATGGCGCACGGCTTGTCTGGTGCGCCATTAGTGTCAATCACATCTATAGCCCTTTTTCTAGTAGTGCTTGTAGGTGTTTGCTTCTGGTGGGGGATCACGGTTGCTCGATAGTGGAGCTACAAATCATATGACCGGAAGCAAGGACTTGGTGGTGGACGTGCACAAGATTCCATCTATGCCCACCAATGTCGAGTGGGGTGATGCCTCGTCTTCTAAGGTATTGGGACTCGGCAAAGTTGTCATTTCTCATGATCTCACGATCGAGAAGGTCATGCTAGTTGAGTCCCTTGCATACAATTTACTTTCCGTTCGTCAACTTGCTATCATGGGCTTTGCCACTTTCTTTGATATTGATACCGTGGCCCTCTTGTGGAGCAAGACTCTTAAAGTAGCCTTTGTTGGGCATGTCGAGAACGGTCTCTATGTGATTAAGTTTTTGGAGCGACCCACTAAGACCGCGACATGCCTAATGGCTAAAGTTGACGTGGGATGGCTTTGGCATCGCCGTTTAGCCCATGTCAATATGAGATCTTTGCAAAGTCCTCTCAAGGGGGACCATGTCCGTGGACTAATGAAAGTTAGTTTTGCTAAAGATCGTGCTTGCAGTGCTTGTATCGAAGGAAAGCTTCATGAGAAGGCTCACCCTCCCACGACTCTCATTTACTCGAAGAGGCCTTTGGAGCTCCTTCATTTGGATCTCTTTGGGCCTCCATCCTTTGATAGTCTTGGGGGTAAAAAGTATTGCTTGGTAATTGTGGATGACTATTCAAGATACACTTGGGTGTATTTCTTCAAGAGGAAGAGTGAGACCCAACAAACCGTCATTGACTTTGCAAATGAAGCCCAACGTCAACACAATGCAAAGATCTTGACAATAAGAAGTGACAACGGCACCGAGTTCAAGAACTACACCTTGGATGAGTTTCTTAGTGATGAGGGGATCAAGCATCAATATTCCGCACCTTACACCCCTCAACGAAACGGTGTTGCGGAGAGGAAGAACCGGACGTTGATGGATGCCGCAAGGACCATGATGGCAGAGTTCATGTCTCCATACAACTTTTGGGCCGAAGCCATCAACACCGCGTGTCATGCATCCAATCGGCTCTACCTCCGCAAGGGCTTGAACAAGACTCCATATGAGATACTCACCAGTAACAAGCCCAGCCTCAAGTACTTTCGGGTGTTCGGGGGTAAGTGTTTCATTCTCAAGAAAGGTGTTCGATTGTCTAAATTTGAGGCTAGAGCATACGAGGGCATATTTCTTGGTTATGCTACAAACTCTCATGCTTACCGTGTCCTCAATAAATCCACGGGACTTATTGAGGAGACGTGTAACGTGGAGTTTGATGAGAATAACGGCTCCCAAGTGGAGCAAAGTGGCACTTGTGATGTAGGTGATGAAATTCCTCCTCAAGCCATAAGAAGAATGGGTGTTGGTTTTATCCTACCCATTGAGGAACCCCTTGTGGCCGAAGGAGAAGGACAATGCTCCACTCAAGTGGAGCCATCACCAACCCAAGGCCCACACGCTTCCGAAGAACAAAGTGAAGGCCCTCAACCTCATGAACAAGACCAAGGGAAAAATCATGATCAATACGGTGGAGACACACCAAGTGATGACCAAGGTCAAGTTCTCTCCTCCGAGCAAGTTCAAGATCAAGAACAAGCTCAAGACGGCGCTCAAGATGATCAAGTGACCGCTCCTCAACTCACCTCCGAGGAGGAATTGGAGCGTCGTGCCGCCAAGATTGCTTCCAAGCTCTCCACCAAGGGTCATCTCATGAAGAATTTACTTGGAAGCATTCAAAAGGGGGTACGCACTCATAGACAACTGGCAAACTATTGTGAACATCACGCGTTTGTCTCTTGTGTGGAACCCCAAAAGGTATATGAAGGTCTCGAAGATCCGGATTGGCTCAATGCCATGCATGAAGAACTCAACAACTTTGAGTACAACAAGGTGTGGAGATTAGTGCCAAGGCCAACGGGGAACCACAATGTCATTGGAACGAAGTGGATATTCAAAAACAAGCAAGATGCTCATGGGACCATCATCCGCAACAAGGCACGATTGGTGGCACAAGGCTACTCCCAAGTCGAGGGTATCGACTACGGTGAAACCTTTGCTCCCGTTGCTCGCCTTGAATCTATTCGTTTGTTGATTGCTTATGCTTCTCATCACAACTTTAAGTTGCAACAAATGGATGTGAAGAGTGCTTTTCTTAATGGACCTATTAATGAGTTGGTGTATGTCAAACAACCCCCCGGGTTTGAGGATACCTACTTTCCCGATCATGTGTATCAACTCGATAAGGCACTCTATGGCCTTAAACAAGCCCCACGGGCGTGGTATGACCACCTTACCGAGTTGTTACAAGATTGTGGGTTTGAAGTTGGGATAATCGACCCCACTCTTTTTACTAAGAAGGTCAAACGGGAGTTGTTTGTGTGCCAACTATATGTTGATGACATTATCTTTGGTTCCCCTAACAAAGCTTTCAATGAGGAATTTTCCGCACTCATGACCTCAAAGTTCAAGATGTCTTCCATGGGAGAGTTGAAGTTCTTTCTCGGTTTCGAAGTAAAGCAAAGAAGAGAAGGAACCTTCATCAACCAAGCCAAATGCACTCAAGACATGCTCAAGAGATTCAAGCTAAGTGATGTCAAGCCGGCGTCCACTCCAATGCCCACCAAGTGCCAACTTGACATTGATCCCAATGGTAAAGCGGTGGATCAAAAGGTATATCGCTCCATGATTGGTTCATTACTTTACCTTTGTGCATCTAGACCAGATATCATGTTGAGTGTGGGAATTTGTGCACGGTTTCAAGCCGCACCTAAGGAAAGCCACTTTGTGGCGGTCAAGCGAATCTTTCGATATTTGGCTCATACCCCAAACTTTGGCTTATGGTACCCAAGAGGAGCAAACTTCAAGATTGTAGGTTATTCGGACTCCGATTGGGCGGGAGACAAAGTGGATAGGAAGTCCACTTCCGGAGGGTGACAATTTCTTGGTTGCTCGTTGGTAAGTTGCTCTTCCAAAAAGCAAAGTTGTGTGTCTCTCTCGTCCACCGAAGCGGAGTATGTGGCGGCCGAGAGTTGTTGTGCACAACTCTTATGGATGAGGCAAACTTTAAAGGATTACGGTGTCATTTGTGACAAAGTGCCTCTTTGGTGTGACAATGAAAGTGCCATCAAGATTTCTCTCAACCCGGTGCAACACTTCAAGACGGAGCATATTGAGATTAGGTATCACTTCAACCGGGATCATATTAGGCGAGGGGAGATCGAGCTCAACTATGTCAACACTCATGATAACCTTGCAGATATTTTCACGAAGCCATTGGATGAAGCAAGATTTCGCGAGTTAAGGCATGAGCTAAATATCATTGATTCGAGCAATGTTGCTTGACCCCTTGCACACCCCACCACACTCAACTTGTTATCTAATCTAGGTGTAGGCATGGACATAGGGGGAGTGTTGTTCTCTCAATGAACTCTCCCTCCCCCAATTATGCATAAAGTGATCAACTCTTTCACAATAGCCATTTTTATGGTACTTGTGCTTCAAAGACAAGTTTTGGTCATGGGCCCAAGGATAATTCTTCGCGGTGCCATACCACTTGACTCAAACATAGGTGGCTCCGGCCACCGCCCTCTCCTTGGAGAGGTTGTGTCTCGTTTTTGGTCTGTGTTGGTTCTTGCCTCTCCTTCGTGGCGCGCTCGTGCTGGTGGTGTCCAGTGTGTTAGTTCCTTTTTGTGGTCTCTCGCTTGAAGGTTCCGTGCTTAGGAGTTTTCTTTGGGTGAAACTGTTTTGAGCTCACGGTACTACCGCGGCCTGCCACGGTACTACCGCAAGGAGGGGGGCGCGGTACTACCGCACCCAGCGCGGCAGTAATTTTTTACTACCGCCTGGAAGAGCGGTACTACGGCCTCGGTGCGGTACTTCCGCCCGGGGCGGTACTACCGCAATGATGTGCGGTACTACCGCGAGAGGAGCGCACAGTACTACCGCACCCAGCGCGGTAGTAATTTTTTACTGCCGCCTGGGGGAGCGGTACTACGCCCTCGGTGCGGTACTTCCGCCGGGGCGGTAGTACCGCGATGACGTGCGGTACTACCGTGCAGTTACGGGCGCGTGGGGGTTAAACACGGGCAAGGGGAGTTCTAACCCCCATACCCATTCGTCTCTCTCCCCACTTCGTGTCTCTCTCTCTCTCGCTCAAGAACGGTGCCGGAGGCCCTCGCCGGATTTCCTTCTCCGGCCACTCTCCTCGGATTCCGACCGGTGGGATCGTTCCCCCCCACTCCCTCTTGCCATGGAACAAGGTTTCTCCCCAATCCCTCTCGTTTTCTTGTTCGTCTTGTTGCTTTTAGGTTTTGGGGAGATGCAAGTTGTTCTTGAGATTTTAAGTCAAATCTATGCAAGAGTAGGATGTAGGAGAGTAGTTTTGTGTAGTGTTGGTACTTGCTATAGTTGTCCCGTGATGGATTTGATCGACCGTAGTACCGCGTGTTGACACGGTTGTGCTTAGATCTCCATGGCTATTTCGGATCTGCAACCATGCGGTACTACCGCTCCTCAGGTGCGGTACTACCGCCCGTCCGGTACTACCGCCCTACTGGCGCGGTACTACCGCACGTCCGGTACTACCGCTCCTTGGAGCGGTACTACCGCACGTGGCACAACACGCGTTAGTACCGTTGTCTCAAATCCCTCTTGTGGCACTTCTTATGTGCCATGTCTACTTGTTTCACCTGCTTTGCTATGGTCTTTGCATTGATCCTTCTCGTGTTTCGTGCGTGCTTGTTTTGTGGTGTGTGTTTTAGGTGGTGGCTCAGGTGCTCCAGCTCGCCGCTCCAATCCACCCCGTGACACGGGGTCCAAGCGTATGCGCAACACAGAGGAAGCAGAGGGCTCCAATGCCCCCAACGCAGAACCAAGACCACTGCCAGCAAAGAGAAGGAACCCACCAAGGGCATGGATGAGATACCGCTTGTTGAGTTCATCGCTCGGAGGCAGGTCAATCCGTATGGAAACCCTCATGCCAACTTTCGAGGGAATGATCTATTCTGGACCAAGCAGCAGAATCTCATTTATCTGGATGTCATTAAGGCCAAGCAAAATACCCATGTGGAGGTGAAGTGGATCAACATGCATCACATGCGCAAAGAGGCGCACCGGGAATACTTTGGTGAGGCTTTGGACCTCGTGGAGCAATTTGGCATTGAGCATATCATCTCATTCCACAAAGACTATGATCCTGAGATACTTGCCCAGTTCTTTGCCTCCGTGCATTTTCATCCCAATGAGGAAAGGACCATGACTTGGATGACCAATGGCCGACAGCTGACTGCTACCTGGAAGGAATTCATGACCCTGCTTGGGGTTCCGGATGAGGGGCTCACCACTCCCAAGGTGTTCGCCCTCATGCCAATCCCGAGTCTGCCAACAAGAACAAGCTCATGCCCTACCTTGTGGAGAAGAAGCTCTCCAATGGAAAGTCAACTTGGGTACTCAACTCCTTTCTTGACATCATGCACCGGATCTTCCGCAACACTCTCTTCCCACGCATTGGGGACAAGGACAAGGTGCATGCCTATCTGGTGGATATGATGCTCTTGTGTGAAGATGCTCGCAACTCTCAGACACGGCCACTCGATGTCTCGCATATCATGTGGATTGAACTTCGGTTTGCGGTCTACAACCGCAAGGTCCCCATCTATGGACCTTATCTGTTTCAGTTGATCTCGGCTACTTGGGAGCGGGTCTACCCTCAGGATGAGTTTGAGGCCCCTGGTTGGATCCGCCATGAGCCCATCAACCTCCGTATCAAGTCTCAGTGGGCCAACACTACCTCTCGTGCTGATACTGCGGCTGCCATGGACATGGATGCAGATGAGGAGGAGGAGGAGGCAGCAGACGAGGACAGCTCTGAGGGTTACATCCCTCCCACCTCTGAGCCTTCTTGGGCTAAGCGACTGAAGAACAAGATGAAGATGCTGTTCTGTATGCAAGCCAAGGGGCAGTACCAGACCCATGTGGCTTCCAAGGAGATTCGCCGCCGCGACAAGCGGATTTTCAGGACTTTTGGCGAGAACATATCTAGCGGGTCAGAGGTGAACGTCATCCCAGAGGCAGAATGGCTGCACAAGCAGGGCTACCGGTGGACCGAGTCTGAGGAGGAGTCCGTCCCAGCTACAGAGTCCGACGAGGAGCGTGCCAGTGACTACTCCGCTTGAGCCACCACTATTGCTGTAGGTGTCCTCTCTGCCTTTTTGGCGTCTCGATGCCAAAGGGGGAGAGAGTGTAGGATTTGCTGCGAGTTATGTCGTGTTTGGGTCAGTTGAACTTCGTTTATTTCGTTTGCTTTGGTTTGCTTTGATTTGTGCTCGTGAGACCTTCTATCATATGGTGTAAGACATATGCACTCTATCATACCGTAGTAAGCTTATTCTATCATGTGCTTATTACATTATGCTCCTGTCTATCTTGCTTAGCTTTAGCCTTATTGCAAGATTTATCATGTCTATAAAATATAGGGGGAGTGTTGATCCTAGTATGTGTGCCATGCAGTCCAAAGCACTCATCGAGATAGCACACATCTAGGGGGAGCCCGTCTATATTTTAGAGACTTGGGGTTTGCCCTTGCTCTTTGCATTATACCCTCGTGCAAATCCCGTGTTGTCATCAATCCACCAAAAAGGGGGAGATTGTAAGGGCATTTTTATCCCTTAGTTGGTTTTGGTGATTGATGACAATGCTTTTGCGGACTAATCATGTGCATCAAATATTTCAGATATATTGACTAGGCACAAGTTGATTGGCTTCCCCTCAAAGGCTATAGAAGACGGCATTTCTCTTCGGTTCTTTTCAGTGGTATTGAGTCGTAGGGAAGCTGTACTATTAAGAGGGGGTCCGCTTTGGAAAGGTTGGGTGGATTCATCACGTACACATCGTCCCTTGCACCTCCTTTCCTCTTACCTTTGGAGCATCCTAAGTTTTCCGTGTCTATGCAATTATAGCTCTTGTCTGCCGAACTAGGAAGTGCGATAGTACCGCTCGTCAGAGCGGTAGTACCGCAGGACCTTGCGGTAGTACCACCCACTGGTGCGGTAGTACCACAAGGCCCCACGGTAGTACCGCTTCTGGTAAGCAGTAGTACCGTGGTCCCTGCTTAGTTCCGCAACTACGCGGCTGTAAGGGGCGGATGTAATTTTTTACATCCGCACCTCGCGCGGTAGTACCGCGGCTGGCTTACGGTACTACCGCGTCGGGTTTTTGCATCGACTCCAACTCTGTGGAAGTAGCCACGGATGTTATTTTTTATATCTGTGCCTTCCCATCCCTGGACAGCCCCTGCCTTGCGGTAGTACCGCAAGGGGGAGCGGTAGTACCGCGCCAGCAGTACTACCGCCCTCTGCCGTAGTGTTGTGTGGCTGTTCTGGTCTCTGCTGCGTGGGCGGTAGTACCACGGAGCTCTGCGGTAGTACCGCGTACCCCTGCGGTAGTACCGCGCCTCAGGTGCGGTAGTACCGCGTGCTCCTGGGGTAGTACCGTGTCTCAGGTGCGGTAGTACCGCGCTGCGCAGGCTGAGTTGGTGGATAACGGTTGGATTTGTTCTCCCACTATATAAGGGGTGTCTTCCTCTTCTAGTTGACCACCTCTTCCACATCCAAGCTCCATTGTTGCTCTAAGCTCCATTTTCGCCCGATCTCCTTCCCTAGCCAATCAAACTTGTTGATTCTCTAGGGATTGGTTGAGGAGGCCCCGATCTACACTTCCACCAAGAGATATTTGAACCCCCCCCCCCACTAATCCCTTGTGGATCTTGTTACTCTTGGGTGTTGAGCACCCTAGACGGTTGAGGTCACCGTGGAGCCATAGTCCATTGTGGTGAAGCTTCATGGTGTCGTTGGGAGCCTCCAATTAAGTTGTGGAGATTGCCCCAACCTTGTTTGTAAAGGTTCGGTCGCTGCCTTCAAGGGCACCAATAGTGGAATCACGGCATCTCGCATTGTGTGAGGGCGTGAGGAGAATACGGTGGCCCTAGTGGCTTCTTGGGAGCATTGTGCCTCCACACCGCTCCAACGGAGACGTACTTCCTCTCAAAGGGAAGGAACTTCGGTAACACATCCTCGTCTTCACCGGCTCCACTCTTGGTTATCTCGTGCCTCTACTTGTGCAAGTTTATTTGTGCCTTATCTCTTGCTTGCGTGTATGCTTATTGTTGTTGCATCATATAGGTTGCTCACCTAGTTGCATATGTAGACAACCTACTTTGATGCAAAGTTTAAATTGGTAAAGAAAAGCTAAAAAATTTTAGTTGCCTATTCAACCCCCCCCCCCCCCACCGCTCTAGTCAACTATATCGATCCTTTCAAATACTCTGTGGCAAGGTTAACAAGCACACTAAGTAAGACGAGTCAGAGTGATTCCAAGCCATTCAGTGGACTATATGTTGTGATTTTATTTTTCTTGATCTTGATAATATATATTGGATTTCACATGATGGTCTACATTTATTCCCTTTTTTGTAGTTGTGAAGACTAGATTTAGAAAATTGAACCGGCTGTGATTTCAGTCGGGTACAATGCTTCTATCTACTATAATTCTATAGTTGATTATAATTCTGTTCACGAATATGCACGAAGTGTGTGGTTCGTTTTGTTAACTGCCCTGCACTGTTCCTGAAGTTAGGTGCTAACACCCAACAGTTCACCGTGCAGCACTGATATCATGCATCCATTGATTCACATAGTAGATGATAAATTTGTGTTAGGCTCACTATACACATGAATGGATCTGGATCTTATGAAATTTAGGATGGTAAATAGTTATTTATCATTTTAGTTTATTTGATAATTGATTTTTTTGTTTATATTTATGGTGAAAAATGGTTTCTTCACAATTTAGTTGATGATAAAGTAAATTATGTATCGTGCTTAACTTCTTAGTGCTTTATTTGCTATCAGATCTGACCGTGTTCCTTCAATGCACCTCTCCTCATGTTCTTTCGATTGCAAATTGTTAATTTCTGTGTTATCAAGTGCCTATTACTGTTAAAATCCTTGGTTGATCTTACACCATATTGAAATATTGTCAAATATACTTAGAATAATACCATTAGCTAGGATTAATAACTGATATTCCAGTTCATGCCTTGAAAGAATAATACTTTTGTTTACCTCTCAAACTAGATTATTTCTTTAAGCAATACAAATATGCTTTCAACCTTACATGAGTTGTTCATTTCAACTAGATTATTTGTTTGAGCAATGCCAGTATGCCATCAACCTTACATGAGTTGTTCATTTCAACTTGGCTCTTGGAAAAAAAGAAAAAAGAGCTTAAACTCGCCAACTCCATATTGGACAGAACCTCTGGTCATTGTGTATCTGTTAAAATAGACGCAATGTCTATATTAGTTTTTATATAATTTTAATATTTTGTGTCTGATACTATGATATGGTAGACAAATTATAATGCATAGTGATGTGTTGATTCCTATTTCTCCACTTTCATATACTAGAAAGTGTGTAGTGTATATATTACGTGAACAGTGTTAATTGAAAGCCTCACGGGTGTCTACATGTTGCTCATACAACCACCGTGTACTAACTTGTAGCAACGTACATTTCGTGTCGAGCATGTCACAAGGGTAAAAGCCATATATCCTCACGATGTCTGAAGCTTAACGATAGTCAGTCGAATCTCCCAAACAATGAACATGACGAAACGAGCCAATGGCACAAGCTATGTTGGGGCACTCCAAGTGCAAGTTCACGCAAACTGCCGGCTCCACAGGGTTTACTTCTCCGACCGACTCTACTTAGAAGAGGACAAGAGGAGCTGATGTCGTAGTTCAAGCTCGACCTTCCAATTCATATGAGTATTGCAGTATGTGTATGCTCTACAACATTACTTGCTTGCTCACCTAATCCTTCCTTCAATAAGAACTTCGAAATCATAGAGTTCCGACCAAGGTGGAGAGACAATGAGTTGCCCGGAGCCGGGGGCAACGACCCATATCACCGCAACATCCATTAGCACATATAGTTGTGCATAAAGTATTGGAATCTTTATGAACGGTACATTGTGCTTGCAATATAATGTCTTTTTCTTCCGTTGCAATGTACGGGCATTTTTGCTAGTGTTGCTAAAGATTTTGAAGAGTCGGACTGGACAATGATGCCCCCTTCGGAATGCTATTTAGCCAACGACATGTCTTGCATGATAGCGTGAATCTCTGTTTCAAGAGCACCGCTGCAGTGGAATGAGAAACGATAAGCTGCAAAGATTACACTACCTTCATATCCCGTGAAATCATTGCCCGCTGCCGCTGTCCCACCCACAGATCCACTATGCATCTATTTAATCATGCTGTGTCCATAGTACCGAGATGTAAATTACATCGACAGAGGTATGCACTGATCTTTTACTGAATCCAAGAGAAATAAAATATTACTTTTAGCCGAAGGTAGAATTCAACATCTGAAGCGGGTATGCACGGATTTTCCC
This sequence comes from Aegilops tauschii subsp. strangulata, assembly GCF_002575655.3. Lineage (NCBI taxonomy): Eukaryota > Viridiplantae > Streptophyta > Magnoliopsida > Poales > Poaceae > Aegilops > Aegilops tauschii. The sequence continues at coordinate 376,624,955 of NC_053039.3, forward strand.
CTGAATCCAGTTCAAACATGTTGACAATTATTATTTTACTGGAACTTCCATAAGATTTCATATTTTTAAATGTTTTTGTACTTGATTTCATATTAAATTATTTATGTATATTTGTTCTCTCCCCCCCCCCCACCCCCCCCCCCCCCCACCACCCGCCCCCACGCTCAATATTTGTTGTAATCTGTCACCCGTGCGAAGTCACCATGACACCATTGGTCAAGGACAAAAATTATCTACTTCTAAAAGTTTAGGTCCATAAATGTTGATGGAAATGGCACACATGTTAAGTAACCGAAGAAGGTACACATCTTTTCCATTTTATGGAAGGGAAACAATTTCTATCTATAGTCTGATAGGAGACCATCTTCAGACCACTCAGTGACCGTCGACTCTATTAGAATCTTACGGTGTAGATACGTCTTATACGGTCGGCTGAGGAGCTAATTATCTACACCATCCTCGCGTAATAACTCCTCCCTAATCACTTGCCTGTATCCCGTCTCTCCTTCTCATCTCGCCTCTCAGGGAAGCTTCCCCATCGTCACCGCCAACCGCATCACCCCGGCCTCCCCGATCTTGGCGATCACCTGCTGCCTCCCTCACCTCGTCATCAAACAGCACATCGAACGCATCAGGCTCTCCAGATCCATTCCCCTGCTGCCTGATGACTCGCAGATCCGTTCCATTGCTCCTCCGCACCCCCATGGTGCTCTCCACTTATGCGACTTTGAGAAATATCACACGCAGATGTGCCGTCTCGGCTTCGATTTGGTAATTCACCATGTTGCCCATCGGATGAATCGGCTGCCAGAGTCGGACCCAATGCCAGGAGAACCAACGACGGCTTCCAACCTCTTACTGAAAATCGAAGGTATATCACTGCATCGATCGTCCCCGTTTTGTTAAATTGCAATTGCCACATAGCAATTTTGTTTGTAATTCATTGACTGCTCGGTGTTAGGAGTAATCTTTAGTCTAGCTGAGTTGAGTTAGATTTGATTTTTATTGGAGTCATGTTCGCTGGTTGCATAGGCCTCACGAATAGCAATCATGGTAGCCGGTAATGAGGAGTACTACATTTGTACGTGTACTGCTAGGACTAGTCACGTAAGTTTGGAATATCTAACACAGAGTACTCATTGGTATTTATGTTCTTTGTCGGCCTAGTATTATTATGTTCATGTATTAGGGGTTGTGAATCATCAAACAATTTTGTAGTCAGAGTATTTACAACATTTGATGACCGATAGATATGAAAGGTAGGCAATTGTGCTTATTCCCTAGTTTGAGACGTCGGTGCTTCGAATTAAGATGAGAATTATCCACAAATATGATCGACAGTTGGCGGCAGATATTTCTTTCAAAATTTCATGCTTCCAACTAACAATAATATTGCACCCACTATACTATTGTTCGGCTTCTTACCCTCACCGCCGACCGCATAATCCCCATCGGCCGTCATCACCTAGGTCCCCTGCCAGATCCTGTCACGTTGCCGTCCCATCCATGGTGCACCGTTTGGATTGGCAAAGAAGGTACACGTGCATCCCAGGCATCGCACCCCCCCCCCCCCTCTGGTACGTACTCGCCCGACCCATGTTTAATTCATCTCATGATTGATTCATTTTAATCACTTGATTTGCTTTGCGTTACTGTGGATGCATGCTTCGATGAATTTTGTGGAGTGTATCTATGTTCTATCCGATGTGTAATGGATTGCGCTATGCCATCTACGAATTTTGACCTAGTTAGAGTGCATTTTATACCACACGTCATGCCTTGATTCCATCCTTTTTGTCACATTTTTATTTGATATAATCTCACAAAACACACAATTATGTTAGATAAAATTTGTTTGAAGATGACAAATTTCTGCCCTTGGCTATCAGCGGCAAGCATGCTATCTATCATTTTCAGATTTAGGTGCTTCCAGTCAATTTTGTGTGCATCCAATAGGTCTCACTTATGTTGTGATAGCTATTTTATTTTTGCTTCAGTTCATCCATGCTTCTTATGTAAATATAGTCCTTCCATGCTTCTGACAGATGGAACTTCACTCTATTGGCATGATTCTTAGGTGTACATATGTCAAGATAATTATTTCAGAACACGCATGCTCCTCCTATGGCCGGGCAGTGGCTTGCCTTCAGAAGCAGGACCTTTTCTGGCGGAGGTCACCAGATCTAGCAGACGATGCTCTGGTGCCGTGCTGTCTGACAAGGAGATATGACGTTCAAGATAGGATTAGCGGTGGCATGCATACCAAATAGGGGGCCAAAGTCGACAATGGTAATTTGGGTCATGAAGTCCTCGTGGTTACCTCTGGCATCGAGAGAACCTTTCTCAAGACACTGGTGCTGCTTGCTTCCTAACACGTGGAAATAGCAAGCCAGATAGCTGCATATCGTCAAGCACATAGCTTCACATAAGCAAATAGGTAGCAAGTTGGAAGCATGTGTTGGAGGTGACATGGCCACAACATCAAGGTTTACATAAGCAAAGAGGAAGCAAGTTGGAAGCATGTTGCATAATATTTGTGATTAAGGATTTTACCACATACAATTTTTATGATTACATGGAAGCAAATTATTCTTATAGTGGGAGCAAATGTTTTTTTTCTTTAGATGCATATTACCAACTAGGTTGAAGCATATGCATAATCATGATGAAACTAGTTCCCTTTTTTCACTCAAAAAATGGTAATAACTATGTTTTTGATGGAAATAAATTTGTATCACGTTGGGAACAATATCATGACCTGGTTTTGTAGAACTTGTTTCCCACTAAATTTGTGATAAAAAATCAATCAAATTTAAGCACAATTTATTTAGTGTGGAAACAAATTCTCTTATCGATGGAAACATTATGTGCTTCGTGGTTTTCTTATGCTTCACCCACGGGTTCATGTAGCTCCTACAAAAGATCGGACACATAGCAAACTCTTTCTTGGAGCTAGCCGCCGCCTCTCAAGAGGCCAAGAACCCTAGCTTTCTGCCTCCCACCGGCGCCAGCGCCGGCCCATCCCGTCTCCGGTGGCCCTATGGCCATGGAGGCGGAGTGGATCTCGGCCCTTGCCGGTGGGAGAGCTCCGTTTTCCAATCTTTTTTCGAGTTTTGTTAGGTTTGTGTCCTGCTCAGGAAGGCGAGACGGCGGCGGCTCCCTGAAGATGGAATAAAGGTCCCCCCGCCTAGCCCCCGTTTCGGTGATGCAACTTGCATCATCGGTGGGCGTGTGGAGCTGTGTCTCTGGCGGATCTGTCTTTGGTGGATTTGCTCGGATATGTTCGTCGTTCGTCTTCGTTCGTGTGTTTTCAGGTTGGATCCTTTTGATCTATACTATTCATCCGCAGCGGTTGCTGTTCTGTTGCGTTGGTTCTACGGGGCCTTAGCACGACGACTTCCCGACTATTTACTACAACAAGGTTTGCCCGGCTCCGGTGAGGGAGGGGCGATGACAGCGGCGCGCCTTCGGCTCGCTTCAGTGCTTGTAGTTGTCGCTAGGTGGTCTACGGATCTGGATGTAATTTTTATCATTTCTAGTGTTCGTTATATTACCATAATTGAAGATGAATATATTGAATGCTTTTCCGCAAAAAAAAGGGTTCATGTAGCTCCTGGCGACGCCTTCATGTTTTTGTTTGTGTACACTGGTCGCAAATACAATCGAACTAGACCGAAGCGATCATCGGTTGTTGTGAAAGCAAATATTTTGGCTGGCCGAAGCAAACAAATTCTATCCCGATGGAAGGAATCTATATTAACAAACAAATTCTAACCAGACGGAAGCAATCTCTATTTTCCATGGAAGCAAGCAATTTCCGTGGCCGGCAGAAAAAACAAGATCATGGGTATGAGACAAGTATGGAAGCAAATCACATGCATGGAAAGTTGGAAAAACATAGCAAGGCGCCTAATCAATATTATATGCCATGATTTATAGGAGTAGTTGTTAGGAAATAAAATCATCGTAATTAGTACAAAATCGTGCATGCAATATAATTAAGGGGTGCACATTTTAAGGAAGCAAGAAACACACCACTGCATCACGCGATGGGGCTCCCAGATCCGATGGCTATCATGAATCCCATCCTACGATCTATCACTAGTCTGATAAAATGAAGGGATTAGTAGTCTGATCCCTAGAGGCTCCCTTTATGAAAAAAAGGATCCGAATATGTTATAAAGATTCATGAGAAGTACAAAGCATCCCAAAAATAATAAAAATTACATTGAGATCCCTGAACCACCAAACGACCACTACTGCCATAAAAAGAGCCGACGACGCATCTCTTATCACCGCTCCCTACTAGAGTCGGCATGACCTTGCCGATGATAGCCGAGAAGTCTTCATGCATATGCCCCTAGAGACTAGCTCCCTGGAGTCACAACCGACATCATTAAACCCCTTAACTGATCTGAAGCACCTGGCACCAAACCTTGCTGGCGCGTTTGCATGACGATAAACCCTAACCTCGCCACCTCAAGGATACGACAGGAACCTACGCCGGAGCTTCGTCGATTTCGTCTCGCCGAACAAATTTGGCGTGGATCGGGGTTTAGAAGACCATCTCGACGACAAATCGCTACCATTCGCCGAGCACTGCCTCCGTGAGGACCACACAATCCTCCACCCGCCTCCCCATGGTATGAAGTATGGCCAAAAAGCAGGCAAGGGGGGGGGGGGGGATCAAAGATAAACTCAAAACTATTCCTACCCTACCCCTACTAGGCTAAAACCCTGTGGTCCCTGGCCCCTCCCAATGTCGGAGCGATAGATGGAGGGCGAGGGGTCCCGCTATCAACGCCGAAGAGCTGGGTAGATCCCCGCCTTCATGTCCGCTTCTAGCGACAACAGGGAGGAAAGAAAGTCTCATATCTTCAATTTATGGTAATTTGACTGAAGAAGGATTGTATATGCAGTTATAAAAGAACAGACGGTGTATTATGACCTTCACGCAAAAAGAAAAGCAAGAAAGATACCACATGGGACAGAGTTAGCAAACTCAAAATTCACATAGAAAAGGAAGAAAGATTGTGTATTATGTACGAACTAGCTGGAACGCGTGAGTCCAATTCTAACCAAGTGTAATCCTACTGTACCAAACAGTATTTTCTACTAGTTTCCAGTGGATGTGTGATCCATATACGTTTTTGTTGAACAGTATTTGAGTCGAGATGATACGCTACTATATATGACATATGTTCGACGCTCTTTCCTGTTAATCATTGTACGACACTGCAATTAGTTGTGAGATCGTTGTCTGTATGAACATTTATGCATGCATGCAAGGACAAATCGGGCTGCGATTAGTCTACTCATCTCGCTGTCCTGTTAGATTAATTAGGTACGCGAGTACGTATGTGCATGTCATGTGTCATCATGCTAACTAAACACGGTGTCAAGCTAAAGAATCTCACGTCAAGTCGCGGCTACGTATCTTTAGGCGAAAAAGTAGCCTGTTTGCACACGCGCACGCAACAATTTCCAGCAACACATGGTCCGAATACATCCAAGAGTATGACCATGCGAGCAGAACGAAACACTCTACGTATTTTCGTCACGAACCTTACCTCAATTTCACATACTTTTCCTTGGCGATGCACGCATGTACGATGTGGCTGAAGTTTACAGCTGCCCAATAACTAGGAAATGGTACAACGTACGAATTTACCTGGCTACGTATGGTTTGCAGGATCTCACGCAACCTTGGAAAATTGATTGATTGGCACGAGAGGGGTGGAAATGCTCACAGCCAGAGGAATCTGCCCACTTCAGTTGTCCTTCTACCACTAAATTGTCCCGTTCTTCAATCCATTTCAAATATATATATTTTTCTCTTTCAGATAAGGATTTTTCAAAGATACAAGAATTGAAGGCGCGTTCCTCTCTGAGTTTGTGTGTGTACGATGCATGATTTGACCCTCATGTTTCACATGTCAACTAGCCGAAGAACGTATTGGGGCAAGATAGACCATCCGTAGCAGGTCAAATGTTAATCATTTGGCCATGCAATAAGTCGGCTCCCCGTACGAAAAGAGGGAGCTCAATCCACGTACGTTACCTGCAATGAGCATGAGCATGACATCCATCGCAAAAGAAAAGAAAAGAGCATACATTTAGATTTCGAGAGACCAAAGAATTTCTGGTCTTAGAATATGAATAAAAAATTATGATAAAGAGTTGAACACATACTATATGGATTAGAACACACAAATTCAAAAGCAATTCAGCATTTAACAAGATTTTCGCCGAATACAGTTTATAAAAATTATTTTTTGAAAATACACAGTGGACATGGTGCACATGGTTTAAAAATATATATTACTAAAACAAACATGGTCTAGTGTTATGCATGTGTTTAAACTTTCACGACAAAATGACTCACGTCGTATTCTAGGCGAACTAAAACAAAAACAATACAATATAAAAGTTACTCCCTCCGTTCACAAATATAATATGTTTTGGATATTTCAGTATAGACTACGTACAGACTTAAATGAGCGAAAATACACCAAAACTTGTCTATATACGTCCGATTCAGAAAAAAAACTAGAACATCTTATATTTGTGAACGGACGGAGTACTATTCATATTTTCTGTATCTGAAATTTTGTCTTTTTGCTAGGGTTTCCATAGAATGAAATTTGTCGCGAAAATTTACACACATGTATATAGCACTAGACCATTTTTTTTCCAAAAAAAATTAGTTTCAGAAGTACTTGACATTTTTCTAGGCTCAGAAATTTCGTGGTAATTCATGCCAATAGGACCTTAAACTAGGTTCATTAAAACCATCACAATTGAACTTGTTATTTCTGTTCCTCGAGTTGTTCTGTTCCTCGAGTTGTGCTTAAAATTAGGATTCCAACCTTATTATGAACCACATTATGAACCACGTCGTTGAGTTCTTTTCTTCCCTCCTAGGGGCCAAGCAGGAGTCTGGCCTCTCTCTTTCTACTGCATTCTGGGACAATGATAACAGGGTTTCGAGCGCTGAGAACACGGACTTAACGGTTCCCTTGTCTGATGAGGAAATTTGGGAGGTGATTAATTCGGTCAACCCGAACGCGGCCTCAGGGCCTGATGGTTTCTCTATCCCCTTCTTCAAAAAAATTGGCCGCAGTTGTGTGTGCTGGTTTGTCAGATCATCCAAGGTTTTCCTCTGGGTACTGTGGACATCTCTCGACTTAATTATGCTGTCATCACTCTCATTCCTAAAGTGAAAGGAGCTGACTTGATTTCTCAATTTAGACCTATTGCTCTCATTAACAACTTTGCTAAGTTTCCTGCTAAGGGGTTTGCCACCCGCCTCTCCCCCATTGCTCATCGCACCATCAGCCCTTTCCAGTCTGCTTTTATTAAAGGTCGTTTCATCCTGGATGGGATCCTCTGTCTTCATGAAATTGTTCATGATCTCAAAATTCGAAACTCTAAAGTTGTTATCCTGAAGCTTGATTTTGAGAAAGCTTATGATTCGGTGATCTGGCCTTTCTTGAGAAAGGTCCTCCTGGCCAAAGGGTTTGATGGGTCGTATGTTCACAGGATCATGCAATCTCGGGGGGGGCCACACTGCGATTTCTGTTAATGGCCAGGTTAGTAAGTTTTTTGTCAATGGCAGGGGCCTGCGGCAAGGTGACCCCACCTCCCCCATCCTGTTTAACTTTGTAGCGGATGCCCTGTCTCATATTTTGTCTAGAGTTGCAACCCACGGTCATATTTCCCCGGTCATCTCTCATCTTATCCCTGAAGGGGTCACTCATTTGCAGTATGCGGATGACACCATCATTATGGTTGACTTAAATGACTCATGCCTTGCTCACCTCAAGTTTATCCGTCTCTGCTTTGAAGCCATCTCGGGCCTTAAAATTAGTTTCTTGAAGAGTGAGGTTATTGTTACCGATGTTGATGATACAGAGGCTTTGCGGGTGCCCCATCTTCTTAATTGTAAGCGAGGGTCCTTCCCCTTCAAATATCTGGGCGTCCCCATCTCCCAGGATCTGCTTCATGCGAATGAATTCGCCCTGGTTGTCGCCAAGGTTGGTAACAGGGTCCTGCCCTGGCGTGGCAGATATAACACCAATGCAGGAAAAGTTGCGTTGATAAATGCCTTCTTGTCATCCCTTCCCATGTTCATCATGGGCTTCTACTTACTTTCTGGTGGTACACATGCAGGCTTTGACAAGCATAGAGGGGCATTTTATTGGAATTCTGCAGATAGTCGTCGCAAATATCGTTTTGTCTAATGGAAACTGATGTGTCGACCCAAAAACCTTGGGGGGTTGGGTATTATTAAAACTGCCATCATGAATCAGTGTCTCATGATTAAATGGTGGTGGGAGATTATGACTGTAGGCAGCCAGTCTTTATGGTTTTCCATCCTTAAGGCCAAGTATTTTCCACACTCCCGTTGTTTGCCACAGCGCGTGGTGGTTCTCAATTTTGGAAGGCCCTAGTGAAAGTGAAACCCCTTTTCCAGGCCCATGTTAAGTTCGTAGTGGGAGACGGTTCCTCCATTAGGTTTTGGCTCGACTGGTGGTGTGGAGATTCACCGCTCTCCGTGACCTTCCCCACCCTGTTTTCGTACTGTCCTAACCCGGATATTTCCATTGCGGAGCTGGCAGCCAACAGCTGGGATTTGGCCTTTCGTCGATCTCTTTCCCCTGAAGAGTTTGAAGAGTGGCAACGTCTTACTGCCCTCTTCTCTGCGCTCTTGGAGAATATGGATTCGGTGATTTGGCCACATTCTACTTCTGGTCGTTTCTCGGTTAAATCTTTATACTCTAATTAAGCTTATTGGTGGTTCCCCTACTACTAGATTTTCCCAGGTTTGGAAGGCTCGGATCCCTCCCAAAGTTAAGATTATCCTCTGGCAAGCTATTAGGGGTCGTTTGCCTGCGGCAGACCAAATTCACAAAAGGAATGGCCCGAGATCGGAGTTTTGCGCCCTTTGTGGCGCTGTGCAGGATACGAATCACATTTTCTTCCACTGTGTCCTGGCTAAGTTGATCCGGGGTTGTGTTAGAGAGTGGCTCCAGGTCTCTTGGGATCCATCCTCCTTCTCTGAGCTCCGGGTTCTTGCTAGCTCCCTGACAGGCGTTACCAAACGAGTCTTTTGGGTTGGTCTGGGAGCGGTTTGCTGGTCCCTTTGGACGACTAGGAACAAGTTTACCGTTGAACATATGTTTCCTGCTAAACCTGCTGACTGCTTATTTAAATCGTGTGTTGTCTTGCAGCAGTGGAAATCATTGACTAAGGCGGAGGACCAGGATGCGCTGAATCTGTTGATCTCTAAAGTTCGGGCTTCAGCGTCTTTTCTTTGCAGACAGGAGCAGGATGCTTAGCTGGTTGTGCGTTCCTTTTGGCTAGTATGTCTTGGGGTTTGAACTTTATCCGGCCTGCGTGCCGTGTGCTGGCTAGGGTGCCATGTATCCTTCTAACTTTCCTTTGGATGGGCCCATGTTTGTGGTCACTCCATCTGTTTGTCTGGTTGTTCCTGTGTGGTGCTACTCTGCCTTGTGGCTTTATCTATAAAGTCGGGCGCATGCCTTTTATTAAAAAAAGAAGTCAACCCGACGAATTAGTTCAATACAAGAGCAGACCACGTCCGGAGTTACATACATAGTGTGGTAGGTTTTTGTTTGACTTGACCGCTCAGAACTCTGAGAACCTGGTTGTAATTTCCTTAAAGGACATATGATTCATTGAAAGTCTTTAAATATAAATCCAGAGCTTTTATTCATATAAAAAATCATGGTTCAGATGCAGCCGGGCTAGTAGACAAAATTCAAACGCGTGAATACATAATCGACGGCTACTTGCTCAAGTCGCAGTAATATAATCTGGGACCAATGAGAGGTGTTAGTTAATTAACCTGATCAAATAAGAATTCAATCTCCATGCAAAAGAAAAGGGAAGTCAATCCGACGAGCTAGTTGGACGGAAGATCAGACCAGGTACGAAGTTACATACGTAGTCGGACGTGACCGCACGACCATCGATCCGTGAATCTCGCGCGCGAGATAAACTACTGCTTCAACGGAACACACAACCAGCAGCCAGAAAGCAGCCAACGGCCGGCCAGTCCTCGCTGTATGATCAAACTCACAAGCATATCCGAAGTTGATTATTAAGGACAAGTTGGGCGGCCGAAAAATGCAATGGTGCAATGCATGGCGGCAGCATGGTGCTGGCCTGTAGAACTCGAAAGACGAAAGGTGCACGCATATACGTGTGCTACGGACGGGCGTGCAGATGGACGCAGCTATCCATACTTAAAACTTGACTAGCAAATATGACCGTGCGTTACAACGGAAGAAAATAAAATCGTATGTCACTAACCCAATAAGCATTGCTTAAGACCCAACACAAACTCATGTCTTTTTATTTTGACATGTCTGCCGCACTCGTGCTGCCGCGTATACTCATTTGTCATTTCTTCCCTCGTCAACAGTGGCGACAATGTTCATCCCATGACGATTAATTTGAATGTGGTGAATTCCAAAGCAATGATGTCGGTCACCAGACGGCCCACACGCCACTGAACCGTACCAAGACAAGAGAGTGTTTACCACGCACCTAGTTCATATACCGGCACTCATGCTTTTGAATTGTATTGTTATGATTCTCAAAAAGAAGTATTGTGGATGAAGGGCATGTTCTGCAGTTCTATGTATCAAGTTTTAGAAACAGAGAGATGAAAAATACCAAGGGTGAGGATATCCTCAATGAAAGGACTCGAGCCAATCCACCACAATATATTTTTTAAATAAATTTAAGACAAAGGGACCACCAGGAGTTATTTTGTTATACTCCAACTTTCTCAGGGAGCTCTTGTTCAATTGGCATGCAGCCATGAACATGTGTGCTTCTGGGGTCTTCGATTGGATTGGTACGTGGCCAGTTTTGTTACCGATGATCAGGCACGTACGAAGACACGCTGTTATATTTGCAGCCGGTGTGGTGCCCATCTCCTTCACCGGCCACACATCCTGCACTGACCACCTCGTTGACAAGTCCAGCAATCCAGCCTGAGCCCTATCTCCCTCCACTTCGACCAGATCTCCCTGCCAAGCGGCCACGACGACTCGACGGCGCGGAACCGCCGGCCAGCAGCGCCCTGCGCAAGCCGGCCCACATGCGCACCTCCTTCCCTGCCTGCTGGACGCGTCCAGGCGTCCACAGTCGCCTTCGTCTGCGCGATTAGCTCCCACAGCCGCACAAGCCACCAGGAGGCGAGCTCTCCTTCCCTCCCTTTTCCCTCCCGTCTCTCTCTCTCCGCCGCGTCTCCAGCCCTCGTCGGCGACCTGCCGGACCAGCAGCAGATCCTTGCCGGGCCACGCCTCCCTCCTTTCTTCCTTTTCTTTTCATCCTTCCGTCATTTTCGCCGCCCGACCTCCTGCTGCCGTGACCCCGGCAGCCCTACTCCTCCTCTATCCAACGCAGATGTGTATGCATATTTTTTCTTGTGACTGCGAGCAGATGCATGCATGTTTTTTAGCTGGTGCTCATTTTTTTAAGTTTTAGTTGAGGCTAATTGATTGCATGATACGTGCATGTTTGATGCATATGCCCTTTTTCTAACTGGAAGGCAGATACGTACATATACTTAAGTGCGCGTCTATTAAACAGCAGCCCTTGTTTAGTGCAGTGGCTAGCTTTCCAATATTTCTAGCGAGAGCCCCCGGGTTCGAGTCCTGGCGGTGCATTGTTCTTTTACAACGCGAGTTGCTGGATGTCAATGGGCTGACTTTATGCCTCGTATGTTTTTTCTGCATAAACCAATAGGTGCATGCACACGGCGTTCAAACTACAGGGACTTTGGAGAGCACGATCGAGGGGCCACATTTTCGTACGTTGAGCTATGTACATAATAACACATGAAATGTACATAATATTGACCATTAGAAATACGTAACCATACCGCGTCCGCTGCCAAGGTTAGTTTTTGCCTCCGAAAAACCCGGAGCCCCTCGGGTGGCGATTAAGGTTTGACGGTGGACACGGCGGCACATGTCGATTGTTCGGCGGGGCGAAGGAAATTATGATCGGAGGATGGCCTCATCCGCCGATCAAAGTAGGGAGCATGTGTCGTTGTCGCCTGAGGCGGCTAGGGCAAGGTTAGCGGAAGCCTTGGGAAAGCTGGAGATCTCGACAGAGGAGGCTACGCCGCTGGTGCTAGATGATCTGGAAGAGGGAGCGAAAGAGAAGTGGATGTTGGCTGGAAAGGTTCTTCGTCGGAATTTTGTTCACATCCAAACCATATCGAATGCCCTCCGGCTAGCATGGGGAAACCCTAAAGGTCTGTTCTTCAGATCGGTGGGGGATAACACGTTTGTGGCGGAGTTTGCTTCGCAGCGAGACAGGGATCGGGTGTGGGAGGGATCCCCATGGCATGTGAGCAAAAATGCTGTGGTGTTGTCAGAGTTTGAGGAAAGTATGAAGCCGCCTGAGTTACGGTTTGAGAAGATTCAGATGTGGGCAAGAGTTATGAATCTCCCTTTTCATCTAAGGGATAACAAGTGGGGAAAGGCAATAGCTGAACAGATTGACAAGAACGCAAGATTAGTCCAATTTGATCATGCGGCAAGCTTCCTAAGGGCAAGAGTTACAGTAGATGTTGAGAGGCCCTTGAGGAGATGGATCTGGATTGAATCAAAGAGGAGGAAGTGCATGGACAGGTATGACATTGAATATGAAAATGTGCCTCACTTCTGTTTTTCGTGTGGACGCGTAGGCCACTCGGATCTGTTTTGCCCAACGCCTGGAATGAGAGATGAAAATGGTGATCTGCCGTTTGGGAAAGGTTTACGTGTTGCGGATGAGCGTCGTAGGGCTACCTCAAGGAATAACACGTCGAAGGAACAACAGGGTACTCAACAGAGCAAGACGGATACCCGCAATTCGACGTCGGCTACTGATGCAGGAGCTGAGGTGAACTCCCCAGTTAAGGTGCACGTAACTCAAAACAAGAGAAAAGGGGGACCTCAGGTTTCGAAACAAGTCTATCGTAAAGTTGAGCTCCCTCTCCTGACGGACAAAGCGCATAAGGAAAGTGGTGTATCAGGTGCTCCAGAGGATGAGGGAGGCTTAGACATAAGTGCAGAAAGTGGAGATGGGGAAGTTCATGAACCAAAGAAAAAGAAGCCAACTCCCACAAGTTCGGAAACTTCGGGAGCGGCTACGAGTCAGCCCAGCCCAAGCCAATGAGTTGCTTAAGCTGGAACTGCCGGGGGCTTGGGAACCCCGGGCGGTTCGAGAGCTTCGCAGTATTGTGAAGCAAGAAAGTCCCGGTCTCCTGTTTGTTATGGAGACAAAGATCACTGCGGCCAGGGTGGAGAGTCTTCGGAACTCGCTGGGTTTTGAGGGATGTTTTGCAGTTAACAGTGTTTGTCTAAGTGGCAGGATTGGTATGTTCTGGGCGGCTGAGTTTGATGTGGAGTTGATGAATTACAGTGTCGGCCATATTGACATCATGGTGCGGAGGAAAGGTGATGCCAGAAAATGGCGGGTGATGGGTTTCTATGGAGCTCCAAGGGCTGAAGACAGACATCATAGTTGGAGATTCATGAGAACTCTGTATGCGATCCAGCATGAGGCTTGGATGTGCATTGGTGACTTTAATGAAAGATTAGTGGCAGAGGAACATGGACTCCTAGGTCGGAGTGGCAGATGCGAGATTTCGGTGAAGTGATGGATGATTGTGCTCTAGTCGACCTTGGCTGGGCTAGAACAGCATATATATGGGATAATAGGTAGGCTGGAGGATCAAATGTCAAAGCCCGACTTGACAGGGTGTTTGGAAATGCGGCTTTTATGAACATGTTTGACCACATAAAAGTCCGCCATATAGTAGCTACGGAGTCAGATCACTGTTTTGTGCTTGCTGATATTCGGGAGCGACAAAATTATGGGAGTACTCGAGGACCTAAGCACTTTAGATATGAAGATGTTTGGCAAATGCATGTCGACTATGATAAGCTGATACTCGATAGCTGGCAAAGAGGTGCTGGTCGACAGGATCTTCAAGGGATAACTCAAGCCCTTACTGCGCTGCAGGGTTTTCTGACAGTGTGGGGGCAAAGGAGTTCGGATCCCTTACGCGCAAAGTTCGTTAGCTCAGGGAAAAACTTGCATTGGTGAGGTGGAGGTCTGTTGGAAGGGGGCCGGCGAAAGAGGAAAATCAATCACAAAACAATTGCGACTCGCTCTAAAACAAGAGAAGATATGGATTCGTCAGAGATCCTGGGTCTCATGGCCTCGCGAGGGTGACAGAAATACGGGCTACTTCCATGCCTAAGCTGCCCAGCGAAAGCGCATGAATAAGATTGAAGGTCTTGAGCGGTCAGATGGCTCTGTGTGTGCAGATTCAGAGGAGGATCGGGCAGAAGTTCAGGCCTTCTATCAGGGGTTGTATACGTCTAGGGGCTTTCAGCCGATGGATGAACTGCTGCAAGGAGTACCGTCCCGGATCACGGAGGCGATGAATACGGAGCTACAGAAGCCATACACAGAAGATGAGGTTAGGCAAGCTCTGTTTCAGATGGCCCCGTCTAAAGCACCAGGAGTTGATGGGTTCACAGCGGGTTTCAATTAGAGACATTGGAAAATTCTGAAAGATGATATTGTCCCGGCTGTGCTTGGTTTTTTAAATGGCGGAGAACTTCCTGTGGGTTTTAATGATACGTCCATCACTTTGATCCCAAAAGTGAGGTTTCCCCACAAGATTTCACAGTAGCGTCCGATATCCTTATGTTCGGTTTTGTACAAAGTCGCTTCAAAAGCTATTGCAAATCGGATAAGAAGATGTTTTGATGAAATTATAGGGGAAGAGCAGAGTGCTTTTGTCCCTGGACGCTTGATCATCGACAATGTGCTGATTGCGCATGAATGTGTGTATGCAACGAGGAGGAGAAAAACAGGAGGCAATGTGGTTTGTGCAGTGAAACTTGACATGATGAAGGCATATGATAAGGTTGAATGGCATTATCTCGATGCTATCATGTTGAAGCTTGGTTTTGGGGCAGAGTTCGTTCGGTTGATACTAAAATCCATAGATTCTGTGCGGTTTGCGGTGCGTGTCAACGGAGAACTGCTGACTTTTTTCACCCCGTCGTGTGGGTTGCGACAAGGTGATCCCATATCGCCATACCTATTCTTGTTATGTGCGGAAGGCTTTACATCCCTCCTGAATTTGTACAGAGGATCTTATGTTGACAAAGGAATCAGAGTGAGTATTCGTTCGCCTTGGATAAATCATTTATTGTTTGCGGACGACAGCCTGATTTTCATGCAGGCGAGAACTCAAAGTGGGCTCCGGATCAATGAGATCTTGCGAATATATGAAGAATGATCGGGACAAACTGTAAACAAGGAGAAGAGTTCCATTTATTTCAGCCCGAACACTTCGGATCCGCTTCGGCAAGAATTGAAGCAAATTCTGAATATAAGTGTCGAAGCGTTTAATAAACAATATCTTGGTCTACCTACGGCTGTGGGTAGGATCACAAGCGGCACTTTTGATCATATTGGGTAACGAATCCGAAGCAAGCTCCAAGGTGGATCAGAAATAATGATTTCTTCCGCAGGCAGAGAGGTGCGGTTGAAAGCCATAGCTATGGCAATACCAACTTTCAATATGACATGCTTCAAGCTAACCAAGAATGTCTGCAAAAGTCTGGTATCGTACATGGCGAAGTACTGGTGGAGCTGTTCTTTGGAACGCCGATCTTTGCATTGGCTGTCGTGGGATGCGCTAGCACAACCAAAACTGAAGGGAGGGATGGGTTTCCGAGATCTGGAGATGTTTAACACTGCTCTTCTTGGCAAGCATGGATGGCGGTTGATCACGCATCCTAGCTCCCTCTGTTCACGTGTTCTGAAAGGATTTCCTTAATTATGTGATTTTATGCAAGCCACTATACCAAAACACTCCTCTGCCATTTGGCGAGCCATAATCCATGGTAGGATAGCTCTGCACTCCGGGCTGATCAAATGCATTGGAAGTGGCACTACTGTTAATATCTGGACGGACAAGTGGATTTCGAATACTATTATGATGTCACATGTTGCAAGGCTGGGGGCTGCCCAGATTAATACAGTGTTCGATATCATTGATGTTGAGAACTGGACGTGGAAATCTGAACTTATCAGAGAATCATTCATACCCCCGGATGCTGATGCAATCCTCAATATTCCTCTGAGAAGGGGAGGGGGTGATGACTTCATGGCTTGGGCTTCCGAGAAGACGGGGAATTATACTGTTAAATCAGCGTACCGATCTCTAATGATTCAGAACGAGCACAAAGCTCTAGAAGAAGGGACGATCACGGAAACTTCAGAGACAGAAAAACAGTTATTGTCTCGGCTCTGGAAGCTTAAAGTTTTACCCAAAGTGTGGGTGTTCTGGTGGCGATTGATGAGGGGGATCCTTCCTGTTGAGAGTACATTGAACTACCGACATATCTCAACAACCAGTAAATGCATAATCTATCTCGGTGAGAAGGAGGATCTGATGCATGCCCTGCTAAACTGTACCCATGCAAGGAGGTTCTGGGCGGAAGCGCCCATTTGCTTGGATGTAAAACGCCCAAATTTACATCCCCACACATGGATTAAGGACATATTATTTGATCCTATGTTTTCAGAGGCTGACCGGGCAAAGATGGTATTGATCATGTGGTCGATTTGGACTTCTAGGATAATATCACCCATGATAAGGGAAACTACGACCTGGTTCAGTCGTTGAAGCATATGCGGGAACACTTGGCATTGCTGGAATTGCCAAGGGAGCATGCCCGTACCTTGCCGGGGCATGGATGGTGACCACCTGATGTTGGGTGGATAAAAATTAATACTGATGGAAGCATAGCCATGGAAGCTCGCAGAGCTGGAGTTGGAGGGGTTGCTAGATCATCTACTGCCATGAATGCTGCTTGGTGCCAGCCGTATTCGGGTATCACCGACCCGCTCATCGCTGAAGCTATTGCAGTTCGTGACGGAGTCCTTTTTGCAAGGCTTCGAGGCTATGAGAAAGTCATTGTGGAGAAATATTGTATGGAGATCGTTGATCTCTGGAACTCGCGCTACGATCATCGAGCTGTGGTGGCGCCTATCTTGGCCGAAATCGGGGAGCACGCTTCTAGTTTTTCTGCTTTTTGTATTCAACATGTATCTAGATCAAAAAATTTCCCTGTGACAGCCTGGTTTTTGCCCTCCTTTATTTGCCTGATTTTTCATTTGAATTGATTTTGAAATTTGGAGTTTTTGAATCTTTTCATATGGACTTAAACACTTGGGTACCCTTGGCTTTCACCCAAGTGCATCATTTCCCTCCCTAACCATCATTCCCTCTCTGATTCTACCCAAAATAATATTTGGAATATTTTTCTTTAATGAAAAATATTCATTTTCCTCTCCAAAACCCTAGCTAGTTCAATGTGCTCCAAAGCAACCCCAATTTTTCTTGCCCACAAAAATCTGGCAAAATTCACAAATATTCTTTGAACCCTAGGGCACCTTCCTGAGAAAAAATATTGCACCACTTTTTGAAATATTTTTGCTACAAAAATTATTTTCTGTTCTGGACAGAAATGGTGGTTTCTACAGCAACTACCATTTTACTTGCTCCATTGTGCCTGATTTTTCTTGCGCATCATCACCTTAGTAGATGATTGCTAGCCTCCAAAGCATAGCCTCCAACTCCCAGCCATTTGACCTCAGTAACCTCTCAAAGTTACTGATCAGAAACTTACCAAGTGTGTGGAATCTTTTCTACTGCACCTGGAACCAAACCAAAGCGTGGTAACCTCTCAATCTACCATGAACAACAAGCCAGACATGATCTTTGGACGTTGGTCGGCCTGATGTCATAGTCCACGCGGTGACTTCGTTCGTCCAGGGGTGCTGGCATGCGTGTCGACGTGCTCTGAGTGCCGTCGAGCGCTCTTATTCGCGCGTGCTCGCTTCCCCGACTGCCGTAGCGCGCCAAACTTCGCCACCATCTTCGTCTCAACTCCATTAACTCCCCCTGGCACTCGCCGACGCTGGAGCTCGCCACAGCGAGCACGGGCGCGGTCCGGCCAACGTAACAGTGCGGTGCGCACTGTGCTCGTCGCCTTCCTCTCGATCCCGTGCTCGTCTCCGTTCGCCCACAGTCCCCGCGTGAGTTGCGTCACCTTCTCCCCCTCTCACTGATATCGCTCGTCGCCGTGCGCCGTGCCCAGGTGTCAACGGCGGAGCCCCGAACCCCCCCTCTCGGCTCGCCTATAAATGGAGCCACCCCCAGCCTCCTCGAGCACCATCCACCACTCCCACACACTCCACAAACTCGTAGATAGCAGTAGCCCGGCCGGGCAGGCCGCTGGCCGCCGTCTCCGAGCTCGAGCTCGCCGGCGATCCCCTCGGGTCATCGCGGTAGCTCCAGCCCCTCCCAGGCCTGGGCGACCCTTCCGGTGTTGGGGAACGTAGCAGAAATTGAAAATTTTCTACGCATCACCAAGATCAATCTATGGATTAACTAGCAACGAGAGAGAGGGGAGTGCATCTTCATACCCTTGAAGATCGTGATGCGGAAGCGTTGCAAGAACGCGGTCGGTGGAGTCGTACACGAAGCGATTCAGATCGCGGCCGAATCCGATCTAAGCACCGAACAACGGTGCCTCCGCGTTCAACACACATGCAGCCCGGTGACGTCTCCCGCGCCTTGATCCAGCTAGGGAGAGGGAGAGGTTGGGGAAGACTCCGTCCAGCAGCAGCACGACGGCGTGGTGGTGGTGGAGGAGCGTGGCACTCTAGCAGGGCTTCGCCAAGCACTGCGAGAGACGAGGAGGGAGAGGGGTAGGGCTGCGCCAAGAGAGAGGGAGACTCGTGTCTTCTGCAGCCCCAAAACCCCCACTATTTATAGGAGGACGGGAGGAGGGTGCGCCCCCTCTAGGGTTCCCACCCCTAGGGGTGGCGGCCAGCCCTAGATTGGATGGAGGGGTCGGCCAAGAGGGGGAGAGAGGGGGCGCGCCCTAGGGTGGGCCTTAGGCCCATCTGCGCCTAGGGTTTCCCCCTTTCCCTTCCGGGGCTGGTGGCCCCTCCCGGTGGACCCCCGGAACCCTCCGGTGGTCCCGGTACATTACCGGTGACGCCCGAAACTCTTCCGGTGGCCAAAACCTCACTTCCTATATATTATTCTTTACCTCCGGACCATTCCGGAACTCCTTGTGACATCCGGGATCTCATCCGGGACTCCGAACAACATTCAGTAACCACGTATATCTATTCCCTATAACCCTAGCGTCATCGAACCTTAAGTGTGTAGACCCTACGGGTTCGGGAACCATGCAGACATGACCGAGACGTTCTCCGGCCAATAACCAACAGCGGGATCTGGATACCCATGTTGGCTCCCACATGTTCCACGATGATCTCATCGGATGAACCACGATGTCGGGGATTCAATCAATCCCGTATACAATTCCCTTTGTCAATCGATATGTTACTTGCCCGAGATTCGATCGCCGGTATCCCAATACCTCGTTCAATCTCGTTACCGGCAAGTCACTTTACTCGTTCCGTAATGCATGATCCCGTGACTAACTACTTAGTCACATTGAGCTCATTATGATGATGCATTACCGAGTGGGCCCAGAGATACCTCTCCGTCATACGGAGTGACAAATCCCAGTCTCGATTCGTACCAACCTAACAGACACTTTCGGAGATACCTGTAGTGTACCTTTATAGCCACCCAGTTACGTTGTGGCGTTTGGTACACCCAAAGCATTCCTATGGTATCCGGGAGTTGCACAATCTCATGGTCTAAGGAAATGATACTTGACATTAGAAAAGCTCTTAGCAAACGAACTACACGATCTTGTGCTATGCTTAGGATTGGGTCTTGTCCATCACATCATTCTCCTAATGATGTGATCCCGTTATCAATGACATCCAATGTCCATGGTCAGGAAACCATAACCATCTATTGATCAACGAGCTAGTCAACTAGAGGCTTACTAGGGACATGTTGTGGTCTATGTATTCACACATGTATTACGGTTTCCAGTTAATACAATTATAGCATGAACAATAGAGACAATTATCATGAACAAGGAAATACAATAATAACCATTTTATTATTGCCTCTAGGGCATATTTCCAACAGTCTCCCACTTGCACTAGAGTCAATAATCTAGTTCACATCACTATGTGATTGTAATGAATCTAACACCCATGGGGTTTGTTCATATCTCGCTTGTGAGAGAGGTTTTTAGTCAACGGGTCTGAACCTTCCAGATCCGTGTGTGCTTTACAAATCTCTATGTCATCTTGTAGATGCAGCTAGCACGCGCTACTTGGAGCTATTCCCAATAACTGCTCTACTATACGAATCTGGATTACTACTCAGAGTCATCCGAATTAGTGTCAAAGTTTGCATCGACGTAACCCTTTACGACGAACTCTTTTACCACCTCCATAATCGAGAAAATTCCTTAGTCCACTAGTTACTAAGGATAAGTTCGACCGCTGTCATGTGATCCATTCCTGGATCACTCTTGTACCGTATTGATCAAATCATTGATGCTACGGCGGGTTGTGAGCGCTTAAGTTTCTTGGATGCTTATTCTGGATACCATCAGATTAAAATGGCATTTAAAGACCAGGAGAAAACAGCGTTCATCACTCCCTTTGGAGCCTTCTGTTATGTGTCTATGCCTTTTGGGCTCAAGAGTGCATAGGCGACTTATCAGCGTTGCGTACAGAACTGTCTTCATAACCAGATTGGGCGCAATGTTCATGCCTATGTGGATGATATTGTGGTTAAGTCCAGAGAGAAGGAAACCTTGATAGATGATCTGAGAGAAACCTTTGATAATCTCCGGGTCTACAAGATGATGCTTAACCCGGCCAAGTGTGTTTTTGGTGTTCCCGCAGGCAAGCTCTTGGGTTTTCTGGTTTCTCATAGAGGCATTGAAGCTAACCCGGAGAAGATCAAGGCGATCACCTCTCTGGCTAAGCCGGCGTGTATAAATGACGTCCAGCGCCTGGCGGGTCGTATCGCTGCTTTAAGCCGGTTTAAAAGTCGTTTGGGTGAAAAGGCCATGACGTTGTACCAGTTGATGAAGAAAACTGATGACTTTATTTGGAATGATGCTGCTAATGTTGCTTTTGAGGATTTGAAGAGACAGCTAGCTGAGCCCCCGGTCCTTGCTGCTCCGGTTGATAAGGAGCCCTTATTATTGTATGTAGCTGCTAACACACGAGCCGTCAGCGTGGCTGTGGTGGTGGAGCGCAAGGAAGAGGGTAAAGAGTATCCGGTTCAGCGGCCGGTTTACTACGTCAGCGAAGTGCTCATAGAGTCCAAACAGCAGTATCCACATTGGCAGAAGCTTGTTTATGGTATATTCATGGCAAGCCGGAAGCTTAAGCACTATTTTCAGGGTCACCCTATCACTGTGGTTAGTTCTGCCCCCCTTGGAGATATCATTTAAAACAGAGAGGCCACAGGGAGAGTGGCTAAGTGGGCTATAGAACTTGGGCCTCATGGTCTAAAATACGTGCCACACACTGCTGTTAAATCTCAAGCTTTGGTGGATTTCATCAACGATTGGACAGAGCTACAGGTGCCTGAAGAAAAGCCGGACAATACATATTGGACTATTCACTTTGATGGGTCTAGGCAATTGGAGGGCTCGGGGGCTGGAATTGTATTGGCTTCCCCTAAAGGTGACAAGTTTCATTATGTGCTACGGTTGATGTTTCCTTGTACTAACAATGCGGCTGAGTACGAGGCCTTGCTCCATGGTCTTCGGATGGCTAAGGAGATGAGCTTGAGCCGGGTAAGATGCTTTGGTGACTCAGACTTAGTGGCTCAACAAGTATCAGGCAAGTGGGACTCCAAGGACCCTCTCATGGCGGCTTATCGCCATGAAGTTGATGCCATTGCTGGACACTTTCAAGGTTACCAAGTAGAGCACATTGATCGCAGGAAGAACGAGGCAGCTGATGCATTAAGCCGGCTGGGCTCTCAGCGAAAACCGGTGCCGCCTAATACTTTCTTGGACATCCTGCATAACCCTTCTGCTATGGTACCTACAGAGGGAGACTTGGCTGTCCCTGACCCGGAGGCACAGTTGGTGGCGGCTCTCCACATCACCCCAGACTGGACAGTGCCCTACTTAGCTTACATGACCCGGGGAGATTTGCCTGAGGACGAAACTTTGGCCAGACAAATAACCCGGCGGTCTAAGTCAATGGTCATTATTAATGGGGAGTTGCATTGTCACAGTGTTACTGGAACGTTCCAGCGTTGTGTTTCCCTTGAGGAGGGTCAAGAAATCTTACGTGAGATTCACGAAGGGGATTGTGGCCATCACGCCGGCTCAAAATCCCTTGTGGCCAAGGCTTTTCGTCATGGTTTCTACTGGCTGACAGCTCATGCTGATGCGGAGGACTTGGTCAGTAAATGTGACGGCTGTCAGAGGTTCTCACGACGGGCTCACGTACCGGCTCAGGAGCTGAGGATGATTCCAATTACCTGGCCATTTGCGGTCTGGGGGCTTGATATGGTCGGGCCTTTTAAGAGGTCTAAGGATAAGAAGACCCACCTCTTGGTGGCGGTTGATAAGTTCACAAAGTGGGTTGAGGCAGAGCCAGTTAGCAAGTGTGACGCGGCCACTGCGGTTCAGTTCATGAAAAGGGTGATATTTTGCTTTGGTTTTCCACACAGCATCATAACTTACAATGGTACCAATCTGTCTAAAGGCGCCATGGAGGAGTTTTGTCAACGAGAGCATATTCGGCTTGATGTTTCATCAGTGGCTCACCCTCAATCCAATGGTCAAGCTGAGCGAGCTAATCAGGAGATTCTGAAAGGCATCAAGCCCCGGCTTTTGGTCCCTTTGCAACGGACGCCGGGTTGTTGGGTGGAGGAGTTACCCTCCGTGTTATGGAGCATTAATACTACTCCTAACAGATCTACGGGTTACACGCCTTTCTTCATGGTTTACGGAGCAGAAGCAGTCCTCCCTAGCGACATCCGTCATGACTCACCTCGAGTGGCGGCTTATGTTGAGGCGGATAATGAGCAGGCACGCCAAGATGCTCTTGACTTGTTGGACGAGCAGCGTGATGTGGCAGCAGCTCGTTCGGCGATTTACCAACAAGACCTGCGCCGTTATCACAGCCGCCGGGTTAAGTCCCGGGTCTTCCAGGAAGGTGATCTGGTGCTCCGGCTCATCCAAGATCAAGCAGACGTGCAGAAGTTATCCCCGCCTTGGGAAGGGCCCTTTGTGGTCAGCAAAAATTTGCACAACGGGTCGTACTACCTCATCAACATTCGGGAGCACAAAGATTCACGCAAGTCGGAGGAAGAGACCCGTCGGCCGTGGAACATAGCTCAGCTTCGGCCTTATTACACTTGAGCCACCAGCTCTCATAATGTACATATTTCTATAGCCATGTATATATTATGATAAGTAATAAAGCAGGACCTCTGTCCTTTTTCTCCTCCAAAGGTAAATGACAAGATCACATGGTAACTTGGAGGTGGATCCGGCTTACGATCGTATTCGAATCTAGCCGTTAACAATATAATCACTTGGGGGCTTCCTGTTCAAACATAGGCCGTATTCGAACCAAAGAGAACATAGCTGTCGATACCCACTTGATTGGCACACTGCCGAGCTCATCGGGGAGTTTCCTTGGTCATATTTGAATCATAGCTTAACCCCCTTTGGGAACCGACATGGATCGTATTCGAATCAGTGTCGTTAAACAACTTTTAAAGTCATTTGGGGGCTTCCTGTTCAAACATGGGTCATATTCGAACCAAAGAGAACATAGCTGTCGGTACCCTCTTGATCGGCATCGCCAAACCCACTGGGGGCTATATGATCGCATTCGAATCTTAGCTTAACCCCTTTGGGACGGGTCTCTGGTCGTATTCGAACCGGAAGCCCCTAAGTTTTGATTTTCTGATTTGCAACAAGTTCTTCTGGTTGCATCAACAGTATGCACGGCGGTTCTTACTCCACCGACATAACTTTGACTCACAGCGTTAGTCGCACACAATAAGCATTATCAAAACTGATAAACCGGAGTTGAGGTACCAACCTTATTATCTGGGTTACATAAACCGGAAGTATACTTGAAGGCCTGTAAGTATGCTATTATGGTTACATCAAGGATATAATTGAGGGCCAGTCTTTGGTGACTTGGCTTTATATTCCGGGTTATATGTATAAGTTATATAATTCTCAGTGCGGTAAGCCGCCTAGAGACTTGTGACTTGTTTTCTATGCAGGATGGTTAAAGGTAGCTATTCGAGCTTAAGGAAAATAAATGATCAATTATGACCCGGAGGAATATCAGGAAGCAACTTCAATGGAGTTAATCATTCAACATGCGCACGATGGCGCGACAAAGTTAAAATGTTTGTCCTACTCTATTACAAGACTCCCCGAGTCCAAAAGGTGAGGCATTGTTTTACAGGCATAACCACGGGTCGCCTAAGAGTTAAGATGCTTGCTGGTCGAAGCTTCTGGTTCATCCCTCTCCGCTCCTCCGGCTGTTCCTATGACCTGGAAGGTTGACGATTTCCAATCAATGCCGCTTAAAGCTTCAAATTGAGCCGCCTCGTCAATTAACCCGGCCGGGTCAACTTCTGGGGCGAAGGTATGCTTACGAGTCGGAGGGATCAAGCTGATTGCTTCGTAGTGTGGAGTGGGGATCCTCTGATTCTCCGAGTCATAACCCGGCTGATACTCGGTAAGATCGGTGTCGTTCCCAATCAAGGTAGCCACCGGGCGCACGCTCTTCACACAGGCAGCAAAGTCTTGTTGATCGAAGGGTGTACCGTCTTCCTTCAGACTGGGGTATCCAAGTGCAATCTCCGCCAGGTCTAGCTCTGGTAGGAAGGCTTTAGCCCGGCTCAGAGCAGCTATGGCTCCGGCTCTTGCAGAGGCCCGTCGCAGCTCTTGGAAACGCTGAGGAAGAATGGCCAGCCGGCGAAGTACGTCCGCCAGGTGAGTCGGAACCTCATTGGACAGGGCCACAACGGCCAAGGCGCGCTGTGACCCGGTGTAGAGTTGTTCCACCAAAGTGTACACGGCCTTTAGCTTGGTCAACACATTTTGGTTGAGGTTGGCGCTTCTGGGACCTGTTTTACAACGTCAGGTAAGCCGCTAGCAATGATGGGAATTATGAGACATAAAGACTGTAAACTTGTTCCAAGCATGCAGAATGACTTACCGAAGATTGCGGCGACCATCTGTGACACATGGCGCTTTAAGCCGGAGAGTTCGGCGGTTCTCTCCGTCAGAGCCGCCTCCGCCTGTTCGGCCCGGCTTACCAGAGCAGCCTTCTCTTCGGCCCAAGTCTTCCTTTCAGTTTCAAACTTCTTCTTGAGCTTCTCTTGTGCAGCAACACTGAATGCGAATTTGGCGTTGGCCTTCCGGGTCTCAGTCTCCCGAGTCTTCATGCGGTTCTTCAGTTCAGAGAGTTCAGCTTCAAATTTTTTGCCAGCGGCCTGTACAAATTCCGGGTTATAGTATGAGTGGTTGTTATGCAATCTTAAAGTCCCAAGCACTTTCCAAGCAAAGACACTTGGCACTTGGGGGCTAATGTATGCTGAATGGTTCTATCTACAAATTGCTGGTTCATGAAAGTAAGCCGGAAGTTATGTCTACAACATATTCTATCATAAGTAGTAGACTTGGGGGCTAAGATGACTATGCAGTAAGCAAGAGAGTGGTACCTCAGACTTCTGCTGTATCTGCTTCACCATGTCAATCTCCAGGTCTCGGCTGTTGTGCACCTGATTGACATAGCCGGAGATGATCTCTCCAATGCTCAAGTTAGCATAGTTGGTGATGTCCAGCTTGGCCTTGCGGCGCTCTAGCAACTCTTCCTTGGCAGAGCATTTAGCCAGCGCGGTGGGTCTCCCCGGCTCGACAAACTCCGTCCGGGTGATTACCACGTCCGGGTCATCGGCCGGCTGAGCCGGGCTGGAGATCTCCGGGTTAGCAGAAGTCTCTGTGATTGGCTCGTCGGTTGGAGCGGTGGCTTCAGGAGCAGAGGCAGCGGGCGGCTCTTGAGCTAAAGCCTCCGGTTCAGTCAGGACCGGCTCTTCGACCAGCTTATTCTTCTTCGCTCTCTTACTGAGCTTTGCTTGAGCACTGAAAGGACAAAAGGTTAGTACAAAAGCATGAGTAAGATAAGTACAACATAAGATGATCATCATTACCCGGGTGCGGTCTTGAAAGCCGGCAGGGTAGATTGCATAGAATCACCAGAGGAAGGTGAAGTTTCCTGATAATTGGAATCAGACGAATTGAGCGGTTGACGAGTGACACCCGCTAAAGGATGACAAGGGTATAAGTTGGAGGTAACCTCAGTCCGGCGCTTTCTTGATGCCTCGGGTAAGCCGGAGGAGAGGTCTGCATCCTTGCTGGCCCGGGTTTGCCTCCGGCTCTCATGAATCTGTTGCTTCAAAAGAAATTGAGGATCTTGATAAGCTAAAGGATGCGAAAAGCTTACTTTCCGGGTTACTCTTCGGACTTTCAGCCTTGGCAAGGGGTCCGAGTCGGAGGAAAGTATAGTTACCTCTTCAGTTACCGAGTTACTCGCTCCGGTGTCATCCTGTGGATAATCAAGTTAATAAGATGGTCAAAAGACAGATGAAAAGCGGAAACAATAGAAGAGTCTAAGGGGTTAAGGATTACCTCTGACTCGGAGCTATCATCCAGCTGAAGCAGCTCTGAGGCGGTAGGCTTGCTTCCCTTTTTTCGGGGAGCGGCTCTCCTGGCGGCTTTCTTAGCCTTTCTGGCTTTTTTAGCCGCCTCATGGTCATACTTGACCTTCCAGAACTTATCATCAGCCTGAAAAATACAATGAAGACTTCTTAAGGTTCAGATAAAAACTATTTAAGGAGAAAATAAGGTGTTCAAATCAGTGGCTTACCGCTGGGGCTGGGTTAGTCTTGCAGAAGGGGCTTAAGCCGGTCCTCCCGCAGTCTGTCAAGCTCTGATTCAAGAGGGACTTGGTCATGTCGTCAACAACGTCTTCAGGTAGATCGTTGCGGCTGTGTCGCAGAGGGTCATCTTTCCGGCCCGTGTAATCACACATTAAGCCGGGGCGGCGGCTCAAGGGGATCACCCGCCAAGAAATCCAAACCCGGACCAGATCAATGCCGTTGAGGCCGTTTCCCAGGAGAGCCTTGATCTTATTGATGGTGGGGATCAGAGGTTGACGCTCGGCTTGAGTTAGCTTATCCGGCAGGGGGTGACTTGGCTCCAGACGCAGGGCACGAAAGCCGGGCAGAGGGCTCTCGTCAGCCGGTGAAGTATCCTGGCAGTAGAACCACGTCTGGTTCCAGTCCTTTGGATGGCTTGGTGGCTCAGCATAAGGAAAGAGGCAGTCTCTCCGGCGTTGAATGGAGATTCCACCAAGTTCCAGGCTTGGCCCGTTGGCGCACTCATTCTGGCGGTTCAGATAAAATAGCTCTCTAAAGAGCAGCAGGCTGGGCTCTTCTCCAAGATAGACTTCGCAGAATACTTGAAAGTTGCAAATATTTGACACGGAATTGGGTCCTATGTCTTGCGGCCGCAGATCAAAGAAATTCAGCACATCTCTAAAGAATTTTGAGCCGGGCGGTGCGAAGCCTCGGCTCATGTGATCAGCAAATATCACCACGTCACCATCCCTTGGTTGCGGTCTCTCCTCCGATGGGTCAGGGGCACGATAAGACATGATTTCCTTCTTGGGCAAGTAACCCGTCTTTACGAAATCAGCTAGAGTGTCGTCGGTGACATTGGATCTCATCCAGTTGCACGTGCTAGAGGAAGAACAGTGGAACCCTAATGCGGATCTACGGTGGAGAGGTGCAGGGACTTACAGGTGCGGAGTTAAGGCGGGGGTTCGTCGCGTTTCTCTGGTCACGTCAGGTTGATGCAGCGGCCTGAGTTGGTGAAGATGAGGAAACCCGCGGCGGCGGCGGCAGAGCTCAGGCGGCAGCAGAGTGGCGAGAGGAGGAAGAAGATGGAGGCGACGAGTGACTGGAGGCTCATGGGCCGGGCTATTTATAAGGTGAAGCCCATAAGTGGGCGCGAGAAACGAGGAGGTCACGGCGTGATTATCTCGCCAGAGAAGCGCCTCGATTTTCGGGATGACCATTAAAGATAAGATCCGTTGGGATTCAACGGAATAAAGAAATGAACTTAATGGAAGATGACGTCATGGCGGGTTATCAAGAATCCAGAAGATGACGTCACGGCGGGTTAAAACCTTCGCACAGATGTAAGCCGGAAAATTTTCTTTCAAGGGGATTGAAGATTGACATGAACCGGTTCAAATCAATTTGGGCCTAATGTTGAGGATATAACCATTAGAGTCACCTGCCCAGGAGGGGCCGGGTTACTCATAATGGTCATCACGCGAAGCCCATCACCAAGCTTGAAGACGGCGGGCCAAAGATGGGCTTAAGACCTAGAGATGGCTTAAGGCCCGTAGTTACAAACCGCCGTCATGACAAGACTTGTAGTGTAAGGCAAGAATAGTTAGGAGTCCGAGCCGGACACTGTTATGAGCCGGCCGGGACTCTGAGAGCCGCTGGGCGTCAACCTCCCTATATAAAGGGACGACCCGGCGGCGGTTCAGGGACAAGTAAGATCAGATCGATAACCAGACAGGGCGGTTTAGCTCCTGGTCGTCGAAACCTCAAGTAATACAACCTCAACTGGACATAGGCTTTTACCTTCACCGTAAGGGGCCGAACCAGTATAACCCTCGTGTTCCTTGTCCCGTTAACCCCTTTAAGCTTCCTAGCTGCGATGGCTCCACGACTAAGTCCTAGCTCAAGGACATCTGCCGTGACAATTCCACGACAACAGGGGTGTCCCAACTTAGCACATTATAAGCTCTCACGGTCAACGAAGGATAAACCTTATCCCGGGAAGACCCGATCAGTCTCCGAATCCCGGTTTACAAGACATTTCGACAATGGTAAAACAAGACCAGCAAGACCACCCGCCGTGCCGACAAAACCCGATAGGAGCTGCACATATCTCATTCTCAGGGCACACCGGATGAGACAGGCTACGAGTAAAACCCGCCCTCAAGTTTCCCCGAGGTGGCCCCGCAGGCGGCTCGGTTTGGACCAACACTCGAAGGAGCACTGGCCCGGGGGGGGGGGGGGTTAAAATAAAGATGACCCTCGGGCTCGCGAAAACCCAAGGGAAAAAGGCTTAGGTAGGCAAATGGTAAAACCAAGGTTGGGCCTTGCTGGAGGTGTTTTATTCAAGGCGAACTGTCCAGGGGGTCCCATAAATCACCCAACCGCGTTAGGAACGCAAACTCAAGGAACATAATACCGGTATGACGGAAACTAGGGCGGCAAGAGTGGAACAAAACACCAGGCATGGACTTAAACGAGCATGGCACAATGGAACAAAATGAAGAGCATCTCGAGATGAACATTTCGATATATCATGCACGCAAAATGGAGCAGTATGCGATGAGATATGATGCAATGAACATGAGCACATAATGCAATATCCTCGGGACTTGGCAGAAAACAAGGGGGGGGGGGAAGTCAACCTCTCCAGATCGGATCGGACACGGAAGCCGAGGCGGTCGGGATTCCTGCCAGAGATCGAGCGCGCGGCGACCGGAGATGAAGGAGAGGCGACGGGGCCGGAGCGGAGAGGGAGGAGACCTCGCCGGAGATGGCGTGGTGGAGGCGGCGGGGTTGGTGACGGCGCGGTGGTCGGCGGAGTCGAGGCAGCGGCGAACGGCGCGACGACGGCGGGGTCGGCGACGGCAGCTCGGGGCGCGGCGCCGGCGGAGGAGTGGGAGGACGAGGGCGGCGGCGCGGGGCGCGGGAGCTTCGGGCGCGTGCGCGACGGTCGGGCTCCGCGGGCCAGACGCGGGCCTCGCAGGCCGGCGGCGGTGGGGCGGCGGCGGAGACACGTGTCGCGCCCCGATTGGTCGGGCGCGGCAGCAGGATTCGTCCGGCGCGCGGAGGGAGCGGGGCTAGGGCTTTCGGGACCCGGGATTTCGGAGGGGATCACATACTTATAGGTAGAGGGAGCTAGGAGGCTCCAAATGGAGTGCGGTTTGCGCCCACACGATCGTGATCGAACGACCGAGAGCATGGAAGGGTGTTAGATGGGTTATTTGACTGATTGGAGGGGGGTTTTGCTGCAACACACAAAAATCCTTTGCGGTTACCCGGTTAACCGTTGGAGCACCAATCGACCTCCAAATGGAACGAAACTTGACAGGTGGTCTACCGGTGGTATACCAAGGCCACTTGGCAAGCCTCGGTCCATTCCGAGAACGTTTAACACCCGCTCATGAAAAGAAATAAGAGGGGTGCGCCGGTGTACGTGGGAGTGTCGGATTGCAAAACGGACAACGGGGAAAATGCTCGGATGCATAAGACGAACACGTATGCAAATGAGATGCACATGATGACATGATATGAGATGCATAACATGAACAAAATGCAAAACGAAAAATGAAACCCGACCACGAAGGGAATATCATAACACATAGCCGAAAATGGCAAGAGTTGGAGTTACAAATTTGGAAAGTTACATCCGGGGTGTTACAACACTCCACCACTACGAGAGGATCTCGTCCCGAGATCTAGGACTGAAAGAACTCTGGATATTCGGAACGGAGGTGGTCCTCGCGTTCCCAGGTGGCTTCTTGGTCGGAATGGTGCGACCACTTCACTTTCAGGAATTTGATTGACTTGTTGCGAGTCTTGCGCTCAGTTTCTTCAAGAATAGCAACGGGGTGCTCATGATAAGACATATCTTCTTGGAGGTCAATCTCTTCGAAGTTGATGGTGCGCTCAGGCGTCTTGAAGCACTTGCGAAGCTGATACACGTGGAACACATCGTGCACGTTCGCGAAGTTGGAGGGAAGCTCAAGTTGATAGGCTAGGTCGCCTCTTTTGCCAATGATCTTGAAAGGACCCACGTATCTAGGGGCAAGCTTCCCTTTGATACCGAAGCGATGAGTGCCTTTCATTGGAGAGACGCGGAGGTAGACATGGTCTCCGATCTCGAAAGCCATGTCACGGTGCTTACTATCATAGTAACTCTTCTGGCGCGATTGCGCGGCTTTGAGATTTTCACGGATGACTTTACACATTTCTTCAGCCTCTGTGATTAAGTCATTGCCAAGAAGTTGGGGTTCACCAGTCTCTGACCAACTGAGAGGAGTATGGCACTTTCTGCCATATAGAATGTCGAATGGGGCCTTGCCCGAACTCGCTTGGAAGGTGTTGTTGTAGGAGAATTCGGCATATGGAAGACAATCTTCCCATTTAATGCCAAAGGAAATGACACAAGCCCTGAGCATATCTTCAAGGATTTGATTGACTCGCTCGACTTGGCCACTAGTTTGAGGATGGAAAGCTGTGCTGAAGCGAATGTTGGTGCCCATGGCCTTCTGGATGGAGTCTCGGAACTTAGAAGTGAAAATGCTTCCACGATCTGAAGATATCAATTGTGGAATGTCGTGCAAGGAGACAATCCTGGAGGTGTATAGCTCTGCCAACTGAGCTGCTGTGATAGATTCTTTGATTGGAAGGAAATGAGCCACTTTAGTAAGCTTGTCAATGACAACGAAGATAGCATCATTTCCGCGCTTGGACTTTGGAAATCCAGTGACGAAGTCCATTTCGATATGATCAAACTTCCATTATGGGATAGCAAGAGGTTGGAGGAGACCAGCTGGTCGTTGGTGTTCTGCTTTCACCCTTCGACAGACATCACATTCATTCACGAATTTAGCGATTTCTCGCTTCATTCGAGTCCACCAATACGACTGCTTGAGGTCATGGTACATCTTCGTACTTCCAGGATGAATGGAAAGAAGAGAATTGTGTGCCTCGTTCATAATGACTTTCCTTAGATCACCTTTAGGAACCACAATCCGGTCCTCGAAGAATAAAGTGTCTTTGTCATCAATGCGATAGCACTTGTATTTGGAAAGACCCTTGTCGATACCACGTTTCACCTTCTTCACCATGGTATCCAGGAGTTGTGCCTCACGAATTTGATCTTCCAAAGTAAGAGAGACTATGAGGTTGGCAAGAAAGCCTTGAGGAACAACTTGGAGATTCAGCTTGCGGAAAGCTTCACAAAGATCCGGTTGAAATGGCTTGAGGATTAAGCTGTTGCAATAAGCCTTCCTGCTCAAAGCATCTGCAATGACATTGGCCTTGCCTGGAGTATATTCAATACTCGGATTGTACTCTTGAATCATTTCGACCCATCGAGTTTGTCTGAGATTGAGGTTTGGCTGAGTGAAGATGTACTTGAGACTCTTGTGATCGGTGAATATGTCCACTTTTCTTCCCAACAAGAGATGTCTCCATGTTATTAATGCATGGTCAACTGCCGCCAACTCAAGACCGTGAGTGGGGTAGTTCTTTTCGTTGGGCTTCAACTAACGAGAGGTATAGGCCACAACTTTCTTCTCTTGCATTAACACAGCACCGAGACCTTGAAGAGAAGCATCACAGAAAACTTCGAATGGCTTGGATTCGTCAGGAGGAGTTAAGACAGGAGCTGTGACGAGTTTCTCTTTGAGAGTTTTGAAAGCAACGTCACACTCAGGAGTCCAGACATACTTCACATGCTTCTGGAGGAGGTTGGAAAGAGGCTTTGCAATCTTAGAGAAATTCTCAACGAATCTTCGGCAATAGCTTGCAAGACTCAGAAAGCTGCGAAGCTGCTTGACATTCTGAGGAGGTTCCCAATTCACAATTGCGGACACCTTCTCGGGATTAACAGCGATGCCCTTGGCGGAGATGATATGACCAAGGTAAAGAACTTCATCAAGCCAAAACTCACATTTAGAAAACTTCGCATAGAATTGATACTCTCTGAGCTTGTCGAGCACCAATCGCAAATTTTGGCATGATCCTTCTTATTCTTGGAGAAGACCAAGATATCATCGAGATACACCAGGACGAATTCATTGGTATAGGGGTTGAAGATGAAATTCATCATTCGAGAGAATGTTGGAGGAGCATTGACAAGGCCGAAAGACATGACAGTATATTCATAAGAACCAAAGCTTGTTCTAAATGCTGTCTTGGGAATATCTTCTTCATGAATGCGAATCTGATGATAACCCATTCGAAGGTCAAGCTTGGAGAATACTTTAGCACCTTTAAGTTGCTCGAATAGCTCATTGATGTTGGGAAGTGGATACTGTTCTTAATTGTCTTCTTGTTCAATGGACGGTAGTCGACACAGAGTCGGTCCGTGCCATCCTTCTTCTGGACAAAAAGAACACCACAACCCCATGGAGATGAACTCGGTCTGATCAAACCCAGACGCTCTTGTTCATCGAGCTGTTTCTTCAATTCCTTCAGCTCCTTGGGTCCAAGCTTGTAAAGACGCTTGCAAACGGGTTTCGTGCCAGGCTCAAGATCGATAACGAACTCAACTGGCCGGTGCGTAGGCATACCCGGAAGCTCTTCTGGAAAGACATCTTGGTACTCACAAACGACTGGAATTTGAGAAATAGCATCCAACTCGCCTTTCTCATTGAGAGAAAACAACCGAATGGTCTCGTCACGAGCGGCATAGAGGATAACATCCTTAGAAGAGTGTGTCAATTGAATTTCCCTGGCGGCACAATCAAGTTGAGCCTTGTGCTTAGAAAGCCAGTCCATCCCGAGAATTAGATCAATATCCGAGTCACCAAGGACAATTGGTTTAGACAGAAATTTATAGTCGCCCATCTTGATACTGACATTCGGAACCAACATGGTAGATCTCAAACGCTTAGCCAGAGAAATAACTTGCATTGCTCTAGGTAATTCCTCTGTGTCAAAATTGTGCTTCGATGCAAAAGGATATGACATGAAAGAATGCGATGCACCGGTATCAAATAAGACTTTTGCAGGAATATCATTAACTGAGAGATTACCCATTATCACATCAGTAGATTCCTCCGCTTGAGTTGCATTCATCATGTTCACCTTTGCAGACTTGGGATTATGCTTGACCACTGCATTGC
Source organism: Aegilops tauschii subsp. strangulata (assembly GCF_002575655.3). Lineage (NCBI taxonomy): Eukaryota > Viridiplantae > Streptophyta > Magnoliopsida > Poales > Poaceae > Aegilops > Aegilops tauschii. The sequence continues at coordinate 376,658,984 of NC_053039.3, forward strand.
TGGAAGATCTCACAGGAGGAGGAGGCGGAAGGCGCCTTTGGTTGAAGCACTTGTTAGCATAGTGACCTTTCTGCTGACACTTGTTGCAAGTCACCTCTGAGAGTGGACGGTGATAAGGAGCATTCGACTTTGGAGCTTTATTCTGAGATTTGTTCTGATAGCCAGGGTTGGGTGGGTGGGAAGATCCATGGCCACCTTTGCTCTTCTGCTAGAAAGGCTGACGAAACGGAGGAGGAGGAGGCAACCAGAACTTCTATTGCTTAGCAGCCACTAGTGAGGAAGAAGAAGACTGAACTGCGTCCCTGACTCTCTTCTTAGAAGCCTCACACTTGAGCTGAGCAGCCTCTTGCTTCAGTGCCATATTGTAGAAATCATCATACTTGGTCGGCTCAAAAAGCACGAGAGGTAATTGCAGATCTTCTCTAAGGCCAACTCTGAATTGATAGATCATGCTCTTCTCATCAGGAACGTCTTGCTTAGCGAAGCGAGCGAGTTTCTGAAACTGAGTATTGTATTGATACACGGACATGCTGCCTTGCTTGAGATTGCGGAACTCCTCACGCTTGCTCTCAACAACACTTTGTGGAATGTGGTGAGCTTTGAAGTCTCGGCGGAAATCATCCCAGGTAATCACACGACCTCCTCTGGAATCTTTGTATTGTTGATACCACTCGGCAACTTGATCCTTGAGTTGAAAAGAAGAGAACTTGACAAAGTCCTCAGGCCTGACATTGCTACATTCAAAATGCTTGTTGATGTCCACGAGCCAATCGTCGGCGTCTATGGCCTCGGCACAGTAGCTGAAAGACTTCGGCTGATTTGCGAGGAACTGGTTGAGGGTAGCGAAGTGAGGCTGATTGTTGCCTTGGCCTTGATTTCCTTGATTGTCTTGCCCTTGGGTGCGTTCTTGCAAGAGTTGCAAAATCATCTGAGCATTGGCGTGGGTGGCTGCCATGATAGCTTGCCATGCCTCTGGAGGCGGAGGTGGTGGCGGAGGGTTCGCCTGACTCCCCTCATTGCGTTCCGGATTCTGACGCGTTGGCGGAGCCATCCTGAAGAGGGTGACATCCATTAGCATATTGATAGACAGATAGGCAAGTTGAATCAATAGATAGAAATTGCAACATATAGTCTTCACAATAAACATTCAAACGAGGATGAACGAATGAATTCCATAGTAAATCATCACACTTCCATTAAGGTGAGAAGCCACTTGATAAGAGATTGATGAATAAAATAAAAAGGTATGACTGGAACAAATAAGTGGTAAGGATTACCCAATCACAAACCAAATATCTGCGGGAAGAAATGCTAAGAGCTACTTGAATCCCACCTATAAACTCCCGAAACTTTCTGGTTATGTAATCTGGTGTTGGGGATACAGGGGACACAAAATATATCACCCAAACTAGCAATCCCTAGATCCAGCTGTATCCATCCGTCAACACATAACCAAGAAACCTTCGGAAATCGTGAACCTCAACCTTTGAAAAGCTTCCATTATACGAGTTATGGCAATACTCCCGAACTCCCGCCCCAGTACTGGGTGGCGTCGAGGTGATCTCACCAACAACTGCATAAAAGAGATTTTCGATGTCGGCGAAACTCAGGTATTCCAGAACTGCAACGATAAAATTGTGACGACAACACCTCGGAGCTCAACTCCCAGGGACACTGCCACAACCCCTAAATGTCAGGAGGCACCAAGAACAATGTTCTCGTCACAAAACCATCGGAACGATTCCAAGATACCCGCGTGATCCTAAATTTTTTTTAGTGAAATTTGAGGAGAGAAGAGTCAAAACTTCTACGTCAGGAGACCTCACCAGAGCGCGAAGGGACTGAGGAGTAAAAAGAATCCTACTCTCCGATATATATAATCCTAAGACTCGAAACATTTTTGTTCTAGACTCAACAACGCTAGCGATTCGATCAAGCAGGGGGCTCCTAAGTCGGGGATGGCTCTGATTACCAACTTGTAACGCCCACGATGCGGCTATATCTCCCACGTGTCGAGGCACGACTTAGAGGCATAACCGCATTGTAGGTATTGTCGCAAGAAGGGTCATATTCACACAATCCCATGTAATGAACAAGAATGGGATAACGAGAGTTGGCTTACAATCGCCACTTCACACAATACATAAATTAATTCATACATCATCCAAAATCCACACATAGACCGACTACGGTCAAATCCAAATGAAAATAAGATAACCCCAAATGCTAGATCCCCGATCGTCCCAACTGGGCTCCACTACTGATCATCAGGAAAAGAAACATAGTAACGACCACATTCCTCGTCGAACTCCCACTTGAGCTCGGTTGTATCATCTGCACTGGTATCGTCGGCACCGACAACTGTTTTGGTAGAATCTGTGAGTCACGAGGACTCAGTAATCTCACACCCGCGAGATCAAGACTATTTAAACTTATAGGAAAGGATGCTGTAATGAGGTGGAGCTGCAGCAGGCACTAAGCATATATGGTGGCTAACATACGCAAATGAGAGCGAGAAGAGAAGCAACGCAACGGTCGCGAAGCTAGAAATGATCAATAAGTGATCCTGAACTACTTACGTTCATGCATAACTCAAACCATGTTCACTTCCCGGACTCCGCCGAAAAGAGACCATCACGGCTACACACACGGTTGATGTATTTTAATTAAGTCAAGTGTCAAGTTCTCTACAACCGGACATTAACAAATTCCCATCTGCCTCATAACCGCGGGCACGGCTTTCAAAAGATAATACCCTGCAGGGGTGTCCCAACTTAGCACATTATAAGCTCTCACGGTCAATGAAGGATAAACCTTCTCCCGGGAAGACCCGATCAGTCTCGGAATCCAGGTTTACAAGACATTTCAACAATGGTAAAACAAGACCAGCAAGACCACCCGCTGGGCCGACAAAACCCGATAGGAGCTGCACATATCTCGTTCTCAGGGCACACCGGATGAGACAGGCTACGAGTAAAACCCGCCCTCAAGTTTCCCCGAGGTGGCCCCGCAGGCGGCTCGGTTCGGACCAACACTCGAAGGAGCACTGTCCCGGGGGGGGGGGGGGTTAAAATAAAGATGACCCTCGGGCTCGCGAAAACCCAAGGGAAAAAGGCTTAGGTAGGCAAATGGTAAAACCAAGGTTGGGCCTTGTTGGAGGAGTTTTATTCAAGGCGAACTGTCAAGGGGGTCCCATAAATCACCCAACCGCGTTAGGAACGCAAACTCAAGGAACATAATACCGGTATGACGGAAACTAGGGCGGCAAGAGTGGAACAAAATACCAGGCATAGGGCCGAGCCTTCCACCCTTTACCAAATATATAGATGCATTAATTAAATTAGAGATATTGTGATATGCCAAAATATCCATGTTCCAACATGGAACCAACTTCAACTTCACCTGCAACTAGCAACGCTATAAGAAAGGCTGAGCCAAAGCGGTAACTTAGCCAAACAACGGTTTGCTAAGAAAGGATGGTTAGAGGCTTGACATGGAAATATGGGAGGCATGATATAGTAAGTGGTAGGTAGCGCAGCATAGCAATAGAACGAACAACTAGCAAAGCAAAGATATAAGTGATATCGAGGGTATGGTCATCTTGCCTGCAAGGTTCTCAGAGTTGTCGAAAGCTTGATCCTCGTAAGCGTACTCAACAGGTTCCTCGTCTCCCGGATCTACCCACAGCAAGAACACAAGCAATGGAACCACAATCAATCACGGGAAATGCACAAGCAACATGATGCAATACATGCATGATATGCAAGATATGATATGTGATGCGTATGCGTGCTCCGAAAGAAAAAGGATGAACAAGGCAGTAACTTGGCAAACCAAGTATGCCACTGGAAAGGTGAGATGATTTCGGTTGAAATCGATATAAAGATCACCGGAAACGGATGCACGGTTTGCAAATGGGAAGCAAAACAAGAATGACACGATTCTGCGATTAACAGCATGATAGCACTTAGAATACATCAAGTAACTATGCTACAACACTCCAACATAGCAACAAAGCATATGACAGTAATTTACAGGAGATGCTTGACAAAAGATGAACACTGAGCTATGGCTAGATCACAAAATAACAGGTTCAAACAAGCATGGAAAAAGTGCAAAAGATATCAGGTTCACAGACTTAGTAAAAATACTGGACATGCCAGAAACAGCATCAGGTAGCACTGTTCAGAGCAAGCAAAACACATGCTACAGGAACTTAAAATAGAAAAACAAGGCATGGAATGCATCTAGTAAATGCATAGAACAAAGTCCCTTACTGACCATGATCCAAAAAGGATCAGAAGATATGATGGCACCCATGTAAACATAGCAAGTTTCGTTAACAGGTTTCAGACTTGGCAGAAAACAGAGCATGGCATTAACAGACTTATGAAGGCATCTTTGTGAGCTTTATTCACTCATCTCAAAGCAATGCATGACAAAACAAGCATACCTACAGCAAGATGGCATGTGTATGAAGCTATCCATAGCAAGAGCAAGTTCATAGCATGTATGGATCAGCTACAACAACCTTGGCAAAATTGAATATCACGTTAACAATCTGCCAGGAATATTTTATAGCAAAATTAGAGCAAGATTAAGACATGCTAGGACACTCCATAATTGCAAACAGGGGCATGTATGGATAGAGCACAACTATATCTACAAAACATACTTACTGAACATACTCAAAAGAAGCATAGATCTCACTGTAGACACATGGATACATGGCAACAAAATAACAGCAGTAACAGACAGCAAAAATCCTAAGTCCCTGGAAACAGAAACATCACGAAGCCTAGTTTGCATGCTTGTGCTAGTCACCACATAGATCAAAAAAATACATGGCATACACCTCTGTGAAGATGGCATGGCATAGATCAAAACACCTGTAGAGCTCATGCCCATAAGATGCACACATCAAATGGGACAAACATAACAAAACATCATGTTCTGTAAACAGACCGCAGTTAACAGCATATAGCACTCTTGCACCAGAGATTTGGGCAGGAAGATGGACTCAAACGAGCATGGCACGATCGAACAAAATGAAGAGCATCTCGAGACGAACATTTTGATATATCATGCACGCAAAACGGAGCAGTAAGCGATGAGATATGATGCGATGAACATGAGCACATAATGCAATATCCTCGGGACTTAGCAGAAAACGAGGGGGGGGGGAAGTCAACCTCTCCAGATCGGATCGGGCACGGAAGCCGAGGCGGCCGGGATTCCCGCCGGAGATCGAGCGCGCGGCGGCCGGAGATGAAGGAGAGGCGACGGGGCCGGTGCGGAGAGGGAGGAGACCTCGCCGGAGATGGCGCGGTGGAGGCGGCGGTGTTGGTGACGGCGCGGTGGTCGGCGGAGTCGAGGCGGCGGCGGACGGCGCGACGGCGGCGGGGTCAGCTACGGCGGCTCGGGGTGCGGTGCCGGCGGAGGACCGGAAGGACGAGGGCGGCGGCGCGGGGCGTGGGAGGAGGCGGCGCGGGAGCCTCGGGCGCGGGCGCGGCGGTCGGGCTCCGCGGGCCAGACGCGGGCCTCGCGGGCCGGCGGCGGTGGGGCGGCGGCGGAGACACGTGTCGCGCCCCGATGGGTCGGGCACGGCGGCGGGATTCATCCGGCGCCGGCCGGACGTGTTCGGCGCGCGGAAGGAGCGGGGCTAGGGTTTTCGGGACCCGGGATTTTGGAGGGGATCACATACTTATAGGTAGAGGGAGCTAGGAGGCTCCAAATGGAGTGCGGTTTTCGCCCACACGATCATGATCGAATGACCGAGAGCATGGAGGGGTCTTAGATGGGTTATTGGGCTGTTTGGAGGGTTTTTTTCTGCAACACACAAAAAGCCTTTGCGGTTACCCGGTTAGCCGTTGGAGCACCAAACGACCTCCAAATGGAACGAAACTTGACAGGTGGTCTACCGGTGGTATACCAAGGCCACTTGGCAAGCCTCGGTCCATTCCAAGAACGTTTAACACCCGCTCACGAAAAGAAACAAGAGGGGTGCGCCGGTGTACGTGGGAGTGTCGGATTGCAAAACGGACAACGGGGAAAATGCTCGGATGCATAAGACGAACACGTATGCAAATGAGATGGACATGATGACATGATATGAGATGCATGACATGAACAAAATGCAAAACCAAAAATGAAACCCGACCACGAAGGGAATATCATAACACATAGCCGAAAATGGCAAGAGTTGCAGTTACAAATATGGAAAGTTACATCCGGGGTGTTACAGAGGCGTTGGCTCTAACTGAACCCGAGTGAGTTGTTGTACTCTAACTGAACCCGAGTGATTGCACTGCAGGCTACGTGTTACTGAACCCGAGCGATCGATCGATGGCTGTTAACTGAACCCGATCGCGCGATTCCTTCCCTACTGCTGCTAACTGAAGCCGATCGATGCTGCCTCTGGATGAACAGTGAGCGTTGCTGGGGGGGGGGGGTTGGATGAACAGTTCCCGGTGGGGGTGGATATACAGGACCCCGTGGTGTTGCCTCTGGATGAACAGGACCCCGATCGGTCGAGCCGGTTGGGGCTGGATGGATAGGACCCCGTGGAGGGCAGGATGAACAGGACCACCCCGTGGAGGGTAGAATGAACAGTAGACGGTGGAGGGCTGGATGAACAGTAGCCCGTGGAGGGGTGGTTGAACAGGAGCCCGTGGAGAGGGTTGGTTGAACAGTAGCCGGTGGAGCAGCGCGTGGTGGAGGCTGGATGAACACGAGCCCGTGGATGAACAGTCGCGGGTGGAGGCTAGAGGAGGTCGACGGTGGATGAACAGTAGCCCGTGGAGGCAGGAGGGGGTCGATGGTGGAGATGAACAGTGTCCCGTGGAGTCCCGTTTTGCGGTACGCCACACCCCTCCCGATGAACAGGACCCCCCGTTTCGACCGTAGCGCTCCAAGACAAGTCCGTTTCCTCCGTTTTGCGGCACGCCACACCCCTCCCGATCAACAGGACCCCCGTTTCGACCGTAGGAGGTCCGTTTCCTCCGTTTTGCGGTACACCAAACCCCTCCCGATGAACAGGATCCCGTTTCAAACGTGGCCGGTCGAACACAAGGCCGTTTCCTCCGTTCTGCGGTACGCCAGGCCTCGTTTCCATGGGCTGTTCCGTCCAAGCCCTCCCGATGAACACGACGACGCATTCCGTTCCGACCCAGCCGGTTGGCTCCCCATGAACACGACGACGACGCTGTTTCTCCGTTCCGACCCAGCCATGTACACGACCCCTGGCCGTACGTATGCGCGAGTAGGCATTCGAGACCCTGCCCGTATGTACGTACGTGGCTGTATTTTCTTTCTTGCACACTGGCCGCTGTACGTACGTGTACATGCTACGTGCGCGCCTCTACTACGACACGTGCGCGCCTCTACATCGACCTGTATGTACGTACACGTTCGCGACCAGAATGACAATGCTACGTACGCTTCGACCATGTGGGTCCCAGCAGTCAGGGGGAAACATTTTTTTCGCGAAATACAGTGGCCCGTCCGGTGGGTCCCAGCTGTCAGGTGGAGGAATCATTATTTTCCACGTAATAAGGAGGCACTTCCTTGCTGCGGCCGTGGACACAGCTGTCAGCCTCTCCACGTACAGTCCACGTCCGATGGAAGTCGTTCCTTGACCACGTTGACCACGCCGCGCCGAGAGCACCAGGGCGGTGGACGACGGCGAGGCCTAGGAAGGGGACGACGGGGAGCCGGGAAAGACGCGGCAATGGAAGCCCGCGCGGAGAGGAGTACAAGGGTTCACTGGTTCAGCTGCGGTGTGAGGCTGCCGTCGCCGTAGGGCCTGACCAACGGTGGGAATAGTAGGGGGCGGTGAGGCCTCCGCGGCAGCACAACCGGCCACGAGAGGCAGGAGCATGCGGCACGACCGGCGCTGCTTTTGGCGGCTGGAGCAAGAAGACCAGAGGTTGAAGGAGCACTACGACCGTTGGATGGACATCGTACGGTCACTGGAGCTAGAATCGTTCATATTGACTAAAGTTGACAAAGGCCCCCGTCCCAATCAACTTAGTAGGCCCACAAGTCAGCCTCCCACCATGGTGGGTCCCAGCTAGCAGGGGGAGTATTCATTTTTTTGTGCGTAATAAGGAGGCACTTCCTTGTGTGCGAAGATATAGCTGGTGGGTCCGAGCTGTCAGCGGCGGTAACGTTTTTTCGCGAAATACAGAGGCCCTTTCGGTGGGTCCTTGATGTCAGGTGGAGGAATCATTATTTTGCGCGTAATAAGGAGGCATTTCCTTGCGTGCGGCCGTGGAGCCAGCTGTCGGCCTCTCCACGTACTGTCCACTTCAGATGCATGTCGGTCGTTGACCACGTTGACCAGGCCACGCCGGGAGCACCAGGGCGGTGGACGACGGCGAGGCCTAGGAAGGGAATGACACGGAGGCAGGGAAGACTCGGCAGTTGTTTCCCACGCGGAGGGGAGTACGACTGTACGAGGGTTTACTGGTTCGTTTGCCGTCGCCGGAGAATAACAGCAGGTGTGGGTGAGTAGAGGGATGGCTAGACCAGCGATGGGAGTACGGTGGAGCGGTGAGGCCTGCGCGGCAGCAGAGCCGGCCGCGGGGAGGAGGGAGCAGGCAGTCCCGCCGGCGCTTGTTTGAGCGGCTGGAGCAGGAAGAGCAGAGATTGCAGAAGCACGACGGCCGTTGGATGGCCATCCAACAGTCAATGCTTGTGCGTCAACCTTTTTTTAGGAAAGCCTCAAATCTATGGAAAACAGCATACAGCCCATCTGCCATTATTTCTAATAATTTACAGCCCATTTGCTAATTATTAAGGTTTTTTTGGACCCCATATTCTTTTTGTTAGCATTACATCCCATATTGTGGCCACGGTTAAAAAATTATACGAAATTTTGCATATTTCGGTGCGGTCCGAACTGTTTTTAATCCCGAAATTCCAACTCACATTCAAACTGATTTTAAAAATAAATGTATATCAATATAAAATTCAACAAATTCTCCACGCATAAAAATTAATGTAATTTAAAATCTCGAAATGAAAAAAAAGATATTGAAACTAATTGCCGGTTTGATGTGTTTTAAAAATGTACAACCCATTTCTCATTACTGATGGCCATTTTCTCGGCCAGCCGAATGAAAGCTCTCCTCGTCTTGAAAGATTTGCAGCCCAACAGGCCTGACAAAGCGACTTACTTGGCAAATCACAAAAAAACTGGGCTGTGGCCATGGACCCAGCTGTCAGCCTCTCCACGTACAGTACTCTTCCGATGGAAGTCGTTCCTTGACCACGTTGACCACGCCGCGCGGAGAGCACCACGGCGGTGGACGACGACGAGGCCTAGGAAGGGGACGACGCGGAGCCGGGGAAGACGCGACAGTGGAAGCCCGCGCGGAGAGGAGTACGAGGGTTCACTGGTTCGGCCGCGGTGTGAGGCTGCCGTCGCCGCAGGGCCTGGCCAGCGGTGGGAATAGTAGGGGCGGTGAGGCCTTTGCAGCAGCACAGCCAACCACGGGAGGCACGAGCATGCAGCACGACCGGCGCTGCTTTGGGCGGCTAGAGCAAGAAGACCAGAGGTTGAAGAAGCACTACGGCCGTTGGATCGACATCGTACGGTCACTGGAGCTAGAATCGTTCATATTGACTAAAGTTGACAAAGGCCCGCGTCCAAGTCAACTTAGTAGGCCCACAAGTCAGCCTCCCACCATGGTGGGTCCCAGCTAGCAGGGGGAGTATTCATTCTTTTTGTGCGTAATAAGGAGGCACTTCCTTGCGTGCGAAGATATAGCTGGTGGGTCCGAGCTGTCAGCGGCGGTAATGTTTTTTCGTGAAATACAGAGGCCCTTTCGGTGGGTCCCTGATGTCAGGTGGAGGAATCATGATTTTGCGCATAATAAGGAGGCATTTCCTTGCGTGCGGCCATGGACCCAGCTGTCGGCCTCTCCACGTACAGTCCACTTCAGATGCATGTCGGTCGTTGACCACGTTGACCAGGCCGCGCCGAGAGCACCAGGGCGGTGGACGACGGCGAGGCCTAGGAAGGGAATGACACGAAGGCAGGGAAGACTCGGCAGTTGTTTCCCACGCGGAGGGGAGTACGACTGTACGAGGGTTTACTGGTTCGTCCGCCGTCGCCAGAGAATAACAGCAGGTGTGGGTGAGTAGAGGGATGGCTAGGCCAGCGATGGGAGTACGGTGGGGCGGTGAGGCCTGCGCGGTAGCAGAGCCTGTCGCGGGAAGGAGGGAGCTTGCAATCCCGCCGGCTCTTGTTTGAGCGGCTGGAGCAGGAAGAGCAGAGATTGAAGAAGCACCACGGCCGTTGGATGGCCATCCAACAGTCACTGCTTGTGCGTCAACCTTTTTTTTAGGAAAGCCTCAAATCTGTGGAAAACAACATACAACCCATCTGCCATTATTTCTAACAATTTACAGCCCATTTGCTAATTATTAAGGTTTTTTTGGAGCCCATATTCTTTTTGTTAGCATTACAGCCCATATTGTGGCCACGGTTAAAAAATTATACGAAATTTTGCATATTTCGCTGCGGTCCGAACTGTTTTTAATCCCGAAATTTCGACTCACATTCAAACTGATTTTAAAAATAAATGTATATCAATCCAACAAATTCTCCACGCATAAAAATTATTGTAATTTAAAATCTCGAAATGAAAAAAAAGATATTTGAAACTAATTGCCGGTTTGATGTGTTTTAAAAATGTACAGCCCATTTCTCATTACTGATGGGCCATTTTCTCGGCCAGCCGAATGAAAGCTCTCCTCGTCTTGAAAGATTTGCAGCCCAACAGGCCTGACAAAGCGACTTACTTGGCAAATCACAAAAAAACTGGGCTGTGGCCGTGGACCCAGCTGTCAGCCTCTCCACGTATAGTACTCTTCCGATGGAAGTCGTTCCTTGACCACGTTGACCACGCCGCGCAGAGAGCACCACGGCGGTGGACGACGGCGAGGCCTAGGAAGGGGACGACGCGGAGCCGGGGAAGACGCGGCAGTGGAAGCCCGCGCGGAGAGGAGTACGAGGGTTCACTGGTTCGGCCGCGGTGTGATGCTGCCGTCGCCGCAGGGCCTGGCCAGCGGTGGGAATAGTAGGGGCGGTGAGGCCTTCGCGGCAGCACAGCCGACCACGGGAGGCACGAGCATGCGGCACGACCGATGCTGCTTTGGGCGGCTGGAGCAAGAAGACCAGAGGTTGAAGAAGCACTACGGCCGTTGGATGGACATCGTACGGTCACTGGAGCTAGAATCGTTCATATTGACTAAAGTTGACAAAGGCCCGCGTCCAAGTCAACTTAGTAGGCCCACAAGTCAGCCTCCCACCATGGTGGGTCCCAGCTAGCAGGGGGAGTATTCATTCTTTTTGTGCGTAATAAGGAGGCACTTCCTTGCGTGCGAAGATATAGCTGGTGGGTCCGAGCTGTCAGCGGCGGTAATGTTTTTTCGCGAAATACAGAGGCCCTTTCGGTGGGTCCCTGATGTCAGGTGGAGGAATCATGATTTTGCGCGTAATAAGGAGGCATTGCCTTGCGTGCGGCCATGGACCCAGCTGTCGGCCTCTCCACGTACAGTCCACTTCAGATGCATGTCGGTCGTTGACCACGTTGACCAGGCCGCGCCGAGAGCACCAGGGCGGTGGACGACGGCGAGGCCTAGGAAGGGAATGACACGGAGGCAGGGAAGACTCGGCAGTTGTTTCCCACGCGGAGGGGAGTACGACTGTACGAGGGTTTACTGGTTCGTCTGCCGTCGCCAGAGAATAACAGCAGGTGTGGTTGAGTAGAGGGATGGCTAGGCCAGCGATGGGAGTACGGTGGGGCGGTGAGGCCTGCGCGGTAGCAGAGCCGGTCGCGGGAAGGAGGGAGCATGCAATCCCTCCGGCTCTTGTTTGAGCGGCTGGAGCAGGAAGAGCAGAGATTGAAGAAGCACGACGGCCGTTGGATGGCCATCCAACAGTCACTGCTTGTGCGTCAACCTTTTTTTAGGAAAGCCTCAAATCTGTGGAAAACAACATACAGCCCATCTGCCATTATTTCTAACAATTTACAGCCCATTTGCTAATTATTAAGGTTTTTTTGGAGCCCATATTTTTTTTGTTAGCATTACAGCCCATATTGTGGCCACGGTTAAAAAATTATACGAAATTTTGCATATTTCGCTGCGGTCCGAACTGTTTTTAATCCCGAAATTTTGACTCACATTCAAACTGATTTTAAAAATAAATGTATATCAATATAAAATCCAACAAATTCTCCACGCATAAAAATTATTGTAATTTAAAATCTCGAAATGAAAAAAAGATATTTGAAACTAATTGCCGGTTTGATGTGTTTTAAAAATGTATAGCCCATTTCTCATTACTGATGGGCCATTTTCTCGGCCAGCCGAATGAAAGCTCTCCTCGTCTTGAAAGATTTGCAGCCCAACAGGCCTGACAAAGCGTCTTACTTAGCAAATCACAAAAAAAAAACTGGGCTGTGGCCGTGGACCCAGCTGTCAGCCTCTCCACGTATAGTACTCTTCCGATGGAAGTCGTTCCGTGACCACGTTGACCACGCCGCGCGGAGAGCACCACGGCGGTGGACGACGGCGAGGCCTAGGAAGGGGACGCCGCGGAGCCGGGGAAGACGCGGCAGTGGAAGCCCGCGCGGAGAGTACGAGGGTTCACTGGTTCGGCCGCGGTGTGAGGCTGCCGTCGCCACAGGGCCTGGCCAGTGGTGGGAATAGTAGGGGGCGGTGAGGCCTCCGCGGCAGCACAGCCGGCCACGGGAGGCAGGAGCATGCCGCACGACCGGCGCTACTTTGGGCGGCTGGAGCAAGAAGACCAGAGGTTGAAGAAGCACTACGGCCGTTGGATGGACATCGTACGGTCACTGGAGCTAGAATCGTTCATATTGACTAAGTTGACAAAGCCCTTCGTCCCCGTCAACTTAGTAGGCCCACAAGTCAGCCTCCCACCGAGGTGGGTCCCAGCTAGCCGGGGGAGTATTCATTTTTTTGCGTAATAAGGAGGCACTTCCGGTGGGTCCGAGGTGACAGCGGGGGGAACGTTTTTTTTGCGAAATACGGTGGCCCATCAGGTGGGTCCCAGCAGTCAGGGGGCAAACATTGTTTTCGCAAAATACGGTGGCCCGTCCAGTGGGTCCCCGCGGCCAGTTGGAGGAATCATTATTTTCCGCGTAATAAGGAGGCACTTACTTGCTGCGGCCGTGGACCCAGCTGAGACTCTCCACGTACAGTATACTTCCGATGGAAGTCGTTCCTTGACCACGTTGACCTCGCCGTGTTCCGTTGCATGCATGCGTCCATGGGCGTGGTGCGTCCCCACTGTCAGCCTCTCACATACAGTCATCTTTCGATGACTCTCGGTTGTTGACCACGTTGACCACACCGTGCCGAGCGCACCCAGACTGGAACGACCCGGAGATGGGGAAGACGGGGCAGTGGAGTCGCAGATGGAGAGGAGTGGGAAACTTCACTGTTTCGGGTGCGCGGCAGTACAGCCGCGGTGCCGCCCACGGGAGACAGGAGCAAGAACAGAGGTTGAAGAAGGAACATCCAACGGTCCAGCTGCTAGAATCATTTGTTGATTAAGTTGACAAAGACGTGCGTACACGTCCGCTTAGTAGGCCCACAAGTCAGTCACCAAATCTGACGGGTCCCAGCTGTCAACGGGATGAATAATTTTTTCCGCAAAACAAGGAGGTTGTTCCTTCCGTGCGAAGATACAACCGGTGGGTCCCAGCTGTCAGGTGGAGGAAACATTTTTTTTCAGCTTAATAAGGAGGAACTTTCCTTGCGTGCGACCATGGACCTCGTGGGTCCCAGCCGTCGGGCTCTCCACGTACAGTCCTCTTCCGATGACTCTCATTTGTTGACCACGCCGCACCGAACGCAGCGAGGCGGTGGATGACGGCGAGGCCCCGGACGGGAACGACTCTGTGGTGGGAAAACGTGGCAGTGGAGTCGCAGATTGAGAGGAGGAGAAGGGTTATAACCGGTTTTGTTGCGGCGTGGGGCTGTAGTCTGTGGAGAATAACAGGAGGTGTCGAGGGGTGGAGGGATAGCCTGGCCGGCGGTGGGGTAGCGCTTCGCAGCGATGCGTGCTAAGCAGAGCCGCTAGCTGCCGGAGGCCGGACCAGGCGGTCCCGGCGACGCTGCAGGAAGAAGATGAGAGATTGAAGGTGCATGCCGGCCATTGGATATAAATCCAATGGCTGTGGATGACACAATCATTTGTTGACCAAGTTGACAACGCCCTGCGTAGGCTTCGACCTATTAGCCCACATGTCAGCCTGCAAAAATGTGCCATATATTTAACCCATGTTTTCTAGAATGTACAGTCCATTTGCTGGGCTGGGTGAACAAATAATTTCGCGTCAATCATGCCCATTTATATTTTCTAAGAAAACCCAGCCCATTTGCACTTCCTTGAAATACACGTATTAGGTGGGCTCGTTATATATATAATGTTATGTTAGAAGGAGCAATTAATATCAATGAATAAACCGGAGAGGCACATTTTTATATATACAATTAAGAAATTAGCGAGTTATTGCTGAAAAAATAAAAATGAGCGCGTTATTATTAAATTGGTCCTTAAAATCTTCGCAAGCTTTTGTACGCACCAGGATTTTCCTTGCCTGTGAGTCAGAAACAACCAGGATTTTCCTTGGCAACTTCCGTTAAACACTTACTTTTTTAAGTTAATAACATGTGGGATGTTTTTATAATGTATATATAAGTCTCTATAAAATATACGATAATAGTAATAATATAAATATATAGAATGTGGCTAGAAGGGAAAACATAAATTGGACATAACATTACTTTTATAAGAGACATGCGTTTTATACCCCACAGTAGGCATACTAACAAGTTCACACACAAATACAACAGAAAAGGTAAACATTCATATCAAACTCAGGTTCACAGGACACGTTCATATTCATAGCCAACATTCACTATCAACAACTCAAAAGATTCATATATGCACAAGCTCAGCGTATCTATGCATCCAAATGATTGATAGATCACACGACAATATTCATACATAATTCACAAAAAGATTCAGATATACACATGTTCAGTATGTTTATGCATCCAAATGATTGAGATCACAGCTAATATGATCCATGGACGAACTTTAATTACCTAGGGTACAGACAGGTAAATGGTGTTCAATCGGAGGTACTTCTTGCTAAAATTAGTTCTTGTACGAGTAAACTTTCGAGTACATAAGAGGCAGCACAGACAATTTGAACTTTGCTTGTAGGTTTATCCTCAAATAGTGGCCTCGTGCCGAGGGAGGTTTGAGCAACTTGGCCACTACTTTCATCCAACTAGTTTAGTGGCTCATCTTGGTCCTGTATCTCGCCAAAATTCTACATTGCAGACGAGAAAGGAGGCGGTTGAGAAAATGAACCACCCAAATTTTTTGTGCAGTTCAACTGAAATGGAGCATCCTTGGCGTGCAGACTAATTAAGTGCCAGATGAATATACGTGTCAACCAACTTGTCTGGAATCTTTAGACTCCATGCCATATAGTTCGCTACCATATGTGCCGATAACCAAAAAGCACAAGTTGGCACCAAAGACTGGACTGCGTTTTTCTGGGCTATGCACCAAGCAATATTTTTGGCGTTCACTCTCCTAATACTTGGAGTTTGACAATTGGTTGACGTCGGTTGATACTCGAATGAATATAGGCACTTCTTGTCAACATCGATGCTTGTCTAAGTGAACTTTGGAGTACATAGCAGCAGCATAAGTACCTGTCCATCTGGTCATTTTTTGCAGTTCTACTGAAATCACCCGATGTAATGATTTGCCTGCGAGTTCAGGCTCCAAATTACTCCTTTATGAAATCGGCAAACAGTAGCAGAATACCAAATTACCAATACATATGACAGGCACAATACTCAGGATAAAGACCAGTACCAACCTGTGTGAGGTAGCATATGAATTACTATTTCCTTTTACTGGAAGCCGAGATAAGCCAAGCGACTGACAGCAAAGGAAGAATGCAAGCGGAGATTAGCGACTGACAGGAAAGGACAGAAGTTGTCGAGGCAATGAAGCACCCAAAGTTTTTCTGTAGTTCCACCAAAATCGAGCATCCCTATTGGCACATATATTGAGAGAGTGAGATTACTGTAATAGTGGGACTAGTTGATGAAACATACACTAACAAATAGAAGCACCCTCATTATCTTAATGGGTAAAGTTAGCAACATAGTAGTCTTGCTTAAAGAGAGGTATTAGTTTATTTAATCAGTGCCAATTAGCTCAACTCAACACTCAAAGCATTGCCATTTATCATAGGTTGCAAAACTTTAACGTGCAAAGATAAAGGAGTTCCTCATGACAGTAGCACGATACAAATAGAGATGACAGCAAACTAATATGGATGAAGGCCTTAGGCCCGTACCAACCTGAGAAAAAAAGCTTATTCATGTAGTCCCATAAGAGATGATAAAGCACTCACTGGAATCACACAATAGTATATATTTTGTGCACTTCAAATGTATGGTTGAAATCACTCTTGTTTACCAGTGCTGAGATTATATCGAAAGATTATCAAGAACTTCCAACAGAGTTAAAGCACTGGCTGGGATACAGTTCATTGTATTGTCTTGTGTAGTTCCACTAAAATGTATGATTGGCACAACATGATCCCTGTTTGCACAAGTAGGAACAAGGTGAAACTTTCATTAGCTTAGTGAGAAAGGATAGGAAGACATTAGCATATTACTCAAACAGTAGCATCAAATTCATGATGGACAATATGCAAAACATTGCCTCATTGAACCAATGGCAATAAATTGACATGCAAAACAATAGCACTATTATGTCATGACACTAATAATATTCCCTCCCTGCTCCACCAAATGATTCACCTCCATAGACAAACATACACACGTACATGATTCAGCATAGGGTCCTACTAAAGATTTGTTTAACTCCAACAGGAAAATTAGGCAGTAATAAATTAGTGGTACTTAAGTACTCCTAATTAATTAAGTGAGACAGCAGAAGTGGAAGGGCTCCCTGTAGGATCGTCTCACATGTAAGGTTGTCGTTGCCGGAGCCCTTGAATGGCCTCGACTGAGGCCTCTGGCTTCAGCAAGATCGCCTTGGCACTGTTTATTCTTCTTCTTCTTCCTCTTCATGCTCTGTTTCTCTTTCTCCTCACCAGTTGGTGAAACCATGTACATGATTGGCCTTCTAATTCAGAATTGGTTTTGTCAGTGAGGGAGTACAAGTGTACTAGTAAAAACAGCATTATTTTCTCATGGCAGTCGGAAAATAGAGATGAACACATGCATTAAATAGAGAATTCTTTGTTGTGCTTTTGAAAGTATATAAAAAAAATGATGTATATAGAATGTAATTCCAATTGAAAATGGATCCCACCCGAAAAAAAATAGAATACAAACGGGATTCGAATTGAGTTGGCACGGTAAACGTGCACTCTGCAAAATTTGAACGAAGCGGGGAAAGTCGCAGTAACCGCCCGAAACCAAAATCTGCGAGATGGAAATCACTACTGCCTATCCCTACCACGCAAAGCCTATCTGCTGGATTTCTATAGGTTTCGATAGGGGTAGGTTTGTAATTTCACCCAAACGTGACGTAATCGCCTCTCACCCGGATTCATACATGGTGGGTGCCGAAACACAGTGTGTCCTCGGCCGAAATCGACTCCCACCCCAATTCATATCCATACATGGTGGGCGCCAAAAACAAACTCTCGTCGGCAAATATTCGGTGTATGCGAGATTACCGTCCTATCCCCAACCGACTAATGTTGCTGTGATGTAGTAGAAATTTGAAACGGGGGCTAAGTTTGTAAATTTCCTCGCATTTGAGACAAGCGCGCCCTGAATACATGGTTCCCCCCTTCCTCTCTACCTCCCTTTTCCCCATTCGTACTCCGTGGGCGCCAAAACACCCTCTCCACCCCACCCTCCTCCGTCCGCCGCCGTCCGCCACCCCATCCACCACCGTCCTCCTCCACCATGCCGGAGCTGATACCCCGACGCCGCCGTCCATTACAAGAGATCGACCTCTCTCATCCACGGCTTCGGACCGGGATCCTTGCATCCCGTCCTCTCGCTTCATCCCCGCCGTCGTCCACCTTGCCGGCGCCGCTCCTACGACCGTCTCGTCCACCGCGCCCCGCCGCCACCGTCTACCCTCCTAGATCTGCTTCCACGCCGCCGACAGCCATCGCTACCGCAGCACCATCAAATTCTCAGCAGATGCGTACACGGCACCGCACCAGAGGCGGTACTCTTTCGTATCTGCTCAACTTATTTATCGCAGCAAGAAAATAGATCACCACTGCTTTACTCTGATTTCTTGTCTTGGTTGCGAAGTTGCCTTTGTCCGGTTTGCACCTCCAGATCCGCCATGGCACGCTCAACACTATACTCCCAATGCTTATGGTTTCCCCCTTTTATATTCCACACTAGTTAAATCACAGTAGACTAAATTTCAAAATTGGGTCAGTCGATTTTTCAGAGCTCGCCGGAGTTCGCAGGTGCGAACGAAGGGGCTCGGGTGGTTGTGGGGCCTCGCCGAACAAAGAAAACCGACGCGGGTGGGGGTTAGGGCGGGGGTGGGGGTGGCGGAGGAACACAGGCGGCGGGGGCCGGTGGTCCGGCCGGCAGCCCGTGCGGTGTTCTGTATGGGAAGAATCAGAGACGAGGAAGAAGATGGGTTAGGAGACGTAGGATCTTCATCCAACCGCCTGAAATGGTCGAGAGACAGCTGGGAGTAGCATTCTTAATGCGCTCTGGCTCATCATGTGTGGGCACTGCGCAACCAACATTTTATTATCCAAAATCTGCTTGCTCTTCTTTACCATGTTCCTCTTCCGTTCTTCTTTAATATGTACTCTCTCCGTTCCTAAATACAAGTCTTTGTATGGATTCCACCATGGACTACATATGGAGCAAAATGAGTGAATCTACACTCTAAAATGTATCTGGATACATCTATATGTGATCCATAGTGGAAATCTCTACCAAGACTTATATTTTGGAACGGAGGGAGTATGATAGTGGTACAGTATGTTCCTTGTACTGAAGATGAGCAGGGACTTTTGCAGTGTAGAGGTCTATACGGTCGGTTGTGATGGACACTTTGAGCCTCTTTGGTTCGTAGGATCTTGTAAACATAGGAATAGGATTTGTAGTCACCTGCCCACTTGAATCCTATAAGAATAGCAAGGAAATGCGGGGAGCTGTGTCGCCTTTGAGAGTAACACCGATATTAACAGTACCGCACCTTCACTTGAAGAGAGCTGGTATCCGAAGCCTTTCTAACCGTACCGGCAATACTAGCACATATATTCCAGCAAGTTTCACTTTGCTGATTTTACTCTGATGCTTACGGTTTTCCCCGTTATATCTACACTATGATCTGTGTAGCTGCTTTGTGTCGCACTAGCAGCAGTCCACTCTTGAAGCTAAACACTGCAATGACTTACAAAATTGGCACCAAGGCATTGAGTGCCATTCTCGATGCAATGAAACTCATACGCTCCCCACCTGTTGATTCTTGTTCAGAGTATGATCCTAATGACTCTTGTTCAAAATTGCCACATATACAGAGACAACATGGAATTGCATTTCTTTGGGCACTGTGATTCATCATGAGTGGGCAACCAACATTGTATGCAATGAAGCAGAACCTCACTCTTCCTCTTCTGTTCTTTAACATGTTCCTCTTTGTTTATTCTGTATTTAGTATGTATAGTATGTTCCTTGTCAGGAAGGGGCGCATGGACATCTACAGTCAACAGCTGATAGAGCTGGCCTGTACGTGATCGATAGGCTTTCAATTACTAGCGGCAATACAACACCGTATTTTCAAGCCAGTTCCACTTTCCCGATTTATATACCGTGGTTATGGTGTACCCCTGTTATGTACACTATGATCTGCCTAGTTGTTGTGTGCTCTTGTTATCATGGTTTGGCAATAAACTCTCTATATAGTATATTATGAACCTATCATCTGCCAGCTATCCTTACTTCTGGAGCCTATTTTTTGTGTACTTGTGCCAGATTATATAAATGCACGCACCATATTACAGCACACGTGATCTCTCTCATCAGCATCCAGTGATAGCACACAAGTGTTTACAGGGGCGCCCCTATATTAGAATATCATCTGCATTACAAAGATAATCTCACAACTATTTATGTTTTCTTGGTTCTCAGATATTATACGCAATTACAGTGAATATCAGAATCCGCGCATCAGAAGAATATTGTGGAACACTGCAATGACTTACAAAATTAGCACCAAGGCATTGAGTGCCATTCTGGAAGCAATGAAACTCATACGCTCCCCACCTGTTGATTCTTGTTCAGAATATCATCCTAATGACTATTCTAACCTCGAGGAGTCAAAGGCAGATGGCCTGTCCTATTCACCCATCAAGGTGCCTGTTCTAATTTGGCAAGGTTTTATTGATTGCGCGTATCTTGCATATGTTGTCTTGCATTTCTTCTACTTTGTTGCACCGCCATCTGCTTAGTTTACTCATCATATAACTCGAGATGCCATGCCCATCCATTATCAATACATCTTCTATCTGTCATCATACCATGTTTTTCCACTCAAATGCTGTTCTTGTGCATCAGACATCAAAAAGGAAGAGGGTGATTGCCGAACCTGAAGGAAAACCAGCAAAGTCCTTGAAAAACGTGGTGGTGCCGGAGAAATCAGACAGCGCCCCACTTATATTGGCTGTACAACCAGTGACACTAAATGTAGGACCGACTCCAGCAGACTGTACCCATACTTCACTGGCCACACCACTAGCCCCACCACACAGGACCTGCACTCCAGCAAAAGGTATACCGATTTCATTTGCCATAGCACCAGCTGTACCACAGAAAAATCCCACTCCAGCAAAAAGTACAGCAAGTCCACCGGCCGAAGACCTATCCCAACTACAGAGAAGGCCAATTCCTGCAGATTGGAACCCCGTTCCATTTATTCCCAGTTTAAAAGACAATGCTTTCAATGTTGTTAGGGACTACGTGCATATATTCCCATCATGGGAAGATTATAGTGAAAACAAACACCATTTTCACATCTTCCTGTCCAACTTACGTGTAAGTGCTATTATTCATGGTTATTATTTTCCTGCTTTCTGCTGATCGAACACATCAATGATTTACATTACATTGTTGTAACTAGGCGAGGGTCAATCTGGATAGTCATGACGAGCAAAGCTTGCTTGTGCTTTTCAAGGAAGCATTGCAGCAGTATCGGTGTTACCTGAGGAAATCACACTTTGATGGCAAGTCTATAAACGAATTTCCGGTGAAGTCTCCTGTGCTAAATTTAGAAGACATTGAATGGAAAAACCTTGTTATGCACTGGTCTCGTCCCCAGGATGAGGTACTGTCTATGAAATCAAATGACAATTTGAACTTCTACTTTTCCGCATGTGCCTTACGGATCTTTTTTGCAGGAAATCTGCTCGAAGAAGAATTCCGGTTTGAAAAGAACGACAGGATATCGCAAATATGCTGCCCGCTGCTTTGCTCTTGTTAGTACCTGTTGTCCTGTATCACTGTACTTGCATACATACCTTGTTCATTATGTGACAGCAGTATGCATGATAGCTTGCTTATCAATTGTTCGCTCCAAATTATCTGATCTGTATGAATGGTTACATTAGTGTAGAATATATCCAATGCCAATGATTTTTTTGAGCTCTGCATTGTTCTTGTAAGTACATGTTGTCCTTTATCAGTGTACTTATATTGACAGGTAGTTGTTCATGTACCATCACTCTGCAGCTTATTTTCCTCTGCCCTCCATTTTCTACACATCAGATCTATATTTACTCTTACCATAAGGTTGGTACTGAAGAAGTTTACCTGTGCATTGCTCTTGGCTGTGCCTTTTGCCTGTATCGCTGCACATACATTTATAGCTACTTGGTTATGTAGCATCACTCTTCATCTTATCTTAAATATTCTCCATTTTTTCGTATATTATCACATCTATATTTACTCTTAACAAAATGTAGAATAAAGGCAATGCTTATGAAGAAGATTATGTGGTAAACTTCTTAAATTGCCCCCCCCCATCAGCATGGACAAGGGCTTTATAGAGCCTCTCTTCACCAGTAATGTAAGTTTGTCCTTCTCAAGCCTCCAAACTTTGTTGTGTCTATTTGGTTAGGCATGACTGCAACAGCTGTTTATTTTTGGTGTTTGCATCAAATTGCATGTTTAAAGTTTATTATGTAGTTCATAAACAAAAGTTTGTCCTTCTCAATTTAAGTTTTCAGTTGTACAACCAAGTTCCTTCTTCATACCATGTAAATTAAACTATACAGAGCAAGTGATCTTCTTTTGCACTGCATGTATGCTTCTGTTCTTCATCCGTAATCCAGTGGTGTGGTGAACCTACCCACTATAACACAATGTCATATTCTGCAATGTCTTAACTATGAACAATGTCATATCATTCTACTATTATTTAAACCCATCTCTTTATTTGCCAATCTAAAATGGGATAAATTGACATCACACTAACCATTGATACTTATGAGTTCTTGATCTGTAATCCAGTGGTGTCGTGAAGCTGCCAACTCCTTCACAATGTCATTTCCTGACATGTCTTGACCTGAACAATACCATATTGTGTTAATGCAATTTTAAACTGTGTCACTTTATTCGTCAGTAAGAAATGTGATGAATTGTCAGCACTGATACTTTTATGTGCAAAACCTGTCATCTGTCTGCTTGTTTATTTTTCAGAGTGAGGAAGATATAAGTGTTGAACAAGCGCAGTCTCATCATCTTGCTCAGGTGGTTGCGCTGCAGCTCACCTGCAGGGCTAACCTTTCTTGAACTCTATTGAAGTGCTGTCGGTTTTGTATATTATTTTTGTCGGCGTGTTTATTTGCACTGGTGGCGATCTTTGATGCCCAGTGTATGTAATCTGCTGTCTGCTTGTGCTTTATTATCATAGTGGCGAACTTTGATGCCTAGTGGATGTAATATGCCGTAATTTCTTTATTGTATAGTCTAGGTTTTTTCTTATTCACGATGCTGCAGTTATTTTACTGTATATATATCTTGTCTTCGCAGTAAACCGGCGAAACCGTAAAATTATGGTACATAATCGGGACTTCATGCAATCACGATGTATGATCCGCATCGTGGGCCTCGTCAAACTGGCCCATTAGTAGATTCGGGCCTTTAATAGGCCGAGTAACCCCCGACCCTCTTTTCACAAGAAAACTCAATGGGCTTTTAGGAGGCTGAGAAGTAGGTTGGGCCTCAAACGTGCCAAACAGCTCACGGGCCGGCAGCAGCCCAAAATGGACCCCGGCCCATGATTGTGCGAATCAAATCACGTGCTTTTAACAGGCCAAAACTGTCTCGGTCCTTGTTTGGCCCAATCAGATATCGGCTGCGAGCAGGCCGGATGCAAACCGGGCCGTAGTTAGGCCCAACTATATGACGGGCTTTTAACAGGCCGAAATTAATATAGGGCCAAAATGTTAAACGGGCCCTTAACATGCCAAATCTAATATCAGGCCGAATTACTAAATGGGCCTTTAGCAAGTGGGCCCAAAAGCATAGCGTCCAGTTAACGGGCCCAATCTGATATGGGCCATAATTGAGGCCAAAGCCTCTTAAAGGGCCGGACCAGATCTGGGTCGTGATTTGGCCCAGAACGTGGGAGGCTTTCAACGTGCCGGATCTCATATGGGCCATTATTAGGCCCGGAATGTGGCAGGCCATTAATGGACCGGATCAAATATGGGCCGACATTTGGCCCAAAATATGGAAGCCAGTTAATGGGCCGGCCTACTAGGGTCCTCAAAATCTTGTGGGCCTACAGCTAGGCCGGCCCATTACTGTCGGCGAAATCTCATGGGCCTTTAGCTGGGCCGGCCCATTATGATCCGCAAGAATTTTGTGGGCCTTTACCTGGGCCGGCCCATTATGGCACACAAAAATCTTGTGGGCCTTTACATGGGCCAGCCCATTATGGCCCGCGAAATCTTGTGGGCCTTTAGCTGGGCGAGCCCATTATGGTCCGCAAAATCTTGTGGGCCTTTAGCTGGGCCAGCCCATTACGGTCCGCAAAATCTTGTGGGCCTTTAGTTGGGTCGGCCCATTTAAACTTGATGGGCCGTGCCACGTGTCGACGTATCATAGGCGCCTTCTGTCCAATGAGTGGATGACATCTGTCCCAGCGATGAGCCGACACGTGTTTCCTCCAGCCAATGATGATTTTACACGTGGAAAATCCCCATTGGTCGCGGCTGTTAACGGGTTATCGGATCCAAAACCCGACCCGATAGCTTAACGGCGTTCCATTACGGTGGATGCCACGTGTCGGTCACCCTTGACGAAAGCACTTCTGGGACGCACGATTTATCGTCATGGAAGTGGACACTTCCGTGATGATAATTTTGGTAATGTCATGGAACACTTCTACGACAGCACAGGTATGACTATCTTGATTCTGTCATAAATTTTTCATGGATGTACATGCATGCCAAAAAAGGCGACCTACTGTGACAAACACGTATCATCACGGAAGTGTATTTTTTTTGTAGTGATGTGTCATCCACCCCACCTCCTATGTCTTTTTATTTCATCTTTAAATTTCAGCCTACTATATCGTTTGAATCGAAAGCAAAAAAATTAGTTTCGTTTTCCTATTTGTGTTCATAGAGATAAGAACTTTCGAATAAGACAAATCTTGAATACATTTTGACAACTTTTAAAAGAAATTCAAGTATTGCAATTTGATAGTCATAATATTAAATTTTTGGGTTCATTATCCTTTTGCCCTCAGTGGTGTCCGTGTGCTCAGTTTTGCCCTCAGAAGCGAATTATGCTCAGTTTTGCCCCTAGTCCGTGCGCACCGACTCGTTCTGTGAACTCGGCCCTTACAGGTGGGACCAGGCGGCAGAGACGGCCAATTCTATTCAGACCCCGGCACGCGTGGCTTGTGGGACCCAGCAGAGAGCCGTTGCGAGTGTGCTATATAAGCGGGTCACACACAGCGGCGGTGACCACAGCGACAGAGAGCACGGCGGTGACCACGACGAGAGAGAGAGAGCACGGCGGTGGGAAGCTAGCTGTGGAGGGCACGGCAGCGTGTGGACATGCCTGTCTTCGTTTGTCCGCGGTGCCGGGCAGGCGTTGTTCGGAGGGTTTCTCATACACCGAGGAACCAGAATCGTTCGTTCTACGTGTGCAGCGAGAATGGGGTCAGAATCGGGGCAATTGCACCATTTTCGTGGTCGGGATCTTTGAGCAATGGGTTGATCCGTTTGGTGTTCATGCAGGTGACATGCTTCTTTCTTTGGGTCGATGCTCTGGCTAAGTCTGTGATGAATGAACTGCAAGAAGAGCATGAAGAATGGTTGTGCATGCTGCCACGAACGGTAGTGGCCGCAGCTCGAGCTCCGGAAGAAGAGATGGAGGGCGAAGCACGCACTGATAGAGAGCTAGATGTTGAGCTTAGGATGTTGAAGAAGAAGGTTAGGAAGCTTGAAGATCAAGCACTACCAATACCCATTTGCAAATACTTTTGGGCATTTGTAGGTATGGTAATCACAATGGTTGTAATGTTGAAAATGTATGGAAAGGCATGATACAACAATGGGGGAAGAAGCTGATACAACAATGGGGGAAGAAGCTGAGCCGGCAATGCGGGAAGAAGCTGAAGAAGAGGCATCAGATGAGCCCGCTGATGATCTAGGTCGGGCCATTGCCGATGCAAAGAGAAACTGCGCAAGTGATTTGGAGAAGAAGAAGTTGCAGCGCATGTTAGAGGATCACAAGAAATTGTTGTACCCGAATTGCAAAGCTGACAAGAAAAAGTTGGGCACCACACTGGAATTGCAGCAATGGAAGGTAGAGAATGGTGTATCTGACAAGGGATTTGGAAAGTTGCTGGTAATGATAAAGAATATGCTTCCAAAGGACAACGAATTGCCCGAGAGTACGTATGAAGCAAAGAAGGTTGTCTGCCCTCTAGGGTTAGAGGTGCGGAAGATACATGCATGCCCTAATGACTGCATCCTCTACCGCGGTGAGTACGAGGATTTGAACGCTTGCCCGGTATGCGGTGCATTGCGCTATAAGATCAGGCGCGATGACCCTGGTGATGTCGAGGGCGAGCGCCCCAGGAAGAAGATTCCTGCCAAGGGGATGTGGTATGCTCCTATAATACCACGGTTGAAACGTTTGTTCCAAAACAAAGAGCATGCCAAGGCGATGCGATGGCACAGAGAAGACCGTAAGAAAGACAGAAAGTTGAGAGTACCCGCTGACGGGTCGCACTGGAGAAAAATTGAGAGAAAGTACGGGAAGGAGTTTGCAGATGATGCAAGGAATGTTTGGTTTGGTCTAAGCGCAGATGGCATTAATCCTTTTGGGGAGCAAAGCAGCAACCATAGCACCTAGCCTGTGACTCTATGTTTGTATAACCTTCCTCCTTGGTTGTGCATGAAGCGGAAGTTCATTATGATGCCAGTGCTCATCCAAGGCCCTAAGCAACCCGGCAACGACATTGATGTGTACCTAAGGCCATTAGTTGAAGAACTCTTACAGCTGTGGAATGGAATAGGTGTACGTGCGTGGGATGAGCACATGGGGGAAGAATTTGACCTAAAGGCCTTGCTGTTCGTGACCATCAATGATTGGCCTGCTCTCAGTAAACTTTCAGGACAGACAAACAAGGGATACCGCGCATGCACGCACTGTTTGGATGATACCGGCAGTATATATTTGGACAATTGTAGGAAGAATGTGTACCTGGGACATCGTCGATTTCTTCCGAGCAGGCATCCCGTAAGAAAGAAAGGCAAGCATTTCAAAGGTGAGGCAGATAACTGGATGAAGCCTCGCCACCGTACTGGTGCTGATGTACATGATATGGTCAAGGATTTGAAGGTAGTCTTTGGAAAGGGTCCTGGCGGACAACCTGTTCCGAATGACGCTGACGGACGCGCACCCATGTGGAAGAAGAAATCTATATTTTGGGGCCTGCCCTATTGGAAAGATCTAGAGGTCCGCTCTGCAATCGACGTGATGCACGTGACCAAGAATCTTTGCGTGACCCTGCTTGGCTTCTTGGGCGTGTATGGGAAGACAAAAGATACACCTGAGGCACGGGAGGACCAGCAACGTATGCATAGAAAAGACGGCATACATCAGGGTCATGCCAGCTACGCTCTTACCAAAGAAGAGAAGGAAATCTTCTTTGAATGCCTGCTCAGTATTAAGGTACTGTCTGGCTTCTCGTCGAATATAAAGGAAATAATAAACATGGCAGAGAAAAAGTTCCAAAACCTAAAGTCTCATGACTGCCACGTGATTATGACGCAACTGCTTCCAGTTGCATTGAGGGGGCTTCTACCGGATAACATTCGATTAGCCATTGTGAAGCTATGTGCATTCCTCAATGCAATCTCTCAGAAGGTAATCGATCCAGAAATCATACCAAGGTTAGAGAATGATTTGGTGCAATGTCTTGTCAGTTTCGAGTTGGTGTTCCCACCATCCTTCTTCAACATCATGATGCACGTCCTAGTTCACCTATGCGAAGAGATTAGCGTCTTGGGTCCTGTATTTCTACACAATATGTTCCCCTTTGAGAGGTTCATGGGAGTCTTAAAGAAATATGTTCATAACCGTGCTAGGCCAGAAGGAAGCATCTCCAAGGGCCATGAAAATGAGGAGGTCATTGAGTTTTGTATTGACTTTACTCCTGACCTTAAGCCGATTGGTGTTCCTGAATCGCGGCATAAGGGCAGACTGGATGGAAAAGGCACGCTAGGAGGGAATCAAAAAATATGTATGGACGGACATTCTCTCACTGAAGCACACTACACAGTTATACAGAATTCCGCCTTGGTGGCTCCGTATATGGACGAACACAAGAATTTTCTACGCTCCAAACACCCGGAGCGGTCTGATGACTGGATTACACATGAACAAACCAGGAGTTTCGCCGGCTGGTTGCAGACACGTACCATGCATGACGCCTCTATTGAAGATGACATGTACTCGCTGTCCTAGTTACCATCTTCGAGTATAATGACTTTCAAAGGGTACGAGATAAATGGTAATACATTTTACACGATTGCCCAAGATAAGAAGAGCACCAACCAAAACAGTGGTGTCCGCTTTGATGCAACAACCAAGACGGGAAACGAAACATATTATGGTTACATAGAGGAGATATGGGAACTTGACTATGGACGTGATTTGAAGGTCCCTTTGTTTCGGTGCAAATGGGTCAATATGACAGGATATGGGGTAACGGAAGACCCGCAATATGGAATGACAACAGTGGATCTCAACAATCTTGCGTATGCAGACGAACCATTCGTCCTAGCTAATGATGTGGCACAGGTTTTCTATGTGAAGGATATGTCTACCAAGCCGAGAAAAAGAAAAGATAAGGAAGGGAATGCATCATACGATGAGCCAAAGTGCCACATAGTTCTTTCTGGGAAGAGAAACATCGTGGGAGTGGATGACAAGACAGACATGTCAGAAGATTATGAAAAGTTTGATGAAATTGCTCCATTCACAGTGAATATTGACCTGAGCATCCAGTTAAATGATGAAGATTTTCCATGGCTACGGCGCAAAGGGACATACGCGAAGAAAAAGTTTCACACCCAAAGATCTGGGATGTGATCGGCTTCACTATCATCAATTTCTTCTGTATTTCACACCCAGGAGGGAATCTCTGTAATAGTTAGGGTAGTTATGTGTTTTGGCATTTGAAACGCGAAGAAATTTTATGTGCAAACAAATTCTTTCATGCATTTATTGATTTTTTCAGCTAAATGACTCTGAAATTGAAAAGCATTTCAAATGAACTTAGAAAAGGTTGAAAGTTGGCATGGTATCATAATTTCACCCACATAGCATGTGCAAAAAAGTAGAGAGGGTTACCGCAAAAACTGGATGCACTTCGTGTATAAAATGGACAATCTCTTTCGAAGTATCAGGGTTTCGAACGAAAACTCATCCGTTACAAAGGGATTTCATTTTTTAAATAACCTAAGCATTACCAAATTGAATATAATGATAAAACACACTAATATTAAACATAAGAAAAAAGAATCACTGAAAATCTATTTTCAAAGTTAAGTTATTCACAAACTAGTGATTCACACAAATTTCAAATAATTCAAAATGTAAACTATTCAAATTTGTAAACTACCGGCACTAACAGAAAGTTTGTAATTTTTTGTACCTAAAGCAAAAATATTCCCAAAGAAACTCTAAATACAGCAAAAACCAACTCAAAAATAAATAAAGCAAAAAAATAAGAAAATAAAAAAGCCCACCTACTGGGCCAGAGCGGCCTGCATACGACTAGAAACCCAACCTGTAGTTGGGCCAGGATGCAGGCCCGCAAGCCTAGTAGGCCCACAGGCAGAGTAGGAGAGGTAGGCCAGAAGGCCTGCAATTGAGAGGAGCTCAATGCAGTGCCCGCGCCGGGGCTTATAAACTGGTCCTGGCGCTCCTCAACTAGCAAGGTGGGACTAAACTTCTGCGCCCCTCGCCTGGCAGCGCACACCCTTTAGTACAGTACCGGTTGGTGCCACCACCCGGTACTAAAGGTGGGCGCTTCCCACCGCTTGGCCTGGCCAAAATCGACCTTTAGTACCGGTTGGTGGCTCCTACCGTTACTAAAGGACCATCCTATATAAGAAACACTTACGAAAATTTCGTCAGTTTCCTCCCACTTCTCTCTGCTTCATCGCCGCCGCCCCGTCCCGCGCCGTCGCCGCCGCCGTCGCGCCGTCCCCGTCGACTCCGCGCCGCCCCGTCCTCGTCGCGCCGTCCGCGTCGCCGGCCCGTCCCCATCCCCGCACCGGCCCGCGTCGCCGTCGCCGTCGCCTCGACCTCGCCCGCGCTGTGAGCCTCTGTCCCCCCTCTCCTCTCCCTCCAATCGAAGCCGCCGCACGCGCCGCCGGCGCCGTCACCTTGGCTCGCCGTCGCCGTCGCCTGCACACACAACACATACACACACACACACATACACACACATACACAATTTTTGTTCTGTTTTTAGTTTTTAGTTTTTTGTTTTTAGTTTTTAGTTTTTCTGTTTTTAGTTATTAGTTATTAGTTTTTTCAGTTTTTTCTATATTAATGTTATAGAAATGTTAGTTATATATAGAAATGTTAGTTTTTTCTGTATTAATGTTATAGAAATGTTTGTTATATAGAAATGTTAAAGAAAAATTAGTTATACAATTTTAGTTATAGAAATGTAAGAAATGTTAGTTTTAGATATGGTCGATGTTTTTTTAGTTTATTATATTTTTAGTTATAAAATTTAGAATTTGCATATAAGAAATCACAATCCAATCATTTAAAAATGTTACTTTACTTTTGCGGCATATAGTATTTGTTGTCGATGATGCCGGGCCCGCATCCTCGCCGTCGACCCATTCGCGACGACGTCCTGCTTCAGAGGACCCATGTCAGGGATTGGGCTACCTGGAGGGGCGCGACGCTTGGTGAGGAACCCGGCCTCGGGTCCCGTCGTCGACCCTGATCTCCTTTCGTGGCGTTCGCGTGGGCCACATTCGGTGCAGAGGGAGCCGGCCCCGCCGGAGGTGGTGCGTCGTCGTGTCAGGGAGGAGGACGAGCACGTCCATCGCTACATGGCTACTATGGACTTCAGGTTCTCCAATACCTGGCAGGTTCTTTGGGCAGATGACCGGAGATATGATCCTGTGATGGTTCCTTGTCTTTGGGTGTCCACCGCCCGCGCCCCAGGAACCGCGAGTGGCCTATATTCTTCTATAGTATTCGATCTTTATTAGCTACCTAGCCAGTGATGTATTCGAGATTATATATTATTT
This sequence comes from Aegilops tauschii subsp. strangulata, assembly GCF_002575655.3. Taxonomy (NCBI): domain Eukaryota; kingdom Viridiplantae; phylum Streptophyta; class Magnoliopsida; order Poales; family Poaceae; genus Aegilops; species Aegilops tauschii. Next base: position 376,689,886 of record NC_053039.3, read on the forward strand.
GAGACGATGTATTCGAGATCATATATTATTCGCGACGATGTCTTCAAGATTATATATTATTCGAGACGATGCATATTATGTACTATATGATTCAGTTTTTCCTTATTGATTGCATCCATGCATTGTAATTTGAATACTAAATTGTTTTATATTTCTTCTGTATTAGTTAAATAAAAGCTATGGCGGACAATACCGGCAGAGAGGGAGAAGAGGCCCTGTTCGAGATCATACGCAGCCCTAGCAGGCCAGATGATCTGAATGAAGCAAATGACGGCTCCCGATATCTGAACAATACCGGGGAGGGTGATGATAAGATATTCGATCTCGACGACCGAGCTGATGAAGTCATGAACTATGATTATGATTATGATGACGCAGACAATGATTATGATGACGAATACAATGTTGATCTTGAAATAACAAAGACTACCGGCGAGGTATATTTATATAAGCAGGCATGTAGTGATAATCACATGTTTTTTTATTCGAAGATATATTAACGAATCGATCTTTCTTCTTTCAGCCCTCCGGATCGACCAAATCTCCTTCTACAGACAACAGGACAAAGCACGGCCCGAGCAAAAAGTTGAAGGAGGGTGTAAAGTACAACATCGATTCCATCAAAGCTAGTGGCGAACCCCTCACGCCTAAGAACATTGCGAGCAAGTTCGTTCGTCAGTGCGGAGTTCTTGTGAAGGACCAACTCCCGATCTCCATTCAAGAATGGAAAGATCCAAAAACTAAATGCCCAGATGTTACTTGGGTCGACGACAGAGCAAAACAAAAGCTTTGGGAATCTCTGATGGAACATTTCACCCTACCAGATTATTTCACTGATGTAGATGTGCAAAAAGTCAAGGACGCTGCTCTTAAGAAGATGGCAATTGCATTCAACACCCACAAGAAAACTGTATGGGCCAACTACCTCGCTGCAGAAAGGAAGACTCCAGAATTCAAGGGAACACTAGAGAAGCAAAGAGAACACTGGCCCGCTTTCGTGAAATTCAAGGAATCAGAATTATCTAAGGAACGGTTGAGAAAAAACAAGGCCAATGCCGCAAAAAAGACGCAGTTCCATAGGCTGGGTCCAGGTGGCTAAGCGGTGGCAATGCCTAAGTGAGATAAGTCTGAGCAAGAGATGGAGGATGCAGGGGTCACTCCGGTTACTAGGAGCTGGCCCCCCAGGTGCAGAACTTGGTTCTATGCACATGGGGGGGCGTTGGACCCGAAGACAGGCCTGGTTTCCAAGAAGGCAAGTCTAAACGGAGCAGAACAAAAGTTACTTGACGCAATATGAGATGCTCGAAAGGGGGTGTTCACGCCAAACAGAGAGAACGACGAGCTTACGCGCGCCCTGGGAAATCCTGAACACCCGGGAAGAACATGAGGCAAGGGCGTTATTCCCTGGTAGGAGGGCTTTTAGGAATGGAACGACGACTACAGGACCCGTGCAAGAAAGAAGATGGAGGAGGAGAAGAAGAGGAAGCTGGAGGAGGAGCAGAGGAAGCAGGACGCGGAACGCCTTCAAGGCCTAGAAGCAAGGCACGCAGACTTGGCACTCAAATTCCAGCAGCAGCAGCAGCAGATCGACTCACTTAGCCAAGGAAGGGGGTCTCAGCAGCGGCAGCAGCAAGCGGATGATCATCCAGCATTGGATAGCACCGTCCCATCCATGCCGAGAAGCAGCGTTGGTTCCGCCCCGGGCGACGCACTGCTGGATACATACCCTGTGGATGACATCATAGAGAACACTAACTGTGAGCTACACTACAAAATGAAGAACATATCCATGAAGGTGGCGAACGCCGTTGCTTTTACAATTACCCCCGACGCAACCTTCCATTGCGCCCCGATTCCAGAGGGCTATGCTCGTGTCTTGGTTGATGAGGTGGTGGGCCCATATTCGGGGCTAGAGCTTGACATTCCTGGAGGTGACGACGAGGAAACACTGGGAGAGGCCATACATCGTTTCATCCTATGGAAAAAGGGTTGCATCATCTTTCGAAGTCCGCCGACACCGCGTCTGCCGACTCCTCCTCGACGTCCGCCACCGTGTCAGCGGACTCCCGCTCCTCCAAGTCTGCCACCGTGTCAGGCCACACCTCCTGCTTCAAGTCCGGCACAGCGTCAGGCCACACCTCTTGCTTCAAGTCCGACACCGTGTCAGGCCACACCTCCTGCTTCAAGTCTGGCACAGCGTCAGGCCACTCCTCCTGCTCCAACTAAGCCACGTCAGCCGTCTCCGCCGCGTAAGCAATCGCAGAAGAGACACGCCGCAGCTATGGTGCGTAGCGGTACGAGTCGAGGTAGTATAGAAAGTACAGGCGGAGACAAGCGATATAAATATGGTCCAAGCAGCCTCGCTCCTTTTCCTCAGAGGCCTTACGACATAACCGAGGAGCAAAACGATGCAATAGTGCGGGCCGAAGTGGACGCTCATTTTCGACCGAAACCGGCAACGCCGCCGAGGCAGAAAGTGCCTGAGGAAAAGATTGACCACTTCATTCGTATGGCTAGACCACCAGCTCCCAAGCCTGTTGACTCAGACTATGAGAGCCAAATCAAGAAGGCACATCGAGCACGACTACAGAAAGAAGCGAGCTCGATCTCGAGCCAACAAGCAGCTGTCAAAAAATGCGGGAAAACCGTTCCCCACCTGGGAGAACAGGCGGCGCAATCGACCCCCCCGCTTGTTGTGCCAACAACACATGAGAGTACACGCGCCCAATATTATTGTGGGCAAACCGTTTACGTTCCCGAGCTGGGCGATGTGGTAATAACCGAGGAGCATATAATGCAGGCTGAAATGCTCAAGATCACTGTTGGACAACTCCTCAAGATCGAGCCCATGCCCCCGCTTAGAGAGGAGGAAATAAAACGGAAATATGTCCGGGGCAAACCTTTGGTCGAGCCCGAGGAGGTCAAGAACCTCCCAACGAGAATGTATGAATTGCATGATTGGTACATGAAAATTACCAAGATTTCCAATCGAGAGTCCCTCATGGTGCAAGTCGAGGAAGATCATTACTTCCATAAGAAAGCTCTGGCCATTGAGTATTCAGAACTATTTCAGTTATTCAGTCAAGATGCACTCGACAAATCTATCGTCAGTTGCTATTGTCTGTAAGTGATTTCTTTCTGTAATTTAAGTCTCAAGCTAGCTCTAGTGCTCATTGATTGATCATTAATTACCTGTAATTATATATCCTCACTATATATTCTTTTCTGTGGTATTATGCAAGATGAAGATGTATGAAATGAAAAAAGCTGGACGCTATGGCATTGGGTTCATTGACCCAAATACCGTTAATGAATACACATGGAAATTGGAATGGTGTAGACAAGATGTAGAGAAATTCATGCTAGAGTTCTTGAAGCGCCTCAATAGCAATGAAGATATACTACTTCCTTACAACTTCGAGTGAGTCACACTGTCTTGTACTACAAATTCTGTTTTTTGCTTACTAGCTAGATGTTAATAAGTGTATAGGGTTTAGGGTTATAGTTGATTAGTGTTATGCACATGCCCGCTTAATTTATACATGCAAACGTATGTGCATGCAGCTTCCACTGGATCTTGTTAGACATTAAAGTTGACTAAGGAAAAGTTAAAGTACTGGACTCACTACTTAAAAAAATAGTGACTACAGCATCGTGAAGGGGATAGTCGACAGGTTATTTCAATCATTATTAACTATATCTCGGCCTATTTAGTTCGTCATTTCCTGATATGAACTATTTTTAATAACCCCTTTATTAATTTTCTTTGCCGGCGGGCAGGGCTTGGGCAAAGTACATCAAGGTGACTCCAGGAAAATGGCGACCAAAGCTATGTTGGTATCGACCCAAGGTAAGTAATTAAGTAGTACTAGCTAGCTAGCTACCATCTCTTTAATTCTTGTTTCAATACTATTAATTAATTAACATGCTTGATTAATTATTATCTGATTAAATTCTATTGTCGTAAAGGCCCTGAAGCAGGCGCCGGGGACTGAAGTGTGTGCATACTACGTTTGCGAGAACATTCGCATGATGGCGTCCGAAAGGAGCAGATCCGATAGACAGGACTGGGTACGTTTGCCAGAACACTATTCACAAATCTTACATGATTGTCGATATCTAGTCACACAACTAATACACATGCAGATTGATCTCCTTCTTAACAGTTCAAAGAGGTGCGGGACAAGCTCCTATCAGAGCAACGCATACGAGCACTTCAAGAGGAAATAGCGGGATTTTTGCTCGACCAGGTCATAGATCCCAAAGGAGAATACTATTACCCGCTACCGCCCCCATGAACCACTTGTCATCGTGTTCCGAAGGCACCAAGGCAACATGTAGGAGAAATTGTATATATATATATACATGTGTATGTGTGAATAATTAATAGTGGTTGTGAGACATTCGATTATATATATATATGATCAGTTCTACCAGGAAATCTATTTATATATATGCATAACGTGTACAATATGTAGTATCGTAAAATACCAGCAAACAAAAAGAATTAAATGGAAAACACAAAATTAATGGAAAAATAAAAATTAAAACCAAAACCCCCCAAACATTTAGTACCGGTTGGTGCTACCAACCGGTACTAATAGTCTACCAGCACCCGGGCCTGGCTCGTGCCACGTGGTGGCACTTTAGCGCCGGTTCGTGCCGAACCGGTACTAAAGGGGGGGCCTTTAGTCTCCACTCCATAGTGCCGGTTGCAGAACTGGCACTAAAGGCCCTTACGAACCGGTGATAAAGGCCTATTCTGCACTAGTGCTACTAACTGTCCTTTAAACCTCCCTGCGAGAAAAGTGGCTTCAATAGCCAAATAAGGCCTGCAGCCTGCCAAAAAACCCCGACGACAAGCCTCAAAGCAGACAAAAACTCTCCTAAAGCATTCCTTGGTCTTTGTCACTCCCCTTAATGTGTACTCCACGGTGTGCTGATCAATATCTACAATACTACCTGGGCTTGTCCTCTCCACTTCACCTTTGAATGAATACAACAATTGTAAACTTTCCTGCCAGTTACCATAAATAGAATCCATAGCATGTTTTTTACCATTGAACAACCTCATGTATGGTACATCTATCTTGAACTTATTTTTGATGTTCTTCTGCAATTCCTTTGGACCCACTTGCTGGTTTTCTTTCACCCACTTCTTTACTTCTTCTGCCACCCATCTTGACTTGGCTCTACTGATTGTATCCTTCCTAAGGGTTGATTCCTGGCATGTGTGCTTAAAAGGGTTCACTTTGACCTGAACATTAGTGCAATTTCGCATTTTAGATGTGAGCAACCTCCATGGACAACCCTCAGTCGGACAGTGCACTCTGTAACGTACTTGATCGCTCTTGTCAACTTTGAAAGTACATTCTACCTTGATGCAGTATGTCACAAGTGCATTTCTACACTCAGTCATGGATGCAAAAACGGTACCTTCTTCCATATGAGTGTTCAAAGGGTCCCATTCAACAGCTGCAAGGTCTTCGTCCTCACCCACCGCATCATCATCCACATGGACTGCATTGTGAGCCTCATCTTGGTTTTCAGCCCGAGGTGCCCGTCGTAAATTCCGAATAACATCAGAATATAGCTTCTCTTCATCAACCCCAGAATTGTAGTCATCAGGCTCCACTTCAAGGGGGACCCTACTGCCGTTGCCCACACTTGTCGAGCCACCACGTTGCCGTGCACCAACTGAACTGTTCTTGCTAGAGATGCCATTACGACGACTTGGTTCTCCCCGAGATGTTGCACCCGTCATCCTAGGTCCAAATGCCTGCTCAAGCACATCAACTTGCAGCCTCACATGAAAAATATCTTTCTCTTTATGCCTAACAAACATGGTAGCCAGCTCTTCATCATTACTAACTGTCACCCATTTCTTTTCCCCATCATAGTATTTGTATACCACTTCATCAAGCAAACCCCATGGATATTGGCTACAAATTACCTCCCCAAATTGTCTGAAACTCCAATTACTAGCCATTGGCAACCGATAATCGAAAACTCCTTGGTATTTCTTCTTATCCTTTGCATCGAACATGTACGGGTCCCTTCTAATGTGCACCAAGAAAGCAAACCGCAACTCCATCCTAACCGACGAAAAACAGAGACGCAATCAGCACACTAATTGGGCAAACCTACTCGAATTGACTGTTCAAATGCACAACTAAGCTTAATCTAAACAGGAGGCGTGACTTACCCCTCGGGAACCCAGTCGTGGACGCGGCGGATCTCCGGCCCGATGCCTGCCTCGCCAAATACTCCGGGGTCGCCGCTGCTCGCCATTTCGCCCTAGGGTTCTTCCTCCTAGTTCAAACAGCTCCAGCAGCCCCCCAGCTTTGAGCGCTCCAGCCGGGCGCACGGAAGGAGGCCGCGCTGCGGGTCGAGCAGGTGGCGGGCGCCCCACCCGTGGCGTCGCAGGAATGTGGCGGGTGTCGCAGGTAGCCGTGGAGCGTCGGCGCAGGACGGTAGCGGCGGAGCAGGCCGTGCAGCTGGTGGCAGGGCAGGTGCTGGCCGCGGCGTAGGTGCGGCGGCGGCGTAGGACAGCCGGCCGGCGGACGGGCAGAGTGGGCGTCGACGCGGACATCACTGCGGATTTTGAGGATTTTGTTACACGGGCCCACATGTCAGCTCCGGACCCATGTCCACGCGGTCCCACGTGTAAGCTCCGGATCCACAACCACTAACGCCGGCGGACGAAATGGACTCAAATTTGGCCGTTTGGCCTCGTCATAGTAGCTGTGCATCGACTAGGGGCAAAACTGAGCACAATTCGCATATGAGGGCAAAACTGAGCACATGGACACCACTCAGGGCAAAAGGATAATTAACCCTAAATTTTTACCAAGTTTCATATGATTTTAGGTTTTAGGGTTCTCGGCTTAAGGCTTAGGGTTTAGGGCTAAGCCTTTACGACTTAGGGTCTCGAATTTGGGTATTAGTTTTTGCAACTTGCCGAATTTAACATTGTTCCTATCAAATTTTAGTAGTTGAAACTTGTCCAGCCGCTCGATTGCCTCGCAATTTGCAAAGTTGCTGGATTTCGCATCAGGGCACACTAGGTTTTAAGTTTAAGAACCTATAACTTATGATTTGGTCATTCATTCGTACTGAGTTTCAGCAATTGAAACTTAACAGAGTTTAAAAAAATTGTCAAAACGTATTCAAAATAGATCTTACTTAAAAGCAGTTGTCACAAAGAAACACGAATATGCAACAAAATATAAATTGGACTTTATGTTCAAACAATATAATATATTTAAATTTTAAAGTCAAAAGAAAAGCATGGGATCTGGGATGACTGGTGCTAAAGTGTTGGGGAACGTAGTAATTTCAAAAAAATTCCTACGCACACGCAAGATCATGGTGATGCATAGCAACGAGAGCGGAGAGTGTCGTCCACGTACCCTCGTAGACCGTAAGCGGAAGCGTTCTGACAACGCGGTTGATGTAGTCATACATCTTCACGATCGACAGATCCTAGTACCGAACGTACGACACCTCCGTGATCTGCACACGTTCAGTTGGTGACGTCCCACGAACTCACGATCCAGTAGTGCTTCGAGGGAGAGTTTCATCAGCACGACGGCGTGATAACGGTGATGATGAAGCTACCGGCGCAGGGCTTTGCCTAAGCACTACGACGATATGACCGAGGTGGATTATGGTGGAGGGGGGCACCGCACACGGCTTGGAACAATCAACTTGTGTGTCTTAGGGTGCCCCCTCCCACCGTATATAAAGGAGCAAGGGGGGAGGCCGGCCGGCCCTTGGTGCGCCCAAGGAGAGGAGGAATCCTCCTCCTAGTAGGAGTAGGATTCATCCTTTCCTAGTCCTACAGGGAAGGAGGAAGGGGGAAGAAAAGAGAGGGAGAGGGAAAGAGGGGCCGCGCCCCCCTCCCCTAGTCCAATTCGGAGTCCCCTTGGGGGGGGCGCCACCTCATGGGCTGCAGCCCCCTCTCTCCCCTAAGGCCCAGTAAGGCCCAATACTTCCCTCCGGGGGTTCCGATAAACCCCCGGCACTCTGATAAATATCCGGTGACCCCCGGAACTCATCCGGTGTCCGAATATAGTCGTCCAATATATCAATCTTTATGTCTCGACCATTTCGAGACTCCTCGTCATGTCCGTGATCATATCCGGGACTCCGAACTATCTTCGGTACATCAAAACACATAAACTCATAATAACAATCGTCACCGAACGTTTAGCGTGCGGACCCTACGGGTTCGAGAACTATGTAGACATGACAGAGACACGTCTCTGGTCAATAACCAATAGCGAAACCTGGATGCTCATATTGGCTCCTACATATTCTACGAACATCTTTATCGGTCAAATCGCATAACAAAATACGTTGTTCCCTTTATCGTCGGTATGTTACTTGGCCGAGGTTTGATCATCGGTATCACAATACCTAGTTCAATCTCGTTACCGGCAAGTCTCTTTACTCGTTCCGTAATGCATCATCCCGCAACTAACTCATTAGCCACATTGCTTGCAAGGCTTATAGTGATGTGCATTACCGAGAGAGCCCAGAGATACCTCTCCGACAATCGGAGTGTCAAATCCTAATCTTGATCTATGCCAACTCAACAAGTACCATCGGAGACACCTGTAGAGCACCTTTATAATCACCCAGTTACGTTGTGATGTTTGGTAGCACACAAAGTGTTCCTCCGGTATTCGGGAGTTGCATAATCTCATAGTCATAGGAACATGTATAAGTCATGAAGAAAGCAATAGCCATATACTAAACGATCAAGTGCTAAGCTAATGGAATGGGTCAAGTCAATCACATCATTCTCTAATGATGTGATCCCGTTAATCAAATGACAACTCATGTCTGTGGTTAGGAAACTTAACCATCTTTGATTCAACGATCTAGTCAAGTAGAGGCATACTAGTGACACTCTGTTTGTCTATGTATTCACACATGTACTAAGTTTCCGGTTAATACAATTCTAGCATGAATAATAAACATTTATCATGATATAAGGAAATATAAATAACAACTTTATTATTGCCTCTAGGGCATATTTCCTTCAGTCTCCCACTTGCACTAGAGTCAATAATCTAGATTACACAGTAATGATTTTAACACCCATGGAGTCTTGGTGTTGATCATGTTTTGCTCCTGAGAGAGGCTTAGTCAACGGTTCTACAACATTCAGATCCGTATGTATCTTGCAAATCTCTATGTCTCCCTCCTTGACTTGATCGTGGATGGAATTGAAGCGTCTCTTGATGTGCTTGGTTCTCTTGTGAAATCTGGATTCCTTTGCCAAGGCAATTGCACCAGTATTGTCACAAAAGATTTTCATTGGACCCGATGCACTAGGTATGACACCTAGATTGGATATGAACTCCTTCATCCAGACTCCTTCATTTGCTGCTTCCGAAGCAGCTATGTACTCCGCTTCACATGTAGATCCCGCCACGACGCTTTGCTTAGAACTGCACCAAGTGAGAGCTCCACCGTTCATTTTAAATACATATCCGGTTTGTGACTTAGAGTCATCCGGACCAGTGTCAAAGCTTGCATCGACGTAACCATTTACGGCGAGCTCTTTGTCACCTCCATAAACGAGAAACATATCCTTAGTCCTTTTCAGGTATTTCAGGATGTTCTTGACCGCTGTCCAGTGATCCGCTCCTAGATTACTTTGGTACCTCCCTGCTAAACTTATAGCAAGGCACACATCAGGTCTGTTACACAACATTGCATACATGATAGAGCCTATGGCTGAAGCATACGAAACACTTTTCATTTTCTCTCTATCTTCTGGAGTGGTCGGGCACTGAGTCTGACTCAACTTCACACTTTGTAATACAGGCAAGAACCCTTTCTTTGCTTGATCCATTTTGAACTTCCTCAAAACTTTATCAAGGTATGCGCTTTGTGAAAGTCCAATTAATCGTCTTGATCTATCCCTATAGATATTGATGCCCAATATATAAGCAGCTTCACCGAGGTCTTTCATTGAAAAACTCTTATTCAAGTATCCTTTTATGCTATCCAGAAATTGTATATCATTTCCAATCCACAATATGTCATCCACATATAATATTAGAAATGCTACAGAGGTCCCACTCACTTTCTTGTAAATACAGGCTTCTCCAAAACTCCGTATAAAACCATATGCTTTGATCACACTATCAAAACGTTTATTCCAACTCCGAGATGCTTGCACCAGTCCATAAATGGATCGCTGGAGTTTGCACACTTTATTAGCATCCTTTGGATCGATAAAACCTTCAGGTTGCATCATATACAACTCTTCTTCCAGAAATCCATTCAGGAATGCAATCTTTACATCCATTTTCCAAATTTCATAATCATAAAATGCAGCAATTGCTAACATGATTCGGACGGACTTAAGCATCACTACGGGTGAGGCGGTCTCATCGTAGTCAACTCCTTGAACATGTCGAAAACCTTTCGCAACAAGTTGAGCTTTGTAGACAGTAACATTACCGTCAGTGTCAGTCTTCTTCTTGAAGATCCATTTATTCTCCATGGCTTGCCGATCATCGGGCAAGTCAACCAAAGTCCACACTTTGTTCTCATACATGGATCCCATCTCAGATTTCATGGCCTCAAGCCATTTCGCGGAATCTGGGCTCGTCATCGCTTCCTCATAGTTCGTAGGTTTGTCATGGTCAAGTAACATGACCTCCAGAACAGGATTACCGTACCACTCTGGTGCGGATCTTACTCTAGTTGACCTACGAGGTTCGGTAGTAACTTGATCTGAAGTTACATGATCATCATCATTAGCTTCCTCACTAATTGGTGTAGGAGTCACGGGAATAGATTTCGGTGATGTACTACTTTCCAATAAGGGAGTAGGTACTGTTACCTCATCAAGTTCTACTTTCCTCCCACTCACTTCTTTCGAGAGAAACTCCTTCTCTAAAAAGGATCCATTCTTTGCAACGAATGTTTTGCCTTCGGATCTGTGATAGAAGGTGTACCCAACAGTCTCCTTTGGGTAACCTATGAAGACACATTTCTCCGATTTGGGTTCGAGCTTATCAGGTTGAAGCCTTTTCACATAAGCATCGCAGCCCCAAACTTTAAGTAATGACGACTTTGGTTTCTTGCCAAACAACAGTTCATAAGGTGTCGTCTCAACGGATTTAGATGGTGCCCTATTTAACGTGCATGCAGCTGTCGTTAAAGCATAACCCCAAAAAGATAGCGGTAAATCAGTAAGAGACATCATAGATTGCACCATATCTAGTAAAGTACGATTACGACGTTCGGACACACCATTACACTGTGGTGTTCTGGGTGGCGTGAGTTGCGAAAATATTCCGCATTGTTTCAAATGAAGACCAAACTCATAACTCAAATATTCTCCTCCACGATCAGATCGTAGAAACTTTATTTTCTTATTACGATGATTTTCCACTTCACTCTGAAATTCTTTGAACTTTTCAAATGTTTCAGACTTATGTTTCATCAAGTAGATATACCTATATCTGCTCAAATCATCTATGAAGGTGAGAAAATAATGATACCCGCCGCGAGCCTCAACATTCATCGGACCACATACATCAGTATGTATGATTTCCAACAGATCTGTTGCTCGCTCCATTGTTCCAGAGAACGGAGTTTTAGTTATCTTGCCCATGAGGCATGGTTCGCAAGTACCAAGTGATTCATAATCAAGTGATTCCAAAAGTCCATTAGAATGGAGTTTCTTCATGCACTTTACACCAATATGGCCTAAACGGCAGTGCCACAAATAACTTGCACTATCATTATCAACTCTGCATCTTTTGGCTTCAATATTATGAATATGTGTATCACTACTATCGAGATTCAATATAAATAGACCACTCTTCAAGGGTGCATGACCATAAAAGATATTACTCATATAAATAGAACTACCATTATTCTCAGATTTAAATGAATAGCCGTCTCGCATCAAACAAGATCCAGATATAATGTTCATGCTCAACGCTGGCACCAAATAACAATTATTCCGGTCTAAAACTAATCCCGAAGGTAGATGTAGAGCTAGCGTGCCGGCCGCGATCACTTCGACTTTGGAACCATTTCCTACGCGCATCGTCACCTCGTCCTTAGCCAATCTTCGCTTAATCCGTAGTCCCTGTTTCGAGTTGCAAATATTAGCAACAAAACCAGTATCAAATACCCAGGTGCTACTGCGAGCATTAGTAAGGTACACATCAATAACATGTATATCACATATACCTTTGTTTACCTTGCCATCCTTCTTATCTGCCAAATACTTGGGGCAGTTCCGCTTCCAGTGACCAGTCCCTTTGCAGTAGAAGCACTCAGTCTCAGGCTTAGGTCCAGACTTGTGCTTCTTCACTTGAGCAGCAACTTGCTTGTCGTTCTTCTTGAAGTCCCCCTTCTTCCCTTTACCATTTTTCTTGAAACTCGTGGTCTTGTTGACCATCAACACTTGATGCTCCTTCTTGATTTCTACCTCCGCTGCCTTTAGCATTGCGATCTTGATGAACTATAACACGTGAGAAATGTCTTATCGATCCCTTGCATGTTATAGTTCATCACGAAGCTCTTGTAGCTTGGTGGTAGTGATTGAAGAATTCTGTCAATGACACTATCATCCGGAAGATTAACTCCCAGTTGAATCAAGTGATTATTATACCCAGACATTTTGAGTATATGTTCACTGGCAGAACTATTCTCCTCCATTTTGCAGCTATAGAACTTATTGGGGACTTCATATCTCTCAATCTGGGAATTTGCTTGAAATATTAACTTCAACTCCTGAAACATCTCATATGCTCCATGACGTTCAAAACGTCGTTGAAGTCCCGGTTCTAAGCCGTAAAGCATGGCACACTGAACTATCGAGTAGTCATCAACACGCGACTGCCAGGCATTCACAATGTCTACAGTTGCCAGCGCGGGTGGTACACCTAGCGGTGCTTCCAGGACGTAATTCTTCTGTGCAGCAATGAGGATAATCCTCAAGTTACGGACCAAGTCCGTGTAGTTGCTGCCATCATCTTTCAACTTAGCTTTCTCTAGGAACGCATTAAAATTCAACGGAACAACAACACGGGCCATCTATCTACAACAACATAGACATGCAAAATACTATCAGGTACTAAGTTCATGATAAATTAAAGTTTAATTAATCATATTACTAAAGAACTCCCACTTACATAGATATCCCTCTAATCATCTAAGTGATGACGTGATCCATATCAACTAAACCATGTCCGATCATCATGTGAGATGGAGTAGTTTTCAATGGTGAACATCACTATGTTGATCATATCTACTATATGATTCACGCTCGACCTTTCGGTCTCAGTGTTCTGAGGCCATATCTGCATATACTAGGCTCGTCAAGTTTAACCCAAGTATTCTGCGTGTGCAAAACTGGCTTGCATCCGTTGTATGTGAACGTAGAGCTTATCACACCCGATCATCACATGATGTCTCGGCACGACGAACTTTCGCAACGGTGCATACTCAAGGAGAACACTTATACCTTGAAATTTAGTGAGAGGTCATCTTATAATGCTACCGTCGATCTAAGCAAAATAAGATGCATAAAAGATAAACATCACATGCAATCAATATAAGTGATATGATATGGCCATCATCATCTTGTGCCTTTGATCACCATCGTCACCAGCGCGACACCTTGATCTCCATCGTAGCATCGTTGTCGTCTCGCCAACTATTGCTTCTACGACTATCGCTACCTCTTAGTGATAAAGTAAAGCAATTATATGGCGATTGCATTTCATACAATAAAGCGACAAACATATGGCGCCACCGCTAGCTCTAGACGATGTCGGCGACGAAGCGCTTAGCTGCCGCGACCTCGCCGCCACCGTCCTCACCCCGGCCGCGGACTTCGTCTTCTCCGCCGCCGCCGTAGGTGTCTTCCGCGCCAAGTTAGGGCATGGAAGATCGAACTGCTCGGCCTCCTCTCTACTCCGTCTAGCAGTTCTTCGTGTGGTAATTAAAACTCACTTTTACTTCCTTTCTGATCTGATAGATTCATCCTTCCTCACCAAAAGTGGTTTCTGTGGCTACATAGTTAGATCTATCATGTTCTCCATCTCATAATATGCCTAGTATATTCACTTATGCTTCACACATAGGTAGATTCGTCACTTGTACCTATTCTTGGATTCGTACAAATCTGGAACCAACTCCCAACATAAAGTGAATGTCTTCGCGCTATGAGGTCAATGTTTTCTAAACTGATTTATCTTCAAAATCTTCTGAGAATGCATATGCCCTCTTCCCCTTCCCTCGCATCTCTAATGCTGTCACAGGTACATGTCCGTGGGAGAATCCCTTGGTTCTCATAGTCTGCATTCATTTGCAGAATTCTTACAGCATCACATTAACTCTCCCGAAGCTAGTTCTTGTCTAACCAGCAGACGGAAGACTTTGATAGCTTTGAAGCCATTCAGTCTGAACTTCATGGCCACTGAAAAGTCTGCAAAGAAGGGCGGCAGGCAGCGCCGTGGGGGCACATCAAGGGATTTGCCACCAGATCTCTATGAGTTGTACAAGAGTGATCCAGAAGAGGATTACAATCAACGTAAAACTCGAATCCACTGGATTCAAAGATATATATTGGGCCGAGCAATGGTTCAAATACAGGTTCGTGACCCAGGAGTATGCTGAGAAGAATGCCATCAAGTGTCCTTGGGTGATATTCTCTTTCGAAATCTTCAACACAAGAACAGAGCTGAAGCTATTGCTCAGGGTTTCTACCCCTGTATGGTCCGTGGACCACAGCCTGCCAATGTCGACCCATCATCATTGCTATGGTGTCGTGACGACAATCTTTTCAAGCGCAACTTTCAGACTGCAAAGGCATCGGCCAAAGAGAACAAGAAATCGCTGGGTTTAGACATCAACCCCGGTCCTTCTGCTCCTCGGGCTGATGGCACATGCGATGCAGAATCCAATATCATCGGGCCCTTCTACAACCTTGAGTTTCTCAACACGCATATTGCCGTTCAGGGGGCAGCCATGGAGCACTCTGCAGACGACGCTGATTCTGATGAAGCGCCTGCTCCACCAAAGCCACAAAAGCCAAAGAAACCCAAGGTTTCAAAGCCCTCTGTTGCACCAAGAGCTTTGCGTCCGAAGCCTCTGGCCACTTCTCCTCCTGCACCAAGTTTGCATTCTGAAGATCTCTCTCGCATCTCCAAGTCTGAGAAGAAGAAGAAGCCCATGCAGATTACTGGACAAGCGCTGACCCCACCTACCATTCCTAGGAGTGAGAACAAAGCCATTGATCTGTCTAGTGACGACGACCTTGGCGACGATACTCTCGAGCTGCTGATAAAGAGCAAGCAAGAGGCGGAAATCTTCAATGATCTTCCCCTTTTCGATGTGGACATCCTGAACAAGTTCATTGATGAGTGGTTTGATAGCCCAAACCTCAGTTTTGATGATCTTCAGCTCCCAATTGGCCTTAGCGTCTCCTTCCATGGAGCCATTGCTCCTGAACTGGCTCTTTCTCAAGGGATAGTTGAAATGAAGAACAAAATTGACTATGAAAAGGCTCAGTTCAAGAAGCACATGGCCAAGCTCAGTGTGACTGATGTCCAAAACTTCAAGCAAATGATGCATGAGCTCAAGGAGGCGTTTCACAAGAAACGTGACGAAGCTAAAGGTTCACGAGAACGCATGAAACTCCTCGCTGCCAAATGTGTTCAAGCTTACAATGACGCCGAGAAGCGCAAGGCACTTGGGCATCCTGGCAACGACCCCAAGATGTCTGCCAAGAAGAAGAAGCCTACTGTGGCCCCAGCTGAAGCATCCAGGCGGGAAGAACCTCACATTGTTTTCCCCGCCAGCATGATAGGCTCGAAGCCTAAGGTCCCCACAGTAGCTTCAGAGCTCAAGAAAACAAGGACAACAGAAGCCAAAGCAAGAAAGCGCAAGTCCAAGAACACCAGTGATGATGCTCCACCGACCAAGAAGAGAAAGACAAAGAAGAAAGATCGGGTTGCTCCCACAGAGCCCCTTGTCGTCAAGCCAATCTCAGTTGCTCGTCCTGCGTCCACACACCAAGAGCATCGTTTGATAGTTCACGAGCCTGCTACCACAGAGGCTCCTGAAGCTCAAGAAAATCCAGCTATTGACCACACCGCAGCTGAAGACATTGGTCCCCAAGACAATGTAAATGATGATGAAGTCCTTCCTCAGATCGAGCACCAAATGGTATCATCGCCTCTTCACACGAACAGCGAACTCATCGGCATTGGTCGTCCTTTCACGCCAAATGCTCAGGATGATTCATGGGCTGATCACCCTCAAGACTACCCCCGTCAAGAAGAATCACCACGTACTCCCCCAACTCAAGTCACCACTCCGGTGCTTGATGATGAAGACTTTGTGCCCCAGACAACTCCATCTCCACAAGCGTCACGAGCGTTTCGCAGGCTTCGCAAAGGACCAAGGCCACAAGTCACTCTTTCGAGTGTTCCAGAAGGAGAAGAGCATCACCACTCAGTATCACGCCAAGTGTTTCCTGAAGCCACTCCAACTGCAGACATCTCAAAGTCTGAAGCCAATGCTGCTGAAGACATTCCGGCTGCATCAGCCGATGAACAAGAAGAACCAAATCAAGAAGAAGAACGTGTAGCTATACCCCCGTCTAACCAATAAGTTGTTCTCGAGGAGAACGTGTCCGATCCTCCAACTACTCAAGTGGAGGTTGACAATACTACGGCGGCCACCAACATCAATACTGAAGCCAATGACGCTGTCATGGCTGAAGCAAATGTGGCGCCTGAAGTCAATATGGCGCCTGAAGCAAATGGGCCTGAAGCTTCTAATGCACCTGAAGCCAATGCTGCACCTAAAGCCAATCTGCAGCCTGAAGCTAATGCCAATGCCACTGCTCCTATACCGCCTCCAAGCCCACACACCATTGAGCAAGCATTTGATCATGGTCAGCTGGTTACTGTCCGATGGCCCATTCTGGTTCCTCCACCTGCTACCGGTCCACAATTTGACTATCATGTAGAGCACATGCCTCAGGTCCAGAAGCCTAAGCCAAGGCTGCCAAGGTTTCCAGGTACTACAACTTCACCAGAATCTTTCAATGTAAATGGCTTCATTGCACACAACACCTTCTTTGATAGTGCCAAGAACCCCTACTCGAAGCCAAGAATTTCTTCTGATCGGTTCTGGAGCTATCAGCAGTGCAGTTACTATTCATGTGTTCTTTATGATCAAGGGCGCATCTTTCCCCATATGCGTCTAGACTGTGAAGCTATTGCTGGAATGCCCTGCTTAGAAGAAGCCCTTGACTGTTTCCGAGATGCTGGTCTGCTACAATTTGTGACTGATAAAGAGCACTGGCATGAAGAGCTTCTGCTACAATTCTATGCTACCCTCCACATTCGCGGCTACAACAGGGATCCGAAGACTTGGATCCTTGAGTGGATGACAGGCAATATACGCCACGAAGCCAAAGCTCTGGATATTATTGAGCTCACAGGCCTGCCCACTCCAGGTGAACTCTTCGAGCCTGGTTGTCAGCTTCACCGCAATGCTTTGGAGAGCATCTTTCAGAAGCCTGAGCCCAACATGAGCCAAATGCTGAGCATGATGAAGCCACTGCCACGCGATGCTGAATATCCAAGGGAATTCTTTGTTGAAGACCTAGAGTATCTACCCCGCACTATTTACCATATTATCAGGCGAACTCGATGGCCTATCAAGGGACATTCACCTGCAGCGAAGCTTGAAGGAGCAATGAAGACATTGGTCTTCTATATCTTCAATGGCATCAGTTTCAATGCTCAAGACTTCTTCATCAGGCAATTGGCTGCATCTGGCTCTGATCTCTTTGGTCTGAAGTTCTACGCTCCATGGGTTATGCGTCTTATCAAGCTTCACTCTGCTGTCAACTATCAGCCGTCTGCTCGCAACCATATGATATTCTTGCCAGAGGTTGATATGTCTGTCGAAGCTATCTACCCAGAGCCTGCCAAGGAGCCAATTTATCTTCACAATGCCGATCACCAAAGCTTCACTCTACCTATTGAAGGCGTTCTGGCTGCTACTCGTGTTTATCCTTTGGCTGGCAATATACATGCACCTCTCGTGCCCATATGGAAGCCACTGAAAGCACAATTGCTCAAAGGCCTCGGAAGCGTTCTTGTGCTCTCAACGACCGGGAGCTTCTCGTCGCCCTGCATCAAAAACAGGATAAGCATCACGACTGGCTGAAGCGTCAGATGAAAAGCCTCTTGGTGGATGTCAATCGCATTCGCAACCTTGCCACCAAGAATGCGTTTGTCACTCATGAAACCTGTCGGAGGTCGTGGAAGAGTCTGACATTGCTCAGTGCTGAAGCTGACCTTCAAGACGATGGCTTCACCGAAAGATTCAAGTTTGATTCCACTCCTCCCAGGATTGCTGTCTTGCGTCGGACTCCCTCACTTGAAGACTCTAACTATTCTTCCTCAGCTGCAACTGTTGATGCCAGAGTCATTGATGACGAAGATGATGCTACTTCACCACCTCCAACTTCGGTGCGTATCGACACTGCACCAAGTTCTTCTGCACCACCGAACCTCAACGACAACCCTGCTGCTTCACCTACTCCTCATGGGAACGAGTAGAGGCTCTATGTCTTCAAACCTTTTTGGTCCATACTGACAAAAGGGGGAGAAGCATACGAGTTGATAGCCTTCAAGCGGGTCCATATGGGTGGTTTCTATACTTTTGCCAAGTGTTTACAACTCTCGCTTTTGATACATTTGGTTCTTTGAGTTGTAACACTTAAACTTGATGGTCGTCTGGTACTTTTTCTGCTACTCTGTGATGCGACGATAAATTCCGCATGTGCGATGATAAATCCCGCACGAAGTCATATTGCAGACGTCCATTTTTCATTATGCATGCAATTATCTTCGTTATATCTTATCATGCGTGATGAATTGACTTCATAAGTTGAAGAGGATCTCCACAAGTACAACCTGCCATGTGCATTTGCATTCCAAAAGCAAAATACTTATATGCACATCATCAGGGGGAGCCTTTTGCTACTTATGAAGACAATATCTTAATCCTTTACAATTTCACATACTTTTATCCCCGTTGAAAACTTCAACCAGTTTGTCATCAATCACCAAAAAGGGGGAGATTGTAAGTGCATCTAGTGCCACCCCTAGTTGGTTTTGGAGTATTGACGACAAACCTGGTTGAGGGACTAATGTGTTTGTGAGAATTGCTGGATAACACAGGTAGTAGTCCCTCATTGATTCGGTTTACCTACCGAAGATGACCCCTAAAAATGTATGAAGACATTGAAGACAATGGTGATATGTGAAGACAATCACATCGAAGCTTATGACTCGAGAAGACATTCACGTGAAGACTATGGAGTGCGAAGACATAGTTGTTTCGTAGTTTCCTCTTCTTCTTTGTTGAGTCATAGGAACCACCGTACTGTTATGTGGGGTCCAAGTGAACAAAGTCAGAGTGAATGAAGTGATGCTCAACCAAATCCTATGTCTTCGAGCGAAGACAATGAGAGCAAATCTTATCCATAGCTGGATGAGTCAGCTTTACTTGTAGCCCAAGTCAAGCTACCGCGTGTGTTTGAAATCTGACCGTTGGAACACGTGTCAGTTCCTTAGTGACCCAGGGTCATTTCGGACAAATCAGGTCGGGTTGCCTAGTGGCTATAAATAGCCCAACCCCTACACCATAAATTGGTGGCTGCTTAGAGTTAGTGCACGGCTTTTGTCGTTTGAGAGCAACCCACCTCCGAAGCCTTTGAGAGAGAGAAATCCTTGCGAGGACAAAGCCCAAAACACCCAGAGCCAAAGAGTGTTAGGCATCACTGAAGTCTTTCTGTCTGCGTGACCTAAAGACTTGTTACACTTGAGGACTGTGAATCCTCCAGCCGGTTAGGCGTCGCGTTCCGAGCATCCAAGAGTCATTGTGGATTGCCGGTGAACGAAGTCTGTGAAGGTTTGGAAGTCTACCTTGAAGACTTACCAGATTGATTGGGCGAGGACTGGGTGTCCTTAGCTCAAGGGGAATAAGGTGAAGACGCGGTCTTCTGACTTGAATCTCAGCCTCCCTAACCAGACGTACAGTTGTCACAGCAACTGGAACTGGTCCAACAAATCCTTGTCCTCACCAAGCGACTGGTTGTATCCTCTCCCTCTCTTTACTTATAGTTTGTCTTCGTGAAGTCATTGCCTGCTTGCGTTACCTATTTGACTTCACTGTGTGACTACTATTGTTGTTTGGCTTCATACTATCTTCCATCCTGATCATTACTACCTAGCTGCTACTAGTCTTCGTGCTTTCACTTCATTGAATACTTGACTATGGCTCGCCTAGTGTAGTCTACCTTCCGCTGCATGTTAATAGTTTCATTTCCATTGCTTGTCTTTGAAACTTCCATGTTTTGAAGACTTTCATAAAAATCGCCTATTCACCCCCCTCTAGTCGATAACTAGCACTTTCAATTAGTATCAGAGCAAGGTACTCCCTTGTTCTGTGTGATTCGGTTTAACCACCTGGAGTTTTAGCTATGTCGGCTGCAGGGATAATCAAAGTCTCCACTGCGTGCCCTTGCTACCTCTTGAGCACTGCGTTGGTTTTCCCTTGAAGAGGAAAGGGTGATGCAGCAAAGTAGCATAACTATTTCCCTTAGTTTTTGAGAACCAAGGTATCAATCCAGTAGGAGGCCACGCACGAGTCCCTCGCACCTACACAAACAAATAAATCCTCGCAACCAACGCAATAAAGGGGTTGTCAATCCCTTCACGGTCACTTACGAGAGTGAGATCCGATAGATATGATAAGATAATATTTTTGGTATTTTTAAGATAAAGATGCAAAGTAAAGAAAGCAAAATAAAAACGGCGCCAGAAATAGCTTGTTGTCGGGAGATTAAATATGATGGAAAATAGACCCGGGGCCATAGGTTTCACTAGAGGCTTCTCTCGAGAGTATAAGTATTACAGTGGGTGAACAAATTACTGTTGAGCAATTAACAGAATTGAGCATAGTTATGAGAATATCTAGGTGTGATCATGTATATAGGCATCACGTCCGAGACAAGTAGACCGACTCCTGCCTGCATCTACTACTATTACTCCACACATCGACCTCTATCCAGCATGCATCTAGAGTATTAAGTTCATAAGAACAGAGTAACGCTTTAAGCAAGATGACATGATGTAGAGGGATAAACTCATGCAATATGATATAAACCCCATCTTGTTATCCTCGATGGCAACAATACAATACATGCCTTGCTGCCCCTACTGTCACTGGGAAAGGACACTGCAAGATTGAACCCAAAGCTAAGCACTTCTCCCATTGCAAGAAAGATCAATCTAGTAGGCCAAACCAAACTGATAATTCGAAGAGACTTGCAAAGATAACCAATCATACATAAAAGAATTCAGAGGAGATTCAAATATTGTTCATAGATAAACTTGATCATAAACCCACAATTCATCGATCTCAACAAACACATCGCAAAAGAAGATTACATCGAATAGATCTCCACAAGAGAGGGGGAGAACATTGTATTGAGATCCAAAAAGAGAGAAGAAGCCATCAAGCTAATACTATGGACCCGAAGGTCTGAAGTAAACTACTCACACATCATCGGAGAGGCTATGGTGTTGATGTAGAAGCCCTCCGTGATCGATGCCCCCTCTGGTGGAGCTCCGGAAAAGGTCCCAAGATGGGATCTCACGGGTACAGATGGTTGCGGTGGTGGAATTAGGTTTTTGGTTCCGTATCTGGTAGTTTGGGGGTACGTAGGTATATATAAGAGGAAGAAGTACGTCGGTGGAGCAACGTGGGGCCCACGAGGGTGGAGGGCGCGCCCAGGGGGGTAGGCGCAGCCCCCTACCTCATGCCCTCCTGGCTGATGTCTTGACGTAGGGTCCAAGTCCTCTGGATCACGTTCGTTCCGAAAATCACGTTCCCGAAGGTTTCATTCCGTTTGGACTCCGTTTGATATTCTTTTTCTGCGAAACTCTGAAATAGGCAAAAAACAGCAATTCTGGGCAGGGCCTCCGGTTAATAGGTTAGTCCCAAAAATAATATAAAAGTGTATAATAAAGCCCATTAATGTCCAAAACAGAATATAATATAGCATGGAACAATAAAAAATTATAGATACGTTGGAGACGTACCAAGCATCCCCAAGCTTAATTCCTGCTCGTCCTCGAGTAGGTAAATGATAAAAACAAAAATTTTGATGTGGAATGCTACTTGGCATAATTTCAATGTAATTCTTCTTAATTGTGGTATGAATATTCAGATCCGAAAGATTCAAGGCAAAAGTTTAATATTGACATAAAAATAATAATACTTCAAGCATACTAACTAAGCAATTATGTCTTCTCAAAATAACATGGCCAAATAAAGTTATCTCTACAAAATCATATAGTCTGGCTATGCTCTATCTTCACCACATAAAATATTTAAATCATGCACAACCCCGATGACAAGCCAAGCAATCGTTTCATACTTTTAGTGTTCTCAAACTTTTTCAATCTTCACGCAATACATGAGCGTGAGCCATGGACATAGCACTATATGTGGAATAGAATGGTGGTTGTGGAGAAGACAAAAAAAGGGAGAAGATAGTCTCACATCAACTAGGCGTATCAACGGGCTATGGAGATGCCCATTAATAGATATCAATGTGAGTGAGTAGGGATTGCCATGCAACAGATGCACTTAGAGGTATAAGTATATGAAAGCTCAACAAAAGGAACTAAGTGGGTGTGCATCCAACTCGCTTGCTCACGAAGACCTAGGGCATTTTGAGGAAGCCCATCATTGGAATATACAAGCCAAGTTCTATAATGAAAAAATTCCCACTAGTATATGAAAGTGATATCATAGGAGACTTTCTATCATGAAGATCATGGTGCTACTTTGAAGCACAAGTGTGGTAAAAGGATAGTAGCATTGTCCCTTCTCTCTTTTTCTCTCATTCTTTTTTATTTGGGCCTTTTCTTCTCTCTTTTTTATGGCCTCTTTTTTTTCGTCCGGAGTCTCATCCCGACTTGTGGGGGAATCATAGTCTCCATCATCCTTTCCTCACTTGGGACAATGCTCTAAAAAATGATGATCATCACACTTTTATTTACTTACAACTCAACAATTATAACTCAATACTTAGAACAAAATATGGCTCTATGTGAATGCCTTCGGTGGTGTACCGGGATATGCAATGAATCAAGAGTGACATGTATGAAAAAATTATGAACGGTGGCTTTGCCACAAAATACAATGTCAACTACATGATCATGCGAAGCAATATGACAATGATGGAGCGTGTCATAATAAACTAAACGGTGGTAAGTTGCATGGCAATATATCTCGGAATGGCTATGGAAATGCCATGATAGGTAGGTATGGTGGCTGTTTTGAGGAAGGTATATGGTGGGTGTATGATACCTGCGAAACGTGCGCGGTATTAGAGAGGCTAGCAATGGTGGAAGGAGGAAAAGTGTGTATAATCCATGGACTTAACATTAGTCATAAAGAACTCATATACTTATTGCAAAAATCTACAAGTTATCAAAGCAAAGTATTACGCGCATGCTCCTAGGGGGATGGATTGGTAGGAAAAGAACGCTCGTCCCCGACCGCCACTCATAAGGAAGACAATCAATAAATAAATCATGCTCCGACTTCATCACATAACGGTTCACCATACGTGCATGCTACGGGAATCACAAACTTTAATACAAGTATTTCTCAAATTAAAAACTACTCAACTAGCATGACTCTAATATCACGATCTTCATGTCTCAAAACAATTATCTAGTATCAAACTTCTCATAATATTCAACACACTCATATTTTTTTCTAGTCTTGAATGCCTATCATTGTCAAAGCAAACTACGATGCTGTTTTGTAGGACTCTCAAAATAATCTAAGTGAAGCATGAGAGAACAATAGTTTCTATAAAACAAAATCACCACCGTGCTCTAAAAGATATAAGTGAAGCACTAGAGCAAAAACTATATAACTCAAAAGGTATAAGTGAAGCACATAGAGTATTCTAATAATTTCCGAATCAAGTGTGTCTCTCTCAAAAGGTGTGTACAGCAAAGATGATTGTGGTAAACTAAAAATCAAATCCTCAATTAATACAGGACGCTCCAAGCAAAACACATATCGTGTGGTGAATAAAAATATAGCTCCAAGTAAAGTTACCGATGGAAGTAGACGAAAGAGGGGATGCCTTCCGGGGCATCCCCAAGCTTTGGCTTTTTGGTGTCCTTAGATTATCTTGGGGTGCCATGGGCATCCCCAAGCTTAGGCTCTTGCCACTCCTTGTTCCATAATCCATCAAATCTTTCACCCAAAACTTGAAAACTTCACAACACAAAACTTAACAGAAAATCTCGTGAGCTCCGTTAGCGAAAGAAAACAAAACAACACTTCAAGGCACTGTAATGAACTAATTATTTATTTATATTGGTGTTAAACCTACTGTATTCCAACTTCTCTATGGTTTATAAACTATTTTACTAGCCATAGATTCCTCAAAATAAGCAAACAACACACGAAAAACAGAATCTGTCAAAAACAGAATAGTCTGTAGTAATCTCTAACTAACGCAAACTTCTGGAACTCCAACAATTCGGCCAAAATAGGACGACCTAGATAATTTGTTTATTGATCAGCAGAAATTGGAATCAATATTTTATCACGTTCTGGTGATTTTTAAAAATTATTTTCGTGAACAGAAAGTTTCTGCAATTTTCAGCAAGATCAAATAACTATCATCCAAGAAGATCCTATAGGTTAAACTTGGCACAAACACTAATTAAAACATAAAAACACATCTAACCAGAGGCTAGATCAAATATTTATTCCTAAACAGAAGCAAAAAGCAAAAAAATAAAATTGGGTTGCCTCCCAACAAGCGCTATCGTTTAACGCCCCTAGCTAGGCATTGATAATTTCGATGATGCTCACATGAAAGACAAGAATTGAAGCACAAAGAGAGCATCATAAAGCATATGAAAAACACATCTAAGTCTAACATACTTCCTGTGCATAGGCATCTTATAGAGAAACAAATTATCAAGACAAGCAAATACTAGCATATGCAAGGAAGAAGTGAGAAACAATAGCAATCTCAACATAACGAGAGATAATTTAGTAACATGAAAATTTCTCCAACCATATTTTCCTCTCTCATAATAATTACATGTGGGATCATATTCAAATTCAACAATATAGCTATCGCATAATATTTTCTCTACGTGATCCACATGCATGCAAAGTTGACACTCTTCCAAAATAGTGGGAATATCATTAACTAAAGTCATGACCTCTCCAAACCCACTTTTATCAAAAATACCATAAGATTGAATATTCTCCAAATATGTGGGATCTAAAGTTGACACTCTTCCAAACCCACTTTCAATATTATTGCAAACACTATTATCAATCTCATATTCATCATGGGGCTTAAATAAATTTTCAAGATCATAATAAGAATCACCCCAATCATGATCATTGCAACAAGTAGTACACATAGCAAAACTAGCATCCCCAAGCTTAGGGTTTTGCATATTATTAGCACAATTGACATTAATAGAATTTATAATAACATCATTGCAATCATGATTTTTATTCAAAGATCTATCGTGAATCACTTCATAAGTTTCTTCTTTCAACACTTCATCACAATTTTCAGATTCACGAATTTCAAGCAAAACCTCATAAAGATAATCTAGTGCACAAAACTCACTAGCAATAGGTTTATCATAATTGGATCTCTTAAAGAGATTAGCAAGTGCATGAGGATCCATAACTTTTTAGCAAGCGAAGATGCAAGCAAAAAGAAGGCACATGCTAACACGAGCAAACAGAAGGACGAACGGAAGAGGGGCAAATAAAACGGCAAGGGTGAAGTGGGGGAGAGGAAAACGAGAGGCAAATGGCAAATAATGTAATGCGAGGGATAAGAGTTTGTGATGGATACTTGGTATGTCTTGACTTGACTTGACTTGGCGCGAATCTCCCCGGCAACGGCGCCAGAAATCCTTCTTGCTACCTCTTGAGCACTGCGTTGGTTTTCCCTTGAAGAGGAAAGGTTGATGCAGCAAAGTAGCGTAAGTATTTCCCTCAGTTTTCGAGAACCAAGGTATCAATCTAGTAGGAGGCCACGCACGAGTCCCTCGCACCTACACAAACAAATAAATCCTCGCAACCAATGCAATAAAGGGGTTGTCAATCCCTTCACGGTCACTTACGACAGTGAGATCTGATAGATCTGATAAGATAATATTTTTGGTATTTTTATGATAAAGATGCAAAGTAAAGAAAGAAAAATAAAAACGGCGCCAGAAATAGCTTGTTGTCGGGAGATTAAATATGATGGAAAATAGACCCGGGGCCATAGGTTTCACTAGAGGCTTCTCTCGAGAGTATAAGTATTACGGTGGGTGAACAAATTACTGTTGAGCAATTAACAGAATTGAGCATAGTTATGAGAATATCTAGGTGTGATCATGTATATAGGCATCACGTCCGAGACAAGTAGACCGACTCCTGCCTGCATCTACTACTATTACTCCACACATCGACCTCTATCCAGCATGCATCTAGAGTATTAAGTTCATAAGAACAGAGTAACGCTTTAAGCAAGATGACATGATGTAGAGGGGTAAACTCATGCAATATGATATAAACCCCATCTTTTTATCCTCGATGGCAACAATACAATACGTGCCTTGCTGCCCCTACTGTCACTGGGAAAGGACACCGCAAGATTGAACCCAAAGCTAAGCACTTCTCCCATTGCAAGAAAGATCAAACTAGTAGGCCAAACCAAACTGATAATTCGAAGAGACTTGCAAAGATAACCAATCATACATAAAAGAATTCAGAGGAGATTCAAATATTGTTCATAGATAAACTTGATCATAATCCCACAATTCATCGATCTCAAATAACACACCGCAAAAGAAGATTACATTGAATAGATCTCCACAAGAGAGGGGGAGAACATTGTATTGAGATCCAAAAAGAGAGAAGAAGCCATCTAGCTAATAACTATGGACCCGAAGGTCTGAAGTAAACTACTCACACATCATCGGAGAGGCTATGGTGTTGATGTAGAAGCCCTCCGTGATCGATGCCCCCTCCGGCGGAGCTCCGGAAAAGGCCCCAAGATGGGATCTCATGGGTACAGAAGGTTGCGGCGGTGGAATTAGGTTTTTGGCTCCGTATCTGGTAGTTTGGGGGTACGTAGGTATATATAGGAGGAAGAAGTACGTCGGTGGAGCAACATGGTGCCCACGAGGGTGGAGGGCGTGCCTAGGGGGGTAGGCGCCCCCCCTACCTCATGCCCTCCTGGTTGATGTCTTGACGTAGGGTCCAAGTCCTCTGGATCAGGTTCATTCCGAAAATCACGTTCCCGAAGGTTTCATTCCGTTTGGACTCCGTTTGATATTCTTTTTCTGCGAAACTCTGAAATAGGCAAAAAAAACAGCAATTCTGGGCTGGGCCTCCAGTTAATAGGTTAGTCCCAAAAATAATATAAAAGTGTATAATAAAGCCCATTAATGTCCAAAATAGAATATAGTATAGCATGGAATAATAAAAAATTATAGATACGTTGGAGACGTATCAGCCCTGTCTTCGATGGCACTGATTACCCCTACTGGAAAAATAAGATGCGCATGCATCTTGAAGCCATTGATGTCGATCTATGGTATGTCGTCAAGAACGGCGTTCCCAAGACTGGTGAAGGTGTCACCCCTGCTGATGCCAAGAAGTTCATTCAACTAGATTCTACTAGCAAGAACATCATCTGTGGTCATCTGACCAAAGGACAGTATGGCCATGTGAGTGCTCTGGAAACATCGAAGCTAGTCTGGGACTGGCTCTCCAAGATCAATGAAGGCGTCTCAACCCAGAGAGATCAAAGGATCAGTGTTCTTCGCAACCTCTACAACCGCTTCAAGAGAAACGACAATGAGAATGTCCAGCTCACGTTTGATCGCCTCACTGACATCACAAATGAGCTTCATGCTCTCGGCGCCACTGAGATCACCAAGCATGAAATCGTCAAGACACTCCTGAGATCACTTGACAGCTCGTTTGACACCCTAGCCCTGATGATTCAAGAATGCCCTGACTTCAAGACACTCGATCCATCTGACATACTTGAGAGGCTCAACATACATGAGTTTCAGCTATCTGAGAAAAGAGATATCTATGGCCCCAACTATGGCCGAACTCGCGCTTTGAAGGCAAAAGCTACTTCCTCATCTGAAGAAGAATCTGACTGCAGTTCTGGTGATCCTGAAGACATTGGAAAGGAGCTTGCTATGCTTGTGAAGAAGTTCCAGAAATTCATAAAAAAGAAAGGCTTCAGAAAGTCTTCACGATCCAGCGCAAGAAATGATGAAGCTTCTACTCATGACCACAAGAAGAGAACATGCCACAAGTGCAAGAAACCTGGTCACTACATCTCTGAGTGTCCGTAGTGGGACAATGAAAACAAGAAGAAGAAGTAGAGCAAGGAATATGATTCTGATGACAAGAAGAAGAAGAAATCCTCAAAGTCTTCTTCCAAGTCTTCATCAAAGTCTTCATCACACAAGAAGAGCTCATCTGGCAAGGCTCGTGCGTTTGTTGGCAAGGAGATGGATTCAGAGGAGGAGTCTGCTTCTAAGGAGGCAGAGGTGGAGTCTGAGGAGGAGTCCGACTCTGGCGTTGCAAGTTTGGCTCTAGCTACAACCTACATTGCCAAGTCCATCTTCAACACCGAAGACAATGGCTCCATCACCAACGCTGATGATAATGACTAGGACGACTTCGCTCGCACCTACTGCTTCATGGCACGTGGTGCCAAGGTAAACTCACGTGATGCTTACATTCAAACATCCAGTGAAGATGACTCTGATTGTGAATCCAAACCCAGCTACAAAACACTTGCTAAAATTGCAACTGAACAACAGAAAGCTATGGAACATATTCAAAAACTGTTAGACAAAAGCGATGACCTGTTGGACGCGGGAATGACCCGATCTCAGTCTTTAATTGAAGACATAAAAAATATTCATGTTAAGTACGAGGAACTTGAAAGTCGTCATGAAACGCTCTCAACAACTCATGAAAAGCTTTCCTACGATTATCTTCAAAGGAAGCAAGAACTTGAGAAATTGAGAGCGACTCATGAAGATCTTCAAAAAGAGAATGAGTCACTTCGCGCTCAACAGATTAGTCCCGCTCAGGAAGGATTTGAACCACCATGTCTAAAATGCCTTGAGCGTGATAATGCTACTTCTGTTGCTGATTGTTCTACTGCTGCCACTGTTGCAATATCGTCAACTGTTGATGTGGTAACTAACCCCTCTGATGAGGATGCCACTACTATTTCTGATGAAAATGCTAGGTTGAAGACATTGCTTGAGACAGGGATGTACAAAAGTCTCAAAGGGCATCATACACTGTGCGATGTCCTCAAAAAGCAGATTCTAAACCGAAACCCTAGGAAAGAAGGTGTTGGGTTCGAGAGGAAAATGAATGTTGATGGTTCTTACTGGAAGCCTGAGCAGTACCCCAAAACCACATGGGTTGCTGCAAAGGGACCTTCAGTGGATCCATCCACCTTATCTGGCTTCACTTGTGCTAAGCCAATTATCATTGATGAATCTTTTGATGCAAACTATAAACTGTTTAAGAATCAGAATGGTGAAGTGTTTGCCAGGTATATTGGTACTAACTGCAGGAATGGACCACCTATGAAGAAGATCTGGGTGCCCAAAAAGTGTCTTGAGAATCTTCGTGTGAATGTCGTCATGACACCACAAGGGAAGAAGACAAACCCCAGACCAAAGGCTTCATATGGCCCAAAGGTTTCATACAGACACAGGACTCGCCTGAGTCACCCTAACGCCAATGTTTTACAGGAAAATCATACTCAAACTTATGAATATATGCTCGTGTCATCAAACCGCTATGTTCATAAGACTAAGAACTATTCTGCTTATTCATATGAGTACTATTCACCTCCTGCAAGGCTATTTGCTAGGGCTCCAAAGCCGAAGTTCTCAGATGCTGCACTTAGACTCATTGCTTCTAAGCCACCCTTGAAAATGTGGGTGGTTAAGAAAAATTAACTTTCTTTTGCAGGGAAAGGTCTCCAGCCGGAAATTAAAGGCGTCCGATGCTTTTGCTGGGGACCTAAAACATCTTGTAGGGCGCAAGATAAAATGCCTAAATGGTCTTACTATGTATTTTGTTCTTGAATCGCTTGCCAATCATCCTATCAGTCCTAACCTTGATATGAGCTTTGATAATCCTCTTGTGCGTCAAATGTTTATGCTTCACAATACTCTTGGTGAAGCCTATCCCCCTAACTGTACTGTAGGGTATGACACCTCATGCTTCAGAATGGATTATGGACAGCGGATGCACTAATCATATGACTGGTGATCGAAGTCTTCTCATGGACTCAACCTTATGTCCATCAGACAAGAGTCATATCACATTTGCTGACACTGGTAAAAGCAAGGTATTGGGTCTAGGTAGAGTTGCAATCTCAAAGGATCGGCACATGGATAAAGTGATGCTTGTTGAATCCCTTGGTTTCAACTTAATGTTTGTCTCAATGCTTTGCGATTTGAACATGATTGTGATATTTGGAAAATATCGTTGCCTTGTTCTAATGGAATCTGGCAAGTCTCTAGTCTTTGAAGGGTATCGGAAAGATGATTTGTACATGGTAGATTTCTCAGCAGGACCACAGCTTGCGATATGTCTTCTAGCAAAAGCTTCAGAGTGTTGGCTCTGGCATCGGAGGCTAGGGCATGCTGGCATGAGGAACTTGCATACTCTCGCAAAGAAGAAGCACGTCATAGGCATCGAGGGCATCAAGTTCAAGAAGGATCACTTATGCGGTGCCTGCGAAGCTGGAAAGATGACGAGGGCCAAGCATCCCTCAAAGACAATCATGACGACATCTCAACCCTTCGAGCTGCTGCACATGGACCTATTTGGCCCTACTCACTACTCCACTCTCACTACTACTGCTTGTCTCTATGGCTTCGTCATTGTTGATGATTATTCAAGATATACATGGGTGCACATAATCCTCTACAAGATTGAAGTGCAGGATGTCTTCAGATGCTTCGCCAACCGTGCCATGAATAACTATGGCATCAAGATCAAGCATATCAGAAGTGACGACGGCACAGAGTTCAAGAACACCGGCCTCGACCTTTACTTGGATACATTGGACATCACATATGAGTTCTCAGCTCCGTACACACCTCAGCAAAATGGCATCGTGGAGCGCAAGAACAGAACACTCATTGAGATGGCTCGGACAATGCTTGATGAATACAAGACTCCAAGAAAGTTCTGGCCCGAAGCCATTGATACTGCATGCCATGTCATCAACCGTGTTTATCTTCACAAGCTTCTGAAGAAGACATCCTATGAACTCCTTACTAGTAAGAATCCAAATGTCAATTACTTCAGAGGATTCGCGCTCCTACAGAGTCTTCAGCCTCTTTCACTATAAAGTGGTTGAAACTGTGGATGTGCGGTTCGATGAGACTAACGGCTCGCAAAGAGAGCACCTGCCAAATGTGCTAGATGAAGTTCCACCTAGTGAATCCATCAAGCTCATGGGAACTGGACAGATCATACCTTCTGAGGCTCAGGCTGAAGAGGAACTTATCATTTCTGCACCTAATCAACCTGAAGACAATGCTGAGCATGAAGACAATCCTCCAAATGATGACAATGATCAGCAAGAGCAAAATCTTCGTCCAGTTCATCCTCGTGTTGCAAATGAAGTACAGATTGAGAAGATAATTGATAGCATCAATGCACCTGGTCCACTCACTCGTTCAAGAGCAACACAGCTAACAAATTTCTGTGGGCACTTTGCATTTGTCTCAATATCAGAACCCAAGAAAGTTGCTGAAGCCTTCATGGAACCTGAATGGATTCAAGCTATGCAAGAAGAGCTCCAACAGTTCAAGCTGAACAATGTATGGGAATTGGTCAAGCGTCCTGATCCTCGTAAGCACAATATCATTGGCACCAAATGGATATATCGCAACAAGCAAGATGAGCATGGTCAAGTTGTCAGAAAGAAGGCTCGTCTCGTTGCTCAAGACTACACTCAAGTTGAAGGGATTGACTTCGATGAAACATTTGCTCCTGTGGCTAGGCTTGAAGCTATTCGCATACTGCTAGCCTACGCAAATCATCACAACATCCTTCTGTATCAAATGGATGTGAAAAGTGCTTTTCTCAATGGCAAGATTCAAGAAGAAGTGTATGTTGCACAACCACCTGGCTTTGAAGATCCAAAACATCCTGATATGGTATACAAGCTTAACAAGGCACTGTATGGCCTCAAACAAGCCCCTCGCGCTTGGTATGACACACTCAAAGACTTCATGAAGAGCAAAGTCTTCAAACCTGGTTCCCTGGATCCCACACTCTTCACAAAGACATATGATGGTGAACTATTTGTGTGCCAAATATATGTGGATGACATTATCTTCGGCTGCACTAACCAGAAATACAGTGATGAGTTCGGACACATGATGCAAGAGCAATATCAAATGTCCATGATGGGTGAGCTGAAGTTCTTCCTTGGTCTTCAAATTCGCCAACAAAGCAACGACATTTTCATATCTCAAGAGAAATACCTCAAAGACTGCCTGAAGAAGTTTGGAATGCAAGACTGCAAAGGTTACACGATGCCAATGCCAACCAAAAGTCATCTGGGTCTTGACGCCAATGGTAAAGAGTTCGATCAAAAGGTATACCGCTCCATGATTGGTTCTTTACTTTATTTATGTGCATCTAGGCCAGATATAATGCTTAGTGTTTGCATGTGTGCCCGATTCCAAGCGGCACCAAAGGAATCGCATCACTTAGCTGTGAAGCGAATTCTTCGATATTTGGCTTACACCCCAACACTAGGATTATGGTATCCAAAGGGCTCAGAGTTTGATCTATTTGGATTCTCGGATGCTGATTATGCTGGTGACAAGGTGGATCGCAAGTCTACATCAGGCACATGTCACTTTGTGGGACGATCACTTGTCTGTTGGTCTTCAAAGAAGCAGAACTGTGTATCTCTCTCCATTGCTGAATCTGAATACATTGCTGCTGGATCTTGTTGCGCTCAGCTTCTATGGATGAAGTAAACACTCAAGGACTATGGCATCCATCTGAAGCAAGTGCCACTCTACTGCGACAATGAAAGCGCCATCAAGATTGCCAACAACCCGGTTCAGCACTCGAAGACGAAGCACATTGAGATTCGTCATCACTTTCTCAGAGATCATGTCATGAAGGAAGATATTGATATCATTCACGTCAACACTGAAGAGAAATTGGCAGATATCTTCACAAAGCCCTTGGATGAGAAAAGGTTTTGCAAGTAGCGGTGTGAGCTAAATATCTTGGAATCCTCGAATGTCCTGTGATTAGGCACACATCCTAACACTTATGCATGTTGATGACTTAGATGTGCAACACACGAAGTAATGTATATCTTCAATCAATGAAGACTTACACTCTAAGTGTGAATACATTAATGCGGAATTTGACTTCGGAGCGCCACAATAATTGTGCGCCGTGTCTGGGTCTAATACTTCCTATACGGTGGGTAACGCCACCACCAAATTCTTGTTTGGAGTGTTTTTCTCTTGGCTTTACATTTGCTAAGTCTTTGTATTTTATTTATCTTCAACATTGATTTGTCTTCATGTTGATCTTCACTTTGTTGATTTGGCCTTACTCAGATATATACATATACTTGTGTTCTGTCCTCTACAGCATTCACTTATAGCTATGTCTTCTCGTTTGAATCTTTTGAACTAAGTGAATGTGATCGGACCCTAACCTCTCTATGCTTCTACCTCAAATTCTATCTATCCAAATCATATGCATTCTATTGAAACCGTCAAATGTCTTCTCTGCGTCCTTGTCAGCAGAAGATACGGAGAATCTGTTTTAAATGCTCAAATCCTTATTGCCTGAAACCCGGAGAAGCCGCAACGACCACCCGACAGTCCAGGCGTGCGTGGGAACATGGAACAACTTCCAATGTGTTGCATGTTTGCCACATGTCCCTCAGATGTGAACCGCCAGGGGCACCTGCGTAATTGCGCTGTGTTGTCCCTCTTATTATAAATACACATCACATCGCGGTCAAAATATTTCTTCCACCTCTCCACCTCGACAAATCCTAGAGCCACCGTTAGCTCTAGACGACGCCGGCGACGAAGCGCTTAGCTGCCGCGACCTCGCCGCCGCCGTCCTCATGCCGGCCGCGGAATTCCTCTTCTCCGCCGCCGCCGTAGGTGTCTTCCGTTGCCAAGTTAGGGCACGGAAGATCGAACTTCTCGGCCTCCTCTCTACTCCGTCTAGCAGTTCTTCGTGTGGTAATTAAAACTCACTTTTACTGCCTTTTTGATCCGATAGATTCATTCTTCCTCACCAAAAGAGGTTTCTGTGGCTACATAGTTAGATCTATCCTGTTCTGCATCTCATAATATGCCTAGTATATTCACTTATGCTTCACACATAGTTAGATTCCTCACTTGTACCTATTCTTGGATTCGTACAAATCTGGAACCAACTCCCAACATAAAGTGAATGTCTTCGCGCTATGAGGTCAATGTTTTCTAAATTGATTTATCTTCAAAATCTCCTAAGAATGCATATGACCTCTTCCCCTTCCCTCACATCTCTAATGCTGTCACTGGTACATGTCCGTGGGAGAATCCCTGGGTTCTCATAGTCTGCATTCATTTGCAGAATTCTTACAGCATCACATTAACTCTCCCGAAGCTAGTTCTTGTCTGACCAGCGGACAGAAGACTTTGACAGCTTTGAAGCCATTCAGTCTGAACTTCATGGCCACGGAAAAGTCTGCAAGGAAGGGCGGCAGGCAGCGCCGTGGGGGCACATCAAGGGATTTGCCACCAGATCTCTATGAGCTGTACAAGAGTGATCCAGAAGAGGATTACAATCAGCGTAAAACTCAAATCCATTGGATTCGAAGATATTGGGCCGAGCAATGGTTCAAATACAGGTTCGTGACCCAGGAGTATGCTGAGAAGAATGCCATCAAGTGTACTTCGGGTGATATTCTCTTTCGAAATCTTCAACCCAAGAACAGAGCTGAAGCTATTGCTCAGGGTTTCTACCCTTGTATGGTCCGTGGACCACGGCCTGCCAATGCCGACCCATCATCATTGCTATGGTGTCGTGACGACAATATTTTCAAGCGCAACTTTCATACTGCAAAGGCATCGGCCAAAGAGAACAAGAAATCACTTGGTTTAGACTTCAACCCCGGTCCTTCTGCTCCTCAGGCTGATGGCACACATGATGCAGAACCCAATATCATCAGGCCCTTCTACAACCTTTAGGGTCTCATCACGCATATTGCCATTCAAGGGGCAGTCGTGGAGCACTCTGCAGACGACGCTGATTCTGATGAAGCGCCTGCTCCACCAAAGCCACAAAAGCCAAAGAAACCCAAGGTTTCAAAGCCCTCTGTTGCACCAAGAGCTTTGCGTCCGAAGCCTCTGGCCACTGATCCTCCTGCACCAAGTGTGCATTCCGAAGATCTCTCTCGCATCTCCAAGTCTGAGAAGAAGAAGAAGCCCATGCAGATTACTGGACAAGCGCTGACCCCAGCTGCCATTCTGAGGAGTGAGAACAAAGCCATTGATCTGTCTAGTGACGACGACCTTGGTGACGATGCTCTCGAGCTGCTGATAAAGAGCAAGCAAGAGGCGGAAATCTTCAATGATCTTCCCCTTTTCGATGAGGACATCCTGAACAAGTTCATTGATGAGTGGTTTGACAGCCCAAACCTCAGTTTTGATGATCTTCAGCTCCCAATTGGCCTCAGCGTCTCCTTCCACGGAGCCATTGCTCCTGAACTGGCTCTTTCTCAGGGGATAGTTGAACTGAAGAACAAAATTGAATATGAAAAGGCTCAGTTCAAGAAGCACATGGCCAAGCTAAGTGTGACTGATGTCCAAAACTTCAAGAAAATGATGCATGAGCTCAAGGAGGCGTTTCACAAGAAACGTGACGAAGCTAAAGGTTCACGAGAACGCATGAAACTCCTTGCTGCCAAATGTGTTCAAGCTTACAATGAAGCCGAGAAGCACAAGGCAGTTGGGCGTCCTGGCAACGACCCCAAGATGTCTGCCAAGAAGATGAAGCCTACTGTGGCCCCAGCTGAAGCATCCAGGCGGGAAGAACCTCGCATTATTTTCCCCGCCAGCATGATAGGCTCGAAGCCTAAGGTCCCCACAGTAGCTTCAGAGCTCAAGAAAACAAGGACAGCAGAAGCCAAAGCAAGAAAGCGCAAGTCCAAGAACACCACTGATGATGCTCCACCGACCAAGAAGAGAAAGACATAGAAGAAAGATCGGGCTGCTCCCACAGAGCCCCTTGTCATCGAGCCAATCTCAGTTGCTCGTCCTGCGTCCACACACCAAGAGCGTCGTTTGATAGTTCACGAGCCTGCTACCACAGAGGCTCCTGAAGCTCAAGAAAATCCAGCTGTTGACCACACCGCAGCTGAAGACATTGGTCCCCAAGACAATGTAAATGATGATGAAGTCCTTCCTCAGATCGAGCACCAAATGGTATCATCGCCTGTTCTCACGAAAAGCGAACTCATCAGCATTGGTCGTCCGTTGACGCCAATTGCTTGGGATAATTCATGGGCTTATCACCCTCAAGACTCCCCCCGTCAAGAAGAATCACCACGTACTCCCCCAACTCAAGTCACCACTCCGGTGCTTGATGATGAAGACTTTGTGGCCCAGACAACTCCATCTCCACAAGCGTCGCCAGTGTTTCGCAGGCTTTGCAAAGGACCAAGGCCACAAGTCACTCTTTCGAGTGTTCCAGAAGGAGAAGAGCATCACCACTCAGTATCACGCCAAGAGTTTCCTGAAGCCACTCCAACTGCAAACATCTCAGAGTCTGAAGCCAAAGCTGCTGAAGACATTCTGGCTGCATCTGCCGATGAACAAGAAGAACCAAGTCAAGAAGAAGAACGTGTTGCTACACCCCCGTCTAACCAAGAAGTTGTTCTCGAGGAGAACGTGTCCGTCCCTCCAACTACTCAAGTGGAGGTTGACAATATTGCGGCGGCCACCAACATCAATACTGAAGCCAATGACGCTGTCATGGCTGAAGCAAATGTGGCGCCTGAAGTCAATATGGCGCCCGAAGTAAATGGGCCTGAAGCTTCTAATGAACCTGAAGCCAATGCTGCACCTGAAGCCAATCTGTAGCCTTAAGCTAATGCCAATGCCACTGCTCCTGTACCGCCTCCAAGGCCACACACCATTGAGCAAGCATTTGATCATGGTCAGCTGGTTACTGTCCGGTGGCCCATTCTGGTTCCTCCACCTGCTGCCGGTCCACAATTTGATTATCATGTAGAGCACAGGCCTCAGGTCCAGAAGCCTAAGCCAAGGGTGCCAAGGTTTCCAGGTACTGCAACTTCACCAGGATCTTTCAATGCAAATGGCTTCATTGCACACAACACCTTCTTTGATAGTGCCAAGAACCCCTACTCGAAGCCAAGAATTTCATCTGATCGGTTCTGGAGCTATCAGCGGTGCAATTACTATTCATGTGTTCTTTATGATCAAGGGCGCATCTTTCCCCATATGCGTCTAGACTGTGAAGCTATTGCTGGACTGCCCTGCTTAGAAGAAGCCCTTGACTGTTTCCGAGATGCTGGTCTGCTGCAATTTGTGACTGATAAAGAGCACTGGAATGAAGAGCTTTTGCTACAATTCTATGCTACCCTCCACATTCGCGGCTACAACAGGGATCCGAAGACTTGGATCCTTGAGTGGATGACAGGCAATATACACCACGAAGCCAAAGCTCTGGATATTATTGAGCTCACAGGCCTGCCCACTCCAGGTGAACTCTTCGAGCCTGGTTGTCAGCTTCACCGCAATGCTTTGGAGAGCATCTTTCAGAAGCCTGAGCCCAACATGAGCCAAATGCTGAGCATGATGAAGCCACTACCACGCGACGCTGAATATCCAAGGGAATTCTTTGTTGAAGACCTAGAGTATCTGCCCCGCACTATTTACCATATTATCAGGCGAACTCTATGGCCTATCAAGGGACATTCACCTGCAGCGAAGCTTGAAGGAGCAATCAAGACATTGGTCTTCGATAACTTCAATGGCATCAGTTTCAATGCTCAAGACTTCTTCATCACGCAATTGGCTGCATCTGGCTCTGATCTCTTTGGTCTGAAGTTCTACGCTCCATGGGTTATGTGTCTTATCAAGCTTCACTCTGCTGTCAACTATCAGCCGTCTACTCCCAACCATCTGATATTCTTGCCAGAGGTTGATATGTCTGTCGAAGCTATCTACCCAGAGCCTGCCAAGGAGCAAATTTATCTTCACAATGCCGATCACCAAAGCTTCACTCAACCTATTGAAGGCGTTCTGGCTGCTACTCGTGTTTATCCTTTTGCTGGCATTACACATGCACCTCATCGTGCCCATACGGAAGCCACTGAAAGCACAATTGCTCAAAGGCCTCGGAAGCATTCTCGTGTTCTCAACGACCGGGAGCTTCTCATCGCCCTGCATCAAAAATAGGATAAGCATCATGACTGGCTGAAGTGTTAGATGAAAAACCTCTTGGTGGATGTCAATCGCATTCACAACCTTGCCACCAAGAATGCGTTTGTCACTCATGAAACCTGTCGGAGGTCGTGGAAGAGTCTGACATTGCTCAGTTTTGAAGCTGATCTTCAAGACGATGGCTTCACTGATTCAAGTTTGATTCCACTCCTCCCAGGGTTGCTGTCTTGCGTTGGACTCCCTCACTTGAAGAATCTGACTATTCTTCCTCAGCTGCAACTGTTGATGCCAGAGTTATTGATGAAGAAGATGATGCTACTTCACCACCTCCAACTTCGGCGCGTATCGACACTGCACCAAGTTCTTCTGCACCACCGAACCTCAACGACGACCCTGCTGCTTCACCTACTCCTCATGGGAACAAGTAGAGGCTCTATGTCTTCAAACCTTTTTGGTCCTTACTGACAAAAGGGGGAGAAGCATATGAGTTGATAGTCTTCAAGCGGGTCCATATGGGTGGTTGCTATACTTTTGCCAAGTGTTTACAACTCTCGCTTTTGATACATTTGGTTCCATATGGGTGGTTGCTACTTTTTCTGCTACTCTGTGATGCAACGATAAATTCCGCATGTGCGATGATAAATCCCGCATGAAGTCATATTGCAGACGTCCATTTTTCATTATGCATGCAATTATCTTCGTTATATCTTATCATGCATGATGAATTGCCTTCATAAGATGAAGAGGATCTCCACAAGTACAACCTGCCATGTGCATTCGCATTCCAAAAGCAAAATACTTATATGCACATCTTCAGGGGGGAGCCTTTTGCTACTTATGAAGACAATATCTTAATCCTTTACAATTTCACATACTTTTATCCCCGTTGAAAACTTCAACCAGTTTGTCATCAATCACCAAAAAGGGGGATATTGTAAGTGCATCTAGTGCCACCCCTAGTTGGTTTTGGAGTATTGACGACAAACCTGGTTGAGGGACTAATGTGTTTGTGAGAATTGCAGGATAACATAGGTAGTAGTCCCTCATTGATTCGGTTTACGTACCGGAGATGACCCCTAAAAATGTATGAAGACATTGAAGACAATGGTGGTATGTGAAGACAATCACATCGAAGCTTATGACTCGAGAAGACATTCACGTGGAGACTATGGAGTGCGAAGACATAGTTGTTTCATAGTTTCCTCTTCTTCTTTGTTGAGTCATAGGAACCACTGTACTGTTAAGTGGGGTCCAAGTGAACAAAGTCAGAGTGACTGAAGTGATGCTCAACCAAATCCTATGTCTTCGAGCGAAGACAATGAGAGCAAATCTTATCCATAGCTGGATGAGTCAGCTTTACTTGTAGCCCAAGTCAAGCTGCCGCGTGTGTTTGAAATTTGACAGTTGGAACACGTGTCAGTTCCTTAGTGACCCAGGGTCATTTCAGACAAATCAGGTCGGGTTGCCTAGTGGCTATAAATAGCCCAACCCCTACACCATAAATTGGTGGCTGCTCAGAGTTAGTGCACGGCTTTTGTCGTTTGAGAGGAACCCACCTCCGAAGCCTTTGAGAGAGAGAAATCCTTGCGAGGACGAAGCCCAAAACACCCAGAGCCAAAGAGTGTTAGGCATCACTGAAGTCTTTCCATCCGCGTGACCTGAAGACTTGTTACACTTGAGGAGTGTGAATCCTCCAGCCGGTTAGGCGTCGTGTTCTGAGCATCCAAGAGTCATTGTGGATTGCCGGGGAACGAAGTCTGTGAAGGTTTGAAAGTCTACCTTGAAGACTTACCAGAGTGATTGGGCGAGGACTGGGTGTCCTTAGCTCAAGGGGAATAAGGTGAAGACGCGGTCTTCTGACTTTAATCTCAGCCTCCCTAACCAGACGTACAGTTGTCACAGCAACTGGAACTGGTCCAACAAATCCTTGTCCTCACCAAGCGACTGGTTCTATCCTCTCCCTCTCTTTACTTACAGTTTGTCTTCGTGAAGTCATTGCCTGCTTGCGTTACCTGTTTGACTTCACTTGTGACTACTATTGTTGTTTGGCTTCATACTATCTTCCATCCTGATCATTACTACCTAGCTGCCTAGTGTAGTCTACCTTCCACAGCATGTTAATAGGTTCATTTCTATTGTTTGTCTTCGAAACTTCCATGTTTTGAAGACTTTCATAAAAATCGCCTATTCACCCCACCTCTAGTCCATAACTAGCACTTTCACCTACGCATCTAAACCACAACGATATTTCGTCAAGTATGTGTTGTTTTAACCTTCACAAGGACCGGGCGTAGCCACACTCGATTCGACTAAAGTTGGAGAAACTGACACCCACCAGCCACCTTTGTGCGAAGCACGTCGGTAGAACCAGTCTCGCGTAAGCGTACGCGTAATGTCGGTCCGGGCCGCTTCATCCAACAATTCCGCCGAATCAAAGTATGATATGCTGGTAAGTAGTATGACTAGTATCACCCACAACTCACTTGTGTTCTACTCATGCATATAACATCTACGCATAAACCTGGCTCGGATACCACTGTTGGGGAACGTAGTAATTTCAAAAAAAATCCTACGCACACGCAAGATCATGGTGATGCATAGCAACGAGAGGGGAGAGTGTCGTCCACGTACCCTCGTAGACTGTAAGCGGAAGCATTATGACAACGCGGTTGATGTAGTCGTACGTCTTCATGATCGACCGATCCTAGTACCGAACGTACGGCACCTCCGCGATCTACACACATTCAGCTCGGTGACGTCCCACGAACTCACGATCCAGTAGAGCTTCGAGGGAGAGTTTCGTCAGCACGACGGCGTGATGACGGTGATGATGAAGCTACCGGCGCAGGGCTTCGCCTAAGCACTATGACGATATGATCGAGGTGGATTATGGTGGAGGGGGGCACCGCACACGGCTTGGAACAATCAACTTGTGTGTCTTAGGGTGCCCCCTGCCCCCGTATATAAAGGAGCAAGGGGGGAGGCCGGCCGGCCCTTGGTGCGCCCAAGGAGAGGAGGAATCCTCCTCCTAGTAGGAGTAGGATTCATCCTTTCCTAGTCCTACTAGGAAGGAGGGAGGGGGAAGGAAAGAGAGGGAGAGGGAAAGAGGGGCCGCGCCCCCTCCCCTGGTCCAATTCAGACTCCCCTTGGGGGGGGGCACCTCCTGGGCTGCAGCCCTCTCTCTCCCCTAAGGCCCACTAAGGCCCAATACTTCCCCCGGGGGGTTTCGATAACCCCCCGGCACACCGATAAATATCCGGTGACCCCGGAACTCATCCGGTGTCCGAATATAGTCGTCCAATATATCAATCTTTATGTCTCAACCATTTCGAGACTCCTCGTCATGTCCGTGATCATATCTGGGACTCCGAACTATCTTCGGTACATCAAAACACATAAACTCATAATAACGATCGTCACCGAACGTTAAGCGTGCAGACCCTACGGGTTCGAGAACTATGTAGACATGACCGAGACACGTCTCCGGTCAATAACCAATAGCGGAACCTGGATGCTCATATTAGCTCCTACATATTCTATGAAGATACTTATCAGTCAAACCGCATAACAACATATGTTGTTCCCTTTGTCATCGGTATGTTACTTGCCCGAGATTCGATCGTCGGTATCTCAATACCTAGTTCAATCTCGTTACCGGCAAGTCTCTTTACTCGTTCCGTAATGCATCGTCCCACAACTAACTCATTAGTCACATTGCTTGCAAGGCTTATAGTGATGTGCATTACCGAGAGGGCCCAGAGATACCTCTCCGACAATCGGAGTGACAAATCCTAATCTTGATCTATGCCAACTCAACAAGTACCATCGGAGACACCTGTAGAGCACCTTTATAATCACCCAGTTACGTTGTGGCGTTTGGTAGCACACAAAGTGTTCCTCCGGTATTCGGGAGTTGCATAATCTCATAGTCATAGGAACATGTATAAGTCATGAAGAAAGCAATAGCAATATACTAAACGATCAAGTGCTAAGCTAACGGAATGGGTCAAGTCAATCACATCATTCTCTAATGATGTGATCCGTTAATCAAATGAAAACTCATGTCTATGGTTAGGAAACTTAACCATCTTTGATTCAACGAGCGAGTCAAGTAGAGGCATACTAGTGACACTCTGTTTGTCTATGTATTCACACATGTACTAAGTTTCCGGTTAATACAATTCTAGCATTAATAATAAACATTTATCATGATATAAGGAAATATAAATAATAACTTTATTATTGCTTCTAGGGCATATTCCTTCATAAAGGACATGCAAAGATCACAATTTATGAGTCATGAAGCAATTAAATGGCCACAAATCTTCTCCCATGATGTGCGAGGCACGAAAGTTGCCTTCTTTGTCACACCACTGGCTCTTGGGCATGGTAGCTATTTTTCTTAGTTTCTAATAACATGCGATAAAAGGATGTCAAGACACACGGGTATGAAAACCCATGGTTCTGGAGTAGCATATACTATTTGATCCTATAGGATTGCTTAACTTCACATGGAAAACCCAAAAGAATCATAGAAAGAAGTCAAGGAATCGTTAGAAATTTCAATTATCCAATTCTTAATATAATCTCCCTATGAATTTTTTTTTTGAAATTTCACGTGGGGAAGGGGAGGGGGAATTCCCGACCTTAATTTCATAGCATTTTTTAGGAGGGGGTGGGGATGGAGTACAAGTGCGATATTATTGCAGGGATAGGAAACCAGTCCACATTTTCAGCTAGTGTCCAAATCGTTAGGTCATAAATGATAGTATGGATTACATAATTTATATGCAGCGTTGTCTGCCTGAAACAATTGTGTTTCTTTCACCCAGATTACCTAGAGGACGACGAGCAACATGGACATGGAAAGCGTTGTTTCTAAGTTTGCGT
Source organism: Aegilops tauschii subsp. strangulata (assembly GCF_002575655.3). NCBI lineage: Eukaryota > Viridiplantae > Streptophyta > Magnoliopsida > Poales > Poaceae > Aegilops > Aegilops tauschii. The sequence goes on from NC_053039.3 coordinate 376,733,442, forward strand.
GCCATGAGGAGAACTAGAGTTCATCGAATGACTGGAACACATGCTTCATGCTTGTGGCATGGCATAATCGTTGAGCAACCAGACATCGGAAGAAGAAGTGCATCCTAGTCCCAACCTCATGGTGGAACATATGGATGGTTGCATTGGGGAGGGGCACCTTGTGGGAGAGGTTTTCGATGGTGTTGAAATAATCCATGTGAACTTTCCACCCAAAAATCATGATTTTGTTGGGCACACATAGGTTCAAGCTTCGGGTTGGCACCTAGGTGTCTAGGTTGGAGTAGTATCCCCGGGTGGCGAAGGTGTCACCATTAGGTTGATGAGGTCTTGCAATAGAGGTAGAAGCACATAGAGTTCACTGGCCACTACCATGGTTAGTCTGTTATGCAAGACAAGTCTGATCATTCTGTGCATAATCTTTGCTACAAATCTCCCTAGTATAGGTGGTGGTAGTAGATGGCTGGGAAAGCGGTTGCTAGGGTTTTGAGGAGTAGCCATTTGCCTATCCAGAAGAAAGTAGATTTGTTACGTCTAGCTATGCATTTGTGTGACCTCTCATAGTGTGACTAAATGTTTGTGTGCAATATTTGCAAGGTAGGATTCATTGGTCCCATGGGAGATGGGACCACTCTTTCTCATGGGGGTTGTTTGAATGCAAGGATTTGTAAGTAAATTTTAAGATAAGACAAAATTGTTGTGCCTGAATGCTTCTAACCCCGAGCCCCCATCATCTCTAGGAGTTCAAACATTTCCCCAAGCAACCACCAACATTGTGCTCTTAAGTGACCATCCTTGTCTGACCAAAATAAACACCGTCTATATTGATCATGTCATCCTACCACCATTTTTCAAGGAAGGAGCCCATGAAATAAGTAGGGGCTATCCAAAACTGCGGAGGAGAGGACAAGCCAACACCCTTTCCTGAGAAGAAGAGCTCGCCAATTGAAGAGAAAATTGTCGCAGGTGGTTGAAAGGCTACAACAGATTAGTTGGTGATGGGGTAGGCTAGGTATGTTTGGGGAAGAAGGCAATGACAATGCCATGGTCATTTGCTAGCATGATGCTAGTTCCTGTGTGAAACATTGATGGGGTAGAAAGTAATTTCTTGAATTATATTATTTTGTGAAAACCCGAGTCTATTATAAAAGTTCACCAAAAGTACAAAGCAAACCCAAACATAATAAAAATTATATCAATGTTTCTAGACATGCGAACGACAACTACTAATGCTAGAATGAGCTACCGACGTCTCGATGTCGTCCCTCCCATGCTGCAGCTGACCTGACTTTGTCAATAACAGTCGAGAAGTCTATGTCCATGTGCCCCTACGGACGAGCGCCCTGTAGTCACAGTTGTCGTTGTTGAGCCCTTGAATTGATCAAATGTGGTTGACACAAGATCTCGCTACCGCACACGCATGACGAGAAATCCTAACCTCGTCGTCCAAGAAGATGACAAGAATCTACATTGCAACTTCGTCAACTCCGTCCCGAGGGTTAGATTCGAGGAGGATCGAAGCTGAGAAGACGAACTCGAAGATGAAGCGCCACCACTGCAAAGGCTAAAAAGTCTAACCTAAACTATTAGCTAAAGCCAAGGCACCGGTGTTGCCCTCCTTGCCACCATCCGGCAGAGTGTCAGGTAGAGGGGAGGAGAATTCACGTTTGGTCGGGGAAGATACATAGTAGTTTCTTGAAATTAAGTGGAGTCCCGTGGCATTGGCAAAGTCAACAAGAATTTTCAGAGTTATCACGGTTTGTGGTGTTGCCCTAGCTAGGATTAGGGTGTCCTCTGCGAATCTTACCATGGGGCAGGAGGGTGAGTCATCTACTGGGTGAGGACGTCAGCAACTATGATGGAATTTGCTGTTGGTACGAAATTTCTTTAAATGTGCATTTCCAGTGTATCGTAACCCGAAGGAAGCAGGGTAAGTTGCTCTGGAGAACCTCGTACCAAGCAATGAAAGCACACAGACGTAATCATTTTAGTACAGCAGAACCACTGCTTCGGCAGTAAAATTGCCTAATGGTGTCAGCCTCGTACTTGTCACGACAATATTAGTATTTGTCTGCAAAACATTGGACCTTGTCATAGAAAAAGGAAGTTGAATGCCACACGCACGTACGTATAGTATACACATGCAGAAGGAACTAAGCACCCCGTTCCCCTCTTGACCCGCTCCTGTGTTCAAAAAGGCATTCAAGAAAACTTAATCTAAACCAAGTTGTGATTTGAGTTTGGAGTAAGTACAAATCCTGCACTCAACCACCTCATCTTCCCTCTATTTAAGCAGTCTCGGGCTCTCAGCCCATACCACCAATCTGCAGAGTCATCACGAGCAAAAGAAGAAACCCATACCACCACCCGGCCAGCTGATTGCTAGCTTCCGCGCACGTCTCCGACGATCGAGCCGGCTAAGCATCCCTATATGGCGTCCGAGCAGCTGCTGCCCGCCGTGCCGAGGTGGAGGCCGAGCCCGCCGCGGGAGCAGAGCCGTCCCGGCCACGCCGCAGACGACGAGGGCCCGTCCGACACGGCCTCCGACGTCCTCGGCGGCTCCCTGCGCAGCACCGACGGCTTCCCTTTCGGCAGCGGGAGCTCGTTCCCGCCGCCGCCGTTCGCTCCGATGCCGGTGACCCTGCCGCGGTCGCGGACCTCCTCGTCGCTCGAGATCAGCGTGGAGAACGGCGCCGGCGCCGTGCCCGCCGTGGTTCGCGAGACGTCGTTGCGCCGGGTTGACCAGGGCGTCGTGCTCTCCTGGGAGGACCTGTGGGTGTCGGCGGCCGGCGGCAAGGCCGGCCGCGTCCCCATCCTGCGCGGCCTCAACGGTTATGCGCGCCCCGGCGAGGTCCTCGCCATCATGGGGCCCTCCGGCTGCGGCAAATCCACCCTTCTGGACGCTCTAGCAGGTTGGTACAGCCGTATACATGCTCGTGAATAATACTACTCCTATACGATATCGTATGCGGGCTGGCCTTCGCTAGTCAGACAGCCAGCCTTCCTGATAAACTACTGGAAATATTTTGTTCGCCAGCTAGCGTCGTAGCGACTCGTACAATTAGTATCTAGATATTATAATTTTCAGTTTGTCTAATTCACATTCAGATGTTTTTAAGGATGTCACATCTAAGCTCCCATAAATATATAATGCAGCAATAAGAAAAAGAAATAGGACAAAGAAAATAGACCACAAACAGAGTAGACATCAGCTTAGATGTGATATAACTATGTCACATCTAGATGTGTCCTAAACAGATCCTATATTTTTTGCGGTAAGAAGATTAAAGAATTAATTCCGACGACCTTCCGTGGTACAAAATTACAGGAAGGCTACGCTCTGGTGTCAGCCAGAAGGGAGACATCTTGATCAATGGCCGGAGGCAGAAGCTATCCTACGGGACATCGGTAAGCCTATGCATCCATGGATGAGCTATTTCAATTCCGAGAATCTCATTTTCATTCGGGTTGATCGTGAACGAACGTACTCTATCAATTATTTTAGTTAATCAACGCATCCTTTGCGTGTTGCAGGCGTACGTGACGCAGGACGACGTGCTGATGACGACGCTGACGGTGCGGGAGGCGGTGCGCTACTCGGCGTCGCTGCAGCTGCCGAGCGGCATGTCGGCGGCGGCGAAGCGGGAGCGCGCGGAGGAGACGCTGCGGGAGATGGGGCTGGAGGGCGCGGCGGACACGCGCATCGGCGGGTGGATGCACAAGGGGATCAGCGGCGGGCAGCGGCGCCGGGTCAGCATCTGCATGGAGATCCTCACCCGGCCGGCGCTGCTGTTCCTGGACGAGCCCACCAGCGGCCTCGACAGCGCCGCCTCCTTCCACGTCGTCAGCCGGATCGCCAGGCTCGCGCGCCGGGAGGGCATGACCGTCGTCGCCGCCGTGCACCAGCCCAGCACCGAGGTCTACGGCCTCTTCCACGGGCTCTGCCTCCTCGCCTACGGCAAGACCGTCTTCTTCGGTCCCGCCGCCGAGACCAACCAGGTACGTCTGTACATACTGTTGTATTCGTGCGTACGTATGCGTCCACGTACGAATACGTGCACTTTGATTGTTGTCTGTTGCTGTTGCTATCGTATGTACGTGTTTGGACTTGGACATGATCGCGACCCTAGTAGGCGTATTCACAGTTTCACACTGGACGGTGGTAATACAAATTATTTGATGTTTAGGCTTGAATCTGTTGGTGAGATCATATGATCAATTTATAAAACATATATACTGATTTTTTTAGCACGGCCTATGGGGGTATATCTGCAAGTCCAATATATTTCAGCCAAAATTTGATCTAAATCGAGAGAAATAAATAAAAAAAACTTCTGTAAGTAATATCACCTTTGGTTGGGTAATTGGGTACACCATTCATAGCTCATTTAACTTAGTTATCCACCCACAACAGAATTGCACTAAAAGATTTCAGAAAAATACATTGTTAACTTTCAAAGAGATCACAATTGCCAAAGAAGTACCGTACGACGGCAGTAATTATGCACTCCCTCCGTTAACAAATATAAGATATTTTATATATTTCAATATATTTTTTCCAACCGGGCATCCCCTTTCCATTAATTGCTCAACAGAAAGATAACAAAAAGTTCAATTTGAATATTTTAATATGAACTACATACGGAATGAAATGAGTAAACAAATACAATGAAACATGTCTGTATACATCTAATTTAAAGAAAAAGGTTATAACATCACTTCAGCTGGCAAGTATGACAACTTTCGTGGTTTAGTTTTTTTTTTTTTACAAAAATTTGCCGTGTGTCACTGGAATTTGCCATCCTTGCGTGACTAAAATTGCTATAGGAAAAACGTCAGGACCAGAGTGTCAGGCACCTGACGTGTGATACTTATCATTTGAATTTGTTTATATAATCAGAGGGAGTATTAGAAAATGACTAGAGCTCGCCAAGAGACCCAGAGGAACAGTTGTAACGTGCAAAAGCAATACCACGTGCGTACTGTGGAAAGATAGATCACGATATTAACCACTGTACGCACAGTTGGAACTGTGCTCGAGTCACTGGTAGGGACTAGGAGCACTGCACACGATCGATCCAAACCGCCGGGGAACATATGGACTGCGCCACGCACTGGGAACATTCATTTTGGCAGGGAAGCTAACTCCCAAAAAGAATAAAAAACCATACACGTTTGGCTGGCCACGTGCATTGATCGATCAGTGCCGCCTGACTCAACTGCGGCGTCGCGTTCATAGCACAGTGGTGAAGATCTGCTTGCATTCTGGACAGCTTTTTCAGTGGTGACAGCTGAGGCTGAAAGCTCGGTTTAGCTGTAGACGACTGTGGAGTGATCGTGTAGTACTCGTATTACGTAAACCACTGCGCGAAGCAAGTCTCCATATACAACAAATTAATCGGTGTATTGAGGAAGTAATAGGTGAGAGTAATTTTATAGGGTGATTAAATTGACCACACGGTTTGACAAACATGCGCGTTTTCCTATCTGACGGTGTGCCGGTCACAGAGGAGAAGAAATGTGTCTTGGTCGGTCGGTCATACAATGGTAGATAATTGAAGAAATGATATTCCTAATGATTTGACAAAACATGTGAAATTTCAGACATATGTCATCTGTTCCTATCTTCCGGATTACTACAGTCAAAGTACACAAGAAACTCTTGAAGCCACTGATCTTTTTGTTACCGAATACAGTAATTTGTTTGGTTGCTTGTTGCAGTTCTTCGCACTGAACGGTTTTCCCTGCCCGTCGCTGATGAACCCATCTGACCACTTCCTGAGAACTATCAACAAGGACTTCGACAACGTAAGCACATCGTCACAGTCCAGTTAACACGGATCTATATCTGAAATCTTCTAAGGCTGCTTGTAATGGAAGTATCATAGTTAGTATCATGCATGTCAATTAGACAATTTTCATTGATGACATATAATTAAATGAAGAAGAAAAAGTTGAGTATCATATCACGATACCGTATCATAATAAATTATCTTGCATGACAGTAAATAAGGTCATCTAAGACACCACTCTATGATAATTATCATACAATATTATCATATGGACGATACAAACTTACGATACTAACCACTATGGGCGGCCTAAGTGAATACAACTTCTCACAATGCCCTGCATACGTTGATTCCTCAGGACATCGAGGAAGGCCTCGGCGGGAAGAGGACGACCACCGCCGACAACATCGACGCTCTGGCGGCCTCCTACAAATCCTCCGTGCACATGGAGAAGGTGACGAGGCAGATCATAGACATACGCGGCATCGTGAGTAGCCGGGCCACCACGTACATTCCGAAACTTCCAATTAGAGTGCTAAATTTTACCGATTTTAAGTGGGGTATGTGGATGTGGTTCATTTGCATGGTTTCAGAGAGGGGAGGTGGTGAAGATGGAAGGGCAGCAGCCTAGCTTCCTGACGCAGTCCTTCGTGTTGACCAAGAGGTCCTTCGTCAACATGTACAGGGACCTTGGCTACTATTGGCTCCGCTTCGCCATCTACATCGCCCTCTGCCTCTGCTGCGGCACCATCTTCTACGACATCGGTCACAACTACGGATCCATCCAGGTGACTGGAAGCCCCTCGTTGTCGTTGGCTCATTGCCACCGTCGTTGATCATTGTTGTACTTGTTGTTATGATCGCGTGACTGAAAACTCTGCATGCAGGCTCGTGGCTCCATGCTCATGTTCGTCGGTGCCTTCCTCACCTTCATGGCAATCGGAGGTTTCCCGTCTTTCGTTGAGGACATGAAGGTGAAGTTTCCGATCGAGCTCCGTCATACGAAACAACTGGCTAATCTCATCTCACGACTCACGGCGATACATTGATCTGATATGTTTTCTGTATGTGCAATGCAGATATTTGGGAGGGAAAGGCTGAACGGGCACTATGGCGTGTCGTCGTTCGTGATCTCCAACACAGTGTCGGCGACGCCGTACCTGCTGCTCATCTCCCTGGTGCCGGGTGCAATAGCCTACTACCTGGTCGGCCTGCAGAGGAGCTTCGACCACTTCGCCTACTTTTCACTGGTACTGTTCATGACCATGATGCTGGTGGAGGGCCTGATGATGATTGTGGCCAGCGCCGTGCCGGACTTTCTCATGGGCATCATCACCGGCGCTGGTATCCAGGGCGTCATGATGCTCAACGGCGGCTTCTTCCGCCTGCCCCACGACCTTCCCAAGCCGGTGTGGAGGTACCCCATGTACTACGTCGCCTTCCACAAGTACGCCAACCAGGGGTTCTACAAGAACGAGTTCCTCGGCCTCACCTTCCCAAACAACCAGGCTGGCGGCGGCGACACCATCACCGGCGACGAGATCCTCAGGGACTACTGGCAGGTGGAGATGGGGTACAACAAGTGGGTCGACCTCGCGGTCCTGTTCGGGATGGTCATATTGTACAGGGTGCTCTTCTTGGCCATCATGAAGCTTACCGAGAAGGTGAAGCCCATGGTGAACAGACTTAGGTTCAGGAGAACCCAGCCGTCGGTGCACATCGCCGACCAGGGTTTCGAAGCAAATGGAGCAAAGTGAGGCCGGAGAGATTAGCACAATTATTTTGTTAATGGAGGATTGTTGCTTATGAGTACTGTAGTATTGCAGTGTATGTAAAGTCTGCAAAAAAAGTGCACAAATTCTTTAAAATTCGCATTGACAGAGGGCATTTTTACAAAATGTAATTATTTCATAGGCCGGTTGTAAGCAATTTTTCGATATACACGAGTATTAATTTTTTTGAAGGATTCACCCCCTAATTTTCATTTTTTCTGAAAATTGCTAACACAAGCATCCATCAAGTTCATATTAAGACCTCAGTCTGAGTGTCACATGACGGGTTAACGAGCACCCTCTAACAACAAGAGACGTCTACCGAGCAAAATCTAAACCTTATTACAGAACCGCACGACCAGCCACCGAATCAACATATATCTTAGAATCATCATCCAACAATCCTGAGCATGATAGTCGCCCGGTGTATCTTATTTCTAAAGATATCAGCCCCTACCAACAACATTAGTCTTGTCCTACGCATGTCCTGGTCGGTTCCGGGAGCAGGCCATCAAACTCAACGTCCTCCAACAATGGTGGTGGCATGACGGTGGTGTGCTGAGGGTGGCGACGGCCCTGGTTGAAGGGGGTGTAGGGTGTGGGCCACGAGCTACACCATCGGTCGCAAGAAGTGGAAACAACGCCGGCGGTGGCGGCATCGGTGGCGGCTGGGTGGGGCACCGGTGGTTGCAAAGGGGAAGGAAGCTGGGTTGCGGCGATGAGGGCGAAGATGTCGGGAAGGTCAAGATCGATGGGGTGGGAGGGGTACTAGCCGTGTGCCACCGACAGGCAAGACATGAAGAACAAGGGAGGAGGGACAACGTGGACGTCTGCGGTGTGTCCGCGCGGAAACAAACCCAACCCAAATTTGGGCAGTAAATGAGTCAAAGCGGATGTCCATCCATTCACTCGTCGCATTCGGCCGTGGTTTTTGTCCACGCTTAGAGAAAGTGATGCTGGCGGACAAAATGCTTCACACCCGTTGGAGTTGCCCTAGAAAGAGTGTTGGTATTTTTAGAAGGACTACCCAAGATCTCCTTTGGTCCTTTCTCCCGCTGAAGCTAAATCTTCCAATCTTTGCACAACATTTTAGCCTTTGTGATTGCATGGACGAGTTGGTGGTCTGAAAAACGGTATTCCGGACCCCCCTCCCAAGGTAAGAAACATCGTCGACCCGGGCATCCGGTGACTTTCACGAGCGTGCGCACGACTCACGCACTGCCGACTAAGCTCAAAATTTATCCAATGCATAGGTAGGCTTGAGTTGAGAGACGATGGGAAACCGTACGGGGCGACCCGATCGGTTCACGAGACGAACGGGAGAAAAAGGAAAACAAAACCTTTGGTAGACCACGGTAGGCCAGTCGACGGGTCGACGACACGTCCGTCCGTCGTATCGTGGGACCGATCGATCTATTTGCGCATGCGCTGTGAGAGTTCCCTTAGATAGAGAGTCTGCAAATTACATATGGAGCATGTTGTGTTAGGGCAGGAGGATCATGCTTCCTTGCAGATTATACCACATCCAGGAAGCACAATTAGATATATCTCCAGTTTTACAGGTCCTATTATATTCTCAGATGCCTCTTGGTTTTGTAATTCGGATGGCCAACCGACACTCACTGGATTAGGTATATTCATGCGGTTGGGAGGCGACCGGACATGCTCTCAACTTTGTATCTCGGTTGTCTCTCCACTAGTGGCTTCTGCCATCTAGGCTGAAGCTTTCAGTTTGATGCTTGCAACCCACATTGCAGGTTTGCTTCAGCTTCAGCAGGCTACTTTCCTCACGGACAACGCAACATTAGCGAAGGGGCAGCAATTCAAAATATCTTCCTCACTCAGGGTCATTGGACCATCCGGCCGCAACTATCCCACATGACAACTTTCTTCAGCCTTCAATGCTTCCAGGATCTACCACATTCCTAGGAGTCAGAATTATCGAGCACATCACCAAGCCAAGCTAGCACTAAAGATTCAGAATAGATGTTCAAGTTTCAGATGTTTAGCTTCTAGCAAAGAGAATTGTCTCAACGCAGCTGTATTTGCAGATGGTCTTGTGCTGCAATGCACAATTGTATATGTACGTTGCTGCTAGATCAATGAAATATCCTATGTTAAAAAAAAGGTCCATGACACCTTCACCTCCGTGACGCTAGTACTAGTAGTAGTTGCCAGTGCTATTCGGTTGGTGCAGTTCCGGTTGTCAAAAGAGAAAAACAATCGGTCGGTGCAGGGAATTTTGCGGGTTGCCGTTGGAGATGCCCTTAGTTCATCGGTTACTTCAGTGTGGGAAACCCGCGCGTGGCATGCGTTCTAATTTCTTCTTTGCTGCTTCCAACTTTTCTTAGTTTTTTTTTGCGAATTCTTAGTTCTATTTCTTTGAAAAGGGAAATATATTAATATCAAGTAGATACCAATTCTTAGTTATATAGCCTAGGTTGCTCAAACTCCTGAATTAGCCGCTTTGTGCAACTGTATGCTCACATTGCAATGCATGATGCATGTGTACGGCCGTACTACTAGGTAGGCGTGGATAATTAGCATGTCATCGGGTCGATAGGGCAGAAAACTGAAACATGATGTGGAGTTTGTTAATTACATATGTTATTTTTTTTAACCGAAACCCATAGAACAATCATTATACAGTATGAATTAATTAAAAATAAAAGTATTTACAGAAGTTTACAAGTCACAGAGGACTAAGTCGACCAATTCCTGCTCTATCAAATCCCAACATGCTTTGAATTTTATCCTAGGAACTGATCAATCCAGCTGGAGAGTTGAGCTTCAAACTTGGACTTGATTCTATGCTTGAGAAGTAAAAGATCATGTTTCAACAGGCCTTTCCAAGCCTGAATAGAATGCTATCGTGCTCTGAATTTTTTTCTGTTCCTCTGAATCCAGATGTTCCAACATCCCATGATGAGGATTTCCATGGCAATTGATCTGGGAGGGCTTGAGCCAAAAGTGTAATCTCTTCATAAGGTGAAATGCCTCTGTTTCTGTGACCAAGCAGAGCTTCCCAACAACTTGAGGCAAAGTCACAGTCCCAAATTTAGTGTAGGGAGGTTTCTTCAGCATTGGAGTGGCAAAGCTCACATTTGTATGATGGTAAATGGAAAGATTTTTTGTGCAGGAGATTCCTTGTATTGACTCTGTCAAGTAAGAGCAGCCAGAAGAGTATTTTATATCTCAGCATTGCAGCGTTCTTCCATATCTTTGCAAAGATAGGTGGTGCTTGAACCCCAATTGCAATCAACTCGTACATTTTCATGGAGGAGTATTCAGCTCGCCATGGGTAGCTCCATTTGTCATGGTGATTTCTAGATGCACGTGTCTGAAACATATCTTGTAGTTGCAAAAATTGTTGGTGTGCCTCTATTGAAAGTGGAATGTGAAAGTTATCAAGTGCATTATCAGCTTGGAGGTACTCTTGGATTATCAAATTAGGCCTGCTGGAGAAGGAGAATAATTGGGGAAATTTATCTTTGATAATCCCCATACCCCAATTGTCATCCCGAAGAGTGATGGTGTTTCCTTGTCCAATTAATCCAGTAGCAACCTTTTTGTATTGGGGAAGCAGATTGAGAATGTTTTTCCACCAAAAAGATCCCTGGGGTCTTTGGGTAAGAACTCATTGAGGATAGTATGATTCCCAAATCAAGTGGACCGAGGGCAAGTCATGACGATTTAGGAATTTATGAAGATGCTTCATCAAGAGACATTTGTTATGAGTTGCAATGTTTAGCACACCCAAACCACCTTGATCTTTTGGAATGCAAACTTTGTTCCATGAAATGAGAGTTGTGCCTTGGTCTTCCATACCATATTTTCTCCAAAAACAGTGTCTGACAATTTTTTTAATCTGCTCCACAATAACAGCAGGGAGTTCAAGAGTACTCATGAAGAACGTTGGTAGACTTGTGAAAACAGATTTGATGAGCACAAGTTTATCCCCATATGACAGGAAGGTGGAACAACCAGCTAGCCTCTTGTCAATCTTGTTAAGAATGGGAGAAAAATCCTCTAGTTTTGGTTTGGCCAAACTGAGTGGCAATCCCAAATAAGTGAAGGGGAAGGCACCAATGCAACATCCCAAATTTTGAGCCAGCAACTCCATTTTTGCTGGACTAGTATTAATTGGGACCATGGCTAATTTCTGGAAGTTGATTCTCAAGCCAGCGTTGTAGTCGAGGCTTTTCACGGGCTGCCAGGCCCTAAATTCGACAGCAAAGAATCTCCAAACAACATTGTGAGCTGTGCTCAGTGGGTGCCTATGTTTGAGCTGTTGTTTTACAACACTGTCTTTGGCCCCGGATTGATGTGGCTTTGAGCCGATCAAGAGGTGTGACTGTGGTTCGGATACGACCAAGCCCCCAAGTGATGCTGTGGCATTGCGCCGATCAAGAGGTGTAGCTATGGTTCGGATACGACCAAGCCCCCAAGTGATGCTGTGGCATTGCGCCGATCAAGAGGTGTAGCTATGGTCCGGATACGACCAAGCCCCCAAGTGATCTAATATGAAGCTTTTGAGAAGCTAAATCAAGGGGTAAACTAGACGCCGCTTTGTAAGCTCCATGTAACCACACATGATGTAAGAAAAACAACAGATACCCCGCTTTAGCTGAGGTTCCTATTTATTATATTGAACATAATATATACAATGTCATAATATGTACATAAGCAGAGCCTATAGCTCAAGTATAGTAAGGCCGAAGATGAGCAATATTCCACGGCCGGTTGGTCTCCTCCTCCGATTTACGTGAGTCTTTGCGTTCTCGAACATCGATTAGGTAGTATGACCCGTTAGGTAGATTCTTGCTGACCACAAATGGTTCTTCCCAAGGGGGATAGCTTGTGCATATCCGTCTGATCCTGGATGAGCCGAAGCACCAAATCACCTTCTTGAAAGGTTCTGGTTCTAACCCGGCGGCTATGATAACGACGCAGATCTTGCTGATAAATCGCCGAACGGGCTGCCGCCATGTCACGTGCCTCATCTAACAGGTCAAGAGCTTCCTGCTGTGCCTTCTCGTTGTCAGCTTCAACATATGCCGCTACACGAGGCGAGTCATGACGGATGTCACTAGGAAGAACTGCTTCCGCTCCGTAAACCATGAATAATGGTGTGTATCCTGTCGATCTGTTGGGTGTGGTATTGATGCTCCACAACATAGAAGGTAACTATTCCACCCAACAACCCGGCGTCCGTTGCAAAGGAACCATAAGCCGGGGTTTGATGCCTCTCAAGATCTCTTGATTGGCCCTCTCCGCTTGACCATTAGACTGTGGGTGAGCCACTGATGACACGTCAAGCCGGATGTGCTCACGTTGACATAACTCCTTCATGGCACCTTTTGACAGATTGCTACCATTGTCTGTTATAATGCTGTGTGGAAAGCCAAACCGGAAGATCACCTTTTTGATGAATTGACCCACCGTGGCTGCGTCACACTTACTAACTGGCTCTGCCTCCACCCACTTTGTGAACTTATCAACCGCCACCAAAAGGTGGGTCTTCTTGTCCTTAGACCTCTTGAAAGGCCCAACCATATCCAGCCCCCAAGTTGCAAACGACCAGGTTATTGGAATCATTCTCAATTCTTGAGCCAGTACATGAGCGCGCCTTGAGAATTTCTGACAGCCATCACATCTTTTGACCAAGTCCTCGGCATCAGCATGAGCTGTCAACCAATAGAAACCATGACAAAACGCCTTGGACACCAAAGATTTTGAACCGGCGTGGTGACCACAATCTCCTTCGTGGATCTCACGCAAAATTTCACGGCCTTCCTCAGGAGACACACAGCGTTGAAACGCCCCTGTCACACTGCAATGATGTAACTCTCCATTGATAATAGTCATGGACTTGGACCGCCGGATTATCTGCCTGGCCAAAGTTTCATCCTCTGGTAACTCGCCCTGGTTTATATACGCCAGATATGGAACCGTCCAATCCGGGATAACATGAAGAGCCGCCACCAACTGAGCCTCCCGATCAGGAACAGCCAAATCCTCTTCACCAGGGAGCTTGACGGACGGATTATGCAAAACATCCAGGAAGACATTAGGTGGAACCGGCTTACGTTGGGAACCCAGGCGGCTTAAAGCGTCCGCCGCTTCATTCCTCCGCCGGTCCACATGATCCACCTGATAACCTTTAAAGTGACCTGCAACAATATCCACCTCACGACGATATGCTGCCATTAGTGGGTCCTTGGAATCCCAAGTGCCGGACACTTGTTGAGCCACCAGATCCGAGTCACCGAAGCACTTAACTCGGCTTAGGTTCATCTCCTTAGCCATCCGAAGACCATGGAGTAAAGTCTCATATTCAGCTGCATTGTTAGTGCAAGGGAACATTAAACGGAGAACATAACAAAACTTATCACCTCGTGGGGAAATTAATACGACTCGAGCCCCCGAGCCCTGCAATTGCCTGGACCCATCAAAATGAATAGTCCAATAAGTATGATTCGGCTTCTCCTCTGGCGCTTGTAATTCTGTCCAATCATTGATGAAATCCACAAGTGCCTGAGATTTGATCGCCGTTCGGGGTATGTATTTCAACCCGTGAGGCCCGAGCTCGATAGCCCACTTAGCAATCCGGCCGGTTGCTTCCCTGTTTTGGATTATATCCCCCAAAGGAGCAGAGCTGACCACCGTGATGGGATGACCTTGGAAATACTGCTTAAGCTTCCGGCTTGCCATGAAAACCCCATACATCAATTTTTGCCAATGCGGGTACCTCTGCTTGGACTCAATAAGTACCTCACTGATATAGTAAACCAGCCGCTGAACCGGATATTCCTTTCCTGCCTCCTTGCGCTCCACCACAATAGCCACACTAACAGCCCAAGCGTTAGCTGCCACATATAGCAACAATAGTTCTTTGTCAACCGGAGCAGCGAGAATCGACGGATTAGCTAGCTGACGCTTTAAGTCCTCAAATGCTTCATTAGCGGCGTCACTCCAGACGAAGTTATCCGTTTTCTTCAGCATCTGATACAAAGGGATGGCCTTCTCGCCAAGGCGACCGACAAACCGGCTCAACGCGGCAATCCGGCCTGCCAAGCGTTGAACATCATTGATACACTTCGGTTTAGCCAAGGAGGTGATGGCTTTGATCTTTTCCGGATTAGCTTCAATGCCCCTGTTAGACACCAAAAAGCCCAAGAGCTTGCCTGTAGGTACACCAAAGACACACTTGGCCGGATTAAGCATCATTTTATAAACCCGTAGGTTATCAAAGGTTTCCTTCAAGTCATCAATCAATGTCTCCTTCTTCCTTGATTTTACCACAATATCATCCACATAGGCGTGAACATTGCGGCCGATCTGTTTATGAACACAATTCTGCACACACCGTTGATAAGTCGCCTGGGCACTCTTGAGCCCAAAGTGCATGGACACATAGCAGAAGGCTCCAAAGGGAGTTATGAAGGCTGTCTTCTCCTGGTCCTTAACTGCCATTTTGATCTGATGATAACCAGAATATGCATCCAAAAAGCTTAAACGCTCGCAACCCGCCGTAGCATCAATAATTTGATCAATACGGGGAAGGGCAAAAGGATCTGCTGGACAAGCTTTGTTAAGATCTGTGTAGTCTACACACATACGCCAAGTGCCATTCTTCTTGAGGACCAGCACCGGATTAGCCAACCACTCAGGATGGAATACTTCAACGATAAATCCAGCCGCCAAGAGCCTGGCTACTTCTTCTCCAATAGCTTTGCGTCTTTCTTCATTGAACCGGCGGAGAAACTACTTGATCGGTTTATACTTAGGATCAACATTGAGAGTGTGCTCAGCGAGTTCTCTTGGTACACCAGGCATGTCAGAAGGCTTCCATGCAAAGATGTCCCGATTCTCACGGATGAACTCGGTGAGCGCGCTTTCCTATTTCGGATCCAAGTTAGCGCTGATGCTAAACTGCTTGGACGAATCGCCAGGCACGAAGTCAAAAAGCTTAGTCTCATCAGTCGATTTAAACTTCAGGGCCGGATCATGCTCTGTAGTTGGTTTCTTCAACGAAGTCATATCGGCCGGATCAACATTGTCCTTGTAAAACTTCAACTCTTCTGTTGCACAAACCGACTCAGCATAAGCCACATCATCTTCTTCACACTCCAGAGCAATCTTGCGGCTCCCATGCACGGTTATAGTTCCCTTGTGACCCGGCATCTTGAGCTGCAGAAAAACATAACAAGGCCGTGCCATAAACTTAGCATAAGCTGGCCGTCCAAATAGGGCATGATACGGGCTTCTGATTTTCACCACTTCAAAGGTTAAGGTTTCTGATCTCGAGTCATGCTCATCTCCAAAAGCCACCTCCAGAGCTATCTTACCAACATGATATGCCGACTTACCAGGCACCACACCATGGAACACCATATTGGACAGTTAAGATTTTTATCTGTTAGCCCCATGCAACGGAAAGTTTCATAATAAAGGATATTGATACTACTCCCTCCATCCATGAGTACCTTAGTGAACTTATAACCTCCTACCTGAGGTGCCACCACCAGAGCCAGATGACCCGGATTGTCAACCCGGGGTGGATGATCTTCTTTACTCCACACAATCGGCTGCTCGGACCAGCGCAAATAACGGGGCACCGCCGGTTCAACGGCATTCATCACCCTTTTATGAAGCTTCTGATCGCGCTTGTCCAAGCTAGTGGTGAAGACATGATACTGTCCGCTATTCAACTGCTTCGGGTTGCTCTGGTAACCCGACTGCTGCTGCTGCCGATTGCCCTGATGATTATAGCCACTTTGGTTACCCTGATTACTTTGATTGTTATGTCCACCCTGATTATTGTGGAAGCCTGAACCGGAATTTCCTCCACCATAACCCGGCCCATGAGAGCCGGGGCCCGAACCGCCTCCTGGTCCATGATCATACCGGAAAGAATCAGAATTTTTGAACTCTTGCATGATGTAACAATCTTTCCAGAGGTGCGTGGGCGGGTCCTCTTTCGTCCCATGCTTTGGACAGGGCTGGTTCAACAGATAAGACAAACGGTCCAGATTAGGACTTGGCCTTCCACCGCGCTGGGGTGGTTTACCCTTACGCCGCTGGCCCTTGTCATGTGTATTAGTATTAGCCACAAAGTCTAACCGTGGTCCGCCTTACGCTTGCCGCCGTTTCCATGACCCGCCGGGTTGTGGTGCTGCCCCTTGGCGTTGCCGCTCTTTTTTCCCTTCCCTGTCTTATCATCATCAGACTCGGGATCCTTGGTACTATCAGAGTCGGCATACTTCGCCAGTGCAGCCATGAGGGTTCCAATGTCATTACAATGACGTTTGAGCCATCCCAACTTCAACTTCAGGGGTTCAAACCGGCAATTGCCTTCCAATGTTAAAACTGCGGTGTCAGCGTTGATGCGGTCCGATGAATGCAAAATCTCCGAAACCCGGTGCACCCAATGGGTTGTTGACTCTCCTTCCTCCTGGACACAGGCAGCTAAGTCCACAATTGACATGGGCTGCATGCATGTATCCTTAAAATTCTGAATAAACCGGGCTCTCAACTCGGCCCATGACCTGATAGAATTAGCCGGTAAGCTCTTTAACCAAGTGCGGGCTGTCCCTACTAGCATCATGGTGAAGTATTTCGCACATGCCGCATCATCCACATCCAGCATGTCCATGGCCATCTCATAGCTTTCGACCCAAGTTTCAGGGGATAAATCGGCGGTGTAATTCGGCACCTTGCGCGGGCCCTTGAAATCCTTGGGCAGGCGCACATTGCGCAATGCCGGGACGAGACACGGCACTCCCGAAGAACTAGAGGTAACTCCTGGTTCCACCCATGTGGGTGGACGAACCAGAGTAAGCTGACGGGCTTCATGCTGCGCCGCTAATTCGGCCTCTCTTCGTGCCCAAGCCCGGTCCACACTTATGACCACCACTATTGGTCAGTGAATGGTCATAGTTTTCCTTTTGTGACCTTTTTGTGACAAAAAATAGATGGTCAAAAGCTAGCCGTCGTAAACTGGAATCCGCCCACACCACGTCAGATCCACCGTGGCAAGCTGACGTGGCAGAATTACGACCAAATGAAAAGGTCGTAAAATAGAATCAGCCAGGTCCATTTCAGCCGTCTACATGGGCCAAGCCCAATAATTCAGCCCATTTATTTTTTCTCTTTGTTTTGCTCATCTGCATGGGCCTGGCCCAATAATTTGGCCTTTTATTTTCTGGGAATGGAGCCTTTTTATGATGATTTTTTAAAAGTCCACTATTGTTTTGGGCCACAGCCTTTTTAGTCTAGTTCTAATTTGGGCCTTGGCCTTTTTATTTTCTTGGATGCAGCCTTTTACCAACTTTTTTTTACAGTCAACTCTTTTTTTAGGCCCAAGCCTTTTTAGTCAAATTCTTGTTTGGGCCTCGGCCTTTTTGCAGTCCAACTCAATTTGGAGCCCAATTAATCCAAATAATATTCTGTGATCCAAACAAAACTCAAATAATTCAGAAAATGCAGAACTACACAGCTTCGGAACTGCACATAGCCATCACAAGTTCACTGGTTCCAAAATGAGCCATCACAAGTTCACTGGTTCCAAAATGAGCCATCACAAGTTCACTGGTTCCAAAATGAGCCATCACATGTTCACTGGTTCAACAAAAAGTGCTCCCAGGTTCACAAGATCCCAGGTTCACAAGTGCTCCCAGGTTCACTTGCAAAGTGCAAAATGCAACAAACTGCATAAGTTCACGACCTACTACGACATAACTTCCCAGCCTTCAAACTACGACAAACTGCATCAGATCACAGGTTCAAAGACAAACTGCACAACCATCAAACTACCTTAGCTCCAAAGAGAGCCATCAAGTGGGCTAACTTCTGTTCCTGCTCTTGAGACTTCTTGCGCAGCAGCTCAAGTTCCTTGTCGCGTGCAGCTTCAGCTTCTTCCACCTTCATCTTGATTGCCGCCAATTCTTCTTGCATCACTTCAGCTTGAAGCTCGGACCTCCCCAGCTTCTGCTCAAGGTCACAAACATGAGCAGCCACTTCAGCAGTTGCTTTGCCGGAGTTGTTCCTAGATGACTGGAGCCCAACATTCCTGAGGAATGTGCTTTGCTTGACTTCGGTCTTGAGCACTTCTTCGACAATTTCAACAGCAGACTTTGGCTCTTCACCTTCTGGTACCGGCGCGTCCTTCATTTTTTCCATCTCAAGCTAGCATATGGAGGAAAATGATAGGCATTAGTGGGAGATCTATTTCACATTTTGCAAACCAAACCAAGCAAGAGAAACCAAACCAGCACACCAATGGATTATTTGAAGTAACCAAACCAGCACACAAAATCTATACATTATTTTACTCAAACTCAAACAGAAGAAGATGATGACTAGTAACTTGACAACATTATTTGCCTAGTAACTTATGTGACCTGGAGACATGCGATTGGATCAATATGATCGCTTCATGAAGCCTAGAATGGTGGTTCTATATAAGATGGCTTCCCGAGTGAGCCGATCATCAGACTAACATTCAGAGCAAATTTCATAATATCATAAAAAATGCAACAAATAGCTACAGCAAGTTCTGATATCTTTGTTGAACTATCAAATAGCATCAAAGCATGGAACATAGCATGTGTTCTTGAGTGGCTCCGAATCAAACAGCATCAAAGCATCAAACAGCATCAAACAGCATCAAAGCTGGCTGTGAATCAAACAGGGCATGGACAAAGCATGGAGTGCCTTACTATAGCAGTCTTGACTGGCTCCGAAAACCCGTGCTTCTTGCTGTTGTGGGTGGCCTTAAACAAGTCAATCGCAGACAGCTCCTCACCCTTACGCTCTTCTTTCTGAAATGTTTTTCAACAAAAATCAAAATGTTATTCAGCAAGAATTAGAAATGTTATTCAACGAGGATCAAACGGTAAGGTCTCTAGAGAAAAGTTCCCACAGTGGCAAAAATGTGTGCTGTGTAGTGCCTGGAACCAGTTCTCTGATTGTACACGACTTTTTCTCGATTCATCTTGTTCGACACATAGGTTTCCTACAAAAAAGCATATTGTCAGCATGATCTAGCACTAGCATATCATGTGCAGAACATAAAGCATCAAACAAAGCAGAGACAAACCTTGTGTCTTGGGGTAGACCACATCTCCACCAGAGCTTGCCATTCACCATCCGTCAGATCTGGAACCGGAGACTTAATGCTGACTTTGTTTGAGGCTACGGTGTCAAAATACTTCTTCTTGATCTGATGGCGTCTGTTCTTTGAATGTTTCTGCAGAATATCTTTGCACGCGGTCTTGATGGTCTCCGAGTCCGTGTTCATCTCAAAATTTGCCTACCAAGACAGCAAACAAGGTAGGAACAATATTAGTGATCATGCATAGGTGTAACAGAAAATAGATAGCACATTAACTATGAAACAAGTAGCTTACAGCAACTTTCCCAATGTAGTTCTCCAATAGACTAGCTTTTTTTTTGTACAGCTTGAAGTGAGGAAGAACCGGAAGATGGCTTCTTGCAACGAGTCCACACTCAGAAGCAAGCTTTGCTGCCTGCAGAGGCTTCTCTGGACGCTTCATCCCTTCGGTAATTTGGATAGGCACCTTGCTACCAAGTGACTTGGTGATTCTCTCTAGCCCTTTGCCCTTTCTAAGTCTAGTCTTGGTACTCATTGCATCTGAAAATGAAATTGAACTCATAAATTAGAATAGAAATCAACAAATGCAGGAATCGACAAAAGCATACATGATCATTCCATTTGGAAAATGCACTAGTAAAAGATAGCATTGCAAAGGTCAACTTGCCTGATTGAAGCACAAGCTGCTGTTCTTCTTCATTGATGACAACATTCCTGTCAATAGAAGGTGCATCAGGGCTGAGGTCTGTGTGGACAGTGCCTACTTCATCAATGCAGATAGTTCCTCCTTCATCTAGGCAGACAGTGCCACTTCCATCCATGCTGAGAGTGGTTCCTTCATCCATGGGCGGCAACTCATCACCCATTTGCACCGAGGTCTCAGAGTCCACGCGCAGCAGACTTTCCTGATGGTCCATCGCAGTCGCCATCTTTGCTTTCTGCCTTGTGACTCTATCATGGGCAGGTTCATCAGGTTCCAGGATCCTCTTTTTTTGTCCTGGAGCTGGGGCCATCACCCTTCCTGGAGGCATTGCAGCAGATGTTTCTGAGCTTCTTCTTGATGACTGTCTTCTTAACACCAGGCCTCTTCGTCCTAGATTCCTTCAGTGCCTTGTATAAACAGCACGGAAAAAAGCATTAGATCACAAGAGAAATATGTGAGCACAAGGAAACACATAGCATAAAAGAACCCCAACCCTCCAAGCAAGACAGAGTTTGCACCTTAACAGTCTTGTTCACTACAACATCATCCACTTCCTCTCCATCAATAACTTCATCCTCCTTAGGATTGTACTCTGGGTCATCATTGATAACTCCACTACCTTCTTGAACGTCATCACATCTACCTTCTTGTACACCATTTGTTTTCCTAAGCATCGACGCTATTGCACCGATGCCAAGGGACTGGAACATCCGATTGTTCCTCATGATATTTCTAGCCCTAACCTTCTCGTACTCGATAAGAGGCTCTTCTTTGCATGATAAAGGAAACGTAACTATTAGGTGAATGTTTGGAATGCATGGACAGACAACCAAACATATCTTATGATATTTTATTATCATTTAATCCTAGTTATTCAGGTAAGGAAGACTAACAGCACACAGGCACAATTAAGCCAGCATATTCAGATTGCAGCAATACATTTCACTTAGCATATTAAGACACAGATTTTATGAAACTAACAGTATAACCACAAGGAGCAAGTTGCATACCAACGGTTGGCCTCATGTTTGACCTTGTCCTCCTTGCCATGGATCATCTTGAGGTGGTGCTTGCAAATTAGAATAAACAACAATCAGATACAACAGGGATAAAGTAAAATGATGCACTTGTATCAATAAAGGAAAGCATTTGGACCATCATGCACATACATGTGAAACAAACTTGATGGATCAACAATACAGTGATCTAGTGTTATTAATTAAGAAAACATGTAAGTGCACTAAACAAGCATGCATGTACACTAGTAGCAAGCAAGCAAAGTGCATAAGTGCTACTAATACAAGCAAGCAAGCAAGCAAAGTGCTACTGATAGAAACAAGCAAGCAAAGTGCTATTGATAGAAAAAAGCAAGCAATGAAGGAAAATGAAGAGAAGGAAGC
Source organism: Aegilops tauschii subsp. strangulata (assembly GCF_002575655.3). Lineage (NCBI taxonomy): Eukaryota > Viridiplantae > Streptophyta > Magnoliopsida > Poales > Poaceae > Aegilops > Aegilops tauschii. Next base: position 376,755,224 of record NC_053039.3, read on the forward strand.
AAGTACTATTGATACAAACCCTAATTAATAAGCAAGCAAGTAGATTATTGTCCAAGTGCTACTGATACAAGCAAGTACTGCTGATGGAAACCCTAATTAAGCATGTATGCCAGCAAGCAACATGTATGCTAGCAAGCAAGCAACATGAACTAGTGAATTGGTGTCATGTACACATGCTTAGACAGTCTGACAGCAAGCTAGACGAGTATATCATGAGGACCTTCAAAACAACTAGATGTTGCCACTGGTAAAGCATGAAACAACTATACTTGCATCCGTACAAAAGCAGATGAAAAAACTATACTCAACTATTGATTATGCTGCCTCTACACACCAAAAATGGCTACAGACTAGATGACACAAATTAAGACATTTTGACAATTAGAATCAACCTTGTATATTACAACACCCAAAATTATCTAGCACCAATCTAGTATATATTAAAACTAGTCATACTGCCTTAACACACCAGGAATTCCAATGCCACAATAAGTACTAAGCATTCTCGTGTTCACTGGAAAGAAGAACACAAGCTTCATGCACATATCATGAAAGAAGAACACTGCTACAAACCCCAGTAGTGCTACTGATAGAAAAGTGCTACAAGCAATCAAGTACATGTTCATACCAACCATAGTTGCAAGCAAGCAAAGTGCATAAGTGCTACTAATACAAGCAAGCAAGCATGGAAAGTGCTACTGATAGAAACAAGCATAGTGCTACTGACAGTAACAAGCAAACAAGGAAGGAAATTGAAGGGCAACAAACAAGAAAGTACCGTTGATACAAACAAGCAAGCAAGTAGCTTCTTTTCCAAGTGCTACTGATACAAGCAAGTAGTGCTGTTGGAAACCTAATTCACCATCTATGCTAGCTGAGTAATTGAACCATACACACGCAAGTACTGATACAAGCATGAACCAGACATCATCCACTTCTTCACCCCTAAAATCATCCACTTCCCCATCCATCCCCATCCCCTAAAATCATGAACCCTAAACCATGAAGCGGACCAAACGAACCACCAGGAGGTCCTAACCCTAACCCCATGAACCCCATGAACCCTAACCCTGACCCCATGAATCCTAACCCTGACCCCATGAACCAGAGGGAGATCATCCCCACGCAACAATAAACATGAACCCTAACCCCAAGAACAAGGACCTACCGAACCACCAGGAGATCCTAACCCTAGAATATCCTAACCCATGAGGGGGATCTACCAGAGGGGAGATGGATCGACCAGAGGGGAGGTGGATCCACCAGAGGAGGGGAGATGGATCAAGGGGAGAAGTACCTAGGGGGAGATGATGTTGACGATGCAGCGGTGGTCGTCGTCGATCGCGCCGTCGTTGATGTAGCCGCCTTCGTCGTTGATGTAGTCGATGTAGCCGCCGTCCTCGTTGATGTAGTCGATGTAGCCGCCGTCAATGGAGGGCGACGCACTGCGGCGAGGCGGGGCGGCGCAGCGGCGTGGCGGGGCGGCACGGAGGAGGGGAGGGAGTGGGAGCGGGGCGGCGCGGAGCAGGGAGGTGCGGGGCGGAGCAGGGGAGGGGCGGCGCTAGGGTTGCGGGGTGGGGAATGGGGAATGGAGGGGCGGCGGGGCGGGGCGGCTCGGGGAGGGACAAGCTAGGGTTCGTCGGGGAGAGGGGAGGGGAATGGGGAAATTTTGGGAGGGGAGGGGATCCCGCGTGTTAGTGGTAGAGGGAGTGGTGGGACCCGCCTAGTAGTGGGAGAGAAGTGGTGGGAAATTTTGGTGGGGTGGGAGGGAAAATTTTGTGCTAGGAGGGAAATTTTGGTGGGGTGGGAGGGAAATTTTCACCAGTTTTTAGAGGTTTGGAGGCAGAAAAAATCAGGTTTTTTTTGTAAACTTTGTAGAAATCATGGTTAAAAGCATAGCGAATAGCTCAAGAAAACACCGGTATTGCAAGTTTATTATTTTTGCTAGTTGGTAGGCCACATTTGATGATGTTACGCGGAGGTCTCCCATTTTTTTTTGAATTTTTTACGATGTTTTCAAAAACCGGCCGATTTCGTCGCGGCGGTCGTCCGTGAATAGGGTTTGAGTCATGCCAATCTGTTGTCGATTCTTTGATGAAATGCCTACCTGTGAAGCTAAAAGTGATTTTTGGCAAAAATAACGGCCAAGCTATGGAGGACCCGCAGTTCAAATTCTAGCCCGTTCCAGCTGAATCGGCCGAAGGTGGTCTGAATGGCCGGGAGTAGCTACGAGGGTCGGAAATGCATGCTTTTTGGCGACCGTCCGTAAAACAGGGTCTACTTTGAGATAGACATGGAATGGCGCCGTTTGGGGTGACCCTCCTTGTAGCCTCTTCACGAAAAACGCATGTCTTTAGCATTCAAAAAATGAAAAACGTTTTTTTTTGTTAAACAAGTTGGAAGCTCGCTTTGGCAACATTGTTTGCCATCACAAGACGGAGGCATGCGCCAAATTTGGGCATATTATCAAAAACTATTCAACGGATGCGGCCATATCATTGCTAGTTTGGCTTGAAAGCCATGAATCTTCGTTCATGGTAGGTTGTTTTTTAGAACACTTTTCAAGAAAACACCAGTATTGCAAGTTTAGTATTTTTGCTAGTTGGTAGGCCACATTTGATGATGTTACGCGGAGGTCTCCCATTTTTTTGAATTTTTTACGATGTTTTCAAAAACCGGTCGATTTCGTCGCGGCGGCCGTCCGTGGCTAGGGTTTGAGTCGTGCCAATCTGTTGTCGATTCTTTGATGAAATGCCTACCTGTGAAGCTAAAAATGATTTTTGGCAAAAATAACGGGCAAGCTATGGAGGACCCGCAGTTCAAATTCCAGCCGTTCCAGCTGAATAGGCCGAAGGTGGTCTGAATGGCCGGGAGTAGCTACGAGGGTCGGAAATGCATGCTTTTTGGCGACCGTCCATAAAACAGGGTCTACTTTGAGATAGACATGGAATGGCGCCGTTTGGGGTGACCCTCCTTGTAGCCGCTTCACGAAAAACGCATGTCTTTAGCATTCAAAAAATGAAAAACATTTTTTTTGTTAAACAAGTTGGAACCTCGCTTTGGCAACATTGTTTGCCATCACAAGACGGAGGCATGCGCCAAATTTGGGCATATTATCAAAAACTATTCAACGGATGCGGCCATATCATTGCTAGTTTGGCTTGAAAGCCATGAATCTTTGTTCATGGTAGGTTGTTTTTTAGAACACTTTTTCAAGAAAACACCGGTATTGCAAGTTTAGTATTTTTGCTAGTTGGTAGGCCACATTTTATGATGTTACGCGGAGGTCTCCCATTTTTTTGATTCTTTTTTTTACGATGTTTTCAGAAACCGACCGATTTCGTCGCGGCGGCCGTCCGTGGCTAGGGTTTGAGTCGTGCCAATCTGCGTCGATTCATTGATGAAATGCCTACCTGTGAAGCTAAAAATGATTTTTGGAAAAAATAACGGGCAAGCTATGGAGGACCAGCAGTTCAAATTCCAGCCGATCCAGCTGAATCGGCCGAAGGTGGTCTGAATGGCCGGGAGTAGCTACGAGGGTCGGAAATGCATGCTTTTTGGCGACCGTCCGTAAAACAGGGTCTACTTTGAGATAGACATGGAATGGCGCCATTTGGGGTGACCCTCCTTGTAGCCGCTTCACGAAAAACGCATGTCTTTAGCATTCAAAAAATGAAAAACGGTTTTTTTGTTAAACAAGTTGGAACCTCGCTTTGGCAACATTGTTTGCCATCACAAGACGGAGGCATGCGCCAAATTTGGGCATATTATCAAAAACTATTCAACGGATGCGGCCATATAATTGCTAGTTTGGCTTGAAAGCCATGAATCTTCGTTCATGGTAGGTCGTTTTTTAGAACACTTTTTCAAGAAAACACCGGTATTGCAAGTTTAGTATTTTTGCTAGTTGGTAGGCCACATTTGATGATGTTACGCGGAGGTCTCCCATTTTTTTGATTTTTTTTGAATTTTTTACGATGTTTTCAAAAACCGGCCGATTTCGTCGCGGCGGCCGTCCGTGGCTAGGGTTTGAGTCATGTTTTTAGCATTCAAAAAATGAAACTTATATTGTTTCATACATGAGCATGCACAAAAACCCATAATTTTGTCTTTCATCCATGAGCATGCATAAAAAATTTCAATTCCCATGAATTACCAAACTGAATATTCATAATTAAGAAATTGACATGTTTAGATGGCACTGTCATACAGCATCCATGAGCAAGCACAAAATTAAACCTGACATACTTAACATTGACATGTTGAGATTACACTAACAAGCTTAAACCTAACATGCTTAACATTGCCACTTCATTTCTTAACATCTTCACTCCTCCTTCTTCTCCTTCATCAACCTGATGTGCTTAGAGTGGCGAATCCCAACGCGGATGTACTCCTCTACCACAATTGGCATGGTCCTGTCGCCAAGCTGTGGGATTGCAGGCGCCACCACCATCACGAGGTCATTGTCAGGCACCACCATTGCGAGGTCAGCATTAGGCACCACAATCGCGAGTTCGTCGTCAGCCACAACCATAGCAGGGTCGTTGTCCGCCACCACCATAGCAGGGTCGTCGTCATCCACCACCATAGCAAGGCGTCATCCGCCACCACCATAGCAGGGTCGTCGTTAGCCAGAATAGGTTGCTCCTCGTCATCCCCGCTCTGCTCCTCGTCATCCCCGCTGCTGCTCCCATTGCCTGGCCAAATGCAACAAAGTGTGAACATGGTGTTGTCGGCGTGCAGGTAGAGGAAGCCAAAAGGACAGGAAGAAGAGAGGCAGAGAGCTTACTGGCATCGTCATCGTGCTGGTAGTACATGCGGCACATGGTGTTGTCAAACATCTTCACGGTGAACATGGCGTCGCCGTCGTAGCGGAAGACAAGGAAGTGCCCGAGCTGTAGCTCATGGGCGCGGGCGAACTGCTCCCGGCCGGGCCCTATGTACATGTGGCCTTCACCATCGAACACCACCAACACGTCCCACAGCCTGCGAAGCCCGTTGCCGGCCTCCCGCAGCTTCACTTTGTGGGGCTCATGGCCGGCGAGCATCTTCGCAAACTTGTCAGGCAGCCTCTGCAGCGAGGGTCAAGCAGTGGTTAATTGTGCCAATCAAGCACTAGACAGCAGAGTGATGATAATTAAAGAGATGAGTTATGATAAATATACCTGCCTACTGCAAGATTTCTCAATTACGATCTCGAAGAACTCAAAACCTTCCAAGCCAGCCATCTCACTTATCTGAAAAGCAGCATTGTAATTAAACAACAAGTTACCATAAACAAGACTGGACATAAATAGGAAACAAGCACTTCAAAACAGTAGAATAATTACTACATGTGTTTGCCAGGGCCTCAATTTGGAATACTACTATAAATGGCAATGGCCTCAATTTGCTCCTACTATATCTTGGCAAAGGGGCAATGAGTAGAAGTGGCAAAAACATCAACAGACTTGAGCAACACCACCATCAACAGGTGACCACCACAGAAATCAACCACACAGACATCAACAGCAGATGGCAAAAACAAGGACATTTCTGATGGCAAAAATATCAACAACACTCTGCTATTACTCATCATCAGGTAACCACAACAAGAATAACAACAGCAACACTCCTCATCAGTTACTTACTCTACTAGTCATGCCAAATCAGATAACAACAGCAATACTCCTCTCCTCTGCTATTACTCATCATCAGGTAACCACAACAAGAATAACAACAGTAACATCATAGTAATCTAACAGCAGTCTGGCAACAGCAACAACATGTTCAGTTAATTGTTGTCAGCAGTCTGGCAACAACAACAGCATGTTCACCACAGAATTTAACAGCAACAATAGTCTACCACACTGTCTATCACAGAATTCAGGTAATTACACTGTCCTTCATCTCCACACTGTCAGCAGTCTACCAGTTAATTGCTGTCAGGTGACTACCACCAGCAACAACATAGTAATCAACAGCAACAATCTACCACACTAAATCCACCAACAGAGCATACTAAATCCACCAAGAACAATATGCCTAAATCCACCAAGAACAACTAGAAAAATTCTCAAACCCTAGAACAATATGCCTAATATGCATAACAAACCCTGGATTCTCAAACCACGCGGTGGAGCAGATGAGAAAGGAGAGAGGATATGAAGCGGATGGCTTACCTACGACGGAGTCCGAGTAGAAGTGGTCGCCGGCGGCGTAGGGGAAGCCGCCCGGGAGGCGTCGGACCAGCAAACGAGCAGAGGCGCCGGGGAGGAGAAGGGGAGGCCATCGCCGTCACCTAAAATAGCACAAAATTTGTATTAACAAACACCCTAATCCAATCCTAATCAAACTCTAATCCAATCTAGGCAGCGGCAAGAACCCTAATCTAATCATAACAGTAGATACAAAGAGGAAGAGGAAGCAGATTCATACCTTCGGAGAGTCGGCGACGGAGAGAGAGGAAGGAGACGACGGCGGTGGGAGAGGAAGGAGCCGGCAGCAGCGGAAAGGAGGATCGGGTCGAGTGGAGAGGAGGAGCGGGTCGAGTGGAGAGGAGGAGTGGAGAGGGGGAGTGGGGAAAAGAGTGGAGAGGAGGAGGAGCGGGCCCAATTGTCAGCGAGTGGTTTGATATATTGAAAAGGGTGGGCATGGAGTACAAAACCAACAACCTCTTCCTAGCCCAGTGGTAGAAGCCAAGTGAAATAAGCGCACGGTCGTGGGTTCGAGCCCCCGCTCGCTCATATTTTTTGGCCGCGCGCCAATATTTTCTGGGGAACTGGTCGAGTGGGTAGAGTAGCAAAATGGCCCACTTGTCAGCGAGTGGGTCGAGTGGCCCACTTGTCAGTGAGGTATGTGTTAAATACTTGCCTTGTTTAATGATTTGAAAAGATATGTCATAGAGTAGAAGACCAGTAGCCTCTTCCTAGCCCAGTGGTAGAAACACAGTGAAACAAGCGCACGGTCGTGGGTTCGAGTCCCTGCTTGCGCATATATTTTTGCTCACGGTGAAATGATGCAAAATTCAGTTACATCTTCTGTCCAAAACAGCTCTGACCAAAACATCTTCAGTTCAAAAAAACTTGAACTAAATAGTTCTGAAACTTGAACAAAATAGATCACCAAAACTACTAAAGGATCACAAAAACAACATCTTCTGGCAACATTTTGCATTACAAGACAACATTTTGACAACATTACAAGACAACATTACAAGACAAAATAGTTTTGCAATCATTTGACAACATTTTGACAACAATAATTCTGACCAAAACTACTAGAGCATGTTCACCAAAACTAAGAAAAACAGCTCTGAAAATAGTTCACCACTACTTCATGATCTTAATGATCACCAAAACTTCATGATCACCAAAACTTGTAGATCAGGATCACATCAACCATCATCTTGTATCTTCAAAACTTGTAGATCGGGATCAGGAACACCAAAGCTTCATTTTGCCTCTTCATTTTGTATCTTCAACCATCACCTGCCTCTCTATCACATGCATTTTGGTACCTGGAGAGAATTGTAGTACAAAAAATACATCAGGATCACATCAACCAAAACTACCAATAAAAACAAGGACCACCAAGGAGACCAAATTTACCTTCATGTCCATTCGCTACTCATCGTCGTCGATACGAAAACAAGGAACTCTATGCCCACTCCTGTTTTCCTCATCATCACTACAATATTGCAGTATAGTATGATCAGTCCTGTTTTCCTCATCCTCGCTCTCATGTCCATCCGCTACCACGTTTCTTCTTTTCTTGATGCCTTCAACTATTGCAGCATCAATGATCACACGTTCCCGGTCCCTTCGCACTCTGCTTTGCACCGGAACTTCCATAGAGTCATCATCAGCTTGCAACGGAATTTCCGTAGAGTCATCATCTTGGTATGTTAGTCCACCATCACCGGGGCCCTTTTCTACTTCAGTTTCAGTCCCACTCCACAAGTGTCTGTGCTCAAAGTTTTGCACAACTCGCCATTTTCCGTGCAAAAGAGTGTCTGGCAGATAAAACACCATTGTTGCTTGTGTTGTTAGAATAAAGGGATCACTCTTATACCAGCACCTTGCAGTGTTGATGCTTTTGAAGTGGCCATCATATTTGACAAAAGAGTCTCTCTTCTTCTTGCTACCAAGCTCAAACCAGTCACAGCGAAATAAGACAACCGAGCGATGGATGCCTCCACTAGAGTTGTACTGCAACTCTACGATGCTTCTCAACTGACCATAGAAGTCAATGATCTCACGATCATGTGACCCCTCAGTGACGATTCCACTATTCCGTGTCTTCCTTTTTTCCTCGCGGTCAACGGTGTGGTACCGGACACCGTCAGCAATGCATGTTGAATACACTCTCACTCGCTTATCCGGTAAGCATGCCAAAGCAAATAGATCATCACTGACCTTCTTCTCCTCATGCAACTTTCCAATCTGCACAAATAAACCATTTAGCAAACAATGGTATTTAACAATTGGTGAATAACACAGAAAACATCAAACATGTGGCTAAAGATCTCACATGATTCTTAAACCAATTAGCAAACCCCTTGGCAACCCTTTTATCAACATTGATCTTGCTTTCTTCCTGATTTAACTCTTCCTTGCATTTCCTGCAATGCAAACAAAACATGTGAATTAAAACATTAGGCTAGTGCCAACCCAAGCAAAAAAAATATAATGAGTGCACAAGATATAACGTACTCGATATATGGTAGAACCTCGGCGCAATTGCTGAGCACATACCAAACCATCTTGTCATACTCATCACCAGCCTCCAAGTATTGTGAGGCTCCAAGAAAGTTCACACCATGGTTGAAAACAGAGACATCACCACTTTGCGAATCAGACCACTCTCTATTTCTGCCTGGCCGGTTCCATCTTGTTTCCACATCGCCAAAGTATCTAGAGCAAAAAGTCAAGCACTCGTCAATGACATATGCTTCAGCAATAGAACCTTCAGGTCTTGACATGTTTCGCACATAACGCTTACAAGTAAGCAGCCTTCTTTCGATTGGGTACATCCAACCGTATTGCACAGGGCCTCTAAGCATTGCCTATTTTGGTAAGTGCACCGCCAAATGGACCATCACAGTGAAGAAAGCTAAAGGGAAAATCTTCTCGAGCTTGCAAAGAATAATTGGGATTTCTTTTTCAAGTCTTTCCTGGACAGTTAACTTGAGTGTTTTGCAGCACAGTTCTCTAAAGAAATTTCCCAGCTCAGCAACCGCTTCACATATATCCTTGTCCATGATTCCTCGGAGGCCCGCCGGTAAAATCCTTTGGAGGAGGATGTGACAATCATGGGTTTTCAGTACTGAAAGCTTGAATCCATCAGAAGTAACACACTTTGCTAGGTTAGCAGCATAACCATCTGGAAATTTCACCACTCTTAGGAATTCACAGAATGCAAGCTTTTGTTCTTTACTCATTGTATACCATGCTCGTGGCATTTCAAATGAATCTTCATCTTCATTGTGCTGTAGATGCAAATCTTCTCTTATGCCCACGTCCTCCAAATCAAGCCTAGAACTAACCGTGTCCTTTATCTTCCCTTCAATGTTCAGAAACATCCCTAGCAGATTCTCGCATATGTTTTTCTCAATGTGCATTACATCGAGATTATGCCTTAATTTCAGATCAGCCCAGTATGGCAGGTCCCACAAACAAGACCTCCGGTCCCAACATTGACCTTCCTCACGCTTTCTTTTCTTCGCAAGCTTTCCTGGTCTCACATCTTTCACCTTTTCAAGTTGCTGCTCCAGCTCTTCTTTAGTGAATTTAGCTGGCTTGTCACGGGTTTCATTCTTACCATTAAAATCTTTGCTTCTTCGCCAGCGATGGTTTTGGGGAAGAAAGCGGTGGTGCCCAATATAGCAGATCTTGCTCCTTATTCTCTTTGAGCAAGGGTCTTTGTCACAATGGACACAGGCCTTATAACCTGCTGTGATCCTCCCAAATAGTGTGCAGAGCCGGGAAATCATGGATGGACCATATGATTGCAGCACGTAGATTGAACTTTTCTTCCGGACTCAAGGCATCGTATGTAGGTACACCAGTCCAGAGCTGGAGCAGTTCTTCTACGAGGGGCTCCATAAAGACATCAAAATCCTTTCCTGGAGACTCTGGACCCGAGATAAGAAATGACATCATGAAGTTGGACTGATCCATGCATGCCCATGGTGGCAGGTTGTACGGCACCACAAAAACTGGCCACATGCTACAAGACGTGCTCATGTTCCCAAACCGATTAAACCCATCTGTGGCAATGCCATGTTTTATGTTCCTTGGATCTGCAGCAAAATCTAAATGTATACGGTCAAACTCTTTCCATGCCTCTCCGTCCGCTGGATGGCTCAGCTCATTGTCCATAGGTTGCCGCTTCAGCTGGTGCCACTGTACCTCACGCAATGATTTCTTCGAGATGAACATCCGCTGCAGCCTTGGTATCAACGGAAAGTGCCTCAGTACCTTCTCCGGTATTGACTTCTTCCCATCAGCATCTTTCCACCTAGAGGCATTGCATTTTGGACAGTTATCATGCTTTGCTAAATCCTTCCGAAACAAGACGCAGTTATTTGGGCACACATGTATTGACACATAACCTAACCCCAGCCTGCCGATTATGCTCAATGCTTCATCATAAGATCTGGGAACACAACTATCAGGGAATTGCAAGCTCAAAAGGCGGAGTATTGCGTTGAATGCAGCATTGCTAATCCGGTAGAAAGACTTGATGTGGAGTAACTTCACGCTGAAGGTAAATCTTGAAAATTTACCCCCTTCACGAGCTGCGCGCTTCGCCTCCTCTAACACCTCAGCAAACAACGACTTCTGTCCATCAGCACGATCTTCAGCATCGTACAAATCCTTTAATAGGTCAGGAATCCTATCGTCTTCATGCCCATCCTCTTCCTCCAAACCAGCATTATCTCGCAAAACCTTTTCCATGAAATCATTGCCAGCATCACCACCACCCATCATATGAGGGGCCTCTGTATCAGCTTCAAAATGTTGAGGTTGTCTGTCTAAAGGTTCCCCATGATATATCCACCTATCATATGTGCTGGACATCCCATTAAGAAGCAGATGATCTTCCACTCTTCCTTGAGCCATTCTTGAACGGTTGAGGCATTCGCAGCATGGGCAAAGAATGTGAGCATCGTTGGCAAAATTTGCTCGAACAAATGCCATGAAATCATCAACTCCGTTCATATGTTCTTTCGAAAACTTTCTAACTCCTTTTCTAATCCAGCTTCTGTCCATCTGCCAAAGACAACAAATTGTTGCAACTTAGCAAATCAATCTAAGTGCATCAAGATTAATTAATGAAAATGGATGGCAGTAATGGCACCCAACTTTATATGCTAACTCCCTAAGCACAACATTCAGCTATTTCCAATTTCTCACTACTTTAGTCCAGTTCACATGGTTTAGTGATTTCACATGGGAGTAATAAAAAGCAGTTCATAGGAATTACAGATTTCACATGGGAGAAAAGAAAAGCTAACAAAAACCTGCTGGTTTACAAAAAACAAAGGTGATTTACAAAGAACTACTGTGGTTAAACCTCCAACAATAACAACATATGCTGCCACAAAGAACTATTGTGGTTAAACCACCAACAATAACAGCACTGCAAATTTACATGAATGACATTTCCAAGATTGCATCAAATCTACATCAATGAGATTTTTCCTAGTTTCCATCAAGTCTACATCAATATTGATGTTCTTTAACAGATTTGAGGCTGAAATTTCAGAGGTGTAACATCAAATCTACATTAACTCCCTTCATATTTTCCAAGTTTACATCAAATCTACATAAACCTTAGGCTGGAACTTCAGAGGTGCAGATTGATTATTCATACAACCACACACACACACACACATTATGACATCCACAAAACTAGTTACATTGCCCAATGCTCAAAAATTCAGATCAGACAAATTCAGTTTAGGAGCAAAGTTCAAAGTTCTGGACATCCAAAGTTCTCTACATACCTATGATCATATCAGACAAATAAAGTCCTATCAGTTCTCCACACAAACATTTCCTAGGATTCAAACAAAGTTCTCCCCTGCCCCTCAGCTAGTGTTGTAACAAGATCAGCATGAGAGGAGAGGGGTGCATACTGGGAGGTGTGTTCGTCCCCTGCCCCTCAGCTAGTAAGATAATAAAACTCAAATTATCTCTCTCTTTCTCCCCTGCCCCTCCGCAGCAGGCGCAACACAGGCTAGTGTTCATCAGCAGGCGCAACACAGGCAAATTTGAGGCATGGGGGAGAGGAGAGGGGGGAAGGAGAGTGGTGCATACGTGGGTGAGGTCTGCTTGCGGCGGCGGTGACTCCCCCATGCTCGGTGGCGGCAAGTCCCCCATGCGTGGGCGAGCCAAGCGGCGAGGTCGCCGTTCATGTCATGGGCGAGGCGAGTGGCGAGGTCGCCGTTCCTATTGTGGTCGAGGCGAGCGGCCCCGGCAACACCACCGTCGGTCGCCGCCCCCGTCCCTGCCGGTTGCTTCCGCTGCCGGCCCACGCCCCCGCCCCCCCCCCCCCCCGCCCGCCGTCGCCCGCCACCACCTGGTCGGAAGACCTAGAAAAACGCCTGCCACCACCTGGTCGGAAGACCTAGAAAAACGCTAAGTGTTGCTCTGTTCGATGCCACCTGGTCGGAAGGTCCCACTTGTCAATGATACGAGAGAGCCGTAGTTTTATATAATGTATAGGCAAATTCCCATACATGAGCAACTATCCCTCTCTAGCCCAGCGGTAGCGAGCGAGCGAATCAAGCACGAGGTCGTGGGTTCGAGTCCCGCCTCGCGCATCTTTTTTGGGCGAATTAAGCTTTCGGGCGCCTGTCAAATGGGTCCCGCCTATCAGTGTGTGCCCCGCCTGTCTGTTGAATATTAACATTTAAGCAAAAATGACACCTAGAGAATGACACATAAGCGAGGTTGCTGAGGTGGCTGCCTAATCATCCTAATGCATTCAAAATAAAGGGTAGTGACCATTTATATTGGTCGTTATCGGCTAGGCATGAGGCAGTCGACAGTGCTACTAGCTTTACGCCCATTTCCTTTAATGAAATTATGACCTTTCTGACCAAAATGGTTGTTATGGTTTAGGGTTTGGAGCCCCCCAGATAGCTTTTGACCAATTGGTCTAAAATGGTCATAAATTTATGACCAATTCTTCCAGGGTCACTGACAGAAGGTCATAAGTTGACATATTTCTTGTAGTGCCACCACCTCCTGAGCATCACCAGCACCACCCGCCGGGTTATTGCCACGGGGCGGATCACGGTTCCGCGCATTGCTTGACACTTCCGGTTCATCCATACGCCTGTTGTAACTCCGGCTTGGATGGGGAGTGGAATAAATCCGATCGCGACTATATGAATAAGCCTCTTGTTGAACCAAGGCTGTCTGAAGAAGCTCCTTAACCCGACGCGTCTCGACCGCCGCCGGAGAATCGCCTTCGATCGGGATGGCCGCCAGCCGTGAAGCGGCAGCGACAATGTTGTCCATCGGGTTAGAGTAATGATCCGGTGGCGTGGGGACATGCGGTGTTACAATGTTGTTCTGACGAGGCGGATCCGCCAAACCTGGCTGAATCGGCGCCCCTGCTGCAGGTGCCTCCGCCCGGTTTACCACCGGCGGATTACTGGTCCCTGCTCCTGGGGTGTTAAAGAGATTTCTAGCGTCATAAACCGGCGGCAGGCGAGATCGGTGCCTCCTCTTCAGGACTTCGTTCGACGCACTCTGATCCAGCATAATCCGGTAAGCTTGTGCATCCAAAGCGGCCCGCTCCGCGGCTATCCTGGTATCCTCAGCTGCTAAGTCGGCTTTGGCTTGGGTGATCTGATATTTCACTTTCGCGATTTCCGCATTGTGTGCATCCTGATCCGCCGGGTTAACCTCCGCCATCAGCATTGCCAACGCGTCAAACAAATCAGATAGAACTTGAGCTGGCAGTCGCATAGGGCCTCCTGCCCCGGCCGCAGCTGCCGCTGCGGTCGAGGAGTGGAGCGCTGGTTGCGTGCCGGCCATGAAGATCGCAACCCGGTTTGGCAGATCAAAGGGGTCCGGAATACTGTCGCCATCGGAACAGCCCCCAATCCGGCCATCTTGTAACTGATATAACGACTCGGTCTCTCCGGTTGATGACTCGTCGCCGGAATAAACGACGGTCTCACCACCAGATTCCGATCTATCCTCAGATTCCCCTCCATGGATAACTCCCACGAAGGCACGCTTCATGACAGGCTTGACCTGGGCAGATCTCGCACGCTGAGCCGTTTCGACGAGGTCGGTGCAGATGTCTGGCTCAGGGCCCGGTTCGCCGATCTTGCCAATGAAAACGTGTATGCCACCAAAGGGGACCCGGTACCCGTACTCGATTGAGCTGGCCCCGGGGCCCCAGCCTGCATCGTCGATGTAGAGCTTGCCGCGACGACTCTTGGTCATCCGGCCCACAGCGTAACCCTTGAGTCCTTCGAAGTTGCCCTCCAAGAACTTGAAACCATCGTCCGATAGCCCCACGGTGGGCGCCAACTATCGTGGTTTTGTCACGACAGATGTCCTAGAGAAAGGACTTAGTCGTGGAGCCATCGCTATGGGTTAACTTAAAGGGGTTAAAGCGGACAAGGGACGCAAGAGAGTTTTATACTAGTTCGGCCCCTTACGATGAAGGTAAAAGCCTACGTCTAGTTGTGATGGAATTGCTGGGGTTTTGATGACCAGGGAGCGAATACGCTTTGCCTGGGTCTCGAGTTGTTGTCTGTTGTCCTTGAATCGCCGCCGGGTCGTCCCCTTATATACATGGGTTGATGCCCGTCGGTTTGCAGAATCCGAGGCCGGCTCATAATCGTGTCCGGCTCGGTCTTTGCTACTTCTATCTTACAACACAAGTTTACATGTCAATGTCGGTTTATGTCTACAGGCCTTAAACCGGCTTTGGGCGCTGGGCCTTCATGAAGCGTCACCGTCTATCTTCATGGACTTCAGATACAGATGAACTACTTATGGGGTTAACCCGACCTCTCCTGGCCGGTTTACGCCCAGTGGTAATATCCCCAACAGTTGTGCCTTGGTCTTCCATACCATATTTTCTCCAAAAATAGTGTCTGACAAATTTTTTAATCTGCTCAACAATGCCAGCAGGGAGTTCAAGAGTACTCATGAAGAAGGTTGGTAGACTTGTGAAAACAGATTTGATGAGCACAAGTTTATCCCCATATGACAGGAAGGTGGAACAACCAGCTAGCCTCTTGTCAATCTTGTTAAGAATGGGAGAAAAATCCTCTAGTTTTGGTTTGGCCAAACTGAGTGGCAATCCCAAATAAGTGAAGGGGAAGGCACCAATGCAACATCCCAAATTTTGAGCCAGCAACTCCATTTTTGCTGGACTAGTATTAATTGGGACCATGGCTAATTTATGGAAGTTGATTCTCAAGCCAGCGTATGCTGTGAAATGCATGAGTAAATTATTGACTTGTTCCAACTGAATAGTGTTGGCTGGTATTAGAAGAATTGTATCATCAGCATACTGGATGACTGGAAAGTCAGGGCATGGTTGTCCAGGCAGAGGTTTAGTAATAAGATTGTTGTTCATAGCCTCATTCATAACTGACTGTAGCAAATCAGCAACCAAGACAAAAAGAAGAGGGGAGAGTGGGTCTCCTTGCCTGACTCCTCTCTTGTAGAGAAACTGTTTACCAGGGACCCCATTTAATAACACAGATGAAAAACCAGAGTTGAAGATCATGTCCATCCACATAAGCCATCTATCTCCAAAACCTCTGGCAATGAGTATCTCCTTGATGGTTTGATGTTCAGTGAGATCAAAAGCCTTTTGGAAGTCAAGTTTCAAAACCAAGATTTCATCATCATAGGAATTGCATTGGTAGATGTATTCATAAGCCCAGGCCAAACAAACCTGGATAGATCTATTCTTAATGAAGCCATATTGGTTTGTGTGTACCAGCTTAAGGATGTCCTTCTGAAGTCTATTTGCAAGCAATTTAGTGATGATCTAGATTGAACAGTTCAGCAATGAAATAGGCCTGAAATCATTTGGAGTGGCTGGGTTCTCAGTCTTAGGAATAAGAGTGATGAAAGATGATTTTATACTTTGCAAGTTGATCTTTCCATGATAGCAATCCTTAATGAGAGCATAGAAACCTCGAGCAATTATATCCCAGCAGGCTTTAACAAAGTTGGTGTTGAAACCATTAGGACCTGGTGCCTTTCAGTTGGTAGATCCTTGATAACATCATCAATTTCCTCTCTGGAAAAAGGGACTTCCAGCATGGATAAGTTAGGGTGTCTATTGATGAGCCCCTGCAAGTACAACATGTTCAAAGTGGGCACTGAATTGCTCAGTCTGTCCTTGAATGCTTTTAGAAGAATATTTGCTTTGGAGCTGTGATCTTTGACTGTGTTGCCATTCTCATCTTGAAGACTATGAATATGATTAACTCTATACTTGAGAGTAGCCTTGGCCTCGTGAATTTGCTTCTCCAAATTTAACCCATCTAATGGTAGCCCTCTGCTGCCAATATATTTTCTACAATTCCAGCAAGTTTCAACAAGTGTTGCTTTAAACATTCTCTGGCATTCCATTCCACCACCTATAGGGGCCTGAACTCTTCAATAGTGTCCAAGAACAGAAGAACTTCATTTGTAGATTTGATGGTGTTGCTGAGCTGTGAAAAAGTTTTAGCCCATTGCTTTAAGCACTTCCTTATTCTTTTGAACTTGGCAGTGATCCTTTTTGCACTGTTTGTAATATTCAGATCCTGATCCCAATTGGCTTTGACAATATCCTTGAAGCCCTGAATTTGCAGCCAATAATTCTCAAATCTGAAGATTTTTGCTTTTGGAATATGAGTTCCTATCTGAATGAGGCATGGAATATGGTCAGACACAGGTTTAGCAAGGGGAAGGACCATGGTGTTTGGGAAATGAGCGGTCCAAGCCTCTGAAGTGAAGACCCAGTATAGTTTCTCCAATAATGGGGCACTTTGCATATTACTCTAAGTAAAGCTCCTTCCTTTCAGAGGTATTTCTACCAAGGCTAGAGAGCTAATCATCTCATTGAACTTCATCATGTCATTGAAGTTTCCACCTGGTCTGCTCAGTGACTTTTTCCCCCGGAAAACTAGGAGCTCTCTCAGGAGGCGATTAGGGTTTCACATGGAGTTTACGACGACCGCCGATCACTGGCTTCGGCGGGCAGCACTCCATCGGGCTCGGATGGCTATGGTGCCGGGCCCCTCAAGGGACAAGGGCGCTCTCTCGCCCCGCGCAGAGAGGGCGCGTATGGAGGAAGCCATGGGAAAGTTAGATCTCACCGCAGAGGAGGCAACACCCTTGGTTCTGGATGACGAGGACAGCGGGTCGAGGCAGTTTTGGGCGATCGCAGGCAAGGTTTTACACCGGAATTTACTGCATATCCAGACGATCGCCAATGCATTGCGCCCGGCTTGGGGTAACCCTAGAGGATTGGTGTTCCGCCCGGCGGGTGAGAACATGTTTGTTGCAGAGTTTGAGTCCCAACGTGATCGCGATCGCGTGTGGGAGGGGTCACTGTGTTAGGGTTCCAAATCTTCCCTTCAATTTGTGGAATGATGTGATGGGTAGAGAAGTGGCCAAACAAATTGATAAGAATGCATCCTCTGTGCAATTTGACCCTGTTGGTGGATATCTACAAGCTAGGGTTACCATTGATGTAAGTAAGCCTCTACGCAGGTGGATTTTAATTGACTCTGAAGCGAGAGGTGGGAGGGATTGGTATGATATTCAATATGAGCAAGTACCAAATTTCTGTTTCTCATGCGGGCGACTGGGACATTCTGACCTTCATTGTCCGACCCCTGGTACGCGTGATGAAAACGGTGAGCTACCCTTTAAAACAAGCCTAAGAGCGCCAGAGGAGAAGAAAAAAGGGGTTTCTAATGATAGCTCGTCCAAGGAGCAACAGTCTAGCCATAGTAGCACAAAAGATGCTCGTGCTACGAATGTTAGAGCTGACCCCAGTCCAGAGGTTACCTCGCCTAGAAAGAAACATGATCAGAGGAATAAGAGAAAGGGAGGGCCTCAGGGAACGAAGCAAGTTTATCGTCAGATCACCTTGCCTCCGATGGAACAACTGTAGGAACCACAAATGAATGAAACCACAACTGTTGTAGTGGTGTTTAAAGCGGGTGAGATGCGAGCGGATGGCGAAGAGAAGGAGTCAGGGAGAGAGCCAGAAACCAAAAAGAAGAAACCAACTCCCACTAATTCTCAAAACTCAGAATGTTCGGCGGCGGCTGCAGGGCAGCCCCACCGGGAATGATGAGTTGCCTTAGCTAGAACTGCCGGGGGCTTGGGAACCCCGAGGCAGTTCATGAGCTTCGCAGCATTGTGAAGCAGGAAGGGCCCGGCCTCCTATTTCTTATGGAGACCAAAATTCCAACCAAGCGAGTGGAGAACCTATAGAACTCTCTTGGTTTTGCTGGATGTTTTGCGGTGAGCAGCGTTGGACTCTGTGGGGGACTAGGTTTGTTATGGTCTACTGAGCTAGATGTTGAGCTCAAAAATTATAATTCTGGCCATATAGATGTTATGGTGCAGAGGAAAAATGATACGTCCAAAAAATGGCGTGTTACAGGATTCTATGGAGCTCCGCGAGTGGAAGATAGATGCCACAGCTGGAGATTCATGAGAACTTTGTTTGCTATCCGGCATGAAGCATGGATGTACATTGGGGATTTTAACGAAACGTTATTTGGCTCGGAACACTTTTCTCTTTCACCAAGACCTGAGTGGCAGATGAAATCATTCCGGGAGGTAATGGATGAATGTGCAATAGTTGACTTGGGTTGGTCAGGCATGGAATATACTTGGGATAATAGGCAGTCGGGTCGAGCTAATGTTACAGCCCGGCTGGACAAAGCCTTTGGCAACATAGCACTTACTAATTTGTTTGCAAATGTCAAAGTTCGGCACATTGTCGCTGCGGAGTCATATCACTATTTTGTCCTTGCAGATCTCAGGGAAAATCTAACTTGCAGTGTACATCGACGTGAAGGAAATATGCCCTAGAGGCAATAATAAAGTTATTATTTATTTCCTTATATCATGATAAATGTTTATTATTCATGCTAGAATTGTATTTACCGGAAACATAATACATGTGTGAATACATAGACAAACAGAGTGTCACTAGTATGCCTCTACTTGACTAGCTCGTTGATCAAAGATGGTTATGTTTCCTAGCCATAGACATGAGTTGTCATTTGATTAACGGGGTCACATCATTAGGAGAATGATGTGATTGACTTGACCCATTCCGTTAGCTTAGCACTTGATCATTTAGTATGTTGCTATTGCTTTCTTCATGACCTATACATGTACCTATGACTATGAGATTATGCAACTCCCGTTTACCGGAGGAACACTTTGTGTGCTACCAAACATCACAACGTAACTGGGTGATTATAAAGGTGCTCTACAGGTGTCTCCGAAGGTACTTGTTGGGTTGGCGTATTTCGAGATTAGGATTTGTCACTCCGATTGTCGGAGAGGTATCTCTGGGCCCACTCAGTAATGCACATCACTATAAGCCTTGCAAGCATTGTAACTAATGAGTTAGTTGCGGGATGATGTATTACGGAGCAAGTAAAGAGACTTGCCGGTAACGAGATTGAACTAGGTATTGGGATACCGACGATCGAATCTCGGGCAAGTAACATACCGATCACAAAGGGAACAACATATGTTGTTATGCGGTTTGACCGATAAAGATCTTCATAGAATATGTGGGAGCCAATATGAGCATCCGGGTTCCGCTATTGGTTATTGACCGGAGACATGTCTCGGTCATGTCTACATAGTTCTCGAACCCATAGGGTCCGCACGCTTAAAGTTCGATGACGGTTATATTATGAGTTTATGTGTTTTGATGTACCGAAGGTAGTTCGAGTCCCGGATGAGATCGGGGACATGATGAGGAGTCTTGAAATGGTCGAGACGTAAAGATCGATATATTGGACGACTATATTCGGACATCGGAAAGGTTCCGAGTGATTTGGGTATTTTTCGGAGTACCGGAGAGTTACGGGAATTCACCAGGGAGTATATGGGCCTTACTGGGCTTTAGGGGAAAGAGAGAGGAGAGGCTGGGCGCCCCCAAGGCCTAGTCTGAATTGGACTAAGGGGAGGGGCTGCGCCTCCTCCTTCCTTCCCTTCTCTCTCCCCTTCCCTTGACTCCTACTCCTACTACTTGGAAGGGGGGAATCCTACTCCCAGTGGGAGTAGGACTCCTCCTAGGGCGCGCCATAGAGAGGGCCGGCCCTCCCCCTCCTCCACTCCTTTATATACGGGGAGGGGGGCACCCCTTGGAGACACAACAATTGATCTCTTGATCTCTTAGCCGTGTGCGGTGCCCCCCTCCACCATAATCCACCTCGATAATATCGTAGCGGTGCTTAGGCGAAGCCCTGTGTCGGTAGAACATCATCATCGTCACCACGCCGTCGTGCTGACGGAACTCTCCCTCAAAGCTCGGCTGGATCGGAGTTCGACGGACGTCATCGAGCTGAACGTGTGCTAAACTCGGAGGTGCCGTGTGTTCGGTACTTGATCGGTCGGATCGTGAAGATGTACGACTACATCAACCGCGTTGTGCTAACGCTTCCGCTTTCGGTCTACGAGGGTACGTGGACAACACTCTCCCCTCTCGTTGCTATGCATCACCATGATCCTGTGTGTGCGTAGGAAAATTTTGAAATTACTACGTTCTCCAACACGACGGCCTAAACCCTTTCGATATGAGGATATGTGGCAGACACATGTGGATTATGACCAGCTTATTCTAGACTCTTGGCAGAAGGGGTCGGGCCGTCGTGGCCTCAGCGGCGTGGTTTAGGCCCTGAACAACTTACAAACACAGTTATCTGCATGGGGTAAAAGGGAGTTTGGTTGTCTTGCTCGCAAAATTCTTAAGTTACGTGAGCAGCTAACACGACCGAGGAGCCGATCGGTGGGCAGTGGGCCTTCCGAGGAGGAGAAAGCGATTGTGAAAAAGTTGAGACTTGCTCTGCACCAAGAAGAAATTTGGACCCGACAGCGGTCTAGAGTGCCATGGCTGCGTGAAGGAGACAGGAACACAGGATATTTCCGTGCTCAAGTGTCTCAGCGTAAGCGCATGAATCGGATCGAGAAACTTGAACGCTCGGATGGTACAATGTGTACTACTACCGAGGTGGATCGGGAAGAGGTTCAAAGTTTCTTCGAAAATTTATATACGTCTCAATGTTTTCGGCAGATGGAAGATCTGCTCGAGTTTGTTCCCAATAGAGTTACGGACCGGATGAATCATGAGCTGCAAAAGCCATACACGGCGGAAGAAGTAAAAAAAGCCCTGTTTCAAATGGCACCGTCAAAAGCCCCGGGAGTTGATGGGTTCACCGCGGGGTTTTTTCAGCGACACTGGAATCTTCTAAAGGATGACATAGTTCCAGCAGTGCTTGACTTCTTGAATGGTGGTGAATTGTCAGCGGGTATGAACGACACTTCCATCACCCTAATACCCAAGTTACGGTTCCCACAAAAGATTTCCCAATATCGCCCAATCTCTCTCTGCTCAGTCCTTTATAAAGTTGCTGCCAAAGCTATTACTAATCGGCTGAGGGAGTTCTTGGATGATATTATTGGAGCAGAACAGAGCGCATTCGTCCCGGGCCGTCTGATCACAGACAACGTCTTAATCGCGCATGAAAGCGTGCATCCCATGAAAACAAGGAAAAAGGGAGGAAATGCTGCTTGTGCTATTAAATGGTATGATGAAAGCCTATGATCGCATCGAGTGGCACTACCTCGAAGCAATTATGCTAAAGTTGGGGTTTGGATTGGATTTTGTTCGACTCATAATGAAGTGCATAACTTCAGTCCGTTTTTCTTTTCGAGTTAATGGCGAGCTTCTCCCTTTCTTCTCTCCCTCTCGGGGGTTCCGTCAGGGTGACCCCGTATCACCTTACTTGTTTTTGCTTTGTGCCGAGGGCCTCACTTCACTGCTGAATTTTTATGGAGGGCTTATATCGACAGAGGCATACGGGTCAGCTATAGATGTCCATGGATCAATCATTTACTTTTTGCTGATGATAGTCTGATCTTCATGCAAGCTAAGGTACAGAGTGCTTATCGTTTGAATGATATTCTTCGTATATATGCGGAGTGTTCTGGTCAAGCAGTTAATAAAGAAAAAGTGAAATATTTTTTAGCCCAAACACTCCTGATCCTACCAGGTTATTACTGAAGCAAACGCTGCATATTATAGTGGAAGCTTTTGGTGAACGCTACCTCGGTCTTCCAACGGCTGTTGGTCGAATTACTAGAGGAACCTTCGACCACATTGGGGGAGGATTCGGTCTAACTCCAAGGTGGAGCAGAGAGACTCATTTCATGCGCTGGAAGGGAAGTTAGAATTAAAGCAGTAGCCTAGTCAATTCCCACATACAGCATGTCTTGTTTCCAGCTAACGAAAAAAGTGTGCAAGAAGTTGGCCTCTCTTATGGCCAAATACTGGTGGAGCAGTAACCTTGATCGTCGGTCTCCACATTGGCTGTCTTGGGACACGTTGGCTGCACCTAAAATTAAAGGAGGAATGGGGTTCAAAGATCTGCAACTTTTCAATCTTGCACTACTCGGCAAGCACGGGTGGCGCTTGATGACGAACCCCAATTCTCTGTGTTCGCTGGTCCTAAAAGGAAGATATTTCCAGTCTTGTAATTTCATGCAATCTACTGCACCTAAGTTTTCTTCAGCTGTGTGGCGGGCTATAATCGCAGGCAGGGAGGCGTTGAGAACTAGCCTGCTTAAGCTCATTGCAAGCGGTACGACCGTTTCTATCTGGGAGGACAAATGGATCCCTGATGCCAGAACTATGACTCCGGTTGCTCACATTGGTAATGCGCAGTTACAGCAAGTGTCTGATCTTATTGATTCTGAAACTTGGCTCTGGAAAGGTCAAGTAATCCGAGAGAACTTCATACCACCCGATGCAAACGCCATTCTGAACACCCCTAAGGATTGGCGGTGGTGATGATATTCTGGCATGGGCCTTTGAGAAATATGGTTCATACACTGTCAAGTCAGCTTACCACGCTCTCTTGACTCAAAACGAGCATTTGGCTCTAGAGGAAGGGACGGTAGTCGAAGCTTCAGCGACAGAAAAACAGTTTGGACCACATTATGGAAGTTGAAGGTTCTGCCAAAAGTGAGAGTTTTTTGGTGGCGGGTTCTATGAGGTATCTTGCCAATAGAATCTACACTCAAATATCGACATATAGCAACAGCGAGCAAGTGCAAAATATGTCAGTATGAAGATGAGGACATGATGCATGCACTGATGAATTAGTCCCATGCGAGAGGGTTTTGGACCCAAGCTCCGGATTGGCTCGGGGTGAAACGAACTGATCTACATCCTCTAACATGGTCAAAGGACATCACTTGTGATCCCAAGTTCTCTGAGTCGGACCGAGCCAAGCTGGTGACGATCATGTGGGCTATATGGATGTCAAGAAATAACATAACTCATGGTAAAGGTGGTCTTGACCCGATACAGTCCATGAAAATGACCAGAGATACTTTAGCTTTGCTTGATCTACGAAAGGCACATGCCCGGTTGCTGCCGGGTCATGGATGGAGGCCACCCGAGGAGGGGGAGATCAAGATAAACACTGATGGCAGTGTTGCATTGGAGGCTCGAAGAGGAGTGGGAGGAGTTGCTCGATCCCACTCCACTTTCAGAGCTGCGTGGTGTAAACCCTATCAGGGGATTGCCGACCCCCTTATCTCTGAAACCCTAGAAATCCGGGACGGTGTTATCTTTGCCAAGCTCGGGGGCTACGGGAAAGTCGTGATAGAATCCGACTTCCTGGAGGTCGTTAATCTCTGGAACTCGTGTCATGATGATAGGACTGTTGTGACTGAAGGAAATATGCACTAGAGGCAATAATAAAGTTGTTATTTATATTTCCTTATATCATGATAAATGTTTATTATTCATGCTAGAATTGTATTAACAGGAAACTTGATACATGTGTGGATACATAGACAAACAGAGTGTCACTAGTATGCCTCTACTTGACTAGCTCATTGAATCAAAGATGGTTAAGTTTCCTAGCCATAGACATGAGTTGTCATTTGATTAACGGGATCACATCATTAGAGAATGGTGTGATTGACTTGACCCATTCCGTTAGTTTAGCACTTGATCGTTTAGTATATTGCTATTGCTTTCTTCATGACTTATACATGTTCCTATGACTATGAGATTATGCAACTCCCGAATACCGGAGGAACACTTTGTGTGCTACCAAACGTCACAACGTAACTGGGTGATTATAAAGGTGCTCTACAGGTGTCTCCGATGGTACTTGTTGAGTTGGCATAAATCAAGATTAGGATTTGTCACTGCGAATGTCGGAGAGGTATGTCTGGGCCCTCTCGGTAATGCACATCACTATAAGCCTTGCAAGCAATGTGACTAATGAGTTAGTTGCGGGATGATACATTACGGAATGAGTAAAGAGACTTGCCGATAACGATATTGAACTAGGTATTGAGATACCGATGATCAAATCTCGGGCAAGTAACATACCGATGACAATGGGAACAGCGTATGTTGTTATGCGGTTTGACTGATAAAGATCTTCGTAGAATATGTAGGAACCAATATGAGCATCCAGGTTCCGCTATTGGTTATTGACCGGAAACGTGTCTCGGTCATGTCTACATAGTTCTCGAACCCGTAGGGTCCGCACGCTTAACGTTCGATGACAATTTGTATTATGAGTTATGTGATTTGATGTACCGAAGTTTTTTCGGAGTCCCGGATGAGATCGGGGACATGACGAGGAGTCCCGAAATGGTCGGGACGTAAAGGTCGATATATTGGAAGGCTATATTCGGACATCGGAAAGGTTCCGAGTGATTCGGGTAATCTTTCAGAGTACCGGAGTGTTACGGGAATTTGTATTGGGCCTTAATGGGCCATAGGGGAAAGGAGAGGAAGACCTCAAGGGTGGCTGCGCCCCTTCCCCATGAACTAGTCCGAATTGTACTAGGGAAAGGGGGCGCCCCCTTTCTTCCTTGTCCTTCTCCATTCCCCTTTTCCTATTCCATGTGGGAGGTGGAATCCTACTAGGACTAGGGGGTCCTAGTAGGACTCCACACTTTGGGCGCGCCCTGTGAGGGCCGGCCTCCTCCTCCCTCCATCCTTTATATAAGTGGCCAGGGGGCACCCCATAGACACACAAGTTGACATTGTTCTTAGCCGTGTGCGGTGCCCCCCTCCACCATAATCCACCTCTGTCACATCGGTGCAGTGCTTAGGCGAAGCTCTGCCAGTAGCTTCATCATCACCGTCATCACGCCGTCGTGCTGAAGAAGCTCTTCCCCGACACTCTGCTGGATCGTGAGTTCGTGGGACGTCACGAGCCGAACGTGTGCAGATCACGGAGGTGCCGTACCTTCGGTGTTAGGTTCGGTCGATCATGAAGACGTACGACTACATCAACCGCGTTGTCATGACGCTTTCGCTTACGGTCTACGAGGGTACGTAGACAACACTCTCCCCTCTCGTTGCTATGCATCAGCATGATCTTGCGTGTGCGTAGGAAATTTTTGAAATTACTACATTCCCCAACAGTGGCATCCGAGCCAGGTTTATGCGTAGATTTTATATGCATGAGTAGAACACAAGTGAGTTGTGGACGATACTAGTCATACTGCTTACCAGCATGTCATACTTTGATTCGGCGGTATTGTTGGATGAAGCGGCCCGGACCGACATTAGTCGTACGCTTACGCGAGACTAGTTCTACCGACGTGCTTCGCACACAGGTGGCTGGCGGGTGTCAGTTTCTTCAACTTTAGTTGAATCGAGTGTGGCTACGCCCGGTCCTTGTGAAGGTTAAAACAGCACATACTTGACGAAATATCATTGTGGTTTTGATGCGTAGGTAAGAACGGTTCTTGCTCAGCCCGTAGCAGCCACGTAAAACTTTCAACAACAAAGTAGAGGATGTCTAACTTGTTTTTGCAGGGCATGTTGTGATGTGATATGGTCAAGACATGATGCTAATTTTTTTGTATGAGATGATCATGTTTTGTAACAAAGTTATCGGCAACTGGAAGGAGCCATATGGTTGTCTCTTTATTGTATGAAATGCAATCGCCATGTAATTGCTTTACTTTATCACTAAGCGGTAGCGATAGTCGTAGAAGCAATAGTTGGCGAGACGACAACGATGCTACAATGGAGATCAAGGTGTCGCGCCGGTGACGATTGTGATCATGATGGTGCTTTGGAGATGGAGATAAAAGGCACAAGATGATGATGGCCATATCATATCACTTATATTGATTGCATGTGACGTTTATCTTTTATGCATCTTATTTTGCTTAGTTCGGCGGTAGCATTATAAAATGATCTCTCACTAAATTTCAAGGTTCAAGTGTTCTCCCCGAGTATGCACCGTTGCAAAAGTTCGTCATGCCGAGACACCACGTGATGAGCGGGTGTGATAAGCTCTACGTTCACATACAACGGGTGCAAGCCAGTTTTGCACAAGCAGAATACTCAGGTTAAACTTGACGAGCCTAGCATATGCAGATATGGCCTCGGAACACTGAGACTAAAAGGTCGAGCGTGAATCATATAGCAGATATGATCAACGTAGTGATGTTCACCATTGAAAACTACTCCATCTCACGTGATGATCGGACATGGTTTAGTTGATATGGATCACGTGGTCACTTAGATGATTAGAGGGATGTCTATCTAAGTGGGAGTTCTTAAGTAATATGATTAATTGAACTTTAATTTATCATGAACTTAGTCCTGATAGTATTTGCATATCTATGTTGTAGATCAATAGCTCGCGATATAGCTCCCCGTTTATTTTTGATATCTTCCTAGAGAAAAAAAAAGTTGAAAGATGATAGTAGCAATGATGCGGACTTGGTCCATGATCTGAAGATTATCCTCATTGCTGCATAGAAGAATTATGTCCTTGATGCACCACTAGGTGACAGACCTATTGCAGGAGCAGATGCAGACATTATGAACGTTTGACAAAGCTCGGTACGATGACTACTTGATAGTTTAGTGCACCATGCTTTACGGCTTAGAACCGGGAGTTCAAAAATGTTTTGAACGCCACTAAGCATATAAGATGTTCCAAGAGTTGAAATTGGTATTTCATACTCATGCCCGTGTCGAGAGGTATGAGACCTCAGACGGTACTTTGCCTATAAGATGGAGGAGAATAGCTCAACCAGTGAGCATGTGCTCAGATTGTCTGGGTACTACAATCACTTGAATCAAGTGGGACTTAATCTTCCAGATAAGATAGTGATTGACAGAATTCTCTAGTCACTATCACCGAGTTACTAGAACTTTGTGATGAACTATAATATGCAAGGGATAATCGAAAGTAATTTCCGAGCTCTTCGCGATGCTGAAATCGGCGCAGGTAGAAATCAAGAAAAGAGCATCATGTGTTGATGGTTAACAAGACGACTAGTTTCAAGAAAAGGGCAAAGGACTAGAAAGGGAACTTCAAGAAGAATGACAAACTAAGCCCAAAGCTAGACCCAATCCTGAAACTGAGTGCTTCTACTGCAAAGGAAATGGTCACTGGAAGTGGAACTGCCCCTAGATACTTGGCGGATAAGAAGGATGGCAAAGTGAACAAAGGTATATTTGATATACATGTTATTGATGTGTACTTTACTAGTGTTTATAGCAACCCCTCGGTATTTGATACTAGTTCAGTTGCTAAGAGTAGTAACTTGAAATGGGAGTTGCAAAATAAATAGAGACTAGTTATGGGCGAAGTGACGATGTATGTTGGAAATGTTTCCAAGGTTGATAAGATCACCATCGCATACTCCCTCTACCTTCGGGATTAATATTGGAACTGAATAAATGTTATTTGGTGTTTGCGTTGAGCATGAATTTGATTCGATCATGTTTATTGCAATACGGTTATTCATTTAAGTCAGAGAATAATTGTTGTTCTATTTACATGAACGGTCATACATCCAATGTAAATGGTTTACTAAATCTCGATCACAGTGATGCACATAATATTGATGCCAAAAGATGCAAAGTTGATAATGATAGTGCAACATATTTGTGGCACTGCCGTTTAGGTCATATTGGTGTAAAGCGCATGAAGAAACTCCATGTTGATGGGATTTTGAATCACTTGATTATGAATCACGTGATGCTTGCAAACCATGCCTCATGGGCAAGATGACAAAGACTTCGTTCTCCGGAACAATGCAGCGAGCCACTGACTTATTGGAAATAATACATACCGATGTATGCGGTCCAATGAGTGTTGAGGCTCACGGCGGGTATCGTTATTTTCTATATTCACAGATGATTTGAGTAGATATGGGTATACCTACTTGACGAAACACAAGTCTGAAACATTTGAACAGTTCAAAGAATTTCAGAGTGAAGTGGAAAATCATCGTAACAAGAAAATAAAGTTTCTACGATCTGATCGTGGAGGAGAATATTTGAGTTACGAGTTTGGTCTTCATTTGAAACAATGCGGAATACTTTCGCAACACGCGCCACCCGGAACACCACAGCGTAATGGTGTGTCCGAATGTCATAACTGTACTTTATTGGATATAGTGCAATCTATGATGTCTCTTACTGGTTTACCACTGTAATTTTGGGGTTATGCATTAGAGATAGCTGCGTTCATGTTAAATAGGGCACCATCTAAATCCGTTGAGATGACACAGTATGAACTGTGGTTTAGCAAGAAACCTAAGCTGTCGTTTCTTAAAGTTTGGGGTTGCGATGCTTATGTGAAAAAATGTCAACCTGATAAGCTCGAACCCAAATCGAAGAAATGTGTCTTCATAGGATACCCAAAGGAGACTGTTGGGTACACCTTCTATCACAGATCCGAAGGCAAGAAGTTCGTTTGCTAAGAATGGATCCTTTCTAGAGAAGGAGTTTCTCTCAAAAGAAGTGAGTGGGAGGAAAGTAGAACTTGATGAGGTAATTGTGCCTTCTCCAGAATTGGAAAATGGTTCATCACAGAAATCAGTTCCAGTGATGCCTACACCAATTAGTGAGGAAGTTAAAGATGATGATCATGAAACTTCAGATCAAGTTACTACCAAACCTCGTTGGTCAACCAGAGTACGTTCCGCACCAGAGTGGAGCGGTAATCCTGTTCTGGAAATCATGTTACTAGACCATGACGAACCTACGAACTATGAGGAAGCGATGATGAGCCCAGATTCCGCGAAATGGCTTAAGGCCATGAAATCTGAGATAGGATCCATGTATGAGAACAAAGTATGGACTTTGGTTGACTTGCCCGATGATCCGCATGTTGGGGAACGTAGTAATTTCAAAAAAATTCCTACGGTCACGCAAGATCATGGTGATGCATAGCAACGAGAGGGGAGAGTGTTGTCCATGTACCCTCGTAGACCGAAAGCGGAAGCGTTAACACAACGCGGTTGATGTAGTCGTACGTCTTCATGATCCGACCGATCAAGTACCGAACACACGGCACCTCCGAGTTCAGCACACGTTCAGCTCGATGACGTCCCTCGAACTCCGATCCAGCCGAGTGTTGAGGGAGAGTTTTGTCAGCACGACGGCGTGGTGACAATGATGATGTTCTACCGACGCAGGGCTTCGCCTAAGCAGTGCTACGATATTATCGAGGTGTAATATGGTGGAGGGGGGCACCGCACACGGCTAAGAGATCGATGATCAATTGTGTGTCTAGAGGTGCCCCCTGCCCCCGTATATAAAGGAGCAAGGGGGGTTCGGCCGGCCAAGGGGAGAGGCGCGCCAGGAGGAGTCCTACTCCTACCGGGAGTAGGACTCCCCCCCTTTTCCATGTTGGACTAGGAGAGAGAGGGGGAAGAGGTGGAGGGGAGGACGGAAAGGGGGGCGCCGCCCCCCTCTCCTTGTCCTATTCGGACAGGGGGGGAGGGGCGTGCAGCCCTGCCCTGGCCTCCTCTCCTCTCTTCCACCTAGGCCCACTAAGGCCCATTAAGTTACCGGGGGGTTCCGGGAACCTCCCGGTACTCCGGAAAAATCCCGATTTCACCCGGAACACTTCCGATATCCAAACACAGGCTTCCAATATATCAATCTTTATGTCTCGACCATTTCGAGACTCCTCCTCATGTCCGTGATCACATCCGGGACTCCGGACAACCTTCGGTACATCAAAACATATAAACTCATAATATAACTGTCATCGTAACGTTAAGCGTGCGGACCCTACGGGTTCGAGAACTATGTAGACATGACCGAGACACCTCTCCGGTCAATAACCAATAGCGGAACCTGGATGCTCATATTGGCTCCCACATATTCTACGAAGATCTTTATCGGTCAGACCGCATAACAACATACGTGGTTCCCTTTGTCATCGGTATGTTACTTGCCCGAGATTCGATCGTCGGTATCTCGATACCTAGTTCAATCTCGTTACCGGCAAGTCTCTTTACTCGTTCCGTAATACATCATCCCGCAACTAACTCATTAGTTACAATGCTTTCAAGGCTTATAGTGATGTGTATTACTGAGTGGGCCCAGAGATACCTCTCCGACAATCGGAGTGACAAATCCTAATCTTGAAATACGCCAACCCAACAAGTACCTTTGGAGACACCTGTAGAGCACCTTTATAATCACCCAGTTACGTTGTGACGTTTGGTAGCACACAAAGTGTTCCTCCGGTAAACGGGAGTTGCATAATCTCATAGTCATAGGAACATGTATAAGTCATGAAGAAAGCAATAGCAACATACTAAACGATCGAGTGCTAAGCTAACGGAATGAGTCAAGTCAATCACATCATTCTCCTAATGATGTGATCCCGTTAATCAAATGACAACTCATGTCTATGGCTAGGAAACATAACCATCTTTGATCAACGAGCTAGTCAAGTAGAGGCATACTAGTGACACTCTGTTTGTCTATGTATTCACACAAGTATTATGTTTCCGGTTAATACAATTCTAGCATGAATAATAAACATTTATCATGATATAAGGAAATAAGTAATAACTTTATTATTGCCTCTAGGGCATATTTCCTTCAGTCTCCCACTTGCACTAGAGTCAATAATCTAGACTATACAGTAATGATTCTTACACCCATGGAGTCTTGGTGCTGATCATGTTTTGCTCGTGGAAGAGGTTTAGTCAACGGGTCTGCCACATTCAGATCCGTATGTATCTTGCAAATTTCTATGTCTCCCACCTGGACTAAATCCGGGATGGAATTGAAGCGTCTCTTGATGTGCTTGGTTCTTTTGTGAAATCTGGATTCCTTTGCTAAGGCAATTGCACCAGTATTGTCACAAAAGATTTTCATTGGACCCGATGCACTAGGTATGACACCTAGATCGGATATGAACTCCTTTATCCAGACTCCTTCATTTGCTGCTTCCGAAGTAGCTATGTACTCTACTTCACACGTAGATCCCGCCACGACACTTTGCTTAGAACTGCACCAACTGACAGCTCCACCGTTCAATGTAAACACGTATCCGGTTTGCGATTTAGAATCGTCCGGATCAGTGTCAAAGCTTGCATCAACGTAACCATTTACGATGAGCTCTTTGTCACCTCCATAAACGAGAAACATATCCTTAGTCCTTTTCAGGTATTTCAGGATGTTCTTAACCTCTGTACAGTGATCCACTCCTGGATTACTTTGGTACCTCCCTGCTAAACTTATAGCAAGGCACACATCAGGTCTGGTACACAGCATTGCATACATGATAGAGCCTATGGCCGAAGCATAGGGAACATCTTTCATCTTCTCTCTATCTTCTGCAGTGGTCGGGCATTGAGTCTTACTCAATCTCACACCTTGTAATACAGGCAAGAACCCTTTCTTTGCTTGATCCATTTTGAACTTCTTCAAAACTTTGTCAAGGTATGTGCTTTGTGAAAGTCCAATTAAGCGTCTTGATCTATCTCTATAGATCTTGATGCCCAATATATATGCAGCTTCACCGAGGTCTTTCATTGAAAAACTCTTATTCAAGTATCCCTTTATGCTATCCAGAAATTCTATATCATTTCCAATTAGCAATATGTCATCCACATATAATATCAGAAATGCTACTGAGCTCCCACTCACTTACTTGTAAACACAGGCTTCTCCAAAAGTCTGTATAAAACCAAATGCTTTGATCACACTATCAAAGCATTTATTCCAACTCCGAGAGGCTTGCACCAGTCCATAAATGGATCGCTGGAGCTTGCACACTTTGTTAGCTCCCTTTGGATCGACAAAACCTTCTGGTTGCATCATATACAACTCTTCTTCCAGAAATCCATTCAGGAATGCAGTTTTGACATCCATTTGCCAAATTTCATAATCATAAAATGCGGCAATTGCTAACATGATTCGGACAGACTTAAGCATCGCTACGGGTGAGAAGATCTCATCGTAGTCAATCCCTTGAACTTGTTGAAAACCTTTCGCAACAAGTCGAGCTTTATAAACAGTAACATTACCGTCAGCGTCAGTCTTCTTCTTGAAGATCCATTTATTTTCAATGGCTTGCCGATCATCGGGCAAGTCAACCAAAGTCCATACTTTGTTCTCATACATGGATCCCATCTCGGATTTCATGGCCTCAAGCCATTTTGCGGAATCTGGGCTCACCATCGCTTCTTCATAGTTCGTAGGTTCGTCAGGGTCTAGTAACATAACCTCCAGAACAGGATTACCGTACCACTCTGGTGCAGATCTTGATCTGGTTGACCTACGAGGTTCAGTAATAACTTGATCCGATGTTTCATGATCATTATCATGAACTTCCTCACTATTTGGTGTAGGTGTCGCAGAAACTGGTTTCTGTGATGATCTACTTTCCAATAAGGGAGCAGGTACAGTTACCTCATCAAGTTCTACTTTCCTCCCACTCACTTCTTTCGAGAGAAACTCCTTCTCCAGAAAAGATCCATTCTTAGCAACGAATGTCTTGCCTTTGGATCTGTGATAGAAGGTGTACCCAACAGTCTCCTTTGGGTATCCTATGAAGACACATTTCTCCGATTTAGGTTTGAGCTTATCAGGTTGAAGTTTCTTCACATAAGCATCGCAACCCCAAACTTTAAGAAACGACAACTTTGGTTTCTTGCCAAACCATAGTTCATAAGGCGTCGTTTCAACGGATTTTGATGGTGCCCTATTTAGAGTGAATGCAGCCGTCTCTAAAGCATAACCCCAAAACGATAGCGGTAAATCAGTAAGAGACATCATAGATCGCACCATATCTAGTAAAGTACGATTACGACGTTCGGACACACCATTACGTTGTGGTGTTCCGGCTGGCGCGAGTTGCGAAACTATTCCGCATTGTTTCAAATGTAGGCCAAAATCGTAACTCAAATATTCTCCTCCACGATCTGATCGTAGAAACTTTATTTTCTTGTTACGATGATTTTCAACTTCGCTCTGAAATTCTTTGAACTTTTCAAATGTTTCAGACTTATGTTTCATTAAGTAGATATACCCATATCTGCTCAAATCATTTGTGAAGGTGAGAAAATAACGATATCCGCCACGAGCCTCAATATTCATCGGACCACATACATCTGTATGTATGATTTCCAACAAATTAGTTGCTCTCTCCATAGTTCCGGAGAACGGTGTTTTAGTCATCTTGCCCATGAGACACGGTTCGCAAGTACCAAGTGATTCATAATCAAGTGATTCCAAAAGTCCATCATTATGGAGTTTCTTCATGCGCTTTACACCGATATGACCTAAACGGCAGTGCCACAAATAAGTTGCACTATCATTATCAACTCTGCATCTTTTGGCTTCGACATTATGAATATGTGTGTCACTACTACCGAGATTCATTAAAAATAGACCACTCTTCAAGGGTGCATGACCATAAAAGATATTACTCATATAAATAGAACAACCATTATTCTCTGATTTAAATGAATAACCGGCTCGCATCAAACAAGATCCAGATATAATGTTCATGCTCAACGCTGGCACCAAATAACAATTATTTAGGTCTAATACTAATCCCGAAGGTAGATGTAGAGGTAGCGTGCCGACGACGATCACATCGACTTTGGAACCGTTTCCCACGCGCATCGTCACCTTGTCCTTGGCCAGTGTTCGCTTCATCCGTAGTCCCTGTTTCGAGTTGCAAATATTAGCAACATAACCGGTATCAAATACCCAGGTGCTACTGCGAGCTCTGGTAAGGTACACATCAATAACATGTATATCACATATACCTTTGTTCACCTTGCCATCCTTTTTATCCGCCAAATACTTGGGGCAGTTCCGCTTCCAGTGACCAGTCTGCTTGCAGTAGAAGAACTCAGTCTCAGGCTTAGGTCCAGATTTGGGTTTCTTCTCCTGAACAGCAACTTGCTTGCTGTTCTTTTTGAAGTTCCTCTTCTTCTTCCCTTTGCCCTTTTTCTTGAAACTAGTGGTCTTATTGACCATCAACACTTGATGCTCCTTTTTGATTTCTACCTCCGCTGCCTTTAGCAATGCGAAGAGCTCGGGAATTGTCTTATTCATCCCTTGCATGTTATAGTTCATCACGAAGCTCTTGTAGCTTGGTGGCAGTGATTGAAGAATTCTGTCAATGACGCTATCATCTGGAAGATTAACTCCCAGTTGAATCAAGTGATTGTTATACCCAGACATTTTGAGTATATGCTCACTGACAGAACTATTCTCTTCCATCTTGCAGCTGTAGAACTTATTGGAGACTTCATATCTCTCAATCCGGGCATTTGCTTGAAATATTAACTTCAACTCCTGGAACATCCCATATGCTCCATGACGTTCAAAACGTCGTTGAAGACCCGGTTCTAAGCCGTAAAGCATGGCACACTGAACTATCGAGTAGTCGTCAGCTTTGCTCTGCCAGACGTTCATAACTTCTGGTGTTGCTCTTGGAGGAGGCCTGGCACCCAGCGGTGCTTCTAGGACGTAATTCTTCTGTGCAGCAATGAGGATAATCCTCAAGTTACGGACCCAGTCCTTGTAATTGCTACCATCATCTTTCAACTTTGCTTTCTCAAGGAACGCATTAAAATTCAACGGAACAACAGCACGGGCCATCTATCTACAATTAACATAGACAAGCAAGGTACTATCAGGTACTAAGTTCATGATAAATTTAAGTTCTATTAATCAGATTACTTAAGAACTCCCACTTAGACAGACATCCCTCTAATCATCTAAGTGATCACGTGATCCAAATCAACTAAACCATAACCGATCATCACGTGAAATGGAGAGTTTTCAATGGTGAACATCACTATGTTGATCATATCTACTATATGATTCACGCTCGACCTTTCGGTCTCAGTGTTCCGAGGCCATATCTGCATATGCTAGGCTCGTCAAGTTTAACCTGAGTATTCTGCGTGTGCAAAACTGGCTTGCACCCATTGTAGATGGACGTAGAGCTTATCACACCCGATCATCACGTGGTGTCTGGGCACGACGAACTTTGGCAACGGTGCATACTCAGGGAGAACACTTTTATCTTGAAATTTTAGTGAGAGATCATCTTATAATGCTACCGTCAATCAAAGCAAGATAAGATGCATAAACATCACATGCAATCAATATAAGTGATATGATATGGCCATCATCATCTTGTGCTTGTGATCTGCATCTCCGAAGCACCGTCATGATCACCATCGTCACCGGCACGACACCTTGATCTCCATCGTAGCATCGTTGTCATCTCACCAATTATTGCTTCTACGACTATCGCTACCGCTTAGTGATAAAGTAAAACAATTACATGGCGATTGCATTGCATACAATAAAGCGACAACCATATGGCTCCTGCCAGTTGCCGATAACTCGGTTACAAAACATGATCATCTCATACAATAAAATTCAGCATCATGTCTTGACCACATCACATCACAACATGCCCTGCAAAAACAAGTTAGACCTCCTCTACTTTGTTGTTGCAAGTTTTATGTGGCTGCTACGGGCTTAGCAACAACCGTTCTTACCTACGCATCAAAACCACAACGATAGTTTGTCAAGTTGGTGCTGTTTTAACCTTCGCAAGGACCGGGCGTAGCCACACTCGGTTGAACTAAAGTGAGAGAGACAGACACCCGCCAGTCACCTTTAAGCAACGAGTGCTCGCAACGGTGAAGCCAGTCTCGCGTAAGCGTACGCGTAATGTCGGTCCGGGCCGCTTCATCTCACAATACCGCTGAACCAAAATATGACATGCTGGTAAGCAGTATGACTTATATCGCCCACAACTCACTTGTGTTCTACTCGTGCATATAACATCAACGCATAAAACCAGGCTCGGATGCCACTGTTGGGGAACGTAGTAATTTCAAAAAAATTCCTACGCACACGCAAGCTCATGGTGATGCATAGCAACGAGAGGGGAGAGTGTTGTCCATGTACCCTCGTAGACCGAAAGTGGAAGCGTTAACACAACGCGGTTGATGTAGTCGTACGTCTTCACGATCCGACCGATCAAGTACCGAACACACGGCACCTCCGAGTTCAGCACACGTTCAGCTCAATGACGTCCCTCGAACTCCGATCCAGCCGAGTGTTGAGGGAGAGTTTCGTCAGCACGACGGCGTGGTGACAATGATGATGTTCTACCGACGCAGGGCTTCGCCTAAGCACTGCTACGATATTATCGAGGTGTAATATGGTGGAGGGGGGCACCGCACACGGCTAAGAGATCAATGATCAATTGTGTCTCTAGAGGTGCCCCCCTGCCCCCGTATATAAAGGAGAAAGGGGGGTTCGGCCGGCCAAGGGGAGAGGCGCGCCAGGAGGAGTCCTACTCCTACCGGGAGTAGGACTCCCCCCTTTTCCATGTTGGACTAGGAGAGAGAGGGGGAAGAGGTGGAGGGAAGGAAGGAAAGGGGGGGCGCCGCCCCCCTCTCCTTGTCCTATTCGGACTGGGGGGAGGGGCGTGCGGCCCTGCCCTGGCCTCCTCTCCTCTCTTCCACCTAGGCCCACTAAGGCCCATTAAGTTACCGGGGGGTTCCGGTAACCTCCCGGTACTCCGGAAAAATCCTGATTTCACCCGGAACACTTCCGATATCCAAACATAGGCTTCCAATATATCAATCTTTATGTCTCGACCATTTCGGGACTCCTCGTCATGTCCATGATCACATCGGGGACTCCGAACAACCTTTGGTACATCAAAACATATAAACTCATAATATAACTGTCATCGTAACGTTAAGCGTGCGGACCCTACGGGTTCGAGAACTATGTAGACATGACCGAGACACCTCTCCGGTCAATAACCAATAGCGGAACCTGGATGCTCATATTGGCTCCCACATATTCTACGAAGATCTTTATCGGTCAGACCGCATAACAACATACGTTGTTCCCTTTGTCATCGGTGTGTTACTTGCCCGAGATTCGATCGTCGGTATCTCGATACCTAGTTCAATCTCGTTACCGGCAAGTCTCTTTACTCGTTCCGTAATACATCATCCCACAACTAACTCATTAGTTACAATGCTTGCAAGGCTTATAGTGATGTGCATTACTGAGTGGGCCCAGAGATACCTCTCCGACAATCGGAGTGACAAATCCTAATCTTGAAATACGCCAACCCAACAAGTACCTTTGGAGACACCTGTAGAGCACCTTTATAATCACCCAGTTACATTGTGACGTTTGGTAGCACACAAAGTGTTCCTCCGGTAAACGGGAGTTGCATAATCTCATAGTCATAGGAACATGTATAAGTCATGAAGAAAGCAATAGCAACATACTAAACGATTGAGTGCTAAGCTAACGGAATGGGTCAAGTCAATCACATCATTCTCCTAATGATGTGATCTCGTTAATCAAATGACAACTCATGTCTATGGCTAGGAAACATAACCATCTTTGATCAACGAGCTAGTCAAGTAGAGGCATACTAGTGACACTCTGTTTGTCTATGTATTCACACAAGTATTATGTTTCTGGTTAATACAATTCTAGCATGAATAATAAACATTTATCATGATATAAGGAAATAAATAATAACTTTATTATTGCCTCTAGGGCATATTTCCTTCACGGCAAGCCATAAAAAATAAATGGATCTTCAAGAGGAAGACGGACGCTGATAGTAATGTTACTATCTAGAAAGCTAGACTTGTCGAAAAAGGTTTTTGACAAAATACAAGGTGTTGACTACGATGAGATTTTCTCACTTGTAGCAATGCTTAAGTCTATCCGAATCATGTTAGCAATTGCCACATTGTATGAAATCTGGCAAATGGATGTCAAAACTAGATTCCTTAATGGATTTCTTAAAGAAGAGTTGTATATGATGCAACCAGAAGGTTTTGTCGATCGTAAAGGTGCTAACAAAGTGTGCAAGCTCCAACGATCCATCTATGGACTGGTGCAAGCATCTCGGAGTTGGAATATATGCTTTGATGAGTTGATCAAAGCATATGGTTTTATACAGACTTACGGTGAAGCCTATATTTACCAGAAAGTGAGTGGGAGCACTACAGCCTTTCTGATAAGTATATGTGAATGACATATTGTCGATCGGAAATGATGTAGAATTTTCTGGAAAGCATAAAGGAGTGTTTGAAAGGAGTTTTTCAAAGAAAGACCTCGGTAAAGCTGCTTACATATTGATCATCAAGATCTATAGAGATAGATCAAGATGCTTGATAAGTTTTTTCAATGAGTATATACCTTGACAAGTTTCTGAAATAGTTCAAAATGGAACAGTCAAAGAAAGAGTTCTTGCCTGTGTTGCAAGGTTTGAAGTTGAGTAAGACTCAAACCCCGACCACGATAGAAGATAGAGAGAGAATGAAAGTCATTCCCTATGCCTCAGCCATAGGTTCTATAAAGTATGCCATGCTGTGTACCAGAACTATTGTATACCCTGCCCTGAGTTTGGCAATGGAGTACAATAGTGATCTAGGAGTAGATCACTAGACAGCGGGCAAATTTATCCTTAGTGGAATAAGGATATGTTTCTCGGTTATGGAGGTGACAAAAAGTTCGTCGTAAAGTGTTACGTCGATGCAAGCTTTGACACTGATCCAGATGACTCCAAGTCTCAATCTGGATACATATTGAAAGTGGGAGCAATTAGCTAGAGTAGCTCCGTGCAGAGCATTGTAGACATAGAAATTTGCAAAATACATATGGACTGAATGTGGCAGACCCATTGACTAAACCTCTCTCACAAGCAAAATATGATCACACCTTAGTACTCTTTGGGTGTTAATCACATGGCAATGTGAACTAGATTACTGACTCTAGTAAACCCTTTTTGAGTGTTGGTCACATGTCGATGTGAACTATTGGTGTTAATCACATGGTGATGTGAATTATTGGTGTTAAATCACATGGCGATGTGAACTAGATTATTGACTCTAGTGCAAGTGGGAGACTGAAGGAAATATGCCCTAGCGGCAATTATAAAGTTGTTATTTATATTTCCTTATATCATGATAAATGTTTATTATTCATGCTAGAATTGTAATAACCGGAAACTTGATACATGTGTGGATACATAGACAAACAGAGTGTCACTAGTATGCCTCTACTTGACTAGCTCGTTGAATCAAAGATGGTTAAGTTTCCTAGGCATAGACATGAGTTGTCATTTGATTAACGGGATCACATCATTAGAGAATGATGTGATTGACTTGACCCATTCCGTTAGCTTAGCACTTGATCGTTTAGTATATTGCTATTGCTTTCTTCATGACTTATACATGTTCCTATGACTATGAGATTATGCAACTCCCGAATACCGGAGGAACACTTTGTGTGCTACCAAACGTCACAACGTAACTGGGTGATTATAAAGGTGCTCTACAGGTGTCTCCGATGGTACTTGTTGAGTTGGCATAAAGTGAGATTAGGATTTGTCACTCCGATTGTCGGAGAGGTATCTCTGGGCCCTCTCGGTAATGCACATCACTATAAGCCTTGCAAGCAATGTGACTAATGAGTTAGTTGCAGGATGATGCATTATAGAACGAGTAAAGAGACTTGCCGATAACGAGATTGAACTAGGTATTGAAATACCGACGATCGAATCTCGGACAAGTAACATACCGATGACAAAGGGAACAACGTATGTTGTTATGCGGTTTGACCGATAAAGATCTTCGTAGAATATGTAGGAACCGATTTGTATTATGAGTTATGTGATTTGATGTACCGAAGTTTGTTCGGAGTCCCGGATGAGATCGGGGACTTGACGAGGAGTCTCAAAATGGTTGGGACGTAAAGATCGATATATTGGAAGGCTATATTCGGACATCGGAAAGGTTCCGAGTGATTTTGGTATTTTTTGGAGTACCGGAGAGTTATGGGAATTTGTATTGGGCTTTAATGGGCCATACGGGAAAGGAGAGAAAGGCCTCAAGGGTGGCTGCGCCCCTTCCCCATTAACTGGTCCGAATTGGACTAGGGAAAGGGGGCGCCCCCTTCCTTCCTTCTCCTTCTCCGTTCCCCTTTTCCTATTCCATGTGGGAGGTGGAATCCTACTAGAACTATGGAGTCCTAGTAGGACTCCACACTTTGGGCGCGCCCTATGAGGGCCGGCCTCCTCCTCCCTCCATTCTTTATATACGTGGCCAGGGGGCACCCCATAGACACACAAGTTGACATTGTTCTTAGCTGTGTGCGGTGGCCCCTCCACCATAATCCACCTCGGTCATATCGTTGCAGTGCTTAGGCGAAGCTCTGCGCCGGTAGCTTCATCATCACCGTCATCACACCGTCGTGCTGAAGAAGATCTTCCCGGACACTCTGCTGGATCGTGAGTTCGTGGGACGTCACCAAGCCGAACGTGTGCAGATCGCGGAGGTGTCGTATCTTTGGTGCTAGGATCGGTCGATCGTAAATACGTACGACTACATCAACCGCGTTGTCATAACGCTTCCGCTTACGGTCTATTAGGGTACGTAGACAACACTCTCCCCTCTCGTTGCTATGCATCACCATGATCTTGCGTGTGCGTAGGAATTTTTTGGAAGTTACTACGTTCCCCAACAGTGGCGCCCTTATTGTTCGAAATTTTGGAGCACTCTACTAGTTTTAAGTCTTCCTGTATTCAATATATTTCGAGATCAGCCAACTACCCTACTCAACTATGTGCTAGACATGCAAGCACACTGGATGTAACAGAATGTTGGTTTGATTCTGCACCTAGCCTCATTGTAACTAGCCTCCTTGCAGATTCTGCAGGGGCTTCGATTGTTGAATAAAGCTCCAAATATTTCCCCGTAAAAAAAACAATTCCTACTCTATCAAATCCCAACATGTTTTGAATATTATCCTAGGAACTAACCAATCCAGCTGGAGAGTTGAGCTTCAGACTTGGACTTGATTCTATGTTTGAGAAGTAAAAGATCATCTTTCAACAGGCCTTTCCAAGCCTGAATAGAATGTTGTCGTGCTCTGAAATTTTTTCTATTCCTCTGAATCGAGATGTTCTAACATCCCATGATGAGGATTTCCATGGCAATTGATCTGGGGAGGGCTTGAGCCAAAAGTGTAATCTCTTCATAAGGTGAAATGCCTCTGTTTCTGTGACCAAGAAGAGCTTCCCAACAACTTGAGGCAAAGTCGCAGTCCCAAAATAAGTGTAGGGAGGTGTCGGTGTCAAAACCGGCGGATCTCGGGTAGGGGGTCCCGAACTATGCGTCTTGGATCGATGGTAACACGAGACGGGGGACACAATCACTACAAAAAAAAGACACATCCGTGACATTTTGGGCCGAACGAAAATCTTTTATGTCATACTTATGACACTTCTATGACGATAATTGTGACAAAACCCGGTATCATCATAGATGTGGTGGGGTCCTACTTTTATGACAAAAAATCATGACAGAAAATGGGCTTTTCATTCTGGGCGGGCCGGAGATGCAGCTGCATGACATTGTTTGGGCCATCCATGACAGAAAAACCGTGGTAGACGCGAGGGCGCGGAAAATATCGGGGAGTCCCCGGTTACGGTGGGTGGTCGGGGGCCGAGCGATGCGCGTTTCTCTCGTACGTACGCGCGTGTGTGCGAGGCGTTGGGCTCTAACTGAACTCGAGCGAGGCGTTGGGCTCTAACTGAACCCGTGCGAGGCGTTGGGCTCTAACTGAACCCGAGCGATTGCACTGCAGGCTACGCGTTACTGAACCCGAGCGATCAATCGATGGCTGTTAACTGAGCCCGATCGAGCGATTCCTTCGCTAGTGCTGCTAACTGAAGCTGATCGATGCTGCCTCTGGATGAACAGTGAGCGTTGCTGGGGGGTTTGGATGAACAGTTCCCAGTGGGGGTGGATGAACAGGACCCCGTGGCGTTGCCTCTGGATGAACAGTGAGCGTTCCTGGGGGCTTTGGATGAACAGTTCCCGATGGGGGTGGATGAACAGGACCCCGATCGTTCGAGCCGGTTGGGGCTGGATGAACAAGACCCCGTCGAGGGCAGGATGAACAGGACCACCCCGTGGAGGGCAGGATGAACAGTAGACGGTGGAGGGCTGGATGAATAGTAGCCCGTGGAGGGCTGGTTGAAGAGGAGCCCGTGGAGAGGGCTGGTTGAACAGTAGCCGGTGGAGTAGCGCGCGGTGGAGGTTGGACGAACAGGAGCCCGTGGATGAACAGTCGCAGGTGGAGGCTGGAGGAGGTCGACGGTGGATGAACAGTAGCCCGTGGAGTCCCATTTTGCGGTACGCCACACCCCTCCCGATGAACAGGACCCCCGTTTCGACCATAGCGTTCCAACACAAGTCTGCTTCCTCCGTTTTGCGGTACGCCACACCCCTCCCGATCAACAGGACCCCCGTTTCGACCGGACGAGGTCCGTTTCCTCCGTTTTGCGGTACGCCAGCCCCTCCCGATGAACAGGATCCCGTTTCGAACGTGGCCAGTCGAACACAAGGCCGTTTCCTCCGTTCTGTGGTACGCCAGGCCTCGTTTCCATCGGCTGTTCCGTCCAAGCCCTCCAGATGAACACGTCGACGCATTCCGTTCCGACCCAGCCGGTTGGCTCCCCATGAACACGACGACGACGCTGTTTATCCGTTCCGACACAGCCATGTACACGAGCCCTGGCGGTACGTATGCGCGAGTAGGCGTTCGAGACCCTGCCCGTATGTACGTACGTGGCCGTATTTTCTTTCTTGCACACTGGCCGATGTACGTACGTGTACATGCTACGTGCGCGCCTCTACATCGACCAGTATGTACGTACACGTTCGCGACCAGAATGACAACGCTACGTACGCTTCGACCAGGTGGGTCCCGTTTGTCAGGCACTTCCATGCCTGCGAAGATGTAGCTGGTGGGTCCCAGCAGTCAGGGGGAAACGTTTTTTCACAAAATACGGTGTCCCGTCTGGTGGGTCCCCACTGTCAGGTGGAGGAATAATTATTTTGCGCATAATAAGGAGGCACTTCCTTGCTGCGGCCGTGGACCCAGCTGTCAGCCTCTCCACGTACAGTCCACGTCCGATGGAAGCCGTCCCTTGACCACGTTGACCACGCCGCGCCGAGAGCACCAGGGCGGTGGACGACGGCGAGGCCTAGGAAGGGGACGACGCGGAGCCGGGGAAGACACGGCAGTGGATGCCCATGCGTAGAGGAGTACGAGGGTTGACTGGTTCGCTGCGGTGTGAGGCTGCCGTCGCTGCAGAATAACAGGGGGTGTGGGTGAGTAGAGGGATGGCCTGGCCAGCGGTGGGAATAGTAGGGGGCGATGAGGCCTCCGCGGCAGCACAGCCGGCCACGAAAGGTAGGAGCATGCGGCACGACCGGCGCTGCTTTGGGCGGCTGGAGCAACAAGACCAGAGGTTGAAGAATCACTACGGCCGTTGGATGGACATCGTACGGTCACTGGAGCTAGAATCATTCATATTGACTAAGTTGACAAAGCACTCCATCCCCGACAACTTAGTAGGCCCACAAGTTAGCCTCCCACCAAGGTGGGTCCCAACCAGCAAGGGGAGTATTCATTTTTTGTGCGTAATAAGGAGGCACTTCCGGTGGGTCCGAGCTGACAGCGGGGGGAACGTTTTTTCGCGCAATATGGTGGCCCGTCCGGTGGGTCCCAGCAGTCAGGGGAGAAACGTATTTTTCGTGAAATACGGTGGCCCATCCGGTCGGTCCCTGCTGTCAGGTGGAGGAATCATTATTTTCCGCATAATAAGGAGGCACTTCCTTGCTGCCGTCGTGGACCCAGCTGTCAGCCTCTCCACGTACAGTCCATGTCCGATGGAAGCCGTTCCTAGACCACATTGACCACACCGCGCCGAGAGCACCAGGGCGGTGGACGCCGGCGAGGCCTAGGAAGGGGACGACGCGGAGCCGGGGAAGACGCGGCAGTGGAAGCCCGCGCGGAGAGGAGTACGAGGGTTCACAGGTTTGGCTGCGGTGTGAGGCTGCCGTCACCGCGGAATAACAGGGGGTGTGGGTGAGTAGAGGGGGTGGTGAGGCCTCCGCGGCATCACAGCCGGCCACGGGAGGCAGGAGCACGCGGCACGACCAGCGCTGCTTTGGGCGGCTGGAGCAAGAAGACCAGAGGTTGAAGAAGCACTACGGCCATTCGATGGACATCGTACGGTCACTGCAGCTATAATCGTTTATATTGACTAAGTTGACAAAGCCCTTGGTACGCGTCAACTTAGTAGGCCCACATGTCAGCCTCCGAAACGGTGCGCCCTAGATGTCAGGGGGAGGAATCATTTTTTGGGCGGCTGAAGCAAGAATATCCGAGATTGAAGAAGAAGCACGACATCCGTTGG
Source organism: Aegilops tauschii subsp. strangulata (assembly GCF_002575655.3). Lineage (NCBI taxonomy): Eukaryota > Viridiplantae > Streptophyta > Magnoliopsida > Poales > Poaceae > Aegilops > Aegilops tauschii. The sequence continues at coordinate 376,800,066 of NC_053039.3, forward strand.
ATGGACATCCAACGGCCACAGCTGCCAGAACCGTGTGTTGTTGACAAAGCCTTGCATACGCGTCAACTTAGTTTTTTTTAGGGAACGCGTCAACTTAGAAGGCCCACAAGTGTGTGGCAGAGAACATATAGCCCATTTGCGAGTTATAAGAATGTACAACCCATTTTTTAATTCTAATGGAATTTACTACAGCCCATTTACAGTTTGTTAAAAGTACAACCCATTTTCTAGCTAGGACAACGATTAATAATTTCAACCAACCGCTCAAAACAGAATTAAAAAAAAAATCCCACATTTTTATGGGATCCCAAATATTTTTATCCGAAATTTCTAGTCAGATTAAATATAATTTCAAAATAAAGTTGTATTACGTTAAAATCCAACGAAATATTGCGTGGGCAACAAGTAATGAAATTAAAATTTTCAAATTCCAAAAATAATATTTTTTTAAACTAATTACGCGTTTGGTGCATCTTTTTATAGTTACTGCCCAGTTATTAAAATTACATCCCATTTATTATTTCTTAAAGTCCATTTTCTTGTTAAGCCTAATGCATACCTCCTAGGAAAGTTTGCAGCCCAGCGGGGCGGAGAATAACAAGTTGACCCGGATATTGTGTACAACTGTCGGCCCAGTTGCATTGCTGATGTTGAAAAAAAGGCCTCTGTAGTACAGTGCAACCTAACATGGCTACTCAGCCCACATTCAGCGACGCCGGAAAGGCCCAAACAAGGCTTCTGTACAATTTTTTGAAGTCACTGAGCTCAATTAATAACTTAAGAAAAAAGTTAGATTACAGTGGTGGAACCTAATTAAAAGTTGTCACGAGCAAAGAAATAATTCAACGGGCCCCACTTGTGCTTGTGTGCGTGTGTGTGTGTGAGAGAGAGAGAGAGAGAGAGACCCATCGGTCGATGCTCGTAAATACATCTTTCAGCCATATGCATTGCTGATGCTCAGTAAAAACTTACATAGTTGACACAAACATATAGAACATCATAGCACAGTTAACTTGCATACAAAAATTTCACGCAGGCGGCACAATCAGGAAGGAAGCAGTGTATCGCTACGGGTAGGGCTATGTTGAAACCAACGAACTCGTACATAACGATTCATCTTCTTTATCAATGACAGGGAAATATCTTGAATGCTGTGCAAACAAAACAAACAGAAAACACAATAAGTTCTGCTAGCACATTAAGTTGACGTACAACCCTTTCTAAAAAAAGTTCAGTTACAAAATTAGTACAGGTCACAATCAAATGTACTGCCACATCAGTGCTTCACACCCATAGCTCGGATCTAACTAGTACTCTCTCCGTCCCAAAATTCTAGTCTTAGATTTATCTAGATACAGATGTATCTAACACTAAAATGTGAATAGATACATCCGTATGTAGACAAATCTAAGACAAGAATTTTGGGACGGAGGGAGTATCTGACAAGATTCAGTTGTTACCTCAAATTAGAGCACATCCAGGCAGCCAGCCCTGCCTTTTCTCCCAAAGAAGCAGTGGCCTCCGCCGCGCGATGGAGTAGGCCCTGTGCCATCCATCGTTCCGAGCAACACGGGGAAAGTCTGACGTTGACTCCTGTAATGGACGTCATCGACGGACCCTGGCACCAGCGGCGGCGGCAGGACTTCGATTGATGGATTGACCACTTCTTCGACATGCACGAACACTCGATACAGGTACATCCCTAACGTGGTCCGCGACGGCCTTGGTGGCGACGAATAGTACAACCCCGGTTCCTGCACCTGTATCTCAACACCAATCACCTTTGGTATGGTGGACGCCTTCTTCATCCATGCCATAACCGTCAGAGCCCAGCTGTCTGGAGGAACAAACATACTTACGAGCTCACCTCCAAGGTCGTTGATAAGCTCATTCATGGACTCGCTGTTCCAAGCACGTCGAGGCATGCCGTGGAAGGTAAGCTTTGTTAAAAACTCAAGCTCAGAGGGCACCGAGCCCCATCCTGGGTGCCACCGATCAAAGCTCACCAGCGCGCCATCGCAGAACAAACGCCGGGAAGATTCGAACACACGACTGCAGTCGAAAGTTTTCCGGAACCTGACGAAGAAATCAGCCGGTGGCGGACAGACTTCGATGAGCAAGTCACTTATTTGGACGCCGTGCGCAATGCCAAGAGCTTTGACAATGTCGTCCGGCGAGACGGGAGGCCGGTCGTCGTTGATGGTTACCATCAGCACTTTGCCGGCAAACTGGTCGTCAAGCACCGCCATGCCACTGTTGAGCGACAGCATGCAGCGGCCGAAGGCAGGACGGACCTCAGTATCTCCGGCTCGGAGATCCGCGTTGACCGGCGACATGACAGTGAGCTTGAGTACAGGGAGTACAGGAGGGGGATTTGGGGGAACTGGAGTAGGAATCGAGATTCCAGAGGTGGGGGAGGGGCGGGAGATTGGGGATGAAAAGGTAGCTTGAAATTCGAGCACGCGCCAATATGCTCTCAACGCGCAAGTGCACGAAAACACCGGTGGCGCCCACATGTCGGCCTAAGAGTCCTTATTCTTTCTTTTTTGGAGAGTCCGGCCTTTTTTTTAGGATCTTTTGAGAGCCCGGCCTGAGAGTCATAATTGACCTGTTTGGATTGCGTTACTACTCGGCTCATATTCAACGACACCTCACTGGCCCAAACAAGTGTACATCACCGAAAAGACACTGAGCTCAAATTATATAACTTGAAAAAAGGAGATACACTCTGAACACTGGAGAATGGTGATGCCCTCATTTAGCCCACCAGTAGTTCGAGACATTAAACAGTTCGAAACAACGATATATACAACATTCAAACACTGACTAGTGACTACTACTGACATAAACAACAAGACATGATAGTTCATAAGAAGTCTTGCTACACCACCAAAACGCACCCATCTGCAGCGCTCAGACTCTCGTGATCCAGACGACAATGACATTCTAAACAGAGCCAACTATTACATAGTAAGAGTGACATAGACGAGGATGACCAAATGACAAGGAATATGCATAACAAAAGAAAGAACTACCCATCCAGAACAAGCATCAAAGACAACAATGTCATTCGAAGAGATGATCCAACACCATAATAATTTGCAGCCCGGTTCAGCGACCCATGATCCGGAGACACCAGTACTCCACCCTTTCGACGCAACGGCCCAATTACCTATCAACCTGAAGGCTTGAACCACATCACTGCCAGTCGTAATTGAGACATCCAAGGATCAAAGTTAATCCGGATGCCTTTGTCATTCTCACCTTCTTTTGGCTGCAGGCTGTATCGCTGACAATCAGGGGAGTTTGCTGAGGGACTCCTAGACTAAGGGGTCCTCAGGCGTCCGGCCTGTTATCCCTGGGCCGGACTGATGGACTGTGAAGATACGAAGGCCGAAGACAATACCCGTGTCCGGATTGGACTCTACTTGGCGTGGAAGGCAAGCTAAGCAACCTATTATGAAGATTCCCTCCTATGTAACCGACCTCGTGTAACCCTAGATCTCTCCGGTGTCTATATAAACCGGAGAGCATAGTCCGGTTAGGACGGATTCATTACCATATACTCATAGGCTAGACTTCTAGGGTTTAGCCATTACGATCTCGTGGTAGATCAACTCTTGTAACACTCATATTCATCAAGATCAATCAAGCAGGAAGTAGGGTATTACCTCCATAGAGAGGGCCCGAAGCTGGGTAAACATTGTGTCCCCCGTCTCCTGTTACCATCGATCCTAGACGCACAGTTAGGGACCCCCTACCCGAGATCCGCCGGTTTTGACACCGACATTGGTGCTTTCATTGAGAGTTCCACTGTGCCATCGGCAAAGGACTCGATGCCCCCTTCGATCGTCAGTAATTGCGTGGTCCAGGGAGAAACCTTCCTCCCCGGATAGATCTTCGTCTTCGGCGGCTTCGCACTGCGGGCCAACTCGCTTGGCCATCTGGAGCAAATCGATAGTTACGCCCCTGGCAACCAGGTCAGGTTCAGAAGCTTGAACTACGTCGCGGATATCCGTGGAGACTTGATCTTTGTGGGATTTGATACCGCGGTGATCGCTCCCCCTTTCTGTGAACATGACCTAAATCTGTCATCAAAGCACACCCAGGAGATGGATCCTGTTGCTGCAACGGCCTCAGTACCAAAGCAGATCGCGCCCTCCGAGGCCATAAAGTCAGCGGCGTTGGAGCCGCACACGGACTCGACATCCTGCAATGCTTGCGTCAACGGAACCCAGGACTCGTGTCTGGCCGCACGTTCCGGACCGGATACACCTACGGACACCGAGCTGGATCGGTTGTCGATTTTCGAATTTAGCGCCGCAGATGTCTTCCAGCATTCGCCTTTAGGTGACGTACTAAATTCTTTGAAGAACTTGTCCTTGGAGGAAGACTCACAGCCGAACTATGTTTGGTTCGAGCTAGAGGCGGACGACGAGGAATTTTGCTTCCCACCCGCCAGCCACTTCATAGCCACCGTCGACGACTTAACCGACGTGCTTGACTATGGCCCCGAAGACATCACCGGTATGGACGACGATGCCGACAATGAGCAGGGCCAAGACCCGCCATTTACTGGACGTTGGACGGCCACCACTTCGTACGACGTATACATGGTTGATACACCCAAGGGATCTGGCGACGACAAAGAAGAGCCAGATAAGAATAAAACTTCCGAGACATAGTCCAAACGCTGTTCTAAGCCTCGCCGCTCAAAGGACAGAAATACTGGTACTCGAGAAAATAGCACTCCGGGCGACGCCGAAAACAATGAAGACCCTGTCGGAGCTGCATCCGAACAGGAGGAACATGATGACAGGCAAGACAATCCTGATGAGCGGGCCATAGAAGATGACTCGGGGGACAATAGTTACCGTCCGCCCTCCGAAGAGGAGACAAGCCTCGGCAACGAAGATTTCATCATGCCCGAAGACCCTCTGGAGCAGGAGTGCTTTAAGCTTCAACTCATAGCCACTGCAAGGAGCCTGAAAAAGAAGCAGCAGCAACTTCAAGCTAAACAAGATCTGCTCGTTGACAGATGGACTGACGTCCTGACAGCGGAAGAATACGGCCTCAAGCACCCAACCAAGAGCTACCCAAAACGCAGACTGCTACCTCAATTTGATGAGGAGGCACCAGAGCACACATCTCCCCCGCGTAATGCGGAACGGCCACCACGTGGTCGAGACAGGGCGGCCGACCGGCCACCACGCAGTCGGGATAAAGCGGCAATTCAGGCCGAACAGCAGACCGCCCAACCGCCCCGCAAAAATAAGACGGAAGAATTCGGGGTTTCACGTATGACCTCCGGCAGACCATGGACAGTAGAGCAGGACATACAAGATCGATGTACGGATCGCGAGAACGTGCCTCGAGGCACGAAGACGGCTACCTATTCGGACGTGACAAACCTAACCACGCCCGGTCCGAATGCCGCAGACGAACTCCATCAGAGCTACGACGCGACACAGAACGGTACAAAGGTGCCGCACACCCTCTCTGCTTCACAGACGAGGTGCTGGATCATGAATTCCCCGAGGGATTCAAGCCCGTCAATATCGAATCATACGACGGCACAACCGATCCCGCAGTGTGGATCGAGGATTTCAGCCTCCACAACCACATGGCTCGAGGAGATGATCTCCATGCCATTAAATACCTCCCACTCAAGCTCAAAGGGCCAGCTCGGCACTGGCTTAACAGCCTGCCTGAAAAATCTATCGGCAGCTGGGAGGACTTGGAAGAAGCTTTCCTAGACAACTTCCAAGGAACTTATGTCCGGCCACCAGACGTCGATGACTTAAGCCACATAGGTCAACAACCTGGAGAATCAACCAGAAAATTCTGGACTCGGTTCCTAACCAAAAAGAACCAGATCGTTGACTGTCCGGACGCCGAGGCCTTAGCAGCCTTCAAACACAGCATCCGTGACGAATGGCTAGCACGCCACCTCGGCCAAGAAAAGCCGAAGTCCATGGCAGCCCTCACGGCACTCATGACCCGCTTTTGCGCGGGAGAGGACAGTTGGCTGGCCCGTAGTAACAACACAGCCAACGAGACAGGCCCCTCGGAGGCCAAGAATAGCACTATAACGCCGAAGCAATGACAACAACACTGATGACGCCACAATGAACACCGGATTCACTGGCTCTAAGTCCGGCCAGCAGAAGAAGCCCTATAAAAGGAACAATGAAGGACCTTCCAGCCTGGACCGCATACTCGACCGTCCGTGCCAGATACACGGCACCCTGGACAAGCAAGCCAAACATACCAACAGGGATTGTTGGGTCTTCAAGCAGGCTGGGAAGCTAAAAGCCGAAAAAAAGAAAAGGGATCACAAAATGAGGACGAGGATGAAGAGCCCCGGCAGCCGAACACTGGGGGACAGAAGAAGTTTCCCCCTCAAGTAAAAACGGTGAACATGATATACGCTACACACATCCCCAAAAGGGAGCGTAAGCGAGCACTCAGGGACGTCTGCGTGGTAGAGCCAGTCGCCCCCAAATTCAATCCATGGTCGTCATTTCCGATCACTTTTGATTGTCGAGACCACCCAACCAGTATCCATCATGGTGGTTCGGCCGCATTGGTCCTCGACCCAATCATTGACGGATTTCACCTAACACGAGTCCTAATGGACGGTGGTAGCAGCCTCAACCTGCTCTATCAAGACACAGTTCGGAAGATGGGCATTGACCCCTCACGAATCAAACCAACAAAGACTACCTTCAAAGGAGTCATCCCAGGCGTCGAGGCCCGCTGTACGGGCTCAATCACGCTAGAAGTAGTCTTCGGTTCTCCAGACAATTTCTGAAGCGAGGAGTTAATGTTCGACATCGTCCCATTCCACAGCGGCTACCACGCAGTGCTCGGACGAACAGCGTTTGCTAGATTCAACGCAGTGCCACACTACGCTTACCTCAAGCTCAAGATGCCCAGTCCACGCGGCGTCATAATAGTCAATCGCAACACGGAACGCTCCCTCCAAACAGAGGAGCACACCGCCGCCCTAGCAGCAAAGGTACAGAGCGGCCTTCTCAAACATCACCATAGTGTGGCTGCCGAGCCCAGGACACCGTCAACAGGTTCCGAACTACACTGCAGCAGGACAGCAAGGCTCCTCAAGAGCTCGACTAGCAACTCTGCCTCTGTCCTAGTCCCGATGAAGAAGTGGCATTCGTACCACGCGCACATAATTACGCACTCGAAATTCCATGGACACCGACTGAGGCACAAGCTAACCCGGGATCTACAGTTCGGCTAGACCGACCCCGGACACACTTTTTCCTTTCTGTTTCAGGTTCCTTTTCCCGCGAGCCTGATCTCCAGCCCCTTCGAAGGATCCGCATACAAGGGGGGCATGCAGCATAGGTGCGTAGGGTAACCTCCATCCGTCCTTCTTGACGGTATTTTACTTCTTGCCCAGGACCCGCATGCTGCTCCTTCTTGATCCCGGCATGTTAAATAGTCCGGGTGCTTACCGCACTATTTGTATAAGATACGCCTTGACGTATCAATTCAGTTATAAAAAAATGATTTGCGGCCCAGTTTCTATGGTTTTCGCTTCTTACTTCATTTTATTTCGATCTGCTTATCAGCTACATCAGTTCTCTTTTGTATGTTCCATATTCGTCAGGGGCTGCTTATCGCCCCATAACACGGCAACAAAGACCGAACACTTCTTGTATACAAGTTCGGCATCCCGAAATTAGCATTATATGCATTGGCTCCGAATCATGTCTTTGGTCAATAGTTGGGTTGCCCGACTTGTCGGAGTAAATGGCCACGGGTAGCCTGACCGACTGCCCCTGGTTCTTCAGAAAATTTTTCAGGCCTTTGGGCCTCCAAGCACTCCACGCATTGGGCCGCCTTCCTCGGCCGGCTACCTCTAAAGCCGACTCCCAGAAGGTGACCCAGCCTCACCGACTCCTCCCCAGGACGACTACGGGGTGGCCGACTCTAAGAAGCCGGCCAAGAAGGACGCCGACTCCTAAGAGCCGGCTGAGACCGCAACCACTCCAAGCCACTCCCACATAACGGCGACACGACGGGGTGTGACCGCAGTGCGGCCCACTACTCCTGAAGCCCGAGGCGGGCATGGCTATAGGAGGCCGTACGGGATGGCCATCTCCCGTGCGGCTCGGCACTGTAGCCATGCTAGCCCCAACGTCATCCACGACAGACTCCCGTACGGCCCGCGGGCGGCGGGCCCTTTCTACCAGAGAGAGGCATGAAGGCGGCCCGGCCTTTCCCAGTCGGCCAAGAGCGTAGCCGGCCCCCATAAGTCGGCCACTCCCTCCCTCGAAGCAGGAGCCCCATTAAGGAGACAAGACGAGGTAAGGCTACAGTGATAGCCCCCGAGGTGGCCCACTGTAGCCACGCTCACCTCGACAAAGCCCTCGTCATGAGAGGCACGGCTACAGTAAGCAGCCGCCGACAAGACCCTGGGCGGTGGGGCCGGCCTGTCGACCAAGTAGCCGGCAGCCGGCGGGACCCAGCAGCCGGCGGAGAAGCCGGCGAGCGTAGACACTGATGGCTGGGACCAGAGCCCAGCCGGATTACCATTGTACCCCCGGGGGCTAGGCCTATATAAACCCCCCGGAGCACCCATGCAAAGGGTTCGAACCAAGCATAGTTGGCCTCTGAGCATAGAGTCGCCTCCTTAGCATAGCACACCCACCATAGATAGAGAGAAGCAAGAGCTAGCCTTATTCTTCTTCCCTCTTGATCTCAACAGCTCTAGGAGCGATTGTAGCTACCTTTCATCGATCTAGTGATCATGCGGAGACCCTGCAGAGCAGGACTAGAGGTGTTATCTCCTCGGAGAGCCCCGAACCTGGGTAAGATCCGCCGGCGTGCATGTCTTCGCCTCATCCCGTTTCCAGGCACCGGCGACGTTTTATTGGCTCCCACAATGATAAGCCATCCCTTGGCATATGTCGCACGAACCACCCGACATTTGGCGCCCACCGTGGGGCCAGGTGCACCGTCGTCCGGAGACCTGTTCTGGACGGGAACTCTCTTCCTCCCCCGCGAGCGCAGCCAGCCTGCTGCGCCCGATGGCGTTTGCCTTGACGCGCTGCAAGGCGTCGACGACGCCTGCGCAGCGAGCTGCCTCGCCGATCTGCACGGCGAGACTCGCCTCTCCGACGAGCCTGCGTCCGACGCAGGCACCAACTACCCCGAGAGCCGCCTCGTCAGCCTCCTCGACCAACTTCACGTCTCCAGCGAGCCTGCTGCAGACATGGAGTCGGTCGGCTCCACCGACCCGATGCTCATCGACTCCGACACCGCGTCGCTCGACGCTTACCCGTCCGACGTGGTGGTCTTCGACGACCCCCTCCCTCGAGCTGACAGCGGCAGCAGCGCTGTCATCGAAGTGCTGGTCATCAGCCACGTCTCCAATTCGGGCGAGAATGCCCGCGATGCTCAGCAAGCGGCGATGCACGACCTCTCCGTCCCCATCCCGGCCGACGCCGACGCCGAGACCCTGGAGGCACGTCGCCTTGCCCTCATCGCGGAGGGCCAGAAGATAGCCTCGATGAGACGCCTCACCGAGGCCCACCAGCGCGAAGTCGACCGCGCCGCCTTCGGCACGCCGCCGCCTAGCGGCCCGAGCCAAGCCGGCTTCGTCTAGAGGCGCGGCGCAGCCGTTGCCAGCATGCTGGGCGCAGATCGCCCCGTCTACGCCACCCCACTCGAGAATCTGCGAGCCGCTCAGGCGGCCGCAGAGGAGCTCAATGGGCTGGGAGCCGATGAGCTCCCCTACATGACGAGACGGATCCAGCAGCTGATCGACGCGGCTGCAGAGCGGCACGAAGCCGGCGCCCGTGCTGATAGCCACCCCCCGCGCCGGGAGCACACCACGACGTCCCGCTCGCCGACTGCGAGCGGCGCGCGCCAGAAGAAAGACAAGGAGCCGGCTGCCAGCCGCAGCCGGACTCGCATTACCATCGAGCGCGACGCGGAAGGCCGCCCTCGAGTGGTCGAACACCAAGGACACCTGCCCCCTCCCCCGCCTCGAAGAGAAAGACGCCTCACTCCGCCGCCTGTCACGCATCCGATTCTTGGCGACCGCCTCGGCCGCCGAGAAGGAGTCGGCGAGAGTGACGCCCGCCACAGGATCGACAGCCTTGCTCGATCCTTGGTGTTAGAAGAAGACGATGTCGGCCTGCCATGCTTTGGCCCCCGCATCCGCGACGAGCCCTTCCCCAAAGGGTTCTCGCTCCCCAGAGACACTCCCAAGTACAACGGCTCCGTGAAGCCGGAAGATTGGCTCATCGACTACTCCACGGCCGTCAGCATAGCCAACGGCAATCGGCGCGTCGCCGTGAAGTACGTCCCCCTGATGCTGCAGGGCACGGCGCGCACATGGCTCAACAGCCTCAAACCCTACAGCATCAACAGTTGGCTGGACTTCACCGAAGTTTTCGTCCGCAACTTCACCAGCACCTACAAGCGGCCTCCCAAGCCTCGCCAGCTCTCCCTCTGCGTCCAGGGGCCCAACGAGTCGACCCGCGACTACCTCACGCGATGGGCCGAGCTCCGCAACTCCTGCGAGGGAGTCCACGAGGTCCAGGCCATCGAGTACTTCACCGCCGGGTGCCGAGAGGGCACCCTCCTCAAGCACCGACTCCTCTGCGACGAGCCGGCTACCCTCGACGAGTTACTAGTCATTGCCGACAAGTACGCCACTGCGGACTCCTCAATGAAGACCGAGCTCCGAGTGGACGCCTCGGGGAAAGTAGTAGCTCCGGCTCCCAAGCAGCCGGCTGGCGACCCTAATCGGCGCCCCTACCAGAACGACCACAAGCGCAAGGGCCCCATGCCGACTTCCTCCAGTCGGCAGGTGGCCACAGTTGAAGACGAGCAGCCTGAAGAGCGGCCCGCTCCCAAGAAGAAGGGTGGCCGGCCGCCCTGGCAGCCGTCTTTCTCCTACGAACAAGCACTCGACGCTCCCTGCAAGTTCCACAGCGGCGCGAAGCCGTCCAACCATACAACGCGAAAATGCCACTGGCTCACCCGCATCACCAAGGGCGAAGGGATGGTGCCGCCTCCGCCTCCCGGCCCGCCGCCTCCAGCTCCCCAGCAGCCGGCAGCTCGACCGGCAGTCGGCGCCATCCAAGACGAGTTCCCCGAAGCGCACGACGCCTATGTCGTCTTCACAAGTCAAGTCGATGACAAACGCAGCCGACGCCGGCAGCACCAAGAAGTAAACGCAGTCGCCTCTAGCACCGCCGAGTTCATGCACTGGTCGGAAAAGCCTATTAGCTGGAGCCAGGCCGACCACCCAGAGGTGATGCCTTCGCCTGGCTCCTATGCTATGGTCTTGGACGTCACCCTTGCGACGGAGAGGTGAGCTGCCAGATTTTCCCGCGTCCTGATAGACGGCGGAAGCAGTATCAGCATACTATACCGCGATACCATGGACAAGCTGAACATCAAAGCAAAGCAGCTCATGCCGAGCCGCACCGTCTTCCATGGTATCGTACCCGGCCTATCTTGCTCTCCAATCGGTAAGATCAAAATGGATGTTCTCTTCGGAGACAAAGATCACTTTCGCCGGGAAGCAATATGGTTCGAGGTGGTGGATTTGGAGAGCCCCTATCATGCACTGCTTGGCCGACCAGCGTTGGCCAAGTTCATGGCTGTGCCCCTCTACGCCTACCTGAAGATGAAGATGCCGAGCTCGAAGGGGATCATCACGGTAGCCGGCGACTACAAGAAGTCCATCGAGTGTGCCATGGCCAGTAGCCGGCTGGCCGAGTCCCTCGTAGTGGCAGAAGAGAAGAAGATGTTGGAACGGGTTGTGGCCATGGCCGGCAAGCAGCCGGCCTTGTCCCCCAACCCCAAGGATTGTGAAGCGCAGGGCTCCTTCCAGCCTGCAAAAGAGACGAAGAAGGTACCTCTGGACCCGGAGAGGTTCGCTGTGATTGGGGCGAACTTGGACAGTAAATAGGAAGGCGAGCTCGTCGACTTCCTCCGTGAGAATCGAGACATCTTCGCATGGTCCCCAAAGGACATGCCGGGTGTCCCGAAGGATTTCGCCGAGCACAAGTTACATGTCCGAGCTTATGCGAAGCCGGTCAAGCAACCCCTCCGCCGACTATGAGAAGAGAAGCGAAGAATCGTGGGAGAAGAGATAGCCCGACTCCTTGCAGCCGGCTTCATCATGGAGGTGTTCTTTCCAGAATGGCTTGCCAATCCAGTTTTGGTTCTGAAGAAGAATAACAAGTGGCGCATGTGTATAGACTACACAAGTTTGAACAAGGCCTGCCCAAAGGATCCGTTTGCTTTGCCGTGGATTGACCAAGTGATAGACTCCACAGCCGGATGCGAGCTGTTAAGTTTTTTGGATGCATACTCAGGGTATCATCAGATCAAGTTGGACCCGGCTGACCGCCTAAAGACTGCCTTCATAACACCCTTTGGAGCTTTCTGCTACCTGACAATGACATTCGGCTTGAGAAATGTCGGTGCCACTTTTCAGCGTTGCATGCAGAAATGTCTCTTGAAACAACTCGGCAGAAATGCCCACGTCTACCTAGACGACATTGTGGTGAAGACAGAGAAGCGCGGTACCTTGCTGGAAGACCTGAAGGAAACATTTGCCAACTTGCGCCGATTCCAGATCAAGCTCAACCCCGAGAAGTGCGTATTCGGAGTGCCAGCCGGCCAGCTGCTAGGCTTCCTGGTCTCCGAACGCGGCATTGAGTGCAACCCTGTCAAGATCAAGGCCATCGAGAGGATGGAGATTCCCACCAAGCTGCGAGATGTGCAGAAGTTCACTGGCTGCTTAGCCTCCTTGAACCGTTTTATCAGCCGACTAGGAGAGAAGGCTCTCCCCCTGTACCGACTCATGAAGAAGTCCACTCACTTTGAGTGGAATGATCAAGCCGACCAAGCCTTCCATGAATTGAAGAAAATGTTGACCACTCCGCCTGTCCTGGCTGCGCCGACTGAGAAGGAACCCATGCTCCTCTACATCGCCGCGACAAGCCGAGTCGTCAGCACTGTTGTTGTGGTCCAGCGCCCGGAGGAAGGCCGAGCCCAGCTGGTCCAGAGGCCGGTCTACTATCTCAGCGAAGTACTGTCTAGCTCAAAGCAAAACTACCCGCACTACCAGAAGATGTGCTATGGGGTGTACTTCGCTGCCAAGAAATTGAAGCCCTACTTCCAAGAGCACCCCATCACGGTCGTGTGCACTGCCTCGCTCGCCGAGATCATAGGCAGCCGGGATGCATCCGGCCGGGTGGCCAAATGGGCCATTTCCTTGGCGCCCTACACGATTTTCTATCAACCCCGCACCGCCATCAAGTCGCAAGCACTGGCCGACTTCCTTGTCGACTAGGCCGAGACCCAGTACTTACCGCCGGCTCCCGACTCTACCCATTGGCGGATGCACTTTGACGGGTCCAAGATGCGCACCGGCTTGGGAGCCGGCATCGTCCTCACCTCTCCCAAGGGTGACAAGCTCAAGTACACGCTGCAGATCCACTTCGCCGCCTCCAACAACGTGGCCGAGTACGAGGCGCTCGTACATGGGCTCCGGCTAGCCAAAGAACTCGGCATACGCCGGATCCTGTGTTACGGCGACTCGGACTTGGTGGTCCAGCAATCATCTGGCGACTGGGACGCCAAGGACGCGAACATGGCGAGCTACCGTTTCCTCGTCCAGCAGATGAGCGGATACTTTGAAGGGTGCGAGTTCCTTCATGTGCCAAGGGCCGACAACGACCAAGCAGATGCCCTGGCACGGATCGGCTCCACCCGACAAGCCATACCGACTGGCGTCTCCCTCCAGCGCCTCCTCAAGCCGTCCATCAAGCCGTCTCCAGAGTCGGATTCCATCTTCGTACCGCCTGCGCCAGAAACAGCCGGATCCGGCTCAAGAAATCCCGCAGGCGGCACGGGGACTTCGACGACTGCCCCGGGGACTGACGTAGTCGCACCCGGCCCAGGGACTTCAGAACCCGGCCCGGGGACTGCAACGACACAAGAAGCGGTGGTCGGCTCCAATGCAACACCCAACCCACCCACCCGAGTCATGGTGGCCACATTAACAGTAGAAGAAGTCACAGCTCCCTCATGGGCCCAGCCCATCCTCAAGTTCCTAGTCAGCAGAGAGCTGCCGGCTGATGAGATCGCAGCAAGACTAGTGCAACGACGAGCCGCAGCATATACAATAATCAACAGGGAGCTTGTGAAGCGCAGCGTCACTGGAGTCTTCCAGCGCTGCGTCGAGCCAGAAAAAGGAGTGGCAATCCTCAAAGACATCCACCAAGGCGAATGCGGCCATCACGCCGCCTCAAGATCCCTCGTGGCCAAAGCCTTCTGCCATGGTTTCTTCTGGCCGACTGCCTTGCAGGATGCTAAAGAAATAGTCAAGAGCTGCAGAGGATGTCAAGTCTTCAGTTCCAAACAACACCTGCCGGCTTCTGCCCTCAAGACCATTCCCCTCACTTGGCCTTTTGCCGTCTGGGGACTAGACATGTTGGGCCCTTTCAAGACAGCCCGCGGTGGCATGACACATCTACTCGTCGCTGTGGACAAGTTCACAAAGTGGATCGAAGCCAAGCCGATTAAGAAGCTGAATGGGCCGACTGCCGTGACATTCATCACCGACATCACTACTCGGTACGACGTGCCACACAGCATCATCACCGACAACGGCACGAACTTCGCCAAAGGCGCACTGGCACGTTTCTGCGCGACGCAGGGCATCCGACTGGACTTAGCGTCCGTTGCCCACCCGCAGTCAAACGGCCAGGTCGAGCGAGCAAATGGACTTATCCTCTCCGGCATCAAGCCCCGACTGGTTGTACCACTGGAGCGATCGACCGGCTGCTGGCTCGAAGAACTGCCGGCTGTCCTCTGGAGCCTGCGCACTACACCCAACAAGTCAACCGGCTTCACTCCATTTTTCCTTGTGTACGGCGCCGAGGCTGTCATCCCAACAGACATCGAGTTTGACTTGCCTCGGATCACCATGTACACGGAGGAGGAAGCCAAAGAAGCAAGAGAAGACGGCGTCGACCTACTGGAAGAAGGCTGGCTGTTAGCCCTCAGCCGGTCCGCCATCTACCAGCAAGGCCTGCGCCGCTACTACAGCCGCAAGGTCAAGCCAAGATCCTTCTAAGAGGGCGACCTTGTGCTCCGGCTGATCCAGCGAACAGCCGGCCAGCACAAGCTCTCGGCCCCTTGGGAAGGCCCCTTCGTCGTCAGCAAGGTACTCGGCAACGACTCCTACTACTTGATCGACGCGCAAAAGCCAAGAGCACGCAAGAGAGACGACTCCGGCAAGGAGTCGGAGCGACCATGGAACGCAAACCTCCTAAGACGATTTTACAGCTGAAGAGCAGTATATATCACGCTCCCCTTTTGTATTAAGTACAAACCAGTAGGCCCCCCGAACAGTACTCGGGGACTGCCTTTTATTCATCTATGAATGACGAGTATCATATCCATGAATGTATTATTACATTTTGAATTCTTGTCTGGCACCGGGTCCGACTAGTCGGCCCGGGGACTGGCCGCCTTGAGCTATATCCAAGGTTCTTCCCGAAGTCAGCAAAGTAGTGCGCCGGCTCCCAAGTCCTCTCTTGTTGAAAGTCGCAGCTCAAAGAACTGACTGTCCGACTGACAAGAGAGAAGACAGAAAGGATGCCCACACGAAAAACGGCTAAGGAACAACTAACCTATATAGCAAAGAGACGGCCTCCAAATATGCCTGCCGGCTGTCAAAGCAGCCGGCTGGCCGGCTTCCTAAAAAACTTAGCTTAAGTCCGGCAGAGCTAAAAGTACTTCCCCCTCCCCAATCGGCCAGGCACTCCCCGGCTACAGATTGCAGAGCAACTGTTTGACTGGGGAGGTGGCAACCAAGGGAGGGCGGCAAAGGAGAAAAGCAGAAGGACAAAAAGCAGAAGGACAAAAAGCGAAAGTACAAGGAAAGACCGATTGCATAACTTATATACATAAAGCCGCCTACAGGCCGGCAACAGACATAAGTTCAAATACACCCAGTGGGTGGAATTGTGCAGACTTAACCAAACATTGTTCAAAAGTAACAAGACAGGAAAACAAAAGAAAGAAGACTAGGGCGCGACATGAAGGCCGAGCTGGTTGGTGAAGGCGGCCTCGCCGGCTGAAGGAGTGGCCGCCTAGCTGGTCCCGGCTTGACCACCTCCTGCGGCAAGAGACGCAGTCGCGTGCGACGTAGTGCTGGAGGCGCGGTCAGGCTGAGGCTGGCCGGCTACTCCACCAGCCGGCTCGGCGTCTTCACCTTCCTCCTCCTCCTCTTCGCCCTCGTCGCTGGAGTCGATCTCCTCCGCCGAGTCCTCACCGTACGCCGGGTCTAGCCCGAACCACTCTTCCGGCTGGGCGACTCCATTGTCGTCCACCTTGGGGGCGAAGACGTTGGTGTCGGTATAGTCGGCGATTGCCGAAGCCCGCCGAATGATGGCCGGCCGCGACGGCTCCAGCTCCGTGTCGGCTTGTTGCCGCCAGGTAGCCAGCTGGTCCAGGTTCAGGCCGGGATACCAGGCCTTGACGAACTCCAGCGCCCGCCTGGCACCAGAGCGAGCCGCCGACGCCTTCCAAGCCTCGAAGCGGCCCACTGCTACCTCCAGCCAGTCGGCGGTCTGACTGGGGGTGCGAGGGACCACTTGGCCGGGCCAGAGGGCGGCCAAGACCTGTGACCCGGCACGCTGAAGCCGGCGGAGCAGCCGATGAGCCGGCTGGATGCGAGCCTGGATCGCCAGGAGCTGTTCCTCCAGCGAGCGGCCGGCGGTCGGCGAGATCTCAAAGCCGGCTTGCCTCTTCGCTTGGCGACGGGCCTCGATGGCCTGGTTGGTGGCAGTTGAGTAGCCAGGGAAATACTCTGCGCGAAGAAGAAGAAAGGAAGAGAAGAACACCGAAATCAGAAAGCAAGCCAAAGTGGAAGATGGCAAGAAAGGACGAAGGGGTAAACGACTTACCGTCAACCAGATCCTCGATCTGGCCATAGCCGGAGATCAGAGTCTGCCTGGCATCTGCCCAGCCGGCCGCCTCCGTCTCGAACTCGGCCTGGAGGGTGGCTTCGCGATCCTGCGCAGCCTTTAGCGCCGCCTTGTGGCCTTCCTCCTGGTCGGCCAGCTTCTTGACCAGGCGGTCGAGCTCCTGCACCAAGACGGCGAGCTCGGCATCCTTGGCACGAAGAGCAGTCTGGGACTCCCCCAGCTGTGCCCTCAGACCGGCGTTGGCCGCTGCAGGAACGGAAGAAGAAGAAAAACGATAAGAAATCGTCAAGGAAGATCCGAGCCGACTGCTCAGCAGTCGGCCCGAATCTCGGGGACTACACCCAGTGGGTGCGCTGACGCGCCCCCACATGAGATAAAGATCAAGTCACATACCTCGGCTCTCAGTAAGGTCGGCGGTCTTCTGAGCCAGCTCCCGAGCCTGGGAGTTAAAGGCGGCCGCTCGAAGGTTGTGGTAGTCCTGCGAGATGGACAGAAGACCAAAGTAAGAACAAAAACAGCAAAGGCAAATCCTCCAAGAAGTTCCAAGCCACTTGCTCAGCAGCCGACTCGGAACTCAGGGACTACACCCAGTGGGTGCGCTGACGCGCCCCCACAGAAGAAATCAAGTTCAAGAAGAAACAAGACGGGAATACTAACCCGGATCGAAGCCCGCGTTGCGAGGAATTCGTCGGTGAACTGTCTCAGCGCCGCGGCTTGGCTTTGGAGCCGGGTCCGGACGTCTTGTGCAGCGACGTTCACCACGGCTGTCCCTCCGCCTGGCATCCACCCCGAGGTAGTGCTGGCCGCCTCCACGTCTCGGGCCGATGAGCTGGAGCCCACGGCCGGCTGTGGCTCCGACGCGGCCTTCTGCGGCTCCGACGCGGCCTTCCCCGCACGCCGGCTTGGCGGAACCCGAACCACCACCTCAGCGCCCGCGGCCGGATCACCCTCCGCCGACTGTGCATGCGGCGGATCAGGCCGGCCGCCTTGGGCCGCCTCAGTCGGCTGGGTCGGCTCCGGCGCTTTCTCCAAGATGATGACGTCGTCGCCGCTTCCCCCCAGCCCTGGCTGGTCGCCACTGATTCCCCCTGGCGAGGGCTCCATGCTCCCAGGCGCCATGACGCGCAGGGGGGTGACCATCAAGGCCTCCCCTGCCGCCGCCGCGGCCTCAGCCTCTGCCTGGGCCTTGGCTGCGGCCTCGGCAAGCGCCTTCGCCGCCTCTTCCTCCAGAGCCGCCTGGGCGGCTGCCGCCTTCTGTGCCTCCGCCTCCCGTGCCTCCTACTCCTCCCGCGCCTCCCGCGCGTTCCTTTCCGTCGCCTCCTGGAGGTCGGCGCGAGGGTCCACGCGGCGGGTGGTGCTCCCGGAGCCCCTTGGCGACTCGACGACGGAGCCGGCAGCCGCCCGCTCAGTGACAATGGAGCTCTGATCGTCGAAGAAAAGGACGAGAGTTCAAGAATCACCAAAGAAAGAAAGAGGGTACACAAAGAAAGAGAGCTTACGCCGACACGATTTGCGGTTGCTTCACCACTTTGCGGAAACGAGCCGCCTTCGCGGCCGCCTCCTCCCGCCGGGTGGCCGCCGCCCCGCCCCTGGGCTTCTTCGATCGGCTACCGAATAAGCCCTGGGCGGCGCGACGCTTCTGGCCTCCACCCCGAGCAGGCTGCGCGCCGGAGGAGCCCGCGCCACGTCCGGATGCCGGCTGGCGGCGCGGGATGGCTTCGGCTTCATCCTCGTCCGACCAGTCGTCGAAGGTAGCAGTGAACCCGGAGCCGACTGCTTTGCCGTCGGCTTGGCCACCGGCCGGCTCGACGGGGTCGTCCATATGGACCGCCCCCAGGTCGGGGTCCTCCAGGTCGTGTTCGGTCCGGTCGGGGACGAAGCGACGCTCCGCGTCTGACCCGCTGGCCGGCCGAAGCAGAGGGCTCTATCGAAGAATAAGCCGACTAGGTTAGAATCGGCCCAGAGGAATTCGGCAACAAGGCTGAGAAAGAGAAAATGAGACAAGGGGAGCGTACCGTAGGCGGAGGATTGGCACGGCTATATGGCTCCTTGCCGAATTGCCACTCTTCAGAGAGTTGGCAGTTGGCGAGGTAGTTCACCATGTAGGCGACCTGGTGCTGCGGCATCTCCTGGGTGCACATTCGGCTCGGATCGAGCTGGCCGCTCATCTGATAGATCAGATGAGGCCGGCTCTGGAGCGGAAGAACCCGGCGCGTGACGAACGCGGCCAGGAGGTCGGGCCCCGTCAGGCCCTCCGACTGGACCATCACCCGCAACCGGGCGATGGCGGCGTTTCCTGCCTGCGACAGTGTCACGGCCCGGAAGGACCACTGGGGCAGCCTGCCCGCCGTTGGGCCGGCTACGTAGGCCGGCAAGTTGAGGTAGTCGCCCCGGGGAGCGATACTCCGCACGTAGAAGTATGACTTCTGCCACTTCTTCACCGATTGGATTAGCGTGATGATGGGGAAGGGGTTGTCGGCGCCTGATCTCCGCGACGCGATGAAGACGCCAGTCTGAGCCGGCACGCCCCGCACGCGCGTGCCCAGCTTCGACTGGAAGAACTCCCCCCAGAGCTCGAGGGTGGGGAGGACGCCGAGATAGCCCTCGCACAGGGTGACGAAGGCCGACAGCAGCACCACCGCGTTGGGGGTGAGGTGGTGCGGCTGGAGCTGATAGAATTCCAGCCAGGAGCGGAAGAAGGCGCTCACTGGCAGGCCGAAGCCGCACAGGAAGTGCGAGCGGAAGACCACCCGCTCGCCCTCCCACGGCGCGGGCCTGATTTCCTTCTCCGGCGCGAGGCGGACCTCCACTTTGTCTGCGCTGGACGGACGTCGGGTGTCGCGGAGGAAGTCGATGTAATCGTCATGGACAATGGAGCCGTCCCAATCCCCGCCAAGATGCTCTACGTGAGGAGGCATGGCGAGGGCTAGCGCGGCGGCGGAGGAGTGTGCGGAGGAAGAGCGCGGCGGCGAGGCGCTGTCGCGAGAACGAGCAAGGGAAGAAGATGGTGGAAATAGGAGGAGCGTGCAAGGGCCTGCCGCCCTCCGCCTCCCCCTACTTATAGCCTCACGAGGCCGAAGAGGCCGGACATGGGGAGGAGACGTGGGATTAACTGCGCCCACTCCCCCATGTCTCGCGTTTATTACGCGTAAGTGCAAGCCGAAACTGCCGCACGAAACGTGCGGGCGGTTTCAGGATGCAAAGGATCCGCAAATGGGCCGGGGCGCGGACGTGGCGGGCCCCCTTCCTGCGGCGACGTCCCGTCACGCGCGTGGGCTGGCAGGCTTTCCGGCCACGTGGCTCGCCGACGGCCCGCGGCCCGGTGCACATGCCTGCGGGTTCCCGCCTTCCGACTCCAGAAGATTTCGACTCAGGCGGCGCGCCCGACCAAGGCCGGCTCCCAGCTGCCGGCTTGTCACGATAGGAAGCTGATCGAGCTTCTCAAAATCCCCACTCCACCTCGAAGCCCAATCAGCTTCAGGGACTACTGTCGGAGTAAATGGCCACGGGTAGCCTGACCGACTGCCCCTGGTTCTTCAGAAAAATTATCAGGCCTTTGGGCCTCCAAGCACTCCACGCATTGGGCCACCTTCCTCGGCCGGCTACCTCTAAAGCCGACTCCCGGAAGGCGACCTAGCCTCACCGACTCCTCCCCAGGACGACTATGGGGTGGCCGACTCTAAGCAGCCGGCCAAGAAGGACGCCGACTCCTAAGAGCCGGCTGAGACCGCAACCACTCCAAGCCACTCCCACATAACGGCGACACGATGGGGTGTGACCGCAGTGCGGCCCACTACTCCCGAAGCCCGAGGCGGGCATGGCTACAGGAGGCCGTACGGGATGGCCATCTCCCGTGCGGCTCGGCACTGTAGCCATGCTAGCCCCGACGTCATCCACGACAGACTCCCGTACGGCCCGCGGCGGCGGGCCCCTTCTGCCAGAGAGAGGCATGAAGGCGGCCCGGCCTTTCCCAGTCGGCCAAGAGCATAGCCGGCCCCCATAAGCCGGCCACTCCCTCCCTCGAAGCAGGAGCCCCATTAAGGAGACAAGACGAGGTAAGGCTACAGTGATAGCCCCCGAGGCGGCCCACTGTAGCCACGCTCACCTCGACAAAGCCCTCGTGATCAGAGGCGCGGCTACAGTAAGCAGCCGCCGACAAGACCCTGGGCGGTGGGGCCGGCCTGTCGACCAAGTACCCGGCAGCCGGTGGGACCCACCAGCCGGCGGGACCCAGCAGCCGGCGGAGAAGCCGGCGAGCGTAGACACTGACGGCTGGGACCAGAGCCCAGCCGGATTACCATTGTACCCCCGGGGGGTAGGCCTATATAAACCCCCCGGAGCACCCATGCAAAGGGTTCGAACCAAGCATAGTTGGCCTCTGAGCATAGAGTCGCCTCCTTAGCATAGCACACCCACCATAGATAGAGAGAAGCAAGAGCTAGCCTTGTTCTTCTTCCCTCTTGATCTCAACAGCTCTAGGAGCGATTGTAGCTACCTTTCATCAATCTAGTGATCATGCAGAGACCCCGCAGAGCCGGACTAGGGGTGTTATCTCCTCGGAGAGCCCCGAACCTGGGTAAGATCCGCCGGCGTGCATGTCTTCGCCTCATCCCGTTTCCAGGCACCGGCGACGTTTTATTGGCTCCCACAATGATAAGCCATCCCTTGGCATATGTCGCACTAACCACCCGACACGACTCCTGTGCTTGCTACCCTACGTTCCGCTCTATCGGCTAGGGTAGTAAAGGGAGAACTACTGCGACTGTGCCCTGGCCCTGACCGGATGAGCACCTCAGTAGAGAAAGCCGAAACTGACTGTCATGATACGGCGAGAGCCGGTCAGCTGTTCGAGGGTTAAAAAATCGTTGGAGATTTTTTCCGCGTCACGCGAAGGGTCGGCACTCCCCGATCAGATGCGGACAACACCCTGGCTTGGACCAGGGGCTACACACTTGCTTAATTATAAAACTCCTATGGCTAAGTGAGGGCGCTTAAGCCGTATAGTCTGATTGCCTTGTTCGTTGCGCTAAACAACTCCTTCAAGGACCATATAATTGGATCAAGATTGTTTAGATCCCATCCCGAAAACCTCCTTACTAACTACGTGAGGGCAAAAGCCGACGGCTGGCCAACCCTCAGATTGCATATAACACGGCCGCACAGGAGGAAACAATTTAAAGCATAACGAAATTACATTACAAAACAAGCTTTATGTTTATAAATACAAGGCAAAGGACAACATGTATGTATTCATTCGAAAATAGTGTCCTTCGAACATTGAGTTGCCACAAGTCGAGACCCTTCTATGACATCCGCAAAATATTTCTCGGGTGTGCGGTGCTCCTTGCCCTCCGGCGGCCCGTTGGCAACTTCAACAACATTCATCTTCGCCCACCACATCTTTCAGCGAGCGAAGGCCATACGGGCACCTTCAATACAGGCTAAACGCTTGATGACGTCCAGCCGCGGATAGGCTTCCATTAGGCGCCTCACGAGTCCGAAGTAGCTGCCGGGCATAGCTTCGGCTGGCCATAGCCGGATTGTCAAATCCTTCATGGCTAGTCCGGCCACCCGGTGCAGCTCCACTAGCTCCTTCAGCTGATCGGTGAAAGACACGGGACGCTCTGGCGCCGCATACTGCGCCCAGAATAGCCTCTCCGTAGAACCTCCTCCTTCGGCTCGGTAGAAATCTGAAGCGTCCGATATGCTGCGTGGTAGATCTGCAAAAGCTCCTGGGGAACTACGAACCCGGGTTAGTAAAAGGTACTGCCTCTCTGCATACTTGCTTTGCATCTTAAAAGCCTTACCCCCCGTGATTTTCCTGGCTTCCTGGATCTCTTGAATGACGACCTGGGCCTCATTCCGCGTGGTCTCCGCGCCCTGACGAGCCTTGGTGAGTTCGGCCTCCTGAGCCAACGCATCATTCTCCAAGGTCTCACATTTTTTCACTGCATCCTGGAGCTCCTGCTGGATTTCCTTGACACGGGCCTCCAGTTCCTTACGGGCGGCTTGTTGCTGGACAGCCTTCTCCTCGTCCTCGCCCAGGGCCTTCCTCAGGGCCTCGACCTTGGTCGCGGCCCCTGCATACATTTCGACATTACAGTCAATACACAGCGTCTCCACTTTCCGAACACACAGCAAGACGTTACTTACCTTGCTTCTCCTGCAGCCGCACTCTAACCTCGCCGAGCTCGTTCTCGGTCTGCTCCAGCCTCTGCTTCAGTTCAGAGACTTCGGCAGCATGTGAGGTCACGGCCAACAGCGATGCCTGCTCATGCACACATATCACGTTAGTCTCCTACACTCGAGGATTGATCCCGTGTCCGGCTCCTCTTACCGAGCACCGGACAGTGTCTCAGGGGCTACTGACTATATGGGTTTTTTTTCTCTGTTATTTACCTCGAAACCTGTCAACAGGTTGCTGTAGGCTTCGTTCAGTCTACTCTTGGCGGACTGAACCTTCTCAATCACCGCGCTCATAAGAACACGGTGCTCGTCCATAACGGAGGCGCCTCGTAGCGCCTCCATAAGGTTGTCCGATGCCCCTGGATGGACAGGAGCCACCGGCGGAAACGGTGCACCCCCTCCTTCAAAGGGGGATGCCTGCCTGACTCCGAAGCCATATGGGCCTCCGGAATCATATCCGGCTAAGGGCCAAGCTGGATGTGGCCCTCTTAGCCAGTTTCCATGGGGATCATCTCCCCCATGTGTCCAGCAGTGGAGGCTTCGCCTTGTGGCGCCTCCCGGACAGCGTCCTGGGTTCCTCCCCGGCTCGGATCGGCCCTCCGGGACAGCTTCTCGGCGTCGTCCCCGGCCCCGGGGGAGTAAGCAGGCGGTGGCGACTGGCTCGCCATCTCCGACGGAGCCAACGAACTCCCAGACGAGGATCGCTGGGTTAGGTCGCGGGCCGGACTGCAATAGTATAGCTAATTACATCAAGACAATGGAGAGAAAAGGCTGGATGTGTGCATAAATAAGCCGTGTCACTTACGATGCGGCCTGGGGCTTTGTGCGGGGGCGCCCTTCCTCTTTTTAGGCGCCTCCGCCTCCAGATGCGCCGGAGCCGCCCTCTTCTTCTTCCTCTCCTTAGGGGGAGGATTGTTTTCTTCTTCCTCCTCTCCCCCGTCATTGTCTTCAAGGACTGAGGAATGAGTTTCGTCATCTTCGGCGCCGCGTCCGAAGTACCCTTACGACGGAGGCCGCTCTTGGCCCCCTTTGCCTTCTTGGCCTTCTTCTCCGGCGCCTTATATGGCGCCGGTACTAGCATCTCCGCCAAGCGCGGGATGACTGGTTCCTCGGGCAGCGGAGCCGGACACTGGATCCGCTTCGCCCTCTCCGTCCAGTCCTGAAGGAGGAATAACAAAAGCTCAGACATCGTCCTCGAAACAATTAGGTTGAAGACTCGTTTGAAACAACATACCTTGCTGGCGGGGTGTGTACAATCGTGACCACGGTCCGAATCTGTGGCCGGTGGTTTCTCATTGCCCTTGAAGAGCAATTTCCATGCGCCCTCGTGTGTAGTCTCGAAGAACCTCACCAGGGTCCGGTGCTTCTTCGGATTGAACTCCCACAGCGGCCGGCTTCAGCGCTGGTATGGAAGGATCCGGCGAACTAACATCACCTGGATCACGTCAACCAGCTTGACACTCTTGGTCGCCATGCTCTGAACGTGCATCTGCAGCGCTATCAGCTCATCAGGAGAACACCATTCCGAACTCTTCTTGACCCACGAGGTGAGTCGCATAGGAGCGCCGGAGCGGAATTTGGCAGCTGCGGCCCAGGTGGTGCCTGGTGGTTCTGTGATGTAGAACCACTGCTTCTGCCACTCCTTTACCGTATCCACGGAGGTGCCTTTGGGCCGAGAGACGTTGGACAATTTGCTCACTATTGCCCCTCCGCACTCCACATGCTGGCCATCCACCACCTTCGGCTTCACGTTGAAGACTTATTCTGGGACAGATCATGGAAATCTACCCCGTAGTAATACATTAACCCGCGG
The DNA here is from genome assembly GCF_002575655.3 of Aegilops tauschii subsp. strangulata. Classification (NCBI taxonomy): domain Eukaryota; kingdom Viridiplantae; phylum Streptophyta; class Magnoliopsida; order Poales; family Poaceae; genus Aegilops; species Aegilops tauschii. The sequence continues at coordinate 376,825,062 of NC_053039.3, forward strand.
ACGAAGGGGTGGAGTGGAAACCCTAGCCCGCGGAAGAAATGGGGGAGGAATACCACCCTCTCTGTGGGCTCCGGCGTGGGGACGGTCTGTCCCTCGGCCAGTAGGCGGTGGACAATCTCCTTCGCCAAATATCCGGCCGCCCGGAGCTCAATAATGTCCTCCTCCGTAACGGAGGAGGCCATCCATTTGCCCTGACCACCGGATCCGGACATGGTTGCTTGAGTGGAAAGGAGATGAAAACTTGGGCGCTGGAGCTCGAGATCGGGAAGGCGGAGACGGAGAGAAAGCGTGAGAAGAGGAAGAGGGGGTCCTTATCCTCTTATAAAGGCAGTAGACATTAAACGCCTCCTCGCTCGCCTTAAGATCCGCCTATTCCCAAGGGGCTGTGTGTACGGCATGGTTGGGTTACCCATGCCCGCATTGATGAGAATCCCGCGATAAGGGGACACGATCTCTGCTCCGACAAGACGTGCCAATAGCAACCGCGTCTTGAAACGTGGGACAAACGGTTTGAAATTACGACTGAACGGACGTGACGTCACATTGCAGAAAGTTGTCAGCGGATGGGACTCGTGTAAAATATATATTCTCTCTGCGGTTGTGCAGGGTGTTTAACAGGTCCGGATACAATCATCGCGTCCGAAGACTACCTTGGAGTTCGGAAGAAGGGGAACCCGCCTTGCAATGCCGAAGACAATCTGCGCGCCAGACTCCTCATCATTGAAGCCAGGTTCAGTGGCTACTGAGGGAGTCCTGGACTAAGGGGTCCTCGGGCTTCCGGCCTGTTATCCATGGGCCGGACTGATGGGCTGTGAAGATACGAAGGCCGAAGACAATACCCGTGTCCGGATTGGACTCTACTTGGCGTGGAAGGCAAGCTAGGCGACCTATTATGAAGATTCCCTCCTATGTAACCGACCTCGTGTAACTCTAGATCTCTCCGGTGTCTATATAAACCAGAGAGCATAGTTCGGATAGGACAGATTCATTACCATATACTCATAGGCTAGACTTCTAGGGTTTAGCCATTACGATCTCGTGGTAGATCAACTCTTGTAACACTCATATTCATCAAGATCAATCAAGCAGGAAGTAGGGTATTACCTCCATAGAGAGGGCCCAAACCTGGGTAAACATTGTGTCCCCATCTCCTGTTACCATTGATCCTAGACGCACGGTTCGGGACTCCCTACCCGAGATCCGCCGGTTTTGACACCGACATTTGCTCCCGAACTCCTAGGGCTCGCCGTGTAGACAGTTTTCCATAGCAAACAGAGCCTCTCTGCCATCAAGGTCCTTGCCAACGGTGATCTCCTGGTTAATCGGATAATTGAGTCTGAGAAACAGAGAGTGTGAACCAAGGCTGTTTACCCGCCTCCAACTAAAAAATCCTAAAGGCCCCAACAAGCTGGTATCCTGCTCATAAAAGTAACAGCCGCTGTCCGGATACTCACGTATTTCACGGTGCTTGTATACAGTGGGGTTTTTGCAATATAACTTTACCGGCCCATGTGTCTGAATGATCATCAGTCTTTTGTCGTCGTCTGATCGAGCGGGGAACGAGTTGTGCTTCCCTGTTTTTGGCAAAGGTGGTGTGATTACAAAGGGCAGTAACTGTAGGGACACTGCATCATATAAAAAAGGACAGGCATTGTTAATGTAAGATCAGCATGTTAAGAGTATGAGTAGGATAATGCAAGAAACAGCATTGATATGGCCCTGTTGGAACTGGGAGGAAAATACAGGGAAATATAGACTGGGTTCGAAAAATAGAAGTGCCATGCATGGTTATACTCATGTTATCTCGCAATCGATTCTTCACAGGAAACTACCATGTCATGCATGTTATGGAATCATGTTGTGTCCTCACAAACAAATTCTTCAAGGTAACTAACAGACCATGCATTGTTATATACTCGTGTTCTGTGGGGAAATTTTTTGTGAGGATATTATTCTAGCCATTTGCTGAAGGGCGAATATAGGTATGTACACATGGTAAGCATTACAGGATTTCACTACTTCCAAATATATAGTTCTCCATATGCACATTTACTTCCCTAATGTATGGTTAGATGAAACCAATAGTGTGGTGCATGTTTCTACATCATGAAAATGAGGAAACTAACATGGCCATTGATACACACTCATATTTAGTAATAGTATATAGATTACTGTAAAATAAGGAGAATATCCATATATTCCTAACCATTTGATTATTCAGGGGTACAAATTGGCTGTAATGACATGATCACAATCGCATGAATTAACTCATTCCAAATATAGCTGATTTATGGCGTCTCTAATATATTGCCATAGTTCTACTCAAATTCTGCTTAAACAGGGATATTCCAATCATCACAAAAAGTTCAAACAGTGTCATGGCGTCATCATTAACATGAGACGGAAACAACTTACACGCGCCGTCCTAGCAATACGTGGTGCCATCTGCTTTGTCGATCGCGTAGATGATGCCATTGTGTTCAATAGCATCACAGAAGTGTGTATCAGCTTTGACGACGATCCACTGCGAGCTGAGTTGTCTCCATCTAAAGAAGGCACCGACGTAAAGATAGGCGAGTCCCTTGTCGAACAGGGCAATTAGCTTGAAGTCTGCGTAATCCGCATGTCGTGTGGGCACTTGGCATATTACAATCTTCTGCAAAACAATGTCCGTCCAACTGACAGGGTAATCTAGATGACTAGGACCGCGATGGTAATACTCTATATAATCCAACGGAGGAAGGATAATCTCATGGGAGGTCTGGAAGTTCGCGAGTCACCAACTTTTTACCGTCTTCTCTGACGGCAGCCATCCAGTGGGAGTTCATGCCGACCCAGTACATACCTGCCAAGAAGTTTGGGCGATGGTGATCGGATCGAAGTCGAGGGAAATGATGTACGGCGACCCACTACATACCTGCAAAGAAGTTTCGGCTAATGGAGATCGGATTGAAGTCGAGGGGCATCATGTACGCCTCCGTATCATGGTGAGCCAATCTCGCAAGACCAGATAGCAGCAAGCAGGGTGTCTTGAAAAGCTTAGGCCTCGCTTCAACGATGGCCGTGTGCATGCCCCTCGAGCATGTAGCCAGCCACTGGGCGCTCAACATATCCATACACGAACAACAGAGGTCGAGGACGTCACTGGGGAGATAGCTCCAATCGCGGCTCATATGGATCCTGCGCAGTTCGCGTTTGGCCATGGTGGAGTTTGGAAGGTGGGGTTTTGGGGGGCTTGATTTATGGGGGAGAAGGCTGTCGGTGCTGGAGCGGCTAGCAAGGGAATAGTGGTACTGGGGGAGGCGAGCGAGGCGAGGGTATGCGGGGGCACAGTGAGATAATGAAGAGTGACCTCAGGATATCCGGCGAGACGGAGATGGGGATGGAGTGGTGCTAGGGGAGAGGGAGACGAGGTGAGGCATGCTATACAGCGGTGGTGACAATGACTGCACAATGCACAAGGTGAGGCTGACTTTGGTAACCCGGACACGCCGCCTGGACTGGTGTCACCTCAGGCGCAGGGTCTTGTCACTTCACTGTGAGGACCGGATGAATAATAGTATTTTGACCATCAAGTGTACCACAGTTGTACTACTACTACTAGTAGGAGTAGTAGGAACATGAGTACACTCCCGTGCTAGCATGCCTGTGGGTTCACTTCATCCTCCAGCTATCATCCATATTGCGAGCAGAACCAAATTCTCGTGCATGCGGAAGCGCGAAGAAGGACTTTTCTTTTTTTTGAGGATAACCACATATTCCTTAATCGTAGTAGGAAGATGAGTAGTACTCCCTCCAGTCCACTTTTGTCTGTGCATAACTTTTTTCAGTATTTCTCTAATTAGTCTGCGTATATACCCTTTTGCATGCGCCCATTTCCCTCCATGCCCCGCATTCACAACATTAATTAGCGTACGCATGAGCAGCTGCAGCCCGACTCCAGCCAATAAACTGCAGCATGCAAGTGGGCCACTCTGTGCGCGTGGGAGAGAGAAAAGGCAACCGAAGAGCCCGTCCAATCCATTGCATGCAGTAGTCAAACCACCGCACCTCTCCTCATGCATGCGCATAACTTCTCCCATTTACTTCTCCATCGGGAACCGATTTTTCTCAGCATTTTCACTACTCCTTGATCTTCATTTGCATCCAAACCACACTGCATTCACATTCTTTTAACCTCTTCACATCCTCCTGGAGTAATTCCGAAGCCCCTATAAATAATCATCTTCTTTAGTTAGATTAGCCATCTAATCCTAATTCTCCAAACCATAGCCCTCCGGTCCAGCGGTTCCAAATGGCGAAAGAGATCGAGATGCAGGTTTTTAGCGTCCAACATGTCCTCGTCGAAGGCTCATTGAGCATAGTTGCCACAGTCACCGACCACCCAAGGGTTGTTCTGAAGTGGATCAACAATGTATCCAACTCCCTCCAAAAGGTGGAGATGAATGTCACCGGTCTCGACGCAGAGTACACGGAGCGTGCCACTGGGAAGATCCAACGCGCCGCTGTCCTTCAGATGTGCCTCGAAGATGATGTTTTGGTGTACCACATCATACACGCGCCCTCCATCCCAGGTGAGCTTCACGATTTCTTGTCTCGGGAGGACATATACTTCTGTGGGGCAGCCATCACAGGGGACAAACAGAAGTTGGAGCCGTACAACCTTGATTTGAAAAGCATCGCTGACCTACAAACCAGAATAAAAATTCCTATAGAAGATTGTGATAAACCGACACGATCCCTATTGACGCAGCAAATTTTGTGCTAGGAACAAATCTTCAGAAGGGTGACGAGACGCTGGCATTAAGGTCATCTGGATGGGAGAATTATCCCTTGACGTACGAGCGGATAAAATATGCTGCCCTCGATGCCCGTGTGAGTTTTGAGATAGCTGCAAGGTCCATAGAGCTTGTTGCGAAGCCGTCTCCCACAGAAAATGAGAACAGGAAGAAGATGAAGAAGAAGAAGAAGAAGAAGAAGAAGATGCACCAGCAGTAGGGTATTATGGATGGATGAACTATTTCCTCTCTTGTAAAAAAATATTCCCTCTCTATGTATATTGATATAGATGGACTATTTCGATGGTGTGCATGTCTTTGGAACAAGTAGTAGCGTGGGTCCGCTTGACTATAAGGAACTACTTATCTGCCTAGCTTTCTCTACTACTCCTTCTAGTGACCGGTATGCAATGCATGTGTCCGTAGACATGACAGCTTGTCCATGGAAGTTCAACTACGGCGACCATCACGTTTCATCCACTGCCACTCGCGATTCCCACGACACCGCTCCAACCCACGGCACCACGTCCCCCTACGTGCGCCTCACCCCTCTCGGCCGCACCGCCCCTCTGCCTTTGTGTGCATGACATGTGGGCCACCTTAAATGTGGCGAGGATCAAGTTTCTACCACAGCCACACGCGATTCCCACGACGCCGCACGAACCCACTACAGCACACGTCCCGCACCATCGTATTTTCATCCAGCGGCTGTAACACATTTCGTTCCGGGCATCAATCCTCAGCTGGAGTACTTCGGTACTATAGGTAGTACCCGCCGGTGTGGCCATCTACGCCTCGTAACGCCCCGACGCCCAGCTATGGCACCCTCGCCACGGCCACGCCACCACCGGCCAGATCATCTCGAACGAGTGAGTCGCGAACCACACCACCACCATGAGAATGACATGTGGGCCAGCCGCATTTAACGTCCGCATGTCATTGACTCAGAGCATGGTTAATAATATAGCCGGCTGCTGGCTATATGATGTTGCCACGTCACATATAGCCAAGCTTGTAGCCAGCAAGTACAATAGTTGAATATTAATATGTACTACTTTGTTGTTACATGACCCACCTCGCTCTCTCATTAAATGCCTAGGAACACGTGCTGCAGTCGACTGTTAACTAGTAGCCCGCTTCTCTTCTCTTTCATCTTCTCTCTCGTCCAACTAAGCAAAAATATAATATTTAATGTCTTACAGCCCGCCTACATCACCTTATTGTACTTGCTCTCATAGGCCGGGCACTAAGCCACTGAAGTTCAGTCCCGTGGGCCCCGAGAGGGAAATGTAACTCCTGCGGCAGGCCTTGTGGTGCTCCCGCAGTATGAGCTCGTGCCAAACCCGGAATTTGTTTCTTACTACTACCAACTACTTGTAAGGTACACGTGCATTGCATGCATGAGATTCTGGTGGTTTGTGCATTATGTTTCTACATGTGGAGTCTTCTAGATTCTACATGTGGCAAAATATGGTGGAATGTAGATGATATCCAATGGCCAGTAGTGCTCGGATTTGCCATCTTTGTACCGTCGGATTAGCTTCATCCAATGACCACCTTTCAAAGTTATGGTTTGGTTTGCAACCTAAGGTTGGCACGCCTAAGCTTAGGCGTGCCGGCATGTGTTTGGTTCATTGCTACACTTGTGGCTTGCCACACTTTTCTAGCTACATGGTCCACATGTCATAGACTCAACTTCTTGCCAAATCTTGCCACACTTGTGGTGGCCATTTTGTTAGCCACATTTTTTGTGGCAGACACACTTTGCCTAAGCTTAGTTGTGGCAAAGTTAGTCATGAATGAAGTTCAACCATGGAGTCTTCTAGATTCTACATGTGGCGGAATCTGGTGGAATGTAGATGATATCCAACGGCCAGTAGTGCTCGGATTTGCCATCTTTGTACCGTCGGATTGGCTTCATCCAACGACCAACTTTCAAAGTTATGGTTTGGTTTGCAGCCTAAGGTTGCCACGCCTAAGCTTAGGCGTGCCACAAGTGTGTTTGGTTGCGTTCTTGTCTTGGCATAGTTGTTCCCTCTTCATGCATGCTCAACTCAACACCCCTCTTCATGTATGCTCTCTTCATGCATGCTTCTAGTGTATTTGTGCTAATCTAGTGTGGACTCATGCACCCTCCATACACTCTACCAAACACCCAAAAATGGGTCGAGAAGGGAACCCTTGGGATCATGCACCCTTCATACACCCTACCAAAGACACCAGGCATGTGTTTGGTTCATTGCTACACTTGTGGCTTGCCACACTTTTCTAGCTACATGGTACACATGTCATAGACTCAACTTCTTGCCAAATCTTGCCACACTTGTGGTGGCCATTTTGTCAGCCACATTTTTTGTTTCAGACACACTTTGCCTAAGCTTAGTTGTGGAAAAGTTAGTCATGAATGAAGTTCAACCATGGAGTCTTCTAGATTCTACATGTGGCAGAATCTGGTGGAATGTAGATGATATACAACGGCCAGTAGTGCTCAGATTTGCCATCTTTGTACCGTCGGATTGGCTTCATCCAACGACCAACTTTCAAAGTTATTCACACACTATATAGGGGGTATAGATATAGATGTGCCGGCCCGTTGCAATGGATCGAAAGTATATCTGTTTAGTGGACTGCACTCTAAACACATTATCTATTTATTTTTCTCTGACCTTTCGTAGCCATGCAACCAAGCCACATAAGCTTCATGGCTGCCGCCCACATCATATTATTCATACTACGTTGACAGAAAAAAGAAAAATCACCCAAAACAAGATATTCCCGTTTTTTGTTCCTACGATGTTGTGTCGTGCACGTACCTACTAGTTGTATAGTGGTAGTACTAGTTGTATAGTACAAACTTGGTACTAGTAGGAGGAGAGTAGTACGGAATGCTCCTACTCTACCAATGAGCCCCATCTGACACCAAATTTCTTGGCTTCCGTGCTACAGCTAGATCTTCGCCTCGTTTCTGTTTTCCAACCCGGCGGCGGGCGTGGTGCGGTTTGCCAATAGTCGGTTTGCTCAACGGCGGTCCCACATGAAAGTGAAAATACTAGGCAACATACCTTCCCTAAGCTATGTGTCATGCCGGACGGGCCGTGGAGTACTCCCGATTCCCGAGCGTGTGTGGGGGGAGTGCGACACGAACGCGGCAAGCCTTTTCGTTTTACTAGCAATGTGCCCGTGCGTTGCGACGGATCCAAAGTAATAGAATAGTAGTACTTGTTCACAAACTTGAAAGAAATCACTATTGTTTTGATATACTCCTAATATATTACTCCCTCCGTTCCTAAATATTTGACTTTTTAGAGATTTCAAATGGACTATCACATACAGATTATATAGACATATTTTGAAGTGTAGATTCACTCATTTTGCTCCGTATGTAGTCACTTATTGAAAAATCTCTAGAAAGACAAATATTTAGGAATCGAGGGAGTACTTTTCACTCAAAATATATTTCTCAAGCTGTTTTGATGAGGTGAGGGAGGGATGTGGTTGCTTTCAAGTTAATAAGGGGTTTTCTGCAAATTGGAGCAGAGAACTGGGCTATTGTTGCAAAAATGCCACAACTTACCTCACAGCCGTTAGATGCACATCTAATGGTCACAAACGACGTATGGCAGACACACCACCATCACCAACTGAGTCTTTTATAGGAGTATATATTTCTCAGGCTGTTTTGATGGGGTGAGGGAGGGATGTGGTTGCTTTCAAGATAATAAGGGGTTTTCTGCAAATTGGAGCAGAGAAGTGGGCTATTGTTGCAAAAATGCCACAACTTACCTCACAGCCATTAGATGCAGATCTAATGGTCAGAAACGATGGATGGCAGACACACCACCATCACCAACTGAGTCTTGTATATGAGTAGGAGTAGAGAAACATGTATAAATTGTAACATTTTGGTTCTGTTCCTTGGCACGATCGATAGATAGAAATAACGATTGGAAATGCTAGGGCGGGGCTATTTCCGCCAGATAAGCAGGGTAAGTAGTAGCTAGGTTGGCGCATCCTCGGTTTGGTCACACGCGGTCTGACATGTTCTAGTGTTTCTAGCAAGATGCCCGCGCGTTGCACGAAGTTGATGGAAAAGGTAAGCACAACTTATAAATTGACGGATGGAGTACTAGTTACAGTGATGCATATAATTAAGCAAAGGGATCGCACATGTCGGTATTGACTAGAACAAGAATGCAACACCACAATAAGAATTAAGGCCACGATGATGATGCGATCGCAGTGGTGGTAACAGAAGGCAAGAAGAAAGATGCATCCATCAACGTACGACCTCTTCCTCCTCAACTTAGTGCACCGGGCCACCACCCGGCGGCTAAGGAGCGGCGGCTTTTGTGGCGAGGTCGAGATGCTTCTCAGCAAAGGCATCCAAGGCTTCCAGCCGGTTGAGGAAGGCCAACGTCGTAGTGTCCTCACTGGCCTTGTAGATACCTATGTACACGATTTGCTCATACACGTGGATGTGTAGGTCGACGAATTCTTGCAGGGCGAGGCGCCTTGCGGCGAGCGCGACCTCCAGGTGGACATTCTGTTGGGGATCGTAGCAGAATTTTAAAATTTTCTACGCATGACCAAGATCCATCTATGGAGTCTACAAGCAACGAGAGGGAAGGAGTGCATCTACATACCCTTGTAGATCGCGAGCGGAAGCGTTCAAGTGAACGGGGTTGATGGAGTCGTACTCGTCGTGATCCAAATCACCGATGACCGAGTGCCGAACGGACGGCACCTCCGCGTTCGACACACGTACGGAGCAGCGACGTCTCCTCCTTCTTGATCCAGCAAGGGGGAAGGAGAGGTTGATGGAGATCCAGCAGCACGACGGCGTGGTGGTGGAAGTAGCGGGATCCCGGCAGGGCTTCGCCAAGCACTAGCGGGAGGGAGAGGTGTTGCAGGGGGCGAGGGAGGCGCCAGGGGCTGTTGTGTTGCTGCCCTCCCTCCCCCCAGTATATATAGGGTCCCTAGGGGGCGCCGGCCCTGGGAGATCAGATCTCCAAGGGGGGGCGGCGGCCAAGGGGGGGGGGAAGGTGGCTTCCCCCCCAAGCCAAGTGGGGGGCGCCCCCACCCCTAGGGTTTCCAACCTTAGGCGCAGGGGAGGCCCAAGGGGGGCGCACCAGCCCACCAGGGGCTGGTTCCCCTCCCACTTCAGCCCATGGGGCCCTCCGGGATAGGTGGCCCCACCCGGTGGACCCCCGGGACCCTTCCGGTGGTCCCGGTACAATACTGACAACCCCCGAAACTTTCCCGGTGGCCGAAACTGGACTTCCTATATATAATTCTTCACCTCCGGACCATTCCGGAACTCCTCGTGACGTCCGGGATCTCATCCGGGACTCCGAACAACTTTCGGGTTTCCGCATACTAATATCTCTACAACCCTAGCGTCACCGAACCTTAAGTGTGTAGACCCTACGGGTTCGGGAGACATGCAGACATGACCGAGACGCCTCTGCGGTCAATAACCAACAGCGGGATCTGGATACCCATGTTGGCTCCCACATGTTCCATGATGATCTCATCGGATGAACCACGATGTCGAGGATTCAATCAATCCCGTATACAATTCCCTTTGTCAATCGGTATGTTACTTGCCCGAGATTCGATCGTCGGTATCCCAATACCTTGTTCAATCTCGTTACCGGCAAGTCTCTTTACTCGTACCGTAATGCATGATCCCATGGCTAACTCCTTAGTCACATTGAGCTCATTATGATGATGCATTACCGAGTGGGCCCAGAGATACCTCTCCGTCACACGGAGTGACAAATCCCAGTCTCGATCCGTGTCAACCAAACAGACACTTTCAGAGATACCTGTAGTGTACCTTTATAGTCACCCAGTTACGTTGTGACGTTTGGTACACCCAAAGCACTCCTACGGCATCCGGGAGATACACGATCTCATGGTCTAAGGAAATGATACTTGACATTGGAAAAGCTCTAGCAAACGAACTACACGATCTTTTGTGCTATGCTTATGATTGGGTCTTGTCCATCACATCATTCTCCTAATGATGTGATCCCGTTATCAATGACATCCAATGTCCATAGTCAGGAAACCATGACTATCTGTTGATCAACGAGCTAGTCAACTAGAGGCGTACTAGGGACACGTTATGGTCTATGTATTCACACATGTATTACGATTTCCGGATAATACAATTATAGCATGAACAATAGACAATTATCATGAACAAAGAAATATAATAATAACCATTTTATTATTGCCTCTAGGGCATATTTCCAATAGTCTCCCACTTGCACTAGAGTCAATAATCTAGTTACATTGTGATGAATCGAACACCCATAGAGTTCTGGTGTTGATCATGTTTTTCTCTAGGGAGAGGTTTAGTCAACGGATCTGCTACATTCAGGTCCGTATGTACTTTACAAATATCTATGTCTCCATTTTGAACACTTTCACGAATGGAGTTGAAGCGACGCTTGATATGCCTGGTCTTTCTGTGAAACCTGGGCTCCTTGGCAAGGGCAATAGCTCCAGTGTTGTCACAGAAGAGAGTCATCGGGCCCGACGCATTGGGAATCACCCCTAGGTCGGTAATGAACTCCTTCATCCAGATTGCTTCTTGCGCTGCCTCTGAGGCTGCCATGTACTCCGCTTCACATGTAGTTCCCGCCACGACGCTTTGCCTGCAACTGCACCAGCTTACTGCCCCTCCATTCAAAATATACACGTATCCGGTTTGTGACTTCGAGTCATCCAGATCTGTGTCGAAGCTAGCGTTGACGTAACCCTTTACGACGAGCTCATCGTCACCTCCATAGACGAGAAACATGTCCTTAGTCCTCTTCAGGTACTTCAGGATATTCTTGACCGCTGTCCAGTGTTCCATGCCGGGATTACTTTGGTACCTTCCTACCAAACTTACGGCAAGGTTTACATCAGGTCTGGTACACAGCATGGCATACATAATAGACCCTATGGCCGAGGCATAGGGGATGACACTCATCTTTTCTCTATCTTCTGCCGTGGTCGGGCATTGAGCCGTGCTCAATTGCACACCTTGCAATACAGGCAAGAACCCCTTCTTGGACTGATCCATATTGAACTTCTTCAATAGCTTGTCAAGGTACGTACTCTGTGAAAGACCAATGAGGCGTCTTGATCTATCTCTATAGATCTTGATGCCTAATATATAAGCAGCTTCTCCAAGGTCCTTCATTGAAAAACAATTATTCAAATAGGCCTTTATACTTTCCAAGAATTCTATATCATTTCCCATCAATAGTATGTCATCCACATATAATAAGAGAAATGCTACAGAGCTCCCACTCACTTTCTTGTAAACACAGGCTTCTCCATAAGTCTGTGTAAACCCAACCGCTTTGATCATCTCATCAAATCGAATGTTCCAACTCCGAGATGCTTGCACCAGCCCATAGATGGAGCGCTGGAGCTTGCATACCTTGTTAGCATTCTTAGGATCGACAAAACCTTCCGGCTGCATCATATACAATTCTTCCTTAAGAAAGCCGTTAAGGAATGTCGTTTTGACGTCCATTTGCCATATCTCATAATCATAGAATGCGGCAATTGCTAACATGATTCGAACGGACTTCAGCTTTGCTACGGGTGAGAAAGTCTCATCGTAGTCAACCCCTTGAACTTGTCGATAACCCTTAGCGACAAGTCGAGCCTTATAAATGGTCACATTACCATCCGCGTCTGTCTTCTTCTTAAAGATCCATTTATTTTCTATGGCTCGCCAATCATCGGGCAAGTCAGTCAAAGTCCATACTTCGTTTTCACACATGGATCCTATCTCGGATTTCATGGCTTCTAGCCATTTGTCGGAATCCGGGCCCGCCATCGCTTCTTCATAGTTCGAAGGTTCACCGTTGTCTAACAACATGATTTCCAGGACAGGGTTGCCGTACCACTCTGGTGCGGAACGTGTCCTTGTGGACCTTCGAAGTTCAGCAGTAACTTGATCCGAAGCTTCATGATCATCATCATTAACTTCCTCCCCAGTCGGTGTAGGCACCACTAGAACATCTTCCCGCGCTGCGCTACTTTCCGGTTCGGAAGGTGTGACTATCACCTCATCAAGTTCCACTTTCCTCCCACTTAATTCTTTCGAGAGAAACTCTTTCTCCAGAAAGGACCCGTTCTTGGCAACAAAGATCTTGCCTTTGGATCTGAGGTAGAAGGTATACCCAATGGTTTCCTTAGGGTATCCTATGAAGACGCATTTTTCCGACTTGGGTTCGAGCTTTTCAGGTTGAAGTTTCTTGACATAAGCATCGCATCCCCAAACTTTGAGAAACGACAGCTTAGGTTTCTTCCCAAACCATAATTCATACGGTGTCGTCTCAACGGATTTCGACGGAGCCCTATTTAAAGTGAATGTGGCAGTCTCTAAAGCATAGCTCCAAAATGAGAGCGGTAGATCGGTAAGAGACATCATAGATCGCACCATATCCAATAGAGTGCGATTACGACGTTCGGACACACCATTTCGCTGAGGTGTTCCAGGCGGCGTGAGTTGTGAAACGATTCCACATTTCCTTAAGTGTGTGCCAAATTCGTGACTTAAATATTCCCCTCCACGATCTGATCGCAGGAACTTTATTTTTCTGTCACGTTGATTCTCAACCTCACTCTGAAATTCCTTGAACTTTTCAAAGGTTTCAAACTTGTGTTTCATTAGGTAGACATACCCATATCTACTTAAATCATCAGTGAGAGTGAGAACATAACGATAGCCACCGCGAGCCTCAACACTTATTGGACCGCACACATCAGTATGTATGATTTCCAATAAGTTGGTTGCTCGCTCCATTATTCCGGAGAACGGAGTCTTGGTCATCTTACCCATGAGGCATGGTTCGCACATGTCAAATGATTCGTAATCAAGACACTCCAAAAGTCCATCTGCATGGAGCTTCTTCATGCGCTTGACACCAATGTGACCAAGGCGGCAGTGCCACAAGTATGTGGGACTATCGTTATCAACTTTACATCTTTTGGTATTCACACTAAGAATATGTGTAACATCACGTTCGAGATTCATTAAGAATAAACCATTGACCAGCGGGGCATGACCATAAAACATATCTCTCATATAAATAGAACAACCATTATTCTCGGATTTAAATGAGTAGCCATCTCGCATTAAACGAGATCCAAATACAATGTTCATGCTCAAAGCTGGCACTAAATAACAATTATTGAGGTTTAAAACTAATCCCATAGGTAAATGTAGAGGTAGCGTGCCGACGGCGATCACATCGACCTTGGAACCATTCGCGACGCGCATCGTCACCTCGTCCTTCGCCAGTCTCCGCTTATTCCGCAGCTCCTGTTTTGAGTTACAAATATGAGCAACCGCACCGGTATCAAATACCCAGGAGCTACTACGAGTACTGGTAAGGTACACATCAATTACATGTATATCACATATACCTTTGGTGTTGCCGGCCTTCTTATCCACTAAGTATTTGGGGCAGTTCCGCTTCCAGTGACCACTTCCCTTGCAATAAAAGCACTCAGTTTCAGGCTTGGGTCCATTCTTTGGCTTCTTCCCGGCAACTGGCTTACCGGGCGCGGCAACTCCCTTGCCGTCCTTCTTGAAGTTCTTCATACCCTTGCCTTTCTTGAACTTAGTGGTTTTATTCACCATCAACACTTGATGTTCCTTTTTGATCTCCACCTCCGCTGATTTCAGCATTGAATATACCTCAGGAATGGTCTTTTCCATCCCCTGCATATTGAAGTTCATCACAAAGCGCTTGTAGCTTGGTGGAAGCGACTGAAGGATTCTGTCAATGACCGCGTCATCCGGGAGATACACTCCCAGCTGAGACAAGCGGTTGTGTAACCCAGACATTCTGAGTATGTGCTCACTAACAGAACTATTTTCCTCCATTTTACAACTTAAGAACTTGTCGGAGACTTCATATCTCTCGACCCGGGCATGAGCTTGGAAAACCATTTTCAGCTCTTCGAACATCTCATATGCTCCATGTTTCTCAAAACGCTTTTGGAGCCCCGGTTCTAAGTTGTAAAGCATGCCGCACTAAACGAGGGAGTAATCATCAGCACGTGATTGCCAAGCGTTCATAACGTCTTGGTTCTCTGGGATGGGTGCTTCACCTAGCGGTGCTTCTAGGACATAATCTTTCTTGGCAGCTATGAGGATGATCCTCAGGTTCCGGACCCAGTCCGTATAGTTGCTGCCATCATCTTTCAGCTTGGTTTTCTCTAGGAACGCGTTGAAGTTGAGGACAACGTGGGCCATTTGATCTACAAGACATATTGTAAAGATTTTAAACTAAGTTCATGATAATTAAGTTCATCTAATCAAATAATTCAATGAACTCCCACTCAGATAGACATCCCTCTAGTCATCTAAGTGAAACATGATCCGAGTTAACTAGGCCGTGTCCGATCATCACGTGAGACGGACTAGTCAAGATCGGTGAACATCTCCATGTTGATCGTATCTTCTATACGACTCATGCTCGACCTTTCGGTCTTCCGTGTTCCGAGGCCATGTCTGTACATGCTAGGCTCGTCAAGTCAACCTAAGTGTATTGCGTGTGTTCCGAGGCCATGTCTGTACATGCTAGGCTCGTCAACACCCGTTGTATGCGAACGTTAGAATCTATCACACCCGATCATCACGTGGTGCTTCGAAAAAACAAACCTTCGCAACGGTGCACAGTTACGGGGAACACTTTCTTGAAATTATTATAAGGGATCATCTTACTTACTACCGTCGTTCTAAGCAAATAAGATGCAAAACATGATAAACATCACATGTAATCAAATAGTGACACGATATGGCCAATATCATTCTACTCCTTTGATCTCGATCTTCGGGGGGCCATGATCATCTTCGTCACCGGCATGACACCATGATCTCCATCATCATGATCTCCATCATTGTGTCTTCATGAAGTTGTCACGCCAACGATTACTTCTACTTCTATGGCTAACGCGTTTAGCAATAAAGTAAAGTAATTTACATGGCGTTATTCAATGACACGCAGGTCATACAAAAAATAAAGACAACTCCTATGGCTCCTGCCGGTTGTCATACTCATCGACATGCAAGTCGTGATTCCTATTACAAGAATATGATCAATCTCATACAGCACATATATCATTCATCACATCTTCTGGCCATATCACATCACAAGGCACATGCTGCAGAAACAAGTTAGACGTCCTCTAATTGTTGTTGCAAGTTTTTACGTGGCTTCTAAGGTTTCTAGCGAGAACGTTTCTTACCTACGTAAAACCACAACGTGATATGCCAATTTCTATTTACCCTTCATAAGGACCCTTTTCATCGAATCCGTTCCGACTAAAGTGGGAGAGACAGACACCCGCTAGCCACCTTATGCAACTAGTGCATGTCAGTCGGTGGAACCTGTCTCACGTAAGCGTACGTTTAAGGTCGGTCCGGGCCGCTTCATCCCACAATACTGCCGAAACAAGATAAGACTAGTAGTGGCAAGAAGAATTGACAACATCTACGCCCACAACTGCTTTGTGTTCTACTCGTGCATAGTAACTACGCATAGGCCTGGCTCATGATGCCACTGTTGGGGATCGTAGCAGAATTTTAAAATTTTCTACGCATCACCAAGATCCATCTATGGAGTCTACTAGCAACGAGAGGGAAGGAGTGCATCTACATACCCTTGTAGATCGCGAGCGGAAGCGTTCAAGTGAACGGGGTTGATGGAGTCGTACTCGTCGTGATCCAAATCACCGATGAACGAGTGTCGAACGGACGGCACCTCCGCGTTCAACACACGTACGGAGCAGCGACGTCTCCTCCTTCTTGATCCAGCAAGGGGGAAGGAGATGTTGATGGAGATCCAGCAGCACGACGGCGTGGTGGTGGAAGTAGCGGGATCCCGGCAGGGCTTCCCCAAGCACTAGCGGGAGGGAGAGGTGTTGCAGGGGGTGAGGGAGGCGCCAGGGGCTGTTGTGTTGCTGCCGTCCCTCCCCCCACTATATATAGGGTCCCTGGGGGGCGCCGGCCCTGGGAGATCAGATCTCCAAGGGGGGGCGGCGGCCAAAGGGGGGGAAGGTGGCTTCCCCCCCAAGCCAAGTGGGGGGCGCCCCCACCCCTAGGGTTTCCAACCCTAGGCGCAGGGGAGGCCCAAGGGGGGTGCACCAGCCCACCAGGGGCTGGTTCCCCTCCCACTTCAGCCCATGGGGACCTCCGGGATAGGTGGCCCCACCCGGTGGACCCCCGGGACCCTTCCGGTGGTCCCGGTACAATACCGACAACCCCCGAAACTTTCCCGGTGGCCGAAACTGGACTTCCTATATATAATTCTTCACCTCCGGACCATTCCAGAACTCCTCGTGACGTCCGGGATCTCATCCGAGACTCCGAACAACTTTCGGGTTTCCGCATACTAATATCTCTACAACCCTAGCGTCACCGAACCTTAAGTGTGTAGACCCTACGGGTTCGGGAGACATGCAGACATGACCGAGACGCCTCTGCGGTCAATAACCAACAGCGGGATCTGGATACCCATGTTGGCTCCCACATGTTCCACGATGATCTCATCGGATGAACCACGATGTCGAGGATTCAATCAATCCCGTATACAATTCCCTTTGTCAATCGGTATGTTACTTGCCCGAGATTCGATCGTCGGTATCCCAATACCTTGTTCAATCTCGTTACCGGCAAGTCTCTTTACTCGTACCGTAATGCATGATCCCGTGGCTAACTCCTTAGTCACATTGAGCTCATTATGATGATGCATTACCGAGTGGGCCCAGAGATACCTCTCCGTCACACGGAGTGACAAATCCCAGTCTCGATCCGTGTCAACCCAACAGACTCTTTCAGAGATACCTGTAGTGTACCTTTATAGTCACGCAGTTACGTTGTGACATTTGGTACACCCAAAGCACTCCTACGGCATCCGGAAGTTACACGATCTCATGGTCTAAGGAAATGATACTTGACATTGGAAAATCTCTAGCAAACGAACTACACGATCTTTTGTGCTATGCTTAGGATTGGGTCTTGTCCATCACATCATTCTCCTAATGATGTGATCCCGTTATCAATGACATCCAATGTCCATAGTCAGGAAACCATGACTATCTGTTGATCAACGAGCTAGTCAACTAGAGGCTTACTAGGGACACGTTATGGTCTATGTATTCACACATGTATTACGATTTTAGGATAATACAATTATAGCATGAACAATAGACAATTATCATGAACAAAGAAATATAATAATAACCATTTTATTATTGCCTCTAGGGCATATTTCCAACACATTCTTCGTGGCATCGACGGGCAGTCGCAGGGCCACCAGTGCTTGAAAGAGGTTCCGGCCACGGAGGCCGATTAGGGTGGCAGGCAAAGAGGAGCCCGGGCGCGCGGGCTAGAGGAGTACGGCGATGTCGTCCGCGAGCTTCTTGAGGACGGTGAACTTGTTGGTGGTGGCAATGATCATCTGGTCCAACTAAGATTCGTAGTTGGCGTCGACGGCGGCCATCCATCTCCAACACCCTCTAGAGACGATCCTCGGCGCCATGCCGCAGGCCGACGACGAGGACCATCTGGCACAGCCGCTGGCCGCTCGCGCGCATCGCTGCCATGGGTCTGGAGTGAGCTCTTTTGCGCTTAGTGTAGGTGCTTGGGCAAATGCTTAGGTGCGTATGATGTGGAGATGGATTGGAATGGAGGGGCGCCTTTATATGAGCCCAAACTGCGTTGCATTCACATCGTGCAGCCTCTTTTCCCGGTCCTCCTCCCATTACTTCCCTCATGCATTAATTGAAGGAGGATGCATTGGCCGTTCACATTTCGGGAACCGCTACTCCCTCGCTCGTCTGCATTAAAGTCGTATCGGGAACTGCGCCGCCCGCTGTCAAATCAAATAGTAGTACTGCGCCGCCCGCTGCACGCTCGGCTGAACACGCCTCCTCTCCTCCATCAAACCCCTCCGTTAAACCCGCATGCAAACCGAGAAACCTACTCCGGCCACACGTCCGTTCATGAGTGGGCCGGAATTAAACGCAACACCGACCGAGCTCCTCCCGTCCGCCCTCAGTTTAAACGAGGCCAGACGCCGGCCAAGCTCCTACCGTCCGCCCTCTATTTACATGAGGCCAGACAGACAGCGGGCAAGAATCGCACCCCTCTGCCGCTCCCCCATCTCCGCCTTCACCAATTTCTCCACTCTTCCGATGGCTTCCGAGGAGCCGTTCTCCGGCATATTACCCGGTTGGGTGGCCCGCCGAGCCCTCCGGATATGGGCGAGCCCGCTCGGTGCTTCACCAACCTCGCTTGGCCCGACGGAGCCAGTTGCCGCCCCAAGCAGGCACGTGGTTTAGCAACTCGCCGCTCCAGTTCAGCTCGATGAGGAGTGGCGAGTTGCTCCACGCCGGCACGGCGGCGAGCACACCGGTATGGGCGTCGTCGCTGCCGTGTCGTACCGCACCTCCCGTGCCTGCGGCAGCGCCATTGCAAGCAGAGACAGAAGCCGAGTGCGTAGACAGCGACGAGTCGGTGGCCAGCCTCTCCGTGTCCGCCACCATCATCGAGGAGAAGTAGAACACGGGAGTCTGCCGCCACTTGGGTCCCATGTAGACCATTGCCAAGGCGACGACTGCGCATTCAGGTGGTTTCTTTCCTTCTTCGTCTCTTCCGAGGACTTTTGTCGACCCCGCAAAGTGTCTGCCGGACATGAGGAAGAGAAAGGGATCCACGGGCGGCCATTTAGATTATGTACTCCCTCTCCAGCTAGCGGGAAATTTGTGTTCTAAGAATGGATAAATTGTATGTATCTATAACTAAAATAAGTCTAGATACATCCATTTCTAGGACAAGTATTTCTGGACGGAGGGAGTATTAATTATACCAAGATAGCCAGATTGGCACCGCTTAGTTCATGTAAATGTAATGAAATCCATCATGTTTATATGAAGATCCGGCTTTTTTATACGAAATCCTTCATGCTTATATGAAATCAGTCCGTGTTTGCACGAATTTCATCTGGTTGGTTAGAGTTGTGAAAATGTATGCCGCCGGCGTTTGATGTCGTCCTCCGCAGAAGGAAACGGGAGGAAATTTGCCAGCTGCCGTTGGAGATCCTCTTATGCTGGAAATAATAGAGTGACATCCAATCCATTTGAGTTAATTGCGTGTATGATTGTCCCTCTATAAAAAGTTAATTGCATGTACAGTGTACACGTGACTTGCAGGGTGGCTACAGCTTCGTACAGAAAGTTAAAAAGAAACAAGTCCATCCTTAATCTTGTATTCTAAGTACTATGTGGGTTCCACTGTCAGTACAGTAGAGAAAGAAGTATATATGAAATAAGTAATATATAATATAAAAAACTAAAGTTAAAGACAGAATTCGAACTCATGTCATCGCGTTGCGAGCATCCGACGCTAACCAGTCCAGCACATTTTTGTTGTAGACCATGCTGCTGATATATCTCCATGTCTACTCTTATACTCCATCCGTTCCTAAATATTTGTCTTTTTCAGATTTCAAATGGACTACCACATACGGATGTGTATGTAGACATATTTTAGAGTTTAGATTCACTGATTTTGCTCCATATGTAGTCACTTGTTGAAATCTCTAAAAAGACAAATATTTAGGAACGGAAGGAGTAGAAAACAGAGTTGGTGATGATGGTGTGCGTGCCATCCTGCAATATAGGCCGTCGGATTTATATCTAACGCATAGGAAGAAAACTATGGCAATTTTGCAAAAATTTACCCACACCCCTCTCCACGTTCGCAAATACGGCCTTCCCTCGTTCATCCTTTTCTCTCACAAGATAAACTACTCATACAAATGCATCTTGATTTTCCGTGCACACACGGGCATCTAGCTAGTTTCTTTTAAAATAGTTACTGCAATAATTGGGTTGAAGTGATATATTTTATGTCTGCCCCGAGTGATTTCAGATTCACTAGTAGTAACAAAGAAAAGGTTGCCTTGTTAATTAACAGAAAACAGGGTGAAAACTATCACATGAGGCCGGTAAAAACGAGGCGCACTGGGTTCAGCGTCATCGTCACTACAGCTGTGCGCGCGCGAGAAGTCTACATATCGAGGGGGCTACTGAGCGAGGCACAGAGACACAATGTTCGAGAGAGAAACCAATTGACAGATTACGATCAGATTGAGTTGTCACCCTTCTGCTGTCATTGTTGGGGTGGGGGAGCGGGAGGGAGAGAAAGACGTATCAAGAATGTGCGCGGTAGGAACAGAGGCACAACTAGCGAGTGTGCGTGTATGTGTGTGTGTGTGTGTGTTTTAAAGAGGAGTACATAGAGTACTATCAGGATCGAGGTGCCGCCCTACTCCTTCGGTGTCGGGTAGTGTGTGTGCGTGTGTGTGTGTTTGAGAGAGAAGCCAGTCGATAGATTAGTATCAAGATCGAGGTGTCACCCTACTCCTTCGGTGTTGTGAAGTGTGTGTCTGTGGGTGTGTGTGTCGGGGGGCGGGGGGGGGGGGGGGGGGCAGTGACACTTACATATCCCTACTCTTATAAAAAACAGAGTTGGTGATGATGGTGTTCCTGCCATCCTACAATATAGGCCATCCGATTTATACCCGACGGATAGGAAGGAAACTGTGGCAATTTTGCAAAAAGATACCCACACCCCTCTCCGCATTTGCAAATAAGGCATTCCCTCATTCATCCTTTTCTCCCACAAGATAAACTACTCATACAAATGCATCTTGATGTTCGGTGCAATGCATGGGCATCTTGCTAGTAGGGAGAAGGAGTTTGTGTGACACATATCTAGCTATATTAAGGGATAGGTAGATAGCATTTGTGTGAGGCATACTTAAAGCATCACGAAGATAAACAAAATTGTGTGCATGCAAGTGCCGGAAAAAATGAAGCGAGAAACAATGTGTTGGAGAGAGAGAGCGAAATGACAAAACAAAAGGTGCTCTGTTAGAATCCCATTGTATGTATCAATATGGTTCCGGAACTCGAGTTAACCTTAGGCATATGTGTGAGAGACATTATTATACTTTGAGACATTAGTGGCTATGGGTGGGCGGAATTAAAGGGGTGGGCATGTTCGATAGAGAGAGCGTGTGTGTTTCTGTGTGAGAGACTTGTAGGACGGGGTAGAAAGACGAATTCTAACCTTGATGGAGGGAGAGAAATACACGAAGTGTGCGTGTGTGATTCCGGTGACCACAGGGAAATGAGATATGTATGCGTGTGAGAGAGATTGCACAATTCATTCACGTAACACTATCTAGCGATCGTGGACGTGCATCGCTTGAAAATAAATCAATATCTACTTCGTATCGTGGCCAAAGGTACAATATTGATTCAACGCTATAAAGATTGGACACTCACATATCACATTTTTTCTATTTAAATAAACCTTTTCAGTTGTGCATGCCAAAGTTACAGTGATGTTTCTTCGAACAACCAATGTAGCTATCATGTGCATGCACCATTGTTACTCTTGCATTCAAAATCATTAGTCTTGGATGATTTAAGGTTCTATTATGAAGTAATATATGTAATATTCATATATGAATTCAACGGGTACGCAATTTATGAAATGGAGGCTATGTAATCATATGAGGTAACACTTTTAAGTAGCGGACTTCTTTTTGTGCGCCTCTACACTAACACATCAATGCATTATGTTTAAAGTAAATAACCAATTGCACTAAATTATCTATTTACACGAGAAATACATAGGCTGAGCGTTTGATCCCTTTTTTGTGAACGTACGATTGGCCGCGCCCGTGTGAACGTCCAAGTTATCTGCGCATCATCCCGCGTTATTGTCTTTTTTTCTGGGGTGGACACACCAGTTATTAACTGCTGACGCGTGCCCCGTGTACACAGTCTCGCATGACCTTCCCGCTAGCACGGTCCAAAATTAGTTGAAACTGGATACGAACGATCCCGCGGGCGGCAAAATCTCCCGCCTCCTTCTAAAATTTCCGCCACCTTAGTCTTTAGCATGCGAAATTCCCCTGTTGTCCTTTGTGCACGGAGACCAACAGTTACAATACCGCTCATCTGCATAATAGGTCGGGGCTGCTTTGGTAACTTCCAGTTCCCCCCACTACATGCCACCCCCATTTCCTCCCCCCCTCCCGCAAAAATGACTAACTCCACAGCACCAGAGCATCTCACATCACGCCGTCCTTACTTCATCGGCCTTTCTCCCCTCCCCTCTCGAAACCCTATACTGCTCATCCACCGGCGTACCAGAGCCCATTCACTGCCAGCGGCGTCCACCTCACCGGATCTGCTTCTGCGGCCGCATCTACCCCTCCCACCTCCCCTAGAAACAAGTAGACTGCTCATCCACCACTATACAACAGCCCATTCAGTGCCGGCCTTGTCCACGGCGTCGGATCTGCTTCGCCGGTACTCTCATCAACCGCAGCGCATCTGCAGCGGCTCATTCGTACTCCCCACGGGAGACGCTTCGTCCACACCCTCCCCGGAGCCGCCCCACCGACGCCCCCCGTCGACGACTCTGATCCTCTTCGCCGACACCTTCCTCAACCCTACCAGAGCCGCTTCACCGACAACATCGTCAACCCCACCGGAGTAGCTTTGCCTATACCATTTTCAACCCTATCGGGGCTGCTTTGCCAACTCACAAGTCCACGGCCTCAGATCCGCTTCCTCGCACCCTCATCCAACCTACCGGAGCAGCTTCTGACGCCCCATCCACGGCCGCAGATCCGCATCGTCGACACCATCCTTAACCCAACCACCGGAGCAGCTTCACCTACGCCCTCTTCCACGGCCACAGATCCGCTTCGCCCACACCGTAGTCCACCCTACCGGAGCCGCTCCACAAAGACCCTACTCGACGGTTCTAGATCCTTACCGGACCCCGACAGCCAGCGCAGCGTCAACACCCTTGACGTTTCTAACCTGATTCCCACCGTCTGGCAAGATGCCAAGCACCCGCCACGGCCTAGGTACTTGTCACCTTTAAACCCGTCCAGCATCACCTGCCCGATGTACTTCAAATATACTAACAGGTCGCTTTTACCTGTTATGCAGCTGGCAAATCTACAAGGACGATATTTCTTCTGGATCTAACAGCTTGGCCAACCAAGATCCTAGACCAAGGCATTGCTATGATCTTGTAAGCGTGTCTCTCTCTCTCTTGTATTGTTCTGTGCCTTCCAGCGTGCTTTCTAGGATTTTCGACCAGTAATCCCTTTGTGCAGACAATGATTTCTACTATCGGCTGCTAAATTAGATATGTAGATGTCATACATGATACTACCCCGTACCTCCGTTCCTAAATATAAGTCTTTCTAGATATTCCAATATAGGCTACATACGGAGCAAAATGAGTGAATCTACACTCGAAAATGCATCTATATACATCTGTATGTGGTCCATACTGGAATCTCTAAATAGACATATATTTAGGAACAGAGGCAGTACATTACACAAAATCGTAGGTGGCATGTTGGAATTCCAGTACACTACATTAGGCTCCCTTAGAGTGCCTGCTAGTCCAGCACACAGAGTCATGGCTAGTTTATGCTACGCACACAATCATTAACTGGTGGTTTAAATATGCGCAAGGGATATGCAATGTATTATCATGTAGAGATGTCTGAAATTAGCCGTGCCAACTTGCAGATTGGGTTACACAATGAAAAAGTACAGGATGTATGTGGTAATTTCATGGAACATCGCAAAAAAAGGAGAGCCAGCGGTGAGCCTATACAGTGTGCTATGGTATGTCACTCCTCCATTGCAATCATCGTGACATGTTATTTGTATGTCAGTTCTATTGGCCAAGTTTCTTAGGGATAGTTATTACGAGTTATCCTAAGAAAATAAGCACATGTGAATATAAGCTCCATGTAATAAGCCAACCAGTTATTTTCATTGCGTTTTCAGCTTATCTTTGGTATGATAAGTGAAAAGTCTAGATTGCATTATATTTTTTCATTTTGCTGCCCATATGAAAATTAATTTGACTTGCAAACATCACAAATTGAACCCAGTGCAGTAATTAATATGATAGGAAAATAGACCATCACTATTTGCTCAAAATGCAAATACAAAGATACCATCTACTTGGCACAATCTACTTTGGTCAATGTTTTCCATAAAGATCCCATTGCCTAATTTAAACAAAAAACGCATGACCCACATTTAAATGAAGAACAATTATTTATTGAAATTCGATGGTCCAAGTGGCTGGTTATTATCATATAGCAGCACCACCTGAAAGCATCATATAGCAGCACCACCTGAAAGCATCATATAGCAGCAGCAGCAACAGCTCATAGCAACTCATCATACAGCAGCAGCTCATAGCAACTCATCATACAGTAGCAACAGCAGTTTGCAATTCATCATATACCAGCAGCAGCTCATAGCAATTCATCATATAGCAGCAGCAGGAGCAGCTCATAGCAATTCATCATATAGCAGCAGCAGGAGCAGCTCATAGCAATTCATCATATAGCAGCAGCAGGAGCAGCTCATAGCAATTCATCATATAGCATTAGCAGGAGCAGCTCACAACAATTCAGCATACTGCAGCAGCAGGAGCAGCTTATAGCCAGTCATCATATAGCAGCAGCAGCAGCTCATAGCAATTCATCATATAGCAGTAGCAGCAGCTCATAGCAATTCATCATATAGCAGCAGCAGGAGCAGCTCATAGCAATTCATCATACAGCAGCAGCAGGAGCAGGTTATAGCAACTCATCATATAGCAGCAGCAACAGCTCATAGCAATTCATCATATAGCAGCAGCAGCTCATAGCAATTCATCATATAGCAGCAGCAGCTCATAGAAATTCATCATATAGCAGCAGCAAGAGCAGCTCATAGCAATGCATCATATAGCAGCAGCAGAAGCAGCTCATAGCAATTTATCGTATAGTGGATCAGAATGAAAATTTGGCAAAAAATCAGAGGAGATCCTCACCTTGTTGGATGAGCTCATCCTTCAACAGCACCTCAAGGCCACGGCCTGGGAGGTGGGGAGGGGGAATAGGGTGCCTTCTGCCGTAGTGTGGCATCAGCCGTAGTTGTGCAGCGCCTGCCGGAGTAGTGCGTTGGACGAACCACAGTGGAGCAGCTAGTGGAGACCATGAGAATGAGGGGAGGCACCAGAGGGAGGAGCAGCCAGGGAGATTTGCCCCTACCCGCCGGCCATGTAGCCTAGATGGACAGAGCATCGTCGAGGACCAGGCCAGATGGGACCAGTGGCGACGGCTTGCTGGAGGAACCCTAGTGCTGTAGGCAGGGGATCGAGGTAGAGGGAAAGGGGTGAGGATATGCAAGCGGGCAGGGCAATGAACGCTTGCGTGTTTGTTTTTACTTGAGGGTGAGGTGTGACGCGGGCGTCACCAGTTGCATTTTGAGTGTAATATAGGCAGACAACAGAGTCATTTCACTATTCCCCTTCCCTTCAATTTTTAGTGAGGTTCTACCCGAAACACCCCCCTCCAAAGCGAAATTAGTTAAGCCCAAGCCCATAACTCAAAAATGACTTCTTTACATCTTTTATGGCTTATTTTGACAATAAGCCCTGAAAAGGCGGAATAGAACTGGCCCTTAGCCTGCAATTCAATTGTGCGTGCAATGATGAATCACTCCTGCCTGCTATAGTGTACATTTAGGCATCATCATACATCGCATAACCTAATACATGTGCATTCCATTGTAGAATCTGGAATATGCAATGTTTATGTTAGTTCATATGTTGCACATGATATTTAAATGCCCCTTAAATCTGGTCAGCCAAGTGATGGTATTTAAGCCTCCTTCTTTGCTTCTTTTCTTGATATGTAAGATTTGCTCACACATCTGTTCAATTGCTTGTTTGCATCAGCCAGCCATACTAGGACTGTTTGCTTTAATTACTTGCTGTTCTTGACATAACACTCTAATAGAGCTTGTCAACGATTTAAACACTAAGGTCTGCTGTAGTGGGGCCTTTTCTAACTCATAGGTGACATAAAGGTTTGGCTGTACACTAAAGTAGGCTCTCCAAGAGTACCTGGAGGTCTAGTTCGAAGGTGTGCCTAGTTTTTACATAGTGCACACATAGTAAATACTCATTTCATTGTGTGCAAGTGCAAGAGATGCAGCATGTCTCATTATGTGGTGTTGTTTTGTTATAAACTCATCCTTTTGTGTTCACAGATTGGAAAGTATGCATATTTACCTTCCAATGAGATGAGTAACTAGTTTGTGTCACCTTGCAGAGGGGGTGCAATGAAGATAAGATTGAGGATTTCCAAGTACAAGATGTTCGGAAGGAGCCTTGCAAGAGAACTAGGAGCTACGCTGAGCCTCTTCAACCTGTTAAGGTAAGTCACTATATCCATTCCTTGTTTGTTTCAGGCAGAGTTAATTTGCTCTTTTCAATTGCTTTATTTGTCCTCAGTTAATGAGATGTCCAAAGAATGATGCCTGATGTTGGGTACTTGTATAACTATTAGTTGACATAATTAAAGGCCTTACCATTTAATTACTATGCCGAAGTGTGCCTGAAGCTTTGAAGTCTATTAACCAACTATTATTGAATGAGGCTCACAATCTAGTTTATAATAGGCTAATGATTGCATAGTTTTTCTTGTTGTAGTTTGTTTGTATGAAATCCTCTGCTTTTCATTATGCTCCCTAAGACTTTAAGTGAGCTACAGAATGGCCAACTGCTTGCTTACACGCAATACACACTGTGTTGTCTAAATTTGAAACTTGTCTGTGTTTTGGATTGGGCCCCAACATCATGCTCCTCTGGTGAGCTAAGAGAGATTTCTATATGCAGGCTGCACAGACTACCTTTTTATAATTTTAAAAATATCACCTGCTTATGCTTCATGACATGTAACATTATTGTTAGTCCTATTTTGCCATGTACAAAATAGTCTGTCTTGCTCGCTTCACGGTTGTAACTATATTTTTGCCCTAGTCATGTGTACTTACAGAAACATTTCAGGATGAAGTGACATCAACACAAAGATCTACGAGCAGTGCGGCATGGCCGTTACCGAATGATTATGGATTGGAATTGGAATGTGCTGATGTTCTCGAGCATCAACTAGAGGTGGCAAGACAACGTGTACATGATTCTGAACGTACAATCAACAAGTTGAGACTGGACATGCAGGTATTAGATGCAGGAGTCAAAAAAATGAAACAAGACACTGAGGTAACAACGAAGGAATTGGAGATTTTGCAGACTGAAATTTCTGCTATCTAAATCCGGCCAATCCTATTTTCTGAAGAGATTATAGTTCAAATGGTAAGTTATGTTGATGCGCGTCCATGATGTATGAGCTGTATTTGCCCAGCGTATGTAATTTGTTGTTTGTGTATGCTTTATTATCACTGGTGCCGAACCATAATGCCCAGTGGGTATAATCGGCTGTAATTTCTTTATTGTATAGTGTAGGATTATTCTACGTTTCTATGCCTTAGTCTCTTTATTGTATGGTGTATGTTTTTTAGAGGTGATAGTATAGAGTAGGATAATTCTTTGAATATGCTATATCGTTCAAACGGGGGCCAACTTGCCCAAACGTTGTAGTGACCATAGCCCTCCACAGGCCGTACGTTCCATGGGTCATCTACGGGACGGACGATCCCTGGCCTTCTGTGGCCGTCGGATTCGTGGGCCTTCTATGGGCTGTCGGATCCATGGGCCTTCTATCGGCTGTCGGATCCATGGGCCTTCCATGGGCCAACCGATCCATGGGCCTTCTATGGGCCGTCGGGTCAATGGGCCTTCTGTGGGCCGTTGGGTCAATGGGCCTTCTACGGGCCGTCTCATCTTTGGGCCTTGTACAGGCCGTATAAGGGGCCGTAAA
This sequence comes from Aegilops tauschii subsp. strangulata, assembly GCF_002575655.3. NCBI lineage: Eukaryota > Viridiplantae > Streptophyta > Magnoliopsida > Poales > Poaceae > Aegilops > Aegilops tauschii. The sequence goes on from NC_053039.3 coordinate 376,853,698, forward strand.
TGGGCTAGAGTGGAAATCATACGTTTTATGGGCTGGCCATAACGGGCCGCTAAACGGCCGTATTTGATGATGCTATGAAAATGGCCCAACAGATTAACGGGCCACAAACGGGCCGACTGTATCCACGGGCTGAATTTGGCCCACAAGCAGATAAGGCCTGTATGGGCCGTTAAACGAATGCTGGAAATGAGCCCAAGAATAAATGGGCCCTGAGAAGGCCGAAAGATAGCATGGGCTGGAAACGGCCCAACGGTATAATGGGCCGTTAATGGGTATAAAGTGATACACTATTCATCACGGGCCAGTTTTACCACGGGCCGTTAACGGGCCGAGGGTTACTAAGGGCCTCAGATGGGCCAAAAGACGTCATGGGCCATACATGGGCCGGAAGTTAAAACGGGCTGGAATTATATTGGACGGCCCAGATGACGCTACTGGGCCTAATTCGGATAGGCCGTAAACGGGCCCTGGGTTAGCGGGCTGTAAATGGGCTATATGCGAACAGGCCGTTAACAGGCTTGCTGTGCGCCGGCCCGCCACCTTTTGACCAAGTCAAACGGGCCGGCCTTTTCACAAGAATGGGCCTCTGTTGGGCCGTGCCATGTGTTGATGTATCATAGGCGCTTTGGGTCCAATGAGTGGATGACATCTGTCCCCACGGTGAGCCGACACGTGTTTACTCCAGCCAATGATGATTTTACACGTGGAAAATCCGCATTGGTCAGGGCTATTAACAGGTTATCGGATCCAAAACCGGACCCGATAGCTTAACGGTGTTCCGTTACGGTGGATGCCACGTGTCGGTCACCCTTGACGAAAGCACTTCTGTGACGCGCGATTTATCGTCATGGAAGTGGACACTTCCGTGATGATAATTTTGGTAATGTCATGGAACACTTCTATGACAGCACAGGTATGACTATCTTGATTCTGTCATAAATTTGTCATGGATGTACATGCATGACAAAAAACGCGACCTACTGTGACAAACATGTATCATCACAAAAGTGTCTTTTTTTTGTAGTGAATGTTTACCCAGGTTCGGGCCCTCTCTATGGAGGTAATACCCTACTTCCTGCTTGATTGATCTTGATGAATATGAGTGTTACAAGAGTTGATCTACCACGAGATCGTAATGGCTAAACCTTAGAAGTCTAACCTATGTGAATATGGTAATGAATATCTCCCTATCCAGACTACACTCTCTGGTTTATATATACACTGGAGAGATCTAGGGTTACATGGAGTCGGTTACATCAGAGGGAATCTACATAGTCAGTTGCCAAGCTTGCCTTCCATGCCAAGTAGAGTCCAATCCGGACACGGGTATAGTCGTCCTTCTTGTCTTCACAGCCCTTCAGTCCTCCCCAATGGATAACAGGCCGGACGCCCGAGGACCCCTTAGTCCAGGACTCCCTCAGTAGCCCCTGAACCTGGCTTCAATGACGAGGAGTCCGGCGCGCAGATTGTCTTCGGCATTGCAAGGCGGGTTCCCTTTTTTCCGAACTCCAAGATAGTCTTTGGATGATTATCCGGACCTGTGCAGACAACTGTAGAGAATATAATATTCCACGAGTCCAATTCGGTGATGACTATTTATGACATTGCATCATGCCTGCCCGTTTATTATTTCCAACCGTTGGCTAGCCCGTCCCTCCACGTCTCTGGACGCGGTTTTACTGGCACGTCTTGTCAAAGCAGAGATCGTGTCCCCTTATTCACGGGATTTTCTTTAATGTAGGCGTGGATAACCCACCCCTCCCCTGGGTACAACTCTTTGGGGATAGGTAAGTTTCGAGATCCAGGGGGAGACGCCCAGTATTCGGGGTCTTTATATAGGGACCCAGTCTCGTCTATTTCTTTTGCGCTTGCTTCTTCCTCAACCCCAGCCACCTCGAGTTCTATCCCTCGGGTTCCAATCTCCACCGGCCCCAATCATGTCCGGATCCAGCCGTCCAGGCCGGTGGGTGGTTTCTTCTGTCACGGAGGAGGATATTGCAAAGCTCCGCGCGACAAGGTATCTGACCCCAGAAATCCTTCATCGGCTTCCTGCAAAGGGGCAAGCTATTCGTACCCGCAAATCCGGCGAGAGGGTAGTATTTGTGTCCCACTTCCTCCATGGGTTAGGGTTCGCGCTTAACCCCTTCGTCCGGGGGCTCATGTTCTACTACGGGCTAGATTTTCACGATCTGGCCCCGGACTCTATTCTCCTCATCTCGACATTTATCGTCACGTGTGAGGCCTTCCTTCGGACTCCTACGCACTTTGGTTTGTGGCTCAAGACCTTTGACACGAGGCCGCAGGTGACAGAGGAGGAGCAGGCAGAGTGCGGCAGCGTCATAATAGGCAAGCTTCCGACCGATGGCAGCAGGGGTGGTTTTATACCAACGAGTCGCGGGGCTCCAAGTGGGCTGCTACGCCTGCGTTCTGACCCGGCCCTCCAATTCAGCTTGCTTCATGGATTTATAAGGGATTGGACTGGGGATCTGTCAATGAAGTGCAGACTCTGCAAAGTCGCATCCGAAGCCTTACCGAGAAGGGAATCGATCTTGTGAACATCGTTCAAGTAAAGCTAGTCCGCCGGACCCTGCCATGTCAGCAGCGGCCTCTCCGTATGTGAGAGTTTAATCCAGAAGGGCGGCGGACTCTTCAGCACTTCTTCGGCACCACGCACGAAGGGATGTGGAAATTATATTTCGGGGAACGAGAGCAATGGCCGGACACCACCGAAGATGTTGGCCTTGACTGCAATAATCCGGACACTGTGGTAAGTATTCAATCTCCAAACACCTTCCATTCAAGCATCTCTTGACAAGATACTGAACAATCCGTCCCTATACAGGACTGGATAAAGAAAGCGGTGTTAATCTGGTGTCCGGCGCCCCTTCCCGAAGACTCTGCGACCGCCCTGCTGACCAGAATGCTGATTTCGACACCGTACCAGGTGTCTGCAGAGGGGGGCGAGAGCGGGGAGCCCAGAGGTGATACCCACCCTGAGGATGAATTAGACGCTATGTTCGGGGAAACCGAAACCCTTTTGCCCAAGGGCAAAGGTGCAGAGGAAGCCCTCCATGGCAAAAAGAGGGTCGCTTCCGAAGATCAGGAGGGGAAGCATTCCAAGAGAGGAAAAATGCTATCGTCGAGCGGCTTGGGCCAGGCGAGCGATGCTGCTGCAGGGCTTTATGACGAGGACGAACCTCTGGCCAAACCGTAAGTGAAGCTGGGGCACTTTAAACGTACCTCATTCTTTTCCTATTAGTGAAGTAATCATCCGACATATGTACATCCACGCAGGTTAACGCCTGGTGTTTCTCAATCGTCCTCCTCCTCGGGAGACCTTCTTCTGGAGATGATGGAGAGTGACACGTTTTCTCCGGCCTCCTCGCCCAACAGGGGGGGATGATACTGAGGTATCGTCCCGAAGGGCTCCTCCCGATCGCCAAGTAGTGCAGGAAACGAAGAAGGCGTTACCCGAAGGTGGTGCCTCTGTCACTCAGGGTTCGGGAATCAAGAATGACGGCCCCAAACCGTCCGGCTTACAGCCGGAGACGATTCTGGAGGCGAGTAAGCAGATTCATTCAAAGGAATGCCGTACTCCGGCGGCGGTTTCCGAAGACCCCGGAGCGCCGGAAATGCTGACGGACATACTGCGACAAGCGTCCATTTCAGAGGAGCACCGTGCCTTGATGGTTACGGTGCTCGAAAAGGTTCTATCCGTGAAGAGCGGATTGAACGAGGCCTTCTCGAGCCTTCTAAGAGGTTTTGAGGTTTGTGATATAGTTTTGCCAATTGAATAATATTGACAGAATGCACCTGTTGTATATGCAGTAGCCCCTGAGACTCGGATTGCCTTCCGAAGGAAGCGATCGGAGGATCAAAAAGATATGCTCAGGTACTAACCTTGATTTAACTTGGAATACAGGCTGCCTCCCCTCCGGCGGCTACCCGGAATACGAAAGTGGCCTAACCGCAGCGAAAGCTGGATATTGCGGAAGATGACATTGCATTGATCAACAGGCGTCTTGACAACTTGCAAGGTATATATTTCGAGCATTCCTTACACCAATGTGCTTGTCATTTAGGCCTGACGCCGAAAAGAGTTATAGATGAAATGTGCATGAGTGCAGATGGTGCTGCCGCCGTTGAAGCTCTTCGGGCGGAGCTAGCCCGGGCCAAGGAGCAGGCCCGGTGTAGTGATGTGGCTGCCGAGAAGGCATCGGCTGATCTAAGTGCCGAACAAGTAGCTTGGCGCCAAAATGAGGAGAAAATATCCGCACTGGCGCTTGAATTGAAGAATACTGCCAGCCGCTGTGAATACCTTAAGAAGGAGAATAAAGCCAAAATGGCTGAACTTGATAAGGCCGTACGAGAGGCGAGTGAAGCTCGGTCTGAATCTAGGGCAGCTCGTGAAGATATTCAGCAGGCTAAGGAGATAGCGGCCGGTAGCCCTTTTTGCTTCAGACTAAGTTTGGCGATCCAGACTATGCTCAGCTGAACCAGGTCTAGAGTTCTCCGGCTGAATTTTTGGACTTGCCGAAGAGTTCTTCCGATGGGGCGCAATTTTACCAAGCACAAGAGGGGTATGCAACGGAGAAGCTTTTCTGGTCACAATTTGGCGCATCAAAGCGCCCTCTGTTGCTGAATGAACAGATGTCCCAATGGGCCGAGCTTCATAGGATATCCGGCGACGCCATGAAGAACGTCATAATCCGGTTGTGGCCGAATGGGCCTGTTCCAAAGAGCTACTTTGGCCTGGTGTGGCGTCTTGTTGATGCGGTACTGCGTATCAATGCTGCGAAGTGGTCGGCGTGCATTGAAGGTGCACGGATGGCCTTTGCTCGAGTCAAGACGTTCTGGGGGAAGATGAAGGTCGTCGATGTTGCGGCGAAGGGTTCGCCCAAGGGCAAGGACCGTTGTGAGCCGGAGCATTATTTTGAAGACGTCCTGGAAGCCGCCCGCCTGATAGAGGGTCAATGCTCGAAGAACATAATGTTCGAGTGAGGTGTATTAGAATTGTAAAAGACAATTTTATAATTGATGTATTTTTATATTTTTGCTCAAAAGCTTGAATTCCTCCTGTGCGGCCGTTTTAATATAATCTGAAAGTTTTCCAGTCATCGGCTTCAGCCCCCTCGTAGGAAGTACGGGGGTGTTCAGAAAAGCATTTAATCACTCTTTATCCAACGTCTTGGTCCGTGAGGGAGGTGATAATGCAACAAACCAGGCAATCAGACTATAAGGCGTTAACACTTTCACTTAGCCATAGGAGTTTTATGGTGGGACTACGACATTGCCCCTAGTATGTATGCGGCGTATAGTGCCTTACATATTTGATCTGAAAAAGATCCCTCGTGTGACACGGAGAATCGCTAAGGATTCCAAGAAGTCGTCAAGTGGTTGACCAGCTCTCGCCGCATCATGACAGCCAGTTTACGGCTTTCTCCACTGAGGTGCTCATCCGGTTTAGACCAGGGCACAATCGCAGTAGTTCTCCCTTTACTACCCTAGCCGATAGAGCAGAACGTAGGGTAGCAAGCACAGGAGCCGGGCAACCTAACTATTGACCCAAGACAATGATTCGGAGCTGATGCATATAAGGCCAAACTTGCGACGCCGAAGTACGCTATACAGCTGTTCGGACTTTTACTGGCAACTCATTCGTTCCCATACCGAGCCCCTGGTCGGGTATGCCGAGGTGCACCTATAAAATAGCCATTGAGGGCGTACTCATTGTTGAAAGAGTATGAAAGATTAGTTCGGATAAGGTTTACTGGGAGCGGAGCAATATGCCAATGATAAATTTATGTGTGTGTGTGTGTGTCTATATATATATATATATATATATATATATATAACGAAACCACAAACCCGGCTATTTGACATGCTTGGGGTCGGGAATAGAGGAAAAAGGGCATAGTACAGGCTCGGAATAAAGAGTGCGGTCTACAAAAAGTTATTTTGGACCTCCTGTCGCACGTCTGCGCCGCCCGTCCTCGGGGAGGGGAATCCTTAACCGAAGTAGCCCCTTAGGTGAGTGTACGGATCCGAACTCCGATAGAGTCCGTTGTAGATGCTATCCTGTGGTCACCTGTTCTTAAGAGATGATAAAGAAAAATAAGGAAACCAGATAAAAACATTACGGGAATGCTTGCAGGGTTGTCCGTATTGTGCTTCCGCCGATGCCCATGGTATCTTGAGTGTGTAGTGATGTACGCGTGGTGTAAATCTTGCCAGTATAGTAGGTGGGTGGCGGAAACCGAACTGCTATTTTCGTTCCGGGAGTGATCGAACTTCGGAGGGAAACTGTTTCTGTCCCCTGGTGTTCGGCTGGCGAGCCGCTCCGTCGTCTTTATCGCCTGGTGGCCTCCTCCCCTTGTGATCGGCGTTAAGCTTGCCTGCCTGCTTGAGGACCCAACAGTTTCTTTTGGTATGATTAGTTGGCTTATCAGGGTGACCGTGAACCTGACAAGGTCGGTCCGATATCCTCTCAAGGGTGGATGATCCATCCTTGTTTGCCTTTAGTGGCTTCTTCCGTTGACCGGGTTTTGGATTGTGAAATCCAGCGTTGACCGCTGTGTCGCGTAATCTTTCAGTATTATTGCGACCGTTGTGTTTGGTTCGTCGTGGCTTACCGTTGCCGTCTCGGATTTCAGAAGTGCCCGGGTTGCTGGCGTTGTTGCTTTTACGAGCGAGCCAGTTGTCTTCTCCCGCACCAAAGCGAGTCATTAGAGCGGTAAGGGCTGTCATGGATTTGGGTCCTTCCTGGCCGAGGTGACGCGCTAGCCATTCATCCCGGACGCTATGTTTGAAGGCCGCGAGGGCTTCTGCGTCCGGACAGTCAACAATTTGGTTCTTTTTGAATAAGAACCGAGTCCAGAGCTCTCTGGCTGACTCGCCGGGCTCCTGGACAATATGACTCAAGTCATCGGCATCTAGTGGCCGGACATATGTTCCTTGGAAGTTTTCTCGAAAGGCGTCTTCCAAATCTTCCCAGTTGCCAATAGAATTTTCTGGCAAACTGTTTAGCCAGTACCGAGCTGGCCCTTTGAGCTTGAGAGATAGGTATTTAATGGCATGAAGGTCGTCTCCGTGAGCCATGTGAATATGGAGGAGGTAATCCTCAATCCATACCGCGGGATCTGTTGTTCCATCGTATGACTCGATGTTAAAGGGTTTAAACCCGTCAGGAAATTCATGCTCCATTACCTTGTCAGTGAAGCAGAGAGGGTGTGCGGCTCCTCTATGTTGGGCCACAATATGAAGCACCTCCGGCGGACTCCGTTTATGGTGTTCGGACAAGGTCTTGTGGGATGTCGCGAGTATTCCCCCAAGCTGTTTTGTTCTTCTTTTGATGGCCGGATGGGTTGGTATGGTGCTCTGCTTGGGCTGCTGCTTTATCCGGACCGAAATGTGGTCGGCCTGCCGCATTATTCGATGGTGGTGTGGGCTCCAATGCCCTGCCATCGTATTGAGGGAGCCACCTACTCTTGGGGTTGAGGGAGTCCTGGACTATGGGGTCCTTGGACGTCCGGCCTGTTATCCATGGGCCGGACTGATGGGCTGTGAAGATACGAAGGCCGAAGACAATACCCGTGTCCGGATTGGACTCTACTTGGCGTGGAAGGCAAGCTAGGCGACCTATTATGAAGATTCCCTCCTATGTAACCGACCTCATGTAACCCTAGATCTCTCCGGTCTCTATATAAACCGGAGAGCATAGTCCGGATAGGACAGATTCATTACCATATACTCATAGGCTAGACTTCTAGGGTTTAGCCATTACGATCTCGTGGTAGATCAACTCTTGTAACACTCACATTCATCAAGATCAATCAAGCAGGAAGTAGGGTATTACCTCCATAGAGAGGGCCCGAAGCTGGGTAAACATTGTGTCCCCCGTCTCCTGTTACCATCGATCCTAGACGCACAGTTCGGGACCCCCTACCCGAGATCCGCCGGTTTTGACATCGACATTGGTGCTTTGATTGAGAGTTCCACTGTGCCGTCGGCAAAGGACTCGATGGCCCCTTCGATCGTCAGTAATGGCGTGGTCTAGGGAGAAACCTTCCTCCCCGGACAGATCTTCGTCTTTGGCGGCTTCGCACTGCGGGCCAACTCGCTTGGCCATCTGGAGCAGATCGATAGTTATGCCCCTGGCCACCAGGTCAGGTTCGGAAGCTTGAACTACCGCGGTGACCCCTCCCCCTTCTCCGATGAACATGACCTAAATCTTTCATCAGAGCACACCCAGGAGATGGATCATGTTGCTGCAACGGCCTGAGTACCAAAGCAGATGGCGCTCTCCGAGGCCATAAAGTCTGCGGCGTTGGAGCCGCACACGGACTCGACATCCTGCAATGCTTGCGTCAACGGAACCCCGGACTCGTGTCCGGCCGCACGTTCCGGAGCGGATACACCTGCGGACACCGAGCTGGATCGGTTGTCGATTTTCGAATTTAGCGCTGCAGACGTCTTCCAGCATTCGCCTTTGGGTGACGTACTAAATTCTTTGAAGAACTTGTCCTTGGAGGAAGACTCACAGCCGAACTATGTTCGGTTCGAGCTAGAGGCAGACGGCGAGGAATTTTGCTTCCCACCCGCCACCCACTTCATAGCCACAGTCGACAACTTAACCGACGTGCTTGACTATGGCTCTGAAGACATCACCGGTATGGACGACGATGCCGACAATGAGCAAGGCCAAGACCCGCCATTTACTGGACGTTGGACGGCCACCTCTTCGTACGACGTATACGTGGTTGATACGCCCAAGGGATCTGGCAACGACAAAGAAGAGCCAGATAAGAACAAAACTTCCGAGACACAGTCCAAGCGTCGGCGCCCCAAACGCCGTTCTAAGCCTCGCCACTCAAAGGACAGCAATACTAGTACCAGAGAAAATAGCACTCCAGGCGACGCCGAAAACAATGAAGACCCTGTCGGAGCTGCATCTGAATAGGAGGAACATGACGACAGGCAAGACAACCCTGATGAGCAGGCCATAGAAGATGACTCGGGGGACGATAGTTACCGTCCACCCTCCGAAGACGAGACAAGCCTCGGCAACGAAGATTTCATCGTGCCTGAAGACCCTCTGGAGCAGAAGCACTTTAAGCTTCAACTCATAGCCACTACAAGGAGCCTGAAAAAGAAGCAGCAGCAGCTTCAAGCTGAACAAAATCTGCTCGTTAACAGATGGACTGACGTCCTGACAGCAGAAGAATATAGCCTCAAGCGCCCAACCAAGAGCTACCCCAAACGCAGACTGCTACCTCAATTTGATGAGGAGGCACCGGAGCACACATCTCCCCCGCGTAATGCGGAACGACCACCACGTGGTCGAGATAAAGCGGCAATTCAGGCCAAACAGCAGACCGCCCAATCGCCCCGCAAAAATAAAGACGGAAGAATTCGGGGTCTCACGGATGACCTCTGGCAGACCCTAGACAGTAGAGCAGGACATACAAGATCGATCTACGGATCGTGAGAACGTGCCTCGAGGCACGAACACAGCTACCTATTCGGACGTGACAAACCTAACCACGCCCGGTCCGAATGCCGCAGACGAACTCCATCAGAGCTACGCTGCGACACGGAATGGTACAGAGGTGCCACACACCCTCTCTGCTTCATAGACAAGGTGCCGGATCATGAATTCCCCGAGGGATTCAAGCCCGTCAATATCGAATCGTACGACGGCACAACCGATCCCGCAGTGTGGATCGAGGATTTCATCCTTCACATCCACATGGCTCGAGGAAATGATCTCCACGCAATTAAATACCTCCCACTCAAGCTCAAAGGGCCAGCTCGGCACTGGCTTAACAGCCTGCCTGAAAATTCCATCGGCAGCTGGGAGGACTTGGAAGAAGCTTTCCTAGACAACTTCCAAGGAACTTATGTCCGGCCACCAGACGCCGATGACTTAAGCCACATAGCTCAACAACCTGGAGAATCAGCCAGAAAATTCTGGACTAGGTTCCTAACCAAAAAGAACCAGATCGTTGACTGTCCGAACGTCGAGGCCTTTTGCAGCCTTCAAACACAGCATCCGTGGCGAATGGCTAGCACGCCACCTCGGCCAAGAAAAGCCGAAGTCCATGGCAGCCCTCACGGCACTCATGACCCGCTTTTGCGCAGGAGAGGACAGTTGGCTGGCCCGTAGTAACAACACGGCCAACGAAACAAGTCCCTCCGAGGTAAAAAACAGCGCCGGCAAGTTACGGCGCAACATAAACGAACACCGAAGCAATGGTGATAACACCGATGACACAACATTTCATGCCGGCTTCAATGCCTCCATGTCCGGCCAACGAAAGAAGCCCTATAAAAGGAGCAGTGGAAAACCATCCAGCTTGGACCGCATACTCGATCGTCCTTGCCAAATACATGGCACCTGAGATAAACCGGCCAACCATACTAACAGAGATTGCCGGGTATTTAAACAAGCCAGCAAGGTAAATAGCAGAAACAAAGAAGGGGAATCGCAGAGCGAGGACGATGACGAAGAGCCCCGGCAGCCGAACACCGGGGGGCAAAATAAATTCCCCCTGAAGTCAAAACGGTGAACATGATATACGCTACACCTATCCCCAAAAGGAGTGCAAACGCGCACTCAAGGACGTCTACGCGGTAGAGCCCGTCGCCCCGAAGTTTAATCCGTGGTTATCATTCCCGATCACCTTCGACCACCGAGACCATCGGACTAGCATCCGGCACGGTGGTTCAGCCGCACTGGTCCTCGACCCAATCATCGACGGATTTCACCCGACTCGAGTCCTAATGGACGGTGGTAGCAGCCTCAACCTGCTCTATCAGGATACAGTACGTAAAATGAGCATTGACCCCTCACGAGTCAAGCCCACGAAGACTACCTTTAAAGGAATCATACCAGGCATAGAGGCCCGTTGTACGGGCTCAATAACGCTGGAGGTAGTGTTCGGTTCCCCGGATAACTTCTGAAGCGAAGAACTAATCTTCGATATCATCGCATTTCGTAGTGGCTATCACGCACTGCCCGGACGAACCGCATTCGCTACTTTCAACGCGGTGCCGCACTATGCTTATCTCAAACTCAAGATGTCCGGTCCACGTGGTGTCATTACGGTAAACGGAAATACGGAATGCTCCCTCCATACAGAGGAGCACACCGCCGCCCTAGCAGCAGAAGTACAGACTGGCCTTCTCAAGCAGCACCATAATCCGGCTGCCGAGCCCCTGGACATCATTAAGAGGATTCGGACTACACTTCAGCAGGACAGCTCGGCCCGTCACAAGCCAAACTAGCAATTTGGCCCCCGTCCCAGCCCTGACGAGGCAATGGTGTTAGTACCACACGCATTTAAAACTACGCCCTCAAAACCCCATGGGTACGGACGGAGACACAGCTCGCTCACGATCCACAGTACGGCTTAATAGGCCCTGGGATTCGCACGCACCTTCTTTTTCTTTTTACAGGTTTTTCTTTTCTTTTTCAAGGTCTATACGGACGACCCGTTCGCAGAACACACCAAGGAGGCAACGAGCTATGGAGTACAAGGGAGCCCCTAGGTGGTCTCTAATGAATGATTAGTATACTTGTTTTCCATACCCGCATGCAGCTCGCCCTTGGTTACGGCATGTTAAATAGCCTTACTTGCTTCTCGCATTACTAGTACAAAGTATGCCTCGACGTACTGACTACGTCACAACGATGAGTAAACTGGTGGCGTCAGCTCATTAGTTAATCTTTTCCGTTTTCTCACCTCAGTATCTATTATACCCCGCATCACGGCAATAAAAGTCCGAACACTTTTTCAGTATAGTTCGGCACCCAGAACTTATAGCATTATATGCATCGGCTCCGAATCATGTCTTTGGTCAATAGTTGGGTTGCCCGGCTCCTGTGCTTACTACCTTACGTTCCGCTATATCGGCTAGGGTAGTAATGGGAGAACTAGTGCGATTGTGTCCCGGTTCTTCCGGACGAGCACCTCAGTAGAGAAAGCCAAAAACTGACTGTCATGATGCGGCGAGAGTCGGTCAGCTGTTCATGAGGTTCCAAATCGTTGGAGATTTTTTCCGCTTCTTGCGAAGAATCGGTTCTTCCGATTTGACGTGCATAGCGCCCCTAATTCGGCCTTCTGAACACTAGGGGCTTCTCCAACTTTATTAATTATCCAACTCATATGGCTAAGTGGGGGCGGTAAAGGCCGCATAGTCTGATTGCCTTGTTCATTGCGCTAAACACCTCCTTTAAGGACCAGAATGTGGAGTAAAGAGTGTTTAGATTTATCCCGAACACCCCCGTACTATCTACGTGGGGGCAGAAGTCGACGACTGGCCATCCCCCAGATTAATAAACGGCCGCACAGGAGGTCAAATGTAAAATCATAAACATTATACTACATAACATCTTTGTTCCATATTACAGGGCAAGATAATACATATGTTCTTATGGGAATATAATATCCTTCGAACATTGCTCCGCCGCAAGGCGGGACCCCTCCAGGACGCCATCAAAATAGTGCTCGGGTCGACGATGCTCCTTGCCCTCCGGCGGTCCTTCGGTCATTAGCTTCTTGGCATCCAGCTTCGCCCAATGCGTCTTGACGCGGGCAAAAGCCATACGCGCACCTTCAATGCAGACCGACCGCTTCACGGCTTCGAGCCGCGGACAGGCACTCACAAGCCGCTGCACAAGTCCGAAATAGCTGCCAGGTGCAGGATCGGCAGGCCACAGCTAGACTATCAGGTCCTTCATGGCCAGCTCCGCCAACCTGTGTAGCTCGACCAACTGCTTCAGCTGGTCGCTGAAGGGCACCGGATGTTCGGATCCCAGATATTGGGACCAGAACAGCTTCTTCGTAGATATCCCTTCTTCGGCTCTATAATGCTCGGCTGCGTCCGACACACTGAGTGGCAGACCTGAAAATGCCCCTGGAAAAACAAAATTCAGGACAAGTACAAGGGACGTTTTCTCTACATGCTTGCTCGGCATAGTGAAAAACTCACCCGCCGCAATTTTCTGGGCCACTTGAATCTCCTGGAGAGCGCTCTAGGCTTCGGCTCGTGCATCCTGCGCGCTCTGGCGAGCCTTCACCAAATTGGACTCCTGCGCCTTAAAATCGCGCTCCAAGGACTCAAATTTATCTATCACGCCCTGGAGCTACTGCTGCGATTCGCCAACCTGGGCCTCGTGCTCGCGCAAAGCGCGTTCCTTGGCCGCTCTGTCCTCGGCCTCGGCTAGCGCCTTCTTAAGGGTTGCCACCTCGGTTGTGGCCCATAATAAAGTTTATGACACTTTTAGTCCGATCGGACTATTCATTTTTTGAAATGTACCCATGGGTTACTACATACCTTGGCTATCCTTTAACTACTTCTTCACAAGGCCGAGCTCCTCCTTGGCCCGCTCCAATTTTTGCTTCAGTTCGGAGACCTTCGCAGCATGAGTAGTGGCAGCCTGCAGCGAGACCTGCTTATTCACACAGACAACTCAATTCAGACTCCTGCGATTTTTTGATCCTCTGTTAGGCTTTTCTTCCCGGACACCAAACCGAGTATCAGGGGCTACTGTCTATACTGTGATATTTTTCCTATAATCACATTACTTACCTCAAAGCCTGTTAGAAGGCTAGTGCAGGCTTCGGTCAGTCTGCTTTTAGCGAACTGAAGCTTCTCTATTACCGTGTCCATAAGGACACGATGTTCATCCACGATAGAGGCGCCTCGCAGCGCCTCCAGCAGATTATCCGGTTCCTCTGGTTGGACAGAGGTCACCGGTGGGACAGGCACGCTCCCTCCTTGGGGGGAATGTCGTTCGCTGGACCCTGGAGCCGTATTGATTTCTGGAATGGTATCCGGCTGAGGTCCGAAGGGAACTCGGACCCCGTCAGCAGTCTGCATGGGGGCTTTTTCCCCCGTGTGTCCGGCGTCCGAGGAGTCATCCCGGGGCGTCACCTCGATGATCTCCGAAACCTTCCCCCCGCCTAGAAAGACCTTTTTGGACACCACCTCGTCATCACCCATGAGTGAGACGGAATGAGCAGGTGGCGGAGATATGCTAGCCATCTCCTCTGTGTCCAGCGAATCCTCTGTCGAGGATCGCGGGGAGTCACCGCGCGCCGGACTGCAATGACGAAAGTTTACGATATGTCAATATTACAAACAAGGAAGGCCAGACTTTTGCGAATTCTGGTACCTACGAAGCAGCCCGAGGCTTGGTCCGGCGAGGTCGTTCCGGACTGCTGTCGACGTCCCACGCGGAGTTATCCGCGAGGCAGCCTCAAACCTTTTTAGGCGCTTCCGCCTCCGGGCTTGTGGGGGCCGCTCTCTTATTCCTCACCGCTTGAGGCGGGGAGTCATTTTCTTCTTCCTCTTCATCGTTGTCGTCAGTGGACGAAGAGGAAGTCTCGCTTTTGGACGTCTCGTCCAGAGTGCTTCTCCGGCAAAGGCCCTTCTTGGCCCCTTGGGCCGCCTTTTTTGCCGTCTTCTCCGGTGTCGGTGTCAAAACCGGCGGATCTCGGGTAGGGGGTCCCGAACTGTGCGTCTAAGGAGGATGGTAACAGGAGGCGGGGGACACAATGTTTACCCAGGTTCGGGCCCTCTCGATGGAGGTAATACCCTACTTCCTGCTTGATTGATCTTGATGATATGAGTATTACAGGAGTTGATCTACCACGAGATCGTAGAGGCTAAACCCTAGAAGCTAGCCTATGGTCTGATTGTTGTTGTCCTACGGACTAAACCCTCCGGTTTATATAGACAACGGAGGGGGCTAGGGTTACACAGAGTCGGTTATAAGGGAGGAGATCTTCATATCCGTATTGCCAAGCTTGCCTTCCACGCCAAGGAGAGTCCCATCCGGACACGGGATGAAGTCTTCAATCTTGTATCTTCATAGTCCAACAATCCGGCAGAAGTATATAGTCCGGTTGTCCGAGGACCCCCTAATCCAGGACTCCCTCAGTAGCCCCTGAACCAGGCTTCAATGACGATGAGTCCGGCGCGCAAATTGTCTTCGGCATTGCAAGGCGGGTTCCTCCTCCGAATACTCCATAGAAGATTTCGAACACAAGGACAGTGTCCGGCTCTGCAAAACAAATTCCACATACCACCGTAGAGAGAATAACATTTCCACAAATCTAATCTGCTGACGCATTTTGCAGCATGACATCACACCATGGCCCGGTCGTTATTTGAACCGTTTTTCGCAACCAGCCACTACACATATCGCGTTGCGGTTTCCTTGGCACGTCTTGTCGAAGCAGAGACCGTGTCCCCTTATCACGGGATTCTCATCAATACGGGTGTGGGTAACCCAACCACGCCATCAATTACGGCACTTGGGGAATAAGCGATTTTACCAGCTGAGTGGGGAGGCGCATCGCCTCTTCCGCCCTTATAAAGGGACAAGGATTCACCCTTTTCACCTACGCTTTCTTCCTCCTAGCTCGTCTGTTCTTGCGCACTCGAGCTCCAGCGCCCAAGTTCGCGTTTTTCTCCTCAAACCACTCCAAGCATGTCCGGAGCGGGAAGCAAGTGGATGGTATCCTCCGTTACGGAGGAGAACATCACAAAGCTGCGGGGAGCCGGATACTTGGCCGCAGATATCGCGCACCGGCTGCCAGATGCGGGGCAAATCATCCCTACTCCAGAACCCCATGAGAGGGTGGTTTTCCTTACCCACTTCGTCCGTGGACTGGGATTTCCCCTCCACCCGTTTGTCCGCGGGCTCATGTTCTACTACGAGCTGGACTTTCACGATCTGGCCCCAAATTTCATCCTCAACATCTCGGCGTTTATCGTCGTGTGCGAGGCCTTCCTCCGCATCCAACCACATTTTGGCCTGTGGCTGAAGACCTTCAATGTTAAACCGAAGGTGGTGGTCGGCCAGCAAGCGGAGTGCGGAGGCGCCATGGTGGGCAAAATGCCCAACGTCACCTGGCTCGAAGGCTCCTATGTGGAGACCATAAAGGGGTGGCAATGAGGGTGGTTCTACATCACCGAGCCGCGCGACACCAACTGGGTGGCGGCCCCCAAATTTCGATCCGGAATCCCCATGCGGCTCACCTCCTGGAAAGAGAAGGGCCTGTCCTGGGGTTCCCCGGTAGAGCTGACCGGACTCCAGACATACATCAGAAACATGATGAGCAAGAAAATCAAGCTCATCAACGTGGTCCAAGTCATGCTCTTCCGCCGGATCCTCCCGTGTCAAAGACGGGCGTTCACCTTGTGGGAGTTCGACCCGGCCGAGCACCAGACGCTGCGAGAGCTCTTCTACATGACACACAAGGACGTGTGGAAGGTGCTGTTCAAGGGCGCCGAGGTACCACCTCTCCTTATCGAGGACCGCGGACTCAGCGCAAAGCGCCCTGCGAATCCGGTAAGTCTTTTATATCTTATAAGATGTTCATTTCCCCAGTTTGACCATGCGCGAGATCTAAGCCCCCACGCCATTTTCCAGGACTGGGTCGAGACAGCGGAGCAGATCGATTGTCCAGACCCCCTGCCCGAAGATCCAGCAGACTCTCTCCTAACGGAGATGCTGGTTCCGGCACCTTATGAGGTGCCGGAGAAGAAGGCCAAGAAGAAGGCCACGGGGACCCGAAAGGGTCTCCGGCGCAGTGTTATATCGGACTCATCGCCCAAAAACTCTGAGGCGCACTCCTCCCACGAAAACGAGGGGGAGGAAGAGGAAAGTTCTCCCCCCCTAGCCGGGGGGGGACAAGAAAAGGAAGGCCGCCCCTACCGGGGAGGCCGAAGGGTCCAAGAAGGGAAGGACCCTCCTCCCGGACTGCTCCACGATGGCCGCCTACAGCGACGACGAGTGGTTGCCCAGGGACAAGCCCCTGGCGAAGTCGTAAGTATCTGGATTCCATAGTAATTCATGGTATGTTTTATTGCACTGCTTCTCATCATGCTGAACATGATTATGCAGTCCATCCCGAGCCCATATCGACGTATCTTCGTCGGATGGTTCTTTGGACCCGTCAGATATGAATAGCGATTCACTTCCGACCGCCTCCACCCCTCGCCCTACGGACAACATCGAGGTGTTGTCTCAAAGGGCACCGAGCCGAGGGGAGGTAGTCCTGGAGGCGCCTCAAGGCGACGTTCCGGACCCTGGGTGCAAGGGGAGCAAGACTCCCATGGGCTCCGAATTCGGCCCCCAGCCGAACACTGCGCCGGAACCTCCAGTGGTTCCGGACTCTGTCAAGCGACCCCCCGTTAAGAGGGGCAAGCCGCCTGTGCCGGTGGCCTCTGTCCATCCAGAGGCATCGGACAACTTGCTAGAAACGCTTCGCGGCGCTTCCATTGACGAAGAACACCGCACTATCATGAGTGCGGTGGTCAAGAAGGTTCAGTCTCCCAAGAGCGGACTGACTGAAGCCTGTGCCAGCCTCCTAACAGGCTTTGAGGTAAGTAACCAGATTATAAGAGAATGTTACCGCATATACACTAGCCCCTGATGCTCTGTTTGGCGTTTGCGAAGAAAGGCCGAATAGAGGATCAAATAATAACCGCAGGAGTCTAATCAAAATATGTCTATGTGCAAATGCGGGCTTCATTGCTAGCCGCTACCGCACGTACCGCGGAGGTTGCCGCACTGAAGCGGGACCTTGAGCGGTCCAAGAACGAGCTCAGCCTTGCCAAAAGGCAGCTCGAAGAGAACAAAGGTAAGTTATACCCCGTCTCTACATTGAGAAGAAAAAACAAGGGTGGTTGCTTAGATCATAGGATCGTCATGAATTTTGCTAGGGGCCACGACCGAAGTGGCGACCCTGAAGAAGGCGCTGTCCGAGGCCGAGGACAAGGCGGCCAAGGAGCGCATTGAGTGAGAAAAACAAGAGGCCCGGGTGGGCGAGGTGCAGCAAGAGCTCCGGGATCTCGTCAAAAAACACGAGTCCTTGGAGCATGACTCTAAGACGTGAGAGTCCGAGCTTGTGAAGGCCCTCGAAAGCACACAACACGCCAAGGCCGAAGCCCAAAAGGCCCTCCGGGAAATTGAGGCAGTTAAGAAGATAGCAGCGGGTAAGGCATTCATTATGCAAAG
Organism: Aegilops tauschii subsp. strangulata; assembly: GCF_002575655.3. Classification (NCBI taxonomy): domain Eukaryota; kingdom Viridiplantae; phylum Streptophyta; class Magnoliopsida; order Poales; family Poaceae; genus Aegilops; species Aegilops tauschii. Next base: position 376,871,732 of record NC_053039.3, read on the forward strand.
CAAGCATGTGAAAGAAAATTTCCTTTTACTTACCCGAGTTCGGAGCTCTCCAGGAGCGTTCACTGATCTGCCCCGCAGTGTGTCAGATGCCGCGGAGTTCTACCGGGCCGAGGAGGGGAGCTCGACGAAGAAGTTGTTCGGGTCTCAGTATACTAGGAGCGAACACCCCATGCCATTGAGCGACCAGCTGAAGCAACTGGTCGAGCTCCACAAGGCAGCCGAACAGGCCATGAAGGGTCTTATAGTCCGGATGTGGCCTGGCGATCCCCTGCCCGATAGCTACTTCAGCCTGGTGAGGCGGCTTGTCAATGCCTGCCCACGGCTTGAAGTCATAAAGCGGTCCGTCTGCATCGAGGGCGCGCGCAGGGCTTTTGCCCGAGCAAAGGTGAACTGGGCAAAGCTGGACGCCGAGAAGCTGGTGAAGGAGGGGCCGCCAGAAGGCAAGGAGCATCGCCACCCTGAGTTGTATTATAACAGTGTCCTGAAGGGTTCTCCCCTTGTGGCGGAGGAATGTACTAAGGATATAATATTCGAATGAATGTACTCATGCAATCCTGTAATATGAAACGAGTTCTTTTGTGCTATGCAACGCTTGTGAATTTAAAATATTACCTTCTGTGCGGCCGTTTATAAAATCGGAGAGTTGGCCAGTCGTCGGCTTCTGCCCCCATGTAACTAGTACTGAGGTGTTCGGGATAGACCTGAACACTCTTTATCCCAATTTTGGGTCCTTCGAGGGCGGTGTTCAGCACAACGAACCAGGCAATCCAACTATAAGGCTTTATCACTCTCACTTAGCCATAGAAGTCTACAATTTTAAATTTTGGCGAAGCCCCTAGTATTCGGAAGGCTGAATTTGGGGCGCTATATACGCCTAAGTCAGGCAAGGCCGACTCCTCACCCGAAGCGGAAAAAGTCTTTAAGGACTTGAGGCCTCTCGAACAGCGACCAGCTCTTGCCTTATCATGACATCCAGTTTTCGACTTTCTCTACTGAGGTGCTCGTCCGGAAGAACCGGGACACAATCGCAGTAGTTCTCCCAGCGCTACCTTAGCCGATATTGTGGAACATAAGGTACCAAAAGATGGGAGCCAGGCAAACCCGACTATTGACCCAAGACATGATTCGGAGCTGATGCATATAATGCTATAAGTTCGGGGTGCCGCACTGTCGAAAGTGTTCGGACTTCTCACGCCGTATTATGGGGTATACTGAAGCCCCTGGCGTATTGGTCGTACCAGAATGTACGGGTGCAAGTTGTCGTAAATAAACAGACAAGAAAAAAGAAGGGTAATGCAATAATAGACTAATGCTATGCATTGTTATTGAAATAATACGTCGAAGCGTACTGATACAAGTAGTGCAATAAGCAAAAAATAGGACTATTTGACATATCCTATCCAAGGGCAAGTTGCGTATGTGTATTTAAAACGGGTACTTCGATCGTTATTAGAGACCACCTGGGGATTCCCTTGTACGTCTTAGCTTCTTGCCTCCTTGGTGTTTCCTTCCCATAATGCGTCCAGCAGTGAGACTACCGGAAAGGGCTTCCAGAGAGTAAGGTCCTGAAAGAGAGAAAATGATAAAGGTATACAGCCCCTAGGGCGGTTGAACCGCATAGTGGGACGTGTCCTGGCCGTGCCTCTGCCTATGCCCATGGTATTTTTAGTGCGTAATTATGTACACGCGGCACAGGTTTCGTCGCTTGACCGGGACTAGGATGGAGGCCGAATTGCTAGGCGAGCTCTGAACGTGCCAGGCGATCCTGCTGCAGGTTACTCCGGACTAGCTTGAAGGTGTCCGGGGGCTTTATTGCCGAATTGGCGGTTTGCCTTAAAAGGCTGGTTTGTGCCTCAGCTGCGAGGGCCGCAGTGTGCTCCTCCGTGCGGAGCGAACGTTCTGTGTTTCCATTGACTGTTATAACCCCACGAGGTCCTGGCATTTTGAGCTTGAGGTATGCATAATGCGGTACCGCATTGAATCTCGCAAATGCGGTTCGCCCGAGCAGTGCGTGATAGCCACTGCGAAACGGGACGATATCGAAGATTAACTCCTCGCTTCGGAAGTTGTCCGGAGATCCGAAGACCACTTCCAGTGTGATTGAGCCCGTGCAATGGGCCTCCACACCTAGGATGACACCTTTAAAGGTGGTTTTAGTGGGTTTGATCCTCGAGGGGTCTATACCCATTTTGCGCACTGTATCCAGATAGAGCAGGTTCAGACTGCTGCCGCCGTCCATAAGGACTCGAGTGAGGTGAAATCCGTCGATGATGGGGTCAAGGACCAATGCGACAGATCCGCCATGACGGATACTAGTGGGGTGGTCCCTGCGATCGAAGGTGATCGGGCAAGAGGACCATGGGTTGAACTTCGGGGCGACTGGCTCCATCGCATAGACGTCCCTTAGTGCATGTTTCCGTTCCCTCTTGGGAATGTGGGTTGCGTATATCATGTTCACCGTTTTCACTTGTGGAGGGAACCTCTTCTATCCTCCTGTGTTCGGCGGCCAGGGCTCCTCCTCGTCGTCGCTATGCAGCCCCTTGTCCCTGTTTTCGGCATTCAACTTGCTGGCCTACTTGAACACCCAGCATTCTCTGTTGGTGTGATTGGCTGGCTTATCGGGGGTGCCCTGAATTTGACACGAGCGATCGAGTATGCGGTCCAAACTGGACGGGCCCGGATTGCTTCTTTTGAACGGCTTCTTCCGCTGACCGGATTTAGAGCCGCTGAATCCAGCATTTACTATCGTGTCCTCGGCGTTGTCGCCGTTGTTGCGGCGCTTGTGTCTGTTACGACGTGGTCTGCCGTTAGTATCCTTTGTATCTGAAGTGCCATGACTTCTTGATGTGTTGTTGCTGCAAGCTAGCCAACTGTCTTCGCCCGCGCAAAAGCGGGTCCTGAGCGTCGTGCGGGCTGCCATAGACTTCGGCTTCTCCTGGCCGAGGTGCTGGGCGAGCCACTCGTCATGGATGTTATGCTTAAATGCCGCTAAGGCCTCTGCATCCGGACAGTCGACAATTTGGTTTTTCTTAGTTAGGAACCGGGTCCAGAATTGCCTGGCCGATTCCCCTGGCTGCTGAGTTATATGGCTCAAGTCATCAGCATCCGGTGGTCGCACATAAGTGCCCTGGAAGTTGTCAAGGAATGCATCTTCCAAATCCTCCCAACTTCCAACGGAGTCTGCTGGCAAGCTATTCAGCCAATGCCGAGCTGGTCCTTGGAGTTTTAGTGGGAGTTACTTGATGGCATGTAAATCATCACCGCGAGCCATGTGGATGTGGAGGAGGAATTCCTCGATCCATACCGCGGGGTCTGTTGTACCATCATATGATTCAATATTTACGGGTTTAAAACCCTCTAGTAATTCGTGATCCATTACTTCATCAGTGAAGCATAGGGGGTGTGCGGCGCCTCTGTGCCGGGCTATATCACGACGCAGTTCATATGAGTCTTGTCTGCTATATTCGGCCCGGCCGGATTTGCTTTTAGTGTATCCGGCGTGATGGTCATCGTCCCGCATTGGTGCGCGCCCCCGTGATCTGTAGATCGATCTTGCATGTTTTGCCTTGTCTTCCAATACGTCTCGCAGGTCCCGCGTGTTGCCCTGGGCCTTGGTATTTTTGTTTGAGTGGCGGCGGGGTGCGGGCTGGACTTCAGGCTGATATGCCTCTCTATCTCGGCCACAAGGTGGCCGATCTGCCGCATCATACGCTGGTGGTGTATGTTTTAATGCTTCCTCCTCGAGTCGAGGTAGCAACCTGCGCTTTGGGTAACTCTTGGTTGGGCGCTCGAGTTCGTATTCCTCGGCTGCCAGGACTTCAGTCCATCTATCAGGTCTTGATCAGCTCGAAGTTGTTGTTGCTTTTTCTTCAGGCTGTTTGTTGTGGCTATAAGTCGCCGCTTGAAGCGCTCCTGCTCGACGGGATCCTCAGGCACGACAAATTCTTCATCGCCGAGGCTCACCTGGTCTTCGGAGAGAGGCGTGTAATTGTCATCCTCGGATTCTCCGTTTGCTGCCTGTTCCGGAGGGCTAGCTTGTTCATCCTCCCGCTCGAGGTCTGGCTGGAGGGGATTATCGTCGTCTTCGGCACTATCCTGAGTGTTATTTTCTCTTGTGCCGGTATCGCTGCTTTTGCTGTGGCGGGACTTAGAGCGGTGCCGCTGACGTCGGTGCTTGGGTTGCTTCTTGGAGGGATTATCCTCCATTGTCTTGTCGCCATTCCCTTCTTTGGCTGTGTCCACCATGTATATGTCATACGATGAGGTGGCCGTCCAGCACCCTATGGGCGGCGGTTCTTGTTCGTCTCCTGCATCGTCGTCCATACCGTCGATGTCTTCGGAGCCGAAGTCGAGCATGTCGGTTAAATCTTCGACGGTGGCTACTAAGTGGGTGGTGGGTGGGGCGCGAATTTCTTCGTCGTCCGCATCCCATTCTAGCCAGACATAGTTCGGCCAAGGGTCTCCCGACAGGGAGAGAGACTTCAACGAGTTTAGTACGTCGCCAAAAGGCGAGTGCTGAAAGATATCCGCGTAGGTAAACTCCATGATCGGTGCCCAATCGGATTTGATGGGCACGGACACAAGCGGCTCGGAGTCCGTGGCCGGGGACGAATCCAACGGTTCAGCAACACGGGTCTCGTAGGAGGTAAGGTCAGTATTCAGCGCTATCGCCACTGAGTGTGCGGCCTCCATGGTGGGGTCCATCCACCCGTCCACAGATGGCGCAATTTGTTCCGGATTGAGGGCCGGAGTAGTTGCAGGTGTGATCTCCCAAACACAGTCCGACGGCAGAGCTAAATCATGCTCGTCGTGATTGTGTGGCGAACCTGACATGGGCTCGAATCCGTCGAAGATCAAGTCTCCGCGGATGTCGGCAGTATAGTTCAAGTTTCCAAACCTGACCAGATGGCCAGGGGCGTAGCTATCGATCTGCTCCAGATGGCCAAGCCAGTTAGCCCGCAGTATGAAGCCGCCGAATACGAAGATCTGTCCGGGGAGGAAAACCTCACCCTGGATCGCATCGTTGCCATCGAGTTGTCCGATGATCGAAGGAGCCATCAAGCCTTGCGGTGATGGCACAGTGGAACTCTCAATGAAAGCACCAATGTCGGTGTCAAAACCGGCGGATCTCGGGTAGGGGGTCCCGAACTGTGCGTCTAAGGCGGATGGTAACAGGAGGCGGGGGACACAATGTTTACCCAGGTTCGGGCCCTCTCAATGGAGGTAATACCCTACTTCCTGCTTGATTGATCTTGATGATATGAGTATTACAAGAGTTGATCTACCACGAGATCGTAGAGGCTAAACCCTAAAAGCTAGCCTATGGTCTGATTGTTGTTGTCCTACAGACTAAACCCTCCGGTTTATATAGACACAGGAGGGGGCTAGGGTTACATAGAGTCGGTTACAAGGGAGGAGATCTTCATATCCGTATTGCCAAGCTTGCCTTCCACGCCAAGGAGAGTCCCATCCGGACATAGGACGAAGTCTTCAATCTTGTATCTTCATAGTCCAACAGTCCGGCAGAAGTATATAGTCCGGCTTTCCGAGGACCCCCTAATCCAGGACTCCCTCATCCGGCACCTCGTAGGGTGCGGGGAACAGCATCTTCTCCAATAATGGAAATTCTTGGTCCTCAGGCAGCAGAGCCGGACAGCTGATCTCCTCGGCCAACTTAATCCAGGTCTGAAAATAGGGGGAGGAAGCCTAAATTTCCTCTCAAAATATGCTAGTAGGGGATGCTCCTTCAAAACATTAAAGGAACTGATCGGGTTGGGCTGGCGCTTAAACTAAGCCCGCGGTCTTCGGTCGAAGGCGGTGGTGTCTCGCCGGCCTTGAAGAGCACCTTCCAGATTTCTTCGTGGGCCGTACCGAAGAGCCCAGTAGCGTCTGGTGCTTGGCCGGCTCGAACTCCCACAAATTACAAGATCGGCGTTGGCACGGAAGGAACCGACGAACAAGCATGACCTAGACCATGTTGACGAGCTTGATTTTCCTTTCTATCATGTTCTGGATGCACGTCTGGAACCCAGTCAGCTCGTCCGAGGGACCCCAGGTTAGGCCTCTCTCTTGCTAGGAGGTGAGCCGCATCGGGATTCCGGATCGGAATTCGGGGGCCGCCAACCAGTTAGCATCGCGCGGCTCGGTGATGTAGAACCACCCCAATTACCACCCCTTCACCGTCTCCGCAAATGAACCTTCGGGCCAGGTGACGTTGGGAATCTTGCCCACCATAGCGCCTCCGCATTCTGCTTGCTGGACGCGCACAACTTTCGGCCTCACATTGAAGGTCTTCAGCCACAGGCCGAAGTGAGGCGGGATGCGAAGAAAAGCCTCACAGACAACGATAAACACCGAAATGTTGAGGATGAAGTTGGGGCCTTGGTCATGAAAATCCAGCCCATAGTAAAACATCAACCCGCAAACGAATGGTTGAAGAAGGAACCCAAGCCCGCGAACGAAATGTGTAAGGAACACAACCCTCTCGTGGGGCTCGGGAGTGGGGACGATCTGTCCCTTGGCCGGGAGTCGATGAGCGATCTCTTTGGCCAGATATCCGGCCTACCGGAGCTCCTTGATGTCCTTCTTCTTGACGGAAGAGGCCATCCACTTACCTCCAGCTCCAGATCTGGACATCTTTGGAGTATTTTCTCGAACAAGAGAGAAGCTAAGGCTTGGGCGCTGGAGCTCAGGGACGGAAAGGCTGAGGAAGAGAAAGGGCGTGGGTGGAAGAAGGGAGTCATTACCCCCTTATAGAGGCCGCGAATGTCAAACGCCACCCTGCTCGCCTTAAACTCGCCTGTTCCCAAGGGCCGTGTAAATGACACGGTTGGGTTACCCATGCCCGCATTGATGAGAATCCCGCAATAGGGGGGCACGATCTCCCCTTCGACAAGACGTGTCAGTAGCAACCGCGTTTGGAAACGTGGGATGGCAGAAGAAAGACGGTTCAAAATTGTGACCGGACGGGCGTGATATCATGCTGCATGGAGCTATCAGCGTAAGGAACTCGTGTAAAATGTATATATTCTCTCTGCGGTTGTGCATGGTGCTTAACAGGTCCGGATACGATCATCGCGTCCGAAGACTACCTTGGAGTTCGGACGAAGGGGGACCTGCCTTGCAATGCCGAAGACAATTTGCGCGCCGGACTCCTCGTCATTGAAGCCAGGTTCTAGGGCTACTGAGGGGGTCCTAGACTAAGGGGTCCTCGGACTTCCGGCCTGTTATCCATGGGCCGGACTGATGGGCTGTGAAGATACGAAGGCCGAAGACAATACCCGTGTCTGTATTGGACTCTACTTGGCGTGGAAGGCAAGCTAGGCGACCTATTATGAAGATTCCCTCCTATGTAATCGACCTCATGTAACCCTAGATCTCTCTGGTGTCTATATAAACCAGAGATCATAGTCCGGATAGGACAGATTCATTACCATATAGTCATAGGCTAGACTTCTAGGGTTTAGCCATTACGATCTCGTGGTAGATCAACTCTTGTAACACTCATATTCATCAAGATCAATCAAGCAGGAAGTAGGGTATTACCTCCATAGAGAGGGCCCGAACCTGGGTAAACATTGTGGCCCCCGTCTCCTGTTACCATCGATCCTAGACGCACAATTCGGGACCCCCTACCCGAGATCCGCCGGTTTTGACACCGACAGGGGTGGCTTTTGTCTGGGCCGCTAAGGCCGTATTCTTCGGCGGCAAAGACCTCGGTCCATCTATCATTGAGCAAATCTTGGCTCGCTTGAAGCTGCAGCTGCTTCTTCCTTAGTCTCCTTGAAGTGGCTATGAGCCGGCGTTTAAAGCGCTCCTGCTCGAGAGGTTCCTTAGGCACGATAAAATCCTCATTGCCGAGGATCTCCTCTTCCTCGGAGAGTGGGAGATAATTTCTATCCTCTGAGTCTCCATATGTGGCCTGTTCATCAGGGATGTCTTGCCCGCCTTCCTGTTCCTCCTGTTCGGATCCTACCTCAATAGGGTCTTCATTGTCCGGAGTGTTATCTTCTCCGGTGCTAGTATTGTTTTCTCTTGAGCGACGTGACTTAGAGCGGCGCAGGGCGCGCCGGTGTTCGGACTGTGTACCAGGAGGTTTATCCTCAACTGGGTCCTCCTTGTTATCGTCGAGAGCATCGTTGGGTGTATCTACCATACACACGTCGTACCATGAAGTGGCCAGCCCGCGTCTAGCGGGTAGTGAATTCTGGCCTTGCCCCTCATCGTCGTTCATACCGTCGATGTCTTCGGAGCCAGGGTCACGCGTGTTGGTTGGGTCTTCGACAGTGACTGTGAAGTGGGTGGCGGGTGGGAAGCAAAATTCTCCATCATCCGCCGCAAGTTCGAACCAAACATAGTTCGGCGGCGAGTCGCCTGCCAGGGATAGGTTTTTTAGTGAGTTTAGTACGTCGCCCATGGGCGAGTGTTGGAAGACGTCTGCGGCGCTGAACTTGAAGATCGATAACCGATTGAGTTCGGTATCCGCGGACTCGCCGGGTTCGGAACTTGTCACCGGAGACGAGTCCGGGGTTCCGTTGATGCGGATATCATATGAAGTAGAATCTGTGTGCGGCTGCAACGCCGCGGAATCGGTGGCTTCCGTGACGGGGTTGAGCTTCCCATCTTCGGATGACTTGATCTGCTCCAGATCTAAGGCCGGAGTTGTTGCAAGAGCTATCTCCTGGACGGGGCCCGATGACAGGTTTAGGGCATGCTCATCGGGGCGAAGGGGAGCGGTGGCCGCGGTCTCGAATCCGTTGAAGATCAAGTCTCCACGAATGTCTGCGATGTAGTTCAAGCTTCCGAATCTAACCTGATGGCCAGGGGCGTAGCTATCGATCTACTCCAGATGGCCGAGCGAGTTGGCCCGCAGTACGAAGCCGCCGAATACGAAGATCTGTCTGGGGAGGAAGGTTTTTCCCTGGACAACGTCATTACTGATGATCGAAGGGGCCATCGAGCCCTTTGCCGACGGCACAGTGGAACTCTCAATGAAAGCACCAATGTCGGTGTCAAAACCGGCGGATCTCGGGTAGGGGGTCCCGAACTGTGCGTCTAGGATCGATGGTAACAGGAGACGGGGGACACAATGTTTACCCAGGTTCGGGCCCTCTCTATGGAGGTAATACCCTACTTCCTGCTTGATTGATCTTGATGAATATGAGTGTTACAAGAGTTGATCTACCACGAGATCGTAATCGCTAAACCCTAGAAGTCTAGCCTATGTGAATATGGTAATGAATATCTCCCTATCCGGACTACGCTCTCCGGTTTATATAGACACCGGAGAGATCTAGAGATACATGGAGTCGATTACATCAGAGGGAATCTACATAGTCGGTTGCCAAGCTTGCCTTCCACGCCAAGTAGAGTCCAATCCGGACACGGGTATAGTCGGCCTTCATGTGTTCACAGCCCTTCACTCCGGCCCAATGGATAACAGGCCGGACGCCCGAGGACCCCTTAGTCCAGGACTCCCTCAGGAGGTTTCTTCAGCATTGGAGTGGCAAAGCTCACATTTGTATGATGGCAAATGGAAGGATTTTCTGTGTAGGAGATTCCTTGTATTGACTCTGTCAAGTAAAAGCAGCCAGAAGAGTATCATATATCTCAGCATTGCAGCGTTCTTCCATATCTTTGCAAAGATAGGTGGTGCTTGAACCCCAATTGCAATCAACTTGTACATTTTCATGGAGGAGTATTCAACTCGCCATGTAGCTCCATTTCTCATGGTGATTTCCAGATGCAGGTGTCTAAAGGATATCTTGTAGTTGCAAAAATTGTTGATGTGCCTCTATTGAAAGTGGAATGTGAAAGTTATCAAGTGCATTATCAGCTTGGAGGTACTCTTGGATTATCAAATTAGGCCTGCTGGAGAACGAGAATAATTGGGGAAATTTATCTTTGATAATCCCCATACCCCAATTGTTATCCCGAAGAGTGATGGTGTTTCCTTGTCCAATTAATCCAGTAGCAACCTTTTTGTATTAGGGAAGCAACTTGAGAATGTTTTTCCACCAAAAAGATCCCTGGGGTCTTTGGGTAAGAACTCCTTGAGGATAGTATGATCCAAATCAAGTAGACCCAGGGCAAGTCATGACGATTTAGGAATTTATGAAGATGCTTCATCAAGAGACATTTGTTATGAGTTGCAATGTTTATCACACCCAAACCACCTTGATCTTTTGGAATGCAAACTTTGTTCCATGAAATGAGAGCTGTGCCTTGGTCTTCCATACCATATTTTCTCCAAATATAGTGTCTGAGAAATTTTTTGATCTACTCAACAATGCCAGCAGGGAGTTCAAGAGTACTCATGAAGAAGGTTGGTAGACTTGTGAAAACAGATTTGATGAGCACAAGTTTATCCCCAAAAGACTTCTACAGTTTTAACCATTACGATCTCGTGGTAGATCAACTCTTGTAATACTCATATTCATCAAGATCAACCAAGCAGGAAGTAGGGTATTACCTCCATAGAGAGGGCCCGAACCTGGGTAAACATTGTGTCCCCTGTCTCCTGTTACCATCGACTCTAGACGCATAGTTCGGGACCCCCTACCCGAGATCCACTGGTTTTGACACTGACATTGGTGCTTTCGTTGAGAGTTCCGCTGTGACGTCAAAGACAGGATCGATGGCTTGCCTTGTTATCAAGGACAGCATCACCTCCGGAGGAGTACTGGCCCCAGGCCAAACCCTCCGACTGGGCGGCTTTACCATGACCACCCGTTCGGCCGTTAAGCCAACGATGACTTCTGGGGTCATCGAAAATTCCCTCCGTATTGACTCCAAACACTCCAAGCAGATGGATCCGACGGAGTTGTCATCTTTAAACGAGCTCCTAGATCGCATCGCCGCCCGGGGGGTCGCTACAGACTACAATTGGATTGGGCTTAAACCCGACCAGAGAGAAATCAAATCTCCACCGATCACCCATCAGATAGTGGTAGTAGAGGAGCAAGACGACAACTCTTCCTCTATACTAAGGACGGACTATGTTCGGATCTCTGATCTTGAAGAGCCGGACACCCGCCCGCGGAAAGATACATCCTGCCCTCCGAACATAGAATCGGACGATGGGCCCAAAAAATCGGTTGATATCTCGGAGCCTGAACTATTAAGTTCAGAAGATCTTCAGACTCTGGATCCCAAATTGGGTCAGGGTTCGGATCTAAATCAACCCACCCACCCAGACATAAGCGCTCTCATGGGCACACGACAGCAGTCTCAGGAAGCGGTCCAGCACCTCTGGGCCAGATTCCTCCTTGTCAAGGATAAGATCAAAGATTGCCATGATGAAGACGCGATCTCAATATTTTGCAACAATTGCATGGACGAAGGAATCCTCAACGCCATCAACCGCCGTCGCATATTACACTTCGCTGACTTGGCAACCATAGTACAGAAGTACAGCGCAATGGAAAGCGCGTGGAAAACTAAGGCAGCTCGCTGGGAACCATCGGTGCCCACTCAACCCCTCGTACAAGCGAAAAGGACGCACCCTCGTGGCACGCCCGGTCCAATAGTAAAGAAATATAAGCCCATTATGGGGCGCGGAACCGTTCTGGAGGTATGGCTCGATCGGCCATGCAAAATACACACAACACCGGATACCATACCAACCCACATCCTTAGAGCATGTTGGATACTCCGGCAAGTGGCCAAGAGCGGCGAGGATATCCTCACCAAAAATACCCCAGAGCAACACCCCCCAGAAGACTACGACCTCGGAGTATTGACGGTCTTCGAGACATTCGCTTCAAACAATAGGCGCAAAAGGGCACTCCGCGACCTCGCCGAAGTCTGCCAAATCGCAGTAATAAAACCTTGGACCAACACGGCTATAACTTTTAATGCCGGTGACGAACCAAAATTCAGGACAGTCCGTGCACCAGCCGCCTTGGTCCTCAGTCCGATCGTGGACGGCTTTCGGCTCACCAAAGTTCTCATGGACGGCGGCAGCGGACTAAACCTCATCTACGAGGATACACTCGGCAAAAATGGAAATAGACAGGAGCCGCATCGAGCAGAGTACCACGACCTTCCGAGGAATTATTCCCAGTTGGGAGGCACGATGCGCGGGAAAAATCATGCTCGACGTGGTATTCGGCACACCGGAAAACTATCGATCCGAAGAAATAACCTTCCAAGTGGCCCCTTTCAACAGTGGATATCACGCCCTATTGGGGCGAGATGCATTTACACGCTTCCAAGCTATACCTCACTACGGGTATATGAAGCTCAAGATGCCCGGGCCCAACGGCATAATCACTCTTGCCAGTGATCCGGACATAGCACTCCGCACCGAAAATAAAATAGCATCCCTGGCCCTTGAGGCATTATCTCAAGCCCTCGCGTCCGAAGAATTAACCGCACTGCGCTCCACGGTGGATAGGGACAATGTAATTCTGGACAAATGACCCAAGTCCACCTCCTTCAAACCAGCAGAGGAAATAGTCAAATTCCAAGTCCACCCAACGGACCCCGAGAAGACAGCATCAATCAGGGCACAACTAGACCCAACGGTTGACGCCGCGCTACGAGAGTTCCTGCGCGAGAACTGGGACATATTCGCCTGGCACCCTTCTGATATGCCAGGAATCCCACGCAGGTTGGCCGAACACAGCCTCAATATATTAAAGGGATATAAACCGGTCAAACAAACACTGAGGCGCTTTTCTGAACCCAAACGTCAAGCTATGGGGGAGGAGCTAGCCAAGCTAATCGAGGCCGGATTCATTAGAGAAATAAAACACCCGGACTGGCTAGCAAACTTGGTCATGGTGCCAAAGAAGGATAAATCCTGGCGCCTGTGCGTCGATTTCAAAGACCTTAATAAAGCCTGCGCTAAGGATCCCTTACCCCTACCACGCATCGAATAGATTATCGATGCTACCGCAGGACATGACTCACTGTGCTTCCTCGACGCATATTCCGGATACCATCAAATCAAAATGAAGGAGTCCGATCAAGCTGCAGCGACATTCATTACCCCATACAGGCCATTCTGCTTCAACACCATGCCCTTCGGGCTCAAAAACGCTAGGGCCACCTACCAACGCATGATTCAAACATGCCTGGAGAAACAGATTGGCAAGACAGTTGAAGCATATGTGGACGACGTCGTCATCAAAACTAGGCACGTCGAGTCACTAATAGATGATTTACGTCTCACATTCGACAACCTCCATGCATACGACATCAAGCTCAATCCGGAAAAGTGTGTTTTCGGCGTCCCCGCTGGAAAACTGCTGGGCTTCATCGTTTCCAATAGAGGAATTGAAGCAGATCTAGCCAAAATCCCAGCTTTGTCACAATTGGCTACGCCAACGGACCTTAAACAGGTCCAAAAACTCGCCGGATGCGTGGCAGCTTTAAGCTGCTTTATCTCCGGATTGGGAGAAAAGGCATTGCCAATTTATCGCCTTCTCCAGCGCACCGATCACTTCGAGTGGACGGATGCGGCAACGACCGGACTGGAAGAAATAAAAGCTCTTCTAGCGAGCAACTGAATCCTGGCCGCGCCGAACGTCGGTGAACCCATGTTATTATACATATCGGCAATACACCAGGTGGTGCGCGCCGTGCTCGTCGTTGAGCGAGAGCAGGACGGACACAAACTCCCGCTTCAGAAGCCATTATACTACGTATCCACTGTCCTCACACCATCCAAATCCCGGTACCCTCATTATCATAACATAGCATACGCGGTCTTCATGGCATCCGGAAGCTACGACACTACTTTCAAGAGTGTTCGATCACGGTTGCTTCTGAAGTACCACTCAATGGCATAATAAACAACTGCGACGCTACGGGCCGGATTGCCAAATGGGCCATTGAGCTCCTTCCATTTGACATAACATACAAACACCACCGAGCAATTAAATGCCAAGTGCTGGCTGACTTCATCGCCAAATGGACAGAGGCCGAACTCCCTAAAGAATACGACACATATTCCAACTGGGTTATGTATTTCGACGGTTCCAAAATGTTGGCGGGGTTAGGGGCAGGCGTTGTTTTAACATCCCCCGCGGGAGACGTAGTTCAGTACGTACTCCAAATATTATACTCAGACTCCAACAACGCAGCCGAATATGAGGCTTTATTGCACGGTCTTCGGATGGCTGTCTCCATGGGCATACAACGCCTGGAAGTGTGGGGGGACTCAAACCTCGCGATATCTCAAATAAATGGAGATTTCGATGCCAAAGATCCGAAGATGGCAGCCTATCGTAATGTCGTTCTCAAAATGTCAGCTCGGTTCGAGGGGCTCGAGTTCCATCATGTGGCTCGAGAAAGCAATCAAGCGGCGGATGTCCTTGCTCGCATCGGCACCAAGCGCGACCCCATCCCGCCTAATATCTTTCTGGAAAGGCTTTTTAAGCCATCCATGGTGTGGCAAGGGGCGAGCGGCAACACCAGTCTGGATCCGTCCACATCCCTAAATTCTGAACACACTGACACCATAGGGGGCTTAGCCACCGAAATAACATCGTCGGCCCATCTCATCATGGCATTCATTGCCCCATGGACCGAACCCTTCTTGGCCTACCTTAATAGGTGAGAACTCCCTGAGGATCAGAATGAGGCTCGCCGCATTGTCCGGCGTTCGAAAGCCTACAAGGTTCATGACAGAGAACTATACAAGAAAAGCGTTACCGGAGTACTATAAAGATGCATCTCTGAGGAAGAGGGGCGGCAGCTCTTGGCTGAAATTCATGTTGGTCTCGGTGGTCACCACGCCGCGGCTCGGGCCCTTGTAAGCAAGGCCTTCCGTACAGGTTTCTATTGGCCGACGGCCCGAGCAGACGCACAGGACCTTGTCCAACGTTGCATCGGATACCAGCTCTTTGCCAACCAAAGCCATATGCCACCCACTGCTTTACAAACGATCCCCATCACATGGCCTTTCGTGGTCTGGGGGCTTGATATGGTCGGTGTCGGTATCAAAACCGGCGGATCTCGGGTAGGGGGTCCCGAACTGTGCATCTAAGGTCGATGGTAACAAGAGACAGGGGACACAATGTTTACCCAGGTTCGGGCCCTCCATATGGAGGTAATACCCTACTTCCTGCTTGATTGATCTTGATGAATATGAGTTTTACAAGAGTTGATTGATACGTCTCCAACGTATCTATAATTTTTTATTGCTTCATGCTAAATTATCTTCTGTTTTGGACATTATTGGGCTTTATTATACACTTTTATATTATTTTTGGGACTAACCTATTAACCGGAGGCCCAGCCCAGAATTGCTGTTTTTGCCTATTTTAGAGTTTCGCAGAAAAAGAATATCAAACGGAGTCCAAACAGAATGAAACCTTCGGGAACGTGATTTTCGGAACGAACATGATCCAGAGGACTTGGACCCTACGTCAAGAAAGCTACAAGGAAGCCACGAGGTAGGGGGTGCGCCTACCCCTCTGGGCGCGCCCTCCACCCTCGTGGGCCCCACGTTGCTCCACCGACGTACTCCTTCCTCCTATATATAGCTACGTACCCCCAAACTACCAGATACGGAGCCAAAAACCTAATTCCACCACCGCAAGGTTCTGTACCCGTGAGATCCCCTCTTGGGGCCTGTTCCGGAGCTCCGCCGGAGGGGGCATCAATCACGGAGAGCTTCTACATCAACACCATAGCCTCTCCGATGATGTGTGAGTAGTTTACCTCAGACCTTCGGGTCCATAGTTATTAGCTAGATGGCTTCCTCTCTCTTTTTGGATCTCAATACAATGTTCTCCCCCTCTCTTGTGGAGATCTATTCGATGTAATCTTCTTTTGCGGTGTGTTTGTTGAGACCGATGAATTGTGGGTTTATGATCAAGTTTATCTATGAACAATATTTGAATCTTCTGAATTCTTTTATGTATGATTGGTTATCTTTGCAAGTCTCTTCGAATTATCAGTTTGGTTTGGCCTACTAGATTGATCTTTCTTGCAATGAGAGAAGTGCTTAGCTTTGGGTTCAATCTTGCGGTGTCCTTTCCCAGTGACAGTAGGGGCAGCAAGGCACGTATTGTATTGTTGCCATCGAGGATAACAAGATGGGGTTTATATCATATTGCATGAGTTTATCCCTCTACATCATGTCATCTTGCTTAAAGCGTTACTCTGTTCTTATGAACTTAATACTCTAGATGCATGCTGGATAGCGGTCGATGTGTGGAGTAATAGTAGTAGATGCAGGCAGGAGTCGGTCTACTTGTCTCGGACGTGATGCCTATATACATGATCATACCTAGATATTCTCATAACTATGCTCAATTCTATCAATTGCTCAACAGTAATTTGTTCACCCACCGTAAATACTTATGCTCTTGAGAGAAGCCACTAGTGAAACCTATGGCCCCCGGGTCTATTTTCCATCATATTAATCTTCCAACACTTAGCTATTTCCATTGCCTTTTATTTTGCTTTTATTTTATTTTGCATCTTTATCACAAAAATACCAAAAATATTATCTTATCATATCTATCAGATCTCACTCTCGTAAGTGACCGTGTAGGGATTGACAACCCCTTACCGCGTTGGTTGCGAGGATTTATTTGTTTGTGTAGGTGCGAGGGACTCGTGCGTGGCCTCCTACTGGATTGATACCTTGGTTCTCAATAACTGAGGGAAATACTTACGCTACTTTGCTGCATCACCCTTTCCTCTTCAAGGGAAAACCAACGCAGTGCTCAAGAGGTAGCAAGAAGGATTTCTGGCGCCGTTGCCGGGGAGTCTACGCAAAAGTCAACATACCAAGTACCCATCACAAACCCTTATCTCCCATATGACGTTATTTGCCATTTTCCTCTTGTTTTCCTCTCCCCCACTTCAACCTTGCCGTTTTATTCGCCCTCTCTTTTCCGTTCGTCTTTTCATTTGCCTTGATGTCTTACTTGGCTCATTTGCTCGTTTGGTTGAAATAGTTGAGTATTTATTCCTAAACAGAGAAGCTAATATCTATGGATCCTCATCCACTTGCCAATCTTTTTAAGAGATCCAATTATGATGAACCAGTTCCTAGTGATTTGGATGCACTAGATTATCTTTATAAGGTTTTGCTTGAAATCCGTGAATCTGAAAATTGTGATGAAGTGCTTTATGAAGTGATTCACGATAGATCTTTGAATAAAAAGCATGATTGCAATGATTTTGTTATAAATTCTATTGATGTAAATTATGCTAATAACAGGCAAAACCCTAAGCTTGGGGATGCTAGTTTTGCTATGTCCACTACCTGTTGCAATAATCATGATTGGGAGATTCTTCTTATGATCTTGAAAATTTATTTAAGCCCCATGATGAATATAAGATTGATAATAGTGTTTTCAATAATATTGAAAGTGGGTTTGGAAGAGTGTCAACTTTATATCCCACATATTTGGATAATATTCAATCTTATGAAATTTTTGATAAAAGTGGGCTTGGAGAAATCATGACTTTAGTTAATGATAATCCCACTATTTTGGAAGAGTGTCAACTTCGCATGCATGTGGATCGTGTTGAGAATATGTTATGTGATAGCTATATTGTTGAATTTTCTTATGATCCTACATGTAATTATTATGAGAGAGGAAAATATGGTTATAGAAATTTTCATGTTACTAAATTACCTCTTGTTATGTTGAGATTGCTATTGTTCCTTTCCGCTTCCTTGCATATGCTAGTTTTTGCTTGCTACGATAATTTGTTTGCCTATAATATGCCTATGCATAGGAAGTATGTTAGACTTAAGTGTGTTTGTCACATGTTTTTTGATGCTCTCTTTATGCTTCAATTCTTGTCTTTCACGTGAGCATCATTGAAATATTAATGCCTAGCTAAAAAGGCTTTTAAGAAAAGCGCTTGTTGGGAGACAACCCAATATTTTTCCTTCCTTCTTAGTAATAAATATTTGTTCTAGCCTCTGGTTAGATGTGTTTTTATGTTTTAATTAGTGTTTGTTCCAAGTTAAACCTATAGGATCTTCTTGGATGATAGTTATTTGATCTTGCAGAAAATTCCAGAAACTTTCTGTTCACCAAAATAATTGTTAAAAATCACCAGAACGTGATAAAATATTGATTCCAATTGCTTCTGATCAATAAACAAATTGTCTAGGTCTTCCTATTCTGGCTGATATTTTGGAGTTCCAGAAGTTTGCGTTAGTTACAGATTACTACAGACTGTTCTGTTTTTGACAGATTCTGTTTTTCGTGTGTTGTTTGCTTATTTTGATGAATCTATGGCAAGTAAAATAGTTTATAAACAATAGAGAAGTTGGAATACAGTAGGTTTAACACCAATATAAATAAAGAATAAGTTCATTACAGTACCTTGAGGTGGTCTTTTCTTTTCTTTCGCTAACGGAGCTCACGAGATTTTCTGCTGAGTTTTGTGTTGTGAAGTTTTCAAGTTTTGGGTGAAAGATTTGATGGATTATAGAACAAGGAGTGGAAAGAGCCTAAGCTTGGGGATGCCCATGGCACCCCCAAGATAATCTAAGGACACCTAAAAGCCAAAGCTTGGGGATGCCCCGAAAGGCATCCCCTCTTTCGTCTACTTCCATCGGTAACTTTACTTGGAGCTATATTTTTATTCACCACATGATATGTGTTTTGCTTGGAGCGTCTTGTATTATTTGAGTCTTTATTATTTAGTTTACCACAATCATCTTTTCTGTACACACCTTTTGAGAGAGACACACAAGATTCAGAAATTATTAGAATACTCTATGTGCTTCACTTATATCTTTTGAGTTATATAGTTTTTGCTCTAGTACTTCACTTATATCTTTTAGAGCACGGTGGTGGATTTGTTTTATAGAAACTATTGATCTCTCATGCTTCACTTAGATTATTTTGAGAGTATTAGATAGCATGGTAATTTGCTTAAATAATCCTAATATGCTAGGTATTCAAGATTAGTAAAAAAAATCTTATGAGTGTGTTGAATACTAAGAGAAGTTTGATGCTTGATGATTGTTTTGAGATATGGAGGTAGTGATATCAAATTTGTGCTAGTTGAGTAGTTGTGAATTTGAGAAATACTTGTGTTGAAGTTTGCAAGTCTCGTAGCATGCACGTATGGTAAACGTTATGTAACAAATTTGAAACATGAGGTGTTCTTTGATTGTCCTCCTTATGAGTGGCGGTCGGGGACGAGCGATGGTCTTTTCCTACCAATCTATCCCCCTAGGAGCATGTGCGTAGTGCTTGGTTTTTGATGACTTGTAGATTTTTGCAATAAGTATGTGAGTTCTTTATAACTAATGTTGAGTCCATGGATTATACGCACTCTCACCTTTCCATCATTGCTAGCCTCTTCGGTACCGTGCATTGCCCTTTCTCACATTGAGAGTTGGTGCAAACTTCGTCGGTGCATCCAAACCCCGTGATATGATACGCTCTTTCACACATAAACCTCCTTATATGTTCCTCAAAACAGCCACCATACCTACCTATTATGGCATTCCATAGCCATTCCGAGATATATTGCCATGCAACTTTCCACCATTCCGTTTATCATGACACGTTCATCATTGTCATATTGCTTTGCATGATCATGTAGTTGACATAGTATTTGTGGCAAAGCCACCGTTCATAATTCTTTCATACATGTCACTCTTGGTTCATTGCATATCCCAGTAAACCGCCGGAGGCATTCATATAGAGTCATACTCTGTTCTAGTATCGAGTTGTAATCATTGAGTTGTAAATAAATAGAAGTGTGATGATCATCATTTTCTAGAGCATTGTCCCAAGTGAGGAATAAAAAAAGAGAGAAAGGCCATAAAAAAGAGAAGGCCCAAAAAATGAGAGAAAAAGAGAGAAGGGACAATGTTACTATCCTTTTACCACACTTGTGCTTCAGAGTAGCACCATAATCTTCATGATAGAGAGTCTCTTGTTTTGAAATTTTCATATACTAGTGGGAATTTTTCATTATAGAACTTGGCTTGTATATTCCAACAATGGGCCTCCTCAAGTGCCCTAGGTCTTCATGAGCAAGCAAGTTGGATGCACACCCACTTAGTTTCTTTTGTTGAGCTTTCACATATTTATAGCTCTAGTGCATCCGTTGCATGGCAATCCCTACTCCTTGCATTAACATCAATCGATGGGCATCTCCACAGCTCATTGATTAGCCTCGTTGATGTGAGACTTTCTCCTTTTTTGTCTTCTCCACATAACCCCCATCATCATATTCTATTCTACCCATAGTGCTATATCCATGGCTCACGCTCATGTATTGCGTGAAGGTTGAAAAAGTTTGAGATTACTAAAGTATGAAACAATTGCTTGGCTTGTCATCGGCGTTGTGCATGATGAGAGCATTCTTGTGTGACGAAAATGGAGCATGACTAAACTATATGATTTTGTAGGGATGAACTTCCTTTGGCCATGTTATTTTGAGAGGACATAATTGCTTTGTTAGTATGCTTGAAGTATTATTATTTTTATGTCAATATTGAACTTTTATCTTAAATCTTTCGGATCTGAATATTCATACCACAATTAAGAAGAATTACATTGAAATTATGCCAAGTAGCATTCCACATCAAAAATTCTGTTTTTATCATTTTATCTACTCGAGGACGAGCAGGAATTAAGCTTGGGGATGCTTGATACGTCTCCAACGTATCTATAATTTTTGATTGCTCCATGCTATATTATCTTCTGTTTTGGACATTATTGGGCTTTATTATACACTTTTATATTATTTTCGGAACTAACCTATTAACCGGAGGCCCAGCCCAGAATTGTTGTTTTTTGCCTATTTCAGAGTTTCACAGAAAAAGAATATCAAACGAAGTCCAAACGGAATGAAACCTTCGGGAACGTGATTTTCGGAACGAACATGATCCAGAGGACTTGGACCCTACGTCAAGAAAGCTACCAGGAAGCCACGAGGTGGGGGGCGCGCCTACCCCCCTGGGCGCGCCCTCCACCCTCATGGGCCCCACGTTGCTCCACCGACGTACTCCTTCCTCCTATACCTACGTACCCCCAAACTACCAGATACGGAGCCAAAAACCTAATTCCACCGCCGCAACCTCCTGTACCCGTGAGATCCCCTCTTGGGGCCTGTTCCGGAGCTCCGCCGGAGGGGCCATCGATCACGGAGAGCTTCTACATCAACACCATAGCCTCTCCGATGATGTGTGAGTAGTTTACCTCAGACCTTCGGGTCCATAGTTATTAGCTAGATGGCTTCCTCTCTCTTTTTGGATCTCAATACAATGTTCTCCCCCTCTCTTGTGGAGATCTATTCGATGTAATCTTCTTTTGCGGTGTGTTTGTTGAGACCGATGAATTGTGGGTTTATGATCAAGTTTATCTATGAACAATATTTGAATCTTCTGAATTCTTTTATGTATGATTGGTTATCTTTGCTAGTCTCTTCGAATTATCAGTTTGGTTTGGCCTACTAGATTGATCTTTCTTGCAATGAGAGAAGTGCTTAGCTTTGGGTACAATATTGCGGTGTCCTTTCCCAGTGACAGTAGGGGCAGCAAGGCACGTATTGTATTGTTGCCATCGAGGATAACAAGATGGGGTTTATATCATATTGCATGAGTTTATCCCTCTACATCATGTCATCTTGCTTAAAGCGTTACTCTGTTCTTATGAACTTAATACTCTAGATGCATGCTGGATAGCGGTCGATGTGTGGAGTAATAGTAGTAGATGCAGGCAGGAGTCGGTCTACTTGTCTCGGACGTGATGCCTATATACATGATCATACCTAGATATTCTCATAACTATGCTCAATTCTATCAATTGCTCAACAGTAATTTGTTCACCCACCGTAAATACTTATGCTCTTGAGAGAAGCCACTAGTGAAACCTATGGCCCCCGGGTCTATTTTCCATCATATTAATCTTCCAACACTTAGCTATTTCCGTTGCCTTTTATTTTGCTTTTATTTTATTTTGCATCTTTATCACAAAAATACCAAAAATATTATCTTATCATATCTATCAGATCTCACTCTCGTAAGTGACCATGTAGGGATTGACAACCCCTTATCGCGTTGGTTGAGGATTTATTTGTTTGTGTAGGTGTGAGGGACTCGTGCGTGGCCTCCTATTGGCTTGATACCTTGGTTCTCAAAAACTGAGGGAAATACTTACGCTACCTTGCTGCATCACCCTTTCCTCTTCAAGGGAAAACCAACGCAGTGCTCAAGAGGTAGCATTGATCTACCACGAGATCGTAATGGCTCAAACCCTAGAAGTCTAGCCTGTATGACTATGATAATGAGTATTCGTCCTCCGGACTAAGCCCTCCAGTTTATATCGACACCGGAGGGGATCTAGGGTTGTACAGGGTTGGTTTGCAGATAAAGGAATCTTCATAGTTGGACGCCAAGCCTGCCTTCCACGCCAAGGAGAGTCCCATCTGGACACGGGTGAGAGTCTTCGGTCTTCGTATCTTTGCAGCCCATCAGTCCGGCCCATGGCTAACAGGCCGGACGCCCGAGGACCCCTTAATCCAGGACTCCCTCAGTAGCCCCTGAACCTGGCTTCAATGACAAGCTGTCCGGCGTGCAGATTGTCTTCGGCATTGCAAGGCGGGTTCCCCTTTCCGAACTCCAAGATAGTCTTCGGACGCAAGGATCGTGTCCGGACCTGTAACACAAGTACCACACATAACCGCAGAGAGTATAATATTCCACGAGTCCAATCCGCTGATAACTTTTGTAATATGACATCACGTCTGCCCGGTCATTATTTCGAACCGTTTTTGTCTGCCGCTCCATGTTTCGAGACGCGGGTGCCATTGGCACGTCTTGTTGAAGCGGAGATCGTGTCCCCTTATTGCAGGATTCTCATTAATACGGGCGTGGGTAATCCAATCGTGTCGTTTACACAGCCCTTGGGAGCAGGCGAGTTTTAAGGTGAGTGGGGAGGCGCTTGATATTCACGACCTTTATAAGGAGATAAGGATTCCCTTTCTTCACCCACGCCTTCTCTCTTTCCCTACCCTTCCATTCTTGAGCTCCAGGGCCCAAGTCCTCATCTTCTCCATCTCAGGGAAGCACTCAACCATGTCCGGATCCGGAGGTCAAGGCAAGTGGATGGCCTCCTCCGTCAAGGAGAAGGACATCACTAAGCTTCGGGAGGTCGGGTATCTGGCAAAAGAAATCGCCCACCGGCTTCCAACCAAGGGGCAAATCATCCCCACCCCGAAGCCCACTGAGCAGGTGGTCTCCCTCCCTCACTTCATCCGCGGGTTAGGGTTTCCTCTCCACCCTTTCGTCCGCGGACTTATGTTCTATTACGGGCTAGATTTCCATGATCTAGCCCCGAACTCCTTCCTCAACATCTCGGCATTCATTGTCGTGTGCGAGGCCTTCCTCCGCATCCACCCCCACTTCGGATTGTGGCTCAAAGTTTTCAACGTGAAGCCGAAGGTGGTGGATGGCCAGCACGCGGAGTGCGGAGGTGCCATGGTGAGCAAGCTGCCCAACGTCACATGGCCTAAGGGCACTTTTGTGGAGACTGTCAAAGAGTGGCAGAAGCAGTGGTTCTACATCACAGAGCCACGCGACACCACTTAGGCGGCGGCTCTTGAATTCAAGTCCGGAGCTCCAATGCGGCTCACCTCCTAGATAGAGAAGGGCCCCAACTAGTCTTCATCGGACGAACTGATAGTGCTGGAAACTCGCATTCAGAGCATGGTGGACAAAAACATCAAGCTAGTCGACGTGATCCAGGTGATGCTGGTTCGCCGGATCCTCCCCTGCCAAAGCCGAACCTCCCCGTTGTGGGAATTCGATCCGGAGAAGCACCAAACCCTGGAGAGGCTCTTTGGAACTACTCACGAAGATGCCTGGAAGTTGCTCTTCAAGGGCAACGAGAAGCCGCCGGCCCTAGATTCGGACCGCGGGCACGATCTTACCCATCCTGCCAATGCGGTAAGTCCTTTACTTCTCAAGGCGTACCCTCTACTTGCTCCTTCACGGAGGATGCCTAATCTTTACTATATTGTTTCAGGTATGGACGGAGAAAGCGGAGCAGATCCAGTGTTCGGCTCCGCTGCCTGAAGAGCCAGTCATCCCGCTCCTGGCGAAGATGCTGGTTCCGGCGCCCTATCAGCCGCCGGAGAAGAGGGCCAAGAAGAAGGCCAAGGGGGCCAAAAGTGGCCCCCGTCGCAAGGGTGCTTCGGACGTGACGTCCGAAGATGAAGAGACCCATTCCTCCGCCGCTGAGGACGACGGCGAGGAGGAGGATGAAAAAAACCTCCCCCTGATGGGGGAATGATGAAGAGGGCGGCCTCCACGAATCTGGAGGTGGAGGCATCCAAGAGGGAAAGGGCTCCCTCGCGGATAACTCCGCATGGGATGTCGACAGTAGTCCAGAGCGACGCCCCCGGACCAAGCCCCTGGCCGCATCGTAAGTAATAAAAACTCGTGTACGTCCATGTATCCGGCCTCTCCGCTTCGTAGTATTAACATGTTAATTCATGCTATTGCAGTCCGGCCCACGACAGTGATACGTCTCCAACGTATCTATAATTTATGAAGTATTCATGCTATTATATTATCCATCTAAGATGTTTTAT
The DNA here is from genome assembly GCF_002575655.3 of Aegilops tauschii subsp. strangulata. NCBI lineage: Eukaryota > Viridiplantae > Streptophyta > Magnoliopsida > Poales > Poaceae > Aegilops > Aegilops tauschii. The sequence goes on from NC_053039.3 coordinate 376,896,275, forward strand.
ATGCATTTATATGCTATTTTATATGATATTTGGGACTAACCTATTAACCTAGAGCCCAGTGCCAGTTTCTGTTTTTTCCTTGTTTTTGAGCTTTACAAAAAAGGAATACCAAACGGAGTCTAATTGACGTGCCAATTCTTTATGATTTTTCCTAGACCAAAAGAAGCCCCCGGAGTAAAAGAGTTGGGCCAGGAGAGTCCCGGGCTGCCCACGAGGGTGGGGGCGCGCCCACCCCCTGGGCGTGGGCCCCTACCTCGTGGACAACCCGGAGACCCCCCTGATGTGAGACCTACGCCAAAAAATCCTATAAATACTGAAACCTCCAGAGAACAGAATAGATCGGGAGTTCTGCTGCCGCAAGCCTCTATAGCCACCAAAAACCAATCGGGACCCTGTTCCGGCACCCTGCCGGAGGGGGGGATCCCTCACCGGTGGCCATCTTCATCATCCCGGCGCTCTCCATGACGAGGAGGGAGTAGTTCACCCTCGGGGCTGAGGGTATGTACCAGTAGCTATGTGTTTGATCTCTCTCTCTCTCTCTCTCATGTTCTTGATTTGGCATGACCTTGATGTATCGCGAGCTTTGCTATTATAGTTGGATCTTATGATGTTTCTCCCCCTCTACCCTCTTGTAATGGATTGAGTTTTCCCTTTGAAGTTATCTTATCGGATTGAGTCTTTAAGGATTTGAGAACACTTGATGTATGTCTTGCCGTGCTTATCTGTGGTGACAATGGGATATTCACGTGATCTACTTGATGTATGTTTTGGTGATCAACTTGCGGGTTCAGTGACCTTGTGAACTTATGCATAGGGGTTGGCACACATTTTCATCTTGACTCTCCGGTAGAAACTTTGGGGCACTCTTTGAAGTACTTTGTGTTTGTTGAATAGATGAATCTGAGATTGTGTGATGCATATCGTATAATCATACCCACGGATACTTGAGGTGACATTGGAGTATCTAGGTGACATTAGGGTTTTGGTTGATTTGTGTCTTAAGGTGTTATTCTAGTACGAACTCTATGATAGATCGAACGGAAAGAATAGCTTCGTGTTATTTTACTATGGACTCTTGAATAGATCGATCCGAAAGAGTAACTTTGAGGTGGTTTCGTACCCTGCAATAATTTCTTAGTTGTTCTCCGCTATTAGTGACTTGGAGTAACTCTTTGTTGCATGTTGAGGGATTGTTATATGATCCAATTTTGTTATTATTGTTGAGAGAACTTGCACTAGTGAAAGTATGAACCCTAGGCCTTGTTTCAACGCATTGCAATACCGTTTACGCTTACTTTTATCATTAGTTACCTTGCTGTTTTTATATTTTCAGTTTACAAAAACCTATATCTATCATCCATATTGCACTTGTATCACCATCTCTTCGCCGAACTAGTGCACCTATACAATTTACCATTGTATTGGGTGTGTTGGGGACACAAGAGACTCTTTGTTATTTGGTTGCAGGGTTGTTTGAGAGAGACCATCTTCATCCTATGCCTCCCACGGATTGATAAACCTTAGGTCATCCACTTGAGGGAAATTTGCTACTGTCCTACAAACCTCTGCACTTGGAGGCCCAACAACGTCTACAAGAAGAAGGTTGTGTAGTAGACATCAAGCTCTTTTCTGGCGCCGTTGCCGGGGAGGCTAGGTAAGCGGCACTACCACCCCGTCAACTAAGCTCTTTTCTGGCGCCGTTGCCGGGGAGGTGAGTGCTTGAAGGTATATCTTTAGATCTTGCAATCAAATCTTTTTGTTTCTTGTTTTATCACTAGTTTAGTTTATAAAACAAAACTACAAAAAAATGGAATTGAGTTTGTCTCATACGCTTCATCTTTTTAATATCTTTCGTGAGAATGATGGAAATGAAAATTGTGCTCAAGTGCTAGAAGAAGAATTCTATAAAATGTTTGGCACTAAATCTCTAAATGATGAGCATGATTGCAATTTTGTTAGTATGAATTCTTTGACTACCCATGATGCTAATGATATGCAAAGCCACAAGCTTGGGGATGTTATGTTTGATAAAGATGATATGTTTAGGCCCCCAAGTTTTGATGAGCAAATTTATTATGATGAAAGCATGCCTCCTATCTATGATGATTATTGCATTGACACATATGCTACAAAGAATAATGATAACCATGAAACTTGTCATCTTGATCTTAATTTTCAATCACATAATAGTTATTTTGTTGAGTTTGCTCCCACTATTCCGAATGAGAAAAAAAAATCTTATGTGGAGAGTAGTAAAAATTCTATACTTGTAGATCATGAAAGGAATGCTTTAGGTGCTGGTTATATTGTTGAATTCATTCATGATGCTACTGAAAATTATTATGAGGGAGGAATATATGCTTGTAGGAATTGCAATAATATCAAGTTTCCTCTCTATGTGCTTAAAGTTTTAAAGTTATGCTTGTTTTGTCTTCCTATGCTAGTTGATTATTGTTCCCATAAGTTGTTTGCTCACAAAATCCCTATGCATAGGAAGTGGGTTAGAATTAAATGTGCTAGTCATATTCTTCATGATGCTCTCTTTATGTTTCAATTCTTATCTTTTTGTGAGCATCATTGAAATCATCATGCCTAGCTAGGGGCGTTAACCGTTAGCGCTTGTTGGGAGGCAACCCAATTTTATTTTTATTTCTTGCTTTTTGGTTCTGTTTAGTAATAAATATTTGATCTAGCCTCTGGTTAGATGTAGTTTTATGTTTTAATTAGTGTTTGTGCCAAGTTAAACCTATAGGATCTTCTTGGATGATAGTTATTTGATCTTGCTGAAAATTCCAGAAACTTTCTGTTCACGAAAACAATTGTTAAAAATCACTAGAACGTGATAAAATATTGATTCCAATTTCTGCTGATCAATAAACAAATTATCTAGGTCCTCCTATTTTGGTAGATTTTTCTGAGTTACAGAAGTATACGTTTGATACAGATTACTACAAACTGTTCTGTTTTTGACAGATTCTGTTTTTCGTGTGTTGTTTGCTTATTTTGATGAATCTATGGCTAGTAAAATAGTTTATAAACCATAGATAAGTTGGAATACAGTAGATTTAACACCAATAAAAATAAAGAATGAGTTCATTACAGTACCTTGAAGTGGTGTTTTGTTTTCTTTCGCTAACGGAGCTTACGAGATATTCTGTTAAGTTTTCTGTTGTGAAGTTTTCAAGTTTTGGGTAAAGATTCGATGGACTATGGAATAAGGAGTGGAAAGAGCCTAAGCTTGGGGATTCCCAAGGCACCCCAAGGTAATATTCAAGGACAACCAAGAGCCTAACCTTGGGGATGCCCCGGATGGCATCCCCTCTTTCGTCTCCGTTCATCGGTAACTTTACTTGAAGCTATATTTTTATTCACCACATCATATGTGTTTTGCTTGGAGTGTCAAATTATTTTGTTAGTATTTGCTTTCTGTTATTTAGAACAATATTTTGCATCTTTTATTTCAATAAAAGTGGCATTGATAGCCTTTACTATGCCTATTTTACAAGTCTTCATGTTGCTGTTTGAAAACAGAAAGTTTACCGCTGTTGCAAAAATTCCCTAGAAAAGTAAGAATGTGATAAAATGTTGAAACCTTTTGCATAATAAGCTCTGATAAATTTAATACAGTGGGAATTTTCTTTCATAATTTTTGGAGTTAGGGAAGTATGATGAATCTTGCATTCTTTACAGACTATACTGTTTTGGCAGATTGCTGTTATGTTTGCATTGTTTACATATGTTTGCTTGTTTAATGATTCTATTTGAGGATAGGAGTATTGAATATGAAGAGACATTTAGTATGCAATGTTGAATAATAATTTTTGTGATTTTCTACAGTAGAGAATGATAAGGTTTTTGCATTGGTTTATACTAACTTATCTCACGAGTTCTTGTTGAGTTTGGTGTGGATGAAGCTTTCGAGATTTAGGAAACCGTGATATAAAAGGAATTAAGGAGATGCAAAAGTTCAAGCTTGGGGATGCCCAAGGCACCCCCAAGATAATATTTCAAGAAGTCTCAAGCATCTAAGCTTCGGGATTCCCCGGTAGGCATCCCACCTTTCTTCTTCAACAATTATCGGTTAGTATCGGTTGAGCCTAAGTTTTTGCTACTTCACATGATGAGTGTTGTCCTTGAAGTGTCGTTTTATTTTGTTTTGCTCGCTGTTTGAATAATATCCCAAGATCTGAAATTCTTAAATGGGAGAGAGTCTTCACATAGCTACATAATTATTTAACTACTCATTGATCTTCACTTATATCTTTTTGGAGTAGTTTGTCATTTACTCGTGTGCTTCACTTATATCCTATGAGTAAATGGTTGAATGATTTGAATGTCAAAAATATGAAATTATATATATTTCATATGCCTTTCCCATGGGGAGTAATGCCTTCACATATAAGAAGTAGAGGTGGTAAATTTTTTAAGGTTAGCAAACATTGTATTGGTCACTTGAACAATTCATCAAAGAATATTGAAGGAAGAGATGTTTCACATATAATACTATCTTGGACATCTTCTATGATTGTGAGCCCCATTAATTATTTTCAAACCTGAACAAATTTGTTGAAGTTGGACAAGGAAGACAACATAATGAGTTATGCTTGGGTATATTTGTATAGAAGTTATATTGTTATGGATCCTCTAACATGTGGTGCTTGCTATTTAGAATCCTTTGCTAGCCAAAATATCTGTACTAAGCGGGAATACTTCTTGTGCATCCAAATTCCTTGAACCAAGTTTCTTCCATGAGTGTCCACCATATCTACCTATATGCGGTTTTTACCTGCCGTTCCAAGTAAATTTGCATGTGCCAAACTCTAAACCTTCAAATAATAATCTGTTTTTTAGCCCGAATCGCTCATGTAGCGACTAGGGGCTGTCAGTATCTTCCATGCTAGGTGGGTTATTCTCACGATGAGTGGACTCCGCTTATCATTCACGAGAAAATGGCTGGTAACTGGGATGCCCAGTCCTATGATCAAAAGATCAAAAAGAAATTCGTAAATAATTTAAACAAAACTCCCCCAGGAATGTTGATAGTTGGACAGCACCCGTTGTTTCGGACAAGCCGTGGAATGTGAATGTTGGTGGAGGGGGAGTAAAAAAACTTTACCTTTCTACCTGGGAACCGCCTATAATGTATCTAGTGTGGAAGATATTGGGAACTCTTGGTCGTTATGTTGACAATGAAAGCATACCTCTCAAAACTATTTTCATCTCTGTTTTTGCTTCGAGCTCTGGCACCTCTGCAAATCCCTGCTTCCCTCTGCGAAGGGCCTATCTTTTACCTTTATGCAAGAGTCAGTAGTATTCCTTCTCATTCCAACCTACTCTTTAGTTGGTAAGCATTATGTGATGGAAAGATCTAAGCATATATGACCATTAAAATATATTTGAGCATGAATTATTATTGTTGACATTACCCTTGAGGTAAAAGGTTGGGAGGGGAAACATTAAGCCCCTATCTTTCTCTGTGTTCGATGAATACTATTTGTTCTAAAAATATGCTTTGAGTGGTAGCAATCATGGAAGACTAAATGATAGTTGAGTATGTGAAGTTTGCTGAATCAAAGCTCTGACATAGACTCCTCCTGAAAATAAGATGGATTGTAATTGTTTGATGACTAATAACACGGTTTGTTAGTTTCAAGAAAGTTTATGATCTATACTTTAACATGTGAATAGCTTGTTACTTGATCATGAGAAGCTTTCTGATATCAGCTACTGTTATGACATATAATGATGCTAGAAAAGGTGATTGAAATTATCATTGATCAAACTTGTGCACCTGTTAGCATTCACACTTCATAAATTATTTCTTTTATCATTTACCTACTCGAGGACTAGCAGGAATTAAGCTTGTGGATGCTGATACATCTCCAACGTATCTATAATTTATGAAGTATTCATGCTATTATATTATCCATCTAGGATGTTTTATATGCATTTATATGCTATTTTATATGATTTTTGGGACTAACCAATTAACCTAGAGCCCAGTGCCAGTTTCTGTTTTTTCCTTGTTTTTGAGCTTTACAGAAAAGGAATACCAAACAGAGTCCAATTGACGTGCCAATTTTTGATGATTTTTTCTGGACCAAAAGAAGCCCCCGGAGTAAAAGAGTTGGGCCAGGAGAGTCACGGGCTGCCCACGAGGGTGGGGGAGCGCCCACCCCCCGGGCGAGGGCCCCTGCCTCGTGGACAACCCGGAGACCCCCTGACGTGAGACCTATGCCAAAAAATCCTATAAATACTGAAACCTCCAGAGAACAGAATAGACCGGGAGTTCCGCCGCCACAAGCCTCTATAGCCACCAAAAACCAATCGGGACCCTGTTCCGGCACCCTGCCGGAGGGGGGGATCCCTCACCGGTGGCCATCTTCATCATCCCGGCGCTCTCCGTGACAAGGAGGGAGTAGTTCACCCTCGGGGCTGAGGGTATGTACCAGTAGCTATTTGTTTGATCTCTCTCTCTCTCTCGTGTTCTTGATTTGGCACGATCTTGATGTATCGCGAGCTTTGCTATTATAGTTGGATCTTATGATGTTTCTCCCCCTCTACTCTCTTGTAATGGATTGAGTTTTCCCTTTGAAGTTATCTTATCGGATTGAGTCTTTAAGGATTGGAGAACACTTGATGTATGTCTTGCCGTGCTTATCTGTGGTGACAATGGGATATTCACGTGATCTACTTGATGTATGTTTTGGTGATCAACTTGCGGGTTCAGTGACCTTGTGAACTTATGCATAGGGGTTGGCACACATTTTCCTTGACTCTCCGGTAGAAACTTTGGGGCACTCTTTGAAGTACTTTGTGTTGGTTGAATAGATGAATCTGAGATTGTGTGATGCATATCGTATAATCATACCCACGGATACTTGAGGTGACATTGGAGTATCTAGGTGACATTAGGGTTTTGGTTGATTTGTGTCTTAAGGTGTTATTCTAGTACGAACTCTATGATAGATCGAACGGAAAGAATAGCTTCGTGTTATTTTACTACGGACTCTTGAATAGATCGATCCGAAAGAGTAACTTTGAGGTGGTTTCGTACCCTGCAATAATTTCTTCGTTTGTTCTCCGCTTTTAGTGACTTGGAGTAACTCTTTGTTGCATGTTGAGGGATTGTTATATGATCCAATTTTGTTATTATTGTTGAGAGAACTTGCACTAGTGAAAGTATGAACCCTAGGCCTTGTTTCAACGCATTGCAATACCGTTTACGCTCACTTTTATCATTAGTTACCTTGCTGTTTTTATATTTTCAGTTTACAGAAACCTATATCTATCATCCATATTGCACTTGTATCACCATCTCTTCGCCGAACTAGTGCACCTATACAATTTACCATTGTATTGGGTGCGTTGGGGACACAAGAGACTCTTTGTTATTTGGTTGCAGGGTTGTTTGAGAGAGACCATCTTCATCCTATGCCTCCCACGGATTGATAAACCTTAGGTCATCCACTTGAGGGAAATTTGCTACTGTCCTACAAACCTCTGCACTTGGAGGCCCAACAACGTCTACAAGAAGAAGGTTGTGTAGTAGACATCAGACAGCTCCCTGCGATCCTTACAGGAGGTTCGCTAGATTCGAAGGAGATGGCCAGCGAGTCACCGCCGGCCGCTCACTCTCCCAAGGCCAGGGGTGACACCGAGGTGCTATCCCGAAGGACCTTCTCAGGCCAGGGACAGGTTCAGGAGGCGCCAGAGGGCGAAACCTCCGTCGCCGAACACCTGGGGGAGCAAATCCCCATGGAGACTGACGATGAGGGCCGTGTTCGGTTCGGCGCTCAGCCGAATACGATTCCGGAGACCCATACGGCTCCGGAATCTTGTGTGCATCCTCCTTCAAAACAAGGGGGTATGCCCATTCCGCTGGTGACCTCTGTCCAACCAGGGGCACCGGATAATCTGATGGAAGCGCTATGAGGTGCTTCCATTGTGGATGAGCACCATATCCTTATGGGTACGGTGTTTGAGAGGGTTCAGTCCGCCCAGAGCGGACTAATCGAAGCCTGCAGCAGCCTGCTGACAGGTTTTGAGGTAAGCGACGCAAAAAGAGAAAATCCCAATATAGACAGTAGCCCCTGAGACACTGTCCGGTGTTCAGAAAGAAAGGCCGGACAGAGGATCAATCCATTATTGCAGGAAACTAACGAAATATGTCTTATATGAATATGCAGGCGTCACTGCTGGCCGCGGCCTCACACACTGCCGAAGTCTCCGGACTAAAGCAGAGACTAGAGCGGGCCGAGGAGGAGCTCGGCCAGGTGAGGAGGCAGCTCCAGGAGAAGCAAGGTATGTAATGACTTGCTATATATTCGGAAAGTATAAATGATGTATATTGACTGGAGTGCCCTGATCTGTGTAGGAGCGGCGACCGTGGTCGAGGCCCTTAAGAAGGCACTGGCCGAGGCCGAGGAGAAGGCTGCTAAGGGCAAGTCTCCCGCAAAAAGCACGAGGCCTGACTCAATGAGGTCCAGCAAGAGTTGTGGGATGCTGTGAAAAAGTGGACCTTGGAGCGCGATGCTTCGGCTCAAGAGGCCGAACTCGCCAAGGCTCGCCAAAGCGCAGAAGCGGCCCGGGTTGAAGCCCAGTGCGCCCTCCAGGAGATCCAGGAGGCCAGGAAGATCGCAGCCGGTAAGGCGTTTAGTATGCAAAGCAAGTATGTGAAGAAGAAGTATCTTATACTAACCCGGATTCGAAGTTCTCCAGGGGCTTTTGCGGATCTGCCGCGCAGTGTATCTGACGCTGCGGAGTTCTTCCGAGCTGAACAAGGGTGCTCAACGGAGAAGCTGTTCTAGTCGCAATATCTTGCGCTAGAACATCCAGTGCCCTTTAGCGACCAGCTAAAACAGCTGGTCGAGCTGCATAGGGTGGCCGAACTAGCCATGAAGGATTTAATAATCCGGTTGTGGCCTGCCGAAGCTATACCCAGCAGCTACTTCGGCCTCGTGAAGCGGCTGGTGAATGCCTGTCCTTGGCTGGACGTCATCAAGTGGTCGGTCTGCATCGAGGGCGCGTGCATGGCCTTCGCCCGTGTCAAGGTGTGGTGGGCCAAGATGGACGCCGCCAAGCTTGTGACCGAGGGGCCGCCTGAGGGCAAGGAGCACCGCACACCCAAGCGGTATTTTGAAGACGTCCTGGAGGGGTCTCGTATTGTAGCGACGCAATGTGCGCAAGACATTATTTTCGAATGAATACATTCATGTTGTCTTTCCCTTGTATGATGGAACAAAGCCGGTATGTAATATATTGTTTGCTATTTAAAAAAATTTACCTCCTGTGCGGCCGTATTTTGTAAATTCTGAGAGTTGGCCAGTCGTCGGCTTCTGCCCCCACGTAGGTAGTACGGGGGTGTTCGGGATGTAATCTAAACACTCTTGATCCAATTATTTGGTCCTTGAAGGAGGTGTTTAGCGCAACGAACCAGGCAATCGGACTATGCGGCTTTAGCACCCTCACTTAGTCATAGGAGTTTGACAATAAAAAGGGTAGGCGCAGCCCCTAGTATCCGAACTAGGAGGCTATAAGCACCTGATCGGGTAAGTACCGATCCCTCGCATAATGCGAAAAAAATCTCAAACGATTTGAAACCTCCGAAGAGCTGACCGGCTCTCGCCGCATCATTACTGTCAGTTTTCGGCTTTCTCTACTGAGGTGCTCATCCGGGTAAACCAGGCCACAGTCGCAGTAGTTATCCCTTTACTACCTTCGCCGATATAGCGGAACGTAAGGTAGCAAGCACAGGAGCCGGGCAACCCAACTATTGACCAAAGACATGATTCGGAGCCAATGCATATAGTGCTAAATTCGGGGTGCCGAACTATACTATAAGGTGCTCGGACTTTGCTGTCGTATTGCGGGGTGCTACGAAGCCCCTGGCAAATTGAAATGTACCAAAGTGTACGGGTGTTATTTGATAAAGATATCAAAGAAAAGGAAGGAAGAAAAAAGATACTAAGCTAGAGCCACAGAATTTGGGCCGCAAACTATTTCCGTTATATTTTGATTAATACGTCAAAGCGCATTTATAGAAGTAGTGCGATAAGCAACAGGCTATTTGACATTCCATGACCAAGGGAGAGCTGTGTGTGGGTCCTGAAGACAGGTAGGGTGATCGTTAAAGAGACCACCTTGACATTCCCCTGTACGTCCATGCTTACTGCCATCTTGGTGTATTTGTCCTTTCGAGAGGACCGGTGATCAGGCCGTCAGAGGGGGCCTGCGGAAAATAAACCTGAAAAGGGAAAGAAGAAAAAGTGAAAGTATGTGTGTGTCCAGGGTCGGTCAGCCGAACTGCGGATCACAAGCTAGCTATGCCTCCGTCCATGCCCAAGGAATTTTGAGTGCGTAGTTATGTACGCGCGGTACGAATGCCGCCACTTGATCGGGACTGAGACGGAGGCCAAATTTCTAGTCGAGCTCTTGACGAGCCGAGGTGTCCTACTGCGGAATAGTCCGGACTCTCTTAACGGTGTCCGGGAGCTCGGCGGCCGAATTAAGGTTCTGCTTGAGAAGGCCGCTCATTACTTCTGCTGCTAGGGCAGCGATGTGCTCTTCTGTACGGAGGGAGCGTCCCGTGTTTCCATTGAATGTTATGACGCCGCGTGGACCGGGGCATCTTGAGCTTGAGATAAGCATAGTGTGGCACCGCGTTGAATCGAGCGAATGATGTCCGTCCGAGCAGTGCGTGATAGCCACTGCGAAAGGGGACGATATCGAAGATTAACTCCTCGCTTCGGAAGTTGTCCGGAGATCCGAAGACAACCTCAAGTGTGATTGAGCCCGTAGAGCGGGCCTCTACACCTGGTATGACTCCTTTGAAGGTAGTATTTGTGGCCTTGATCCGTAATGGAGTAATGCCCATTTTGCGCACTGTATCCTGGTAGAGCAGATTGAGGCTGCTACCACCATCCATAAGGACGTGCGTCAGGTGAAATCCATCAATGATTGGGTCGAGGACCAGTGCAGCTGAACCGCCATGACGGATGCTGGTCGGATGACCCCGACGATCAAAGGTAATTGGTCATGACGACCATGGATTGAATTTTGCGGCAACTGGCTCTATCGCGTAGACGTCCCTGAGCGCGCGCTTGCGTTCCCTCTTGGGGATTTGTGTAGCATATATCATGTTCACTGTTTTGACCTGAGGGGGAAACTTCTTCTGTCCCCTTGTGTTCGGTTGCCGGGGCTCCTCGTCATCGTCCTCGTTGTGCGATCCTTTTTCCTTGTTCTCGGCATTTAATTTGCCAGCCTGTTTAAAAACCCAACAAACTCTGTTGGTATGGTTGGCTGGTTTGTCTTGGGTGCCATGTATATGGCACGGACGATTGAGTATGCGGTCCAAGCTGGATGGTCCCTGATTGTTTCTTTTATATGGCTTTTTCCGCTGACCGGACTTGGATCCACTGAATCCGGCGTTGACTGTGGTGTCATCGGTGTTGTCGCCATTGGTTCAGCGTTTGTGTCTGCTGCGTCGGAGCTTGCCGTTGCTATTTTTCACCACGGAGGTGCCCGTTTTGCTGGCCGTGTTTTTGCTACGGGCCAGCCAACTATCCTCACCCGCACAAAAGCGGGTCATGAGTGCCGTGAGGGCCGAGGTGGCAGGCGAGCCATTCGTCGCGGATGCTATGTTTAAAGGCCGCTAGGGCTTCGGCATCCGGATAGTCAACGATCTGGTTCTTTTTAGTTAGGAACCTAGTCCAGAATTTCCTAGCTGACTCTCCCTGCTGTTGAACTATGTGACTTAAGTCATCGGCATCTAGTGGCCGGACATATGTACCTTGGAAGTTGTCAAGGAAGGCTTCTTCCAAGTCCTCCCAGCTGCCGATGGAGTTTTCGGGCAGACTATTCAACCAGTGCCGGGCTGGTCCTTTGAGTTTTAGTGGGAGGTATTTGATGGCGTGAAGGTCATCACCGCGGGCCATGTGGATGTGGAGAATAAAATACTCGATCCATACCGCGGGATCAGTTGTTCCATCGTATGATTCGATATTCACGGGTTTAAACCCTTCTAGGAATTCATGATCCATTACTTCGTCAGTGAAGCAAAGAGGGTGTGCGGCGCCTCTATATCGGGCCGCGTCACGACGTAGCTCCGATGGAGACCGTCGGCAGTTGTCAGCCCGGGCGTGACTGGGTTTGTCACGTCCGAATAGATAGCCGTTGTCGCGTGTCAAGGCACGTCCTCGCGATCTGTAGATCGATCTGGTATATCCTGCTTTACTGTCCAGGTCCTGCCGAAGGTCATATGTATATCCCCGAGCTGTTTTATCTCTGTTTTTACGTTGAGGTGGGGCGGGCTACTGTTCGGCTTGAGCTACCGCTTTATCCCGACCGCGTGGTGGTCGGTCAGCCGCATTGTCCCAACCGCGCGGTGGTCGGTCGGCCGCATTGCGCACGGGAGGTATGGGCTCCGGCGCCTCCTAATCGAACTGGGGTAGCAATTTGCGCTTGGGTTAAGTCTTGGTTGGGCGTTTGAGGCCGGATTCTTCGGCTGCCAGGACATCAGTCCGTCTATCGTTGAGCAGATCTTGGTCAGCTTGAAGCCGCTACTACTTCTTTTTCAGGCTCCTTGCAGTGGCTATTAGCTGGCGTTTGAAGCGCTCCTGCTCGAGAGGTTCCTCAGGCACGATGAAATCCTCGTTGCCGAGGCTCACGTCATCCACGGAGAGTGGAAGATAATTACTGTCCTCCGAGTCATTGTGTTCGGCCTATTCATCAGGGCTAAATTGCCCGTCTTCCCGTTCCTCCTGTTCGGAGGTTGCCTCAATGGGGTCTTCATTATCTTCGGCATCGTCCGGAGTATTATTTTCTCCGGTGCCAGTATTGCTGTCTTTGAAATGACGTGACTTAGGGTGGCGTCTATGACGCCGGCGTTTGGACTGTGTCTCGGGAGGTTTATCCTCAACTGGATCTTCTTTGTCATCGTCGTTGGTTTCTTTAGGTGTATCCACCATATACACGTCGTACGAGGAAGTGGCCGTCCAGCGTCCGGTAAACGGCGGGTTTTGGCCCTGCTCCTCGCCGGCATCGTCGTCCATACCGTCGATGTCTTCGGAGCCGTAATCGAGCATGTCGGTTAAGTCCTCGACTGTGGCTATGAAGTGGGTGGCGAGTGGGAAGCGAAATTCTCCATCATCAGCCTGCAGTTCGAACGGGACATAATTCGGCTGTGAGTCCCCCGCCAAGGATAGGTTTTTCAATGAGTTTAGCACGTCGCCAAAAGGCGAGTGCCGGAAGATGTCCGCGGCGCTGAATTCGATGATCGATGACTGACCAGGCTCGACGTCCGCGGTCGCACGTGGTTCAGAATTTATAGACGAGAACGAGTCCGGGGTTCCGGAGACACAGATATCATGCGAGGTTAAGTCTGTGTGCAACTCCAACGCCGTGGAGTCTGTGGCCTCCGTGGCGGGGTTGAGCTTCCCGTCCTTGGATGACGCGATCTGCTCTGGATCTAAGGCCAAAGCAGCAGGAGCTATCTCCTGGATGTGGTCCGATGACAGATTTAAGTCATGTTCATCGAGGTGATAGGGAGCGGCCGCCGCGGTCTTGAATCCGTCGAAGATGAAGTCTCCACGGATGTCCGCGACGTAGTTCAAGCTTCCAAATCTGACCTGATGGCCAGGGGCGTAGCTGTCGATCTGCTCCAGATGGCCAAGCGAGTTGGCCCGCAGTGCGAAGCCGCCGAACACGAAGATCTGTCCGGGGAGGAAGGTTTCCTCTTGGACAGCATCGTTGTGTTCGATTGAAGGAACCATCAAACCTTTTGGGGATGGCACAGTGGAACTCTCAATGAAAGCACCAATGTCGGTATCAAAACCGGCGGATCTCAGGTAGGGGGCCCCGAACTGTGCGTCTAAGGTCGATGGTAACAGGAGACAGGGGACACAGTGTTTACCCAGGTTCGGGCCCTCTCTATGGAGGTAATACCCTACTTCCTGCTTGATTGATCTTGATGAATATGAGTGTTACAAGAGTTGATCTACCACGGGATCGTAATGGCTAAAACCCTAGAAGTCTAGCCTGTATGACTATGATAATGAGTATTCGTCCTCCGGACTAAGCCCTCTGGTTTATATAGACACTGGAGGGGATCTAGGGTTGTACAAGTTCGGTTTGCAGAGAAAGGAATCTTCATAGTTGGACGCCAAGCTTGCCTTCCACGCCAAGGAGAGTCCCATCCGGACACGGGTGAGAGTCTTCGGTCTTCGTATCTTCGCAGCCCATCAGTCCGGCCCATGGCCAACAGGCCGGACGTCCGAGGACCCCTTAATCCAGGACTCCCTCAGTCGGACCCCTTAAAGGAGGAAGCCGTAAGAAAAAGTACCTGCTGTCATGGTGGATAAATTCACTAAGTGGATTGAGGCCAAACCAGTTAAAACGGCCGAAGCCGGGCCAGTGATAGAATTCATATCCGGTGTTGTGCACCGTTATAGTGTTCCACACAGCATCATCACCGATAACGGCTCCAATTTCACAACCGATGAGGTGAAAACCTGGTGTGCTAATCTGGGTATTAAGCTCGATTACGCCTCTGTCTATCACCCGCAAACAAACGATCAAGTCGAACGGGCCAATGGTCTTATTATGAGCGGCATTAAACCCAGACTAGTGCGGTCTTTGAGAGAATCAGACAAGCACTTGGTTGAGGAGATCGACTCCGTACTCTGGGGGCTGCGGACCATGCCCAACCGCACTACTGGATATACACCTTTCTTTATGGTGTACGGCGCGGAGGCTGTGTTGCCCGGCGATATTATCCATGACTCACCTCGAGTGCGCATGTACGAAGAGAGAGAGAGGCCGAGCTTGATCGGCAGGACAGCCTAGATGCCCTGGAGGAGGAGCGCGATGTTGCAAAAGTTTGTTCCGCATTTTATCAACAACAGGCCCGCGGATATCAAAGCAGAGAAGTACGGGCCAAGACTTATAATGTTGGCGAACTCATTCTACGCTTGTCGGAGAAGAAAAAGGACAAACTCAAGCCCAAATGGGAGGGTCCCTTCAGCATTGACGAAGTTCTCACTGGAGGAGCGTACCGCCTGCGTGATGCATCAGACAATCGCCTAGAGCCAAACTTCTGGAACACGGCCAGACTCCGAAGATACTATGCCTAGCGCCGAACTCTCTGTTCGTCTCCTTCTCCCTGTTGTTTCCATTTATTTTTCCTCTCTTTTTGTTCTTCCTTTTTTTCTAGCCTTAAAGCTTTCGCGCGGCTAAACTGTGCACCTGTGACGTAGCATCCTCGAACATGTATGTCCATTATACCTATGGGCTTCCCGGACAGAAGCTTATTATTATTATTCTCCGAGCATCAAGATCATCACATATGCGTTTTTTCCATATGTACCTTTTCTTCGCCATTATATGCATCGATATGACTTAAGTTTTGGCCAAGCTGGGTTGCCTGGCTCCTGTGCTTATGTCCTACGTTCCCATTAGTTCGGCTAGGGCATAAAGGGAGCACCTCTGCGATTGTTACTGCCGGGTCATCCGGATGTGTACCTCAGACTGGGTGAAGCCGAAAGTTAGCATTCTTAAGGGAATATTCGGTCGGTGGATTAAAGATGTTTTTGCATTCACCCCGTTGTGAACCCCCAGATGTTACGCATACTGCGATTTTTTCAATCACAGTTCGGACATGCACATTCACGCATGCACACCCAGGGAAAGGAACCCTTAACGGAACTATTCTCTCTGGAAGATGTTTCTTACAATCATAATGTAATATAACATAACTAGCCGGATACAACTTGTCTGTTCAAGCAACTATGACCCCTACGCCTGGTTTCCACGCATACCCCGGTCTATTTTGCCGCTCAGGTATTCGAAAACACTCCGCACCTTCGGGTCCAGAGGTCGAAGCGAAAAGGTCTGCCATGACAATCGTTTTACAATTCGGCTAGAGATAAATATGACAAGGAAAGTACATAGTCACATGGACTCAAAAATTTCCTCCTCTATACCGTCTAGCAGGCTGTCTAACTTACAATCCTGTTGGGAATATTTGGCGGCTACTTCTACTTGGTCATATACCAAATTAACGGGAACTTCTTTTCCATCTGACACTAGAGGTCCGACCCAGGCCATACGATTCGGATCAAGCTTGGTATACCGTGTTTTCAACATGGCCCAGGCCTCTTGTGCACCTTCCCGGCAGGCCGATATCTTCCACAATCGGAAACGCCGCCGCGCTCCCTTGAATAGTTGTACAAGCTCCTCCATACTTCCTGGAGGGGAGGTGGATGGCCATAAGGCCTTGGCAACACTTCGCACCCGTGCATTTGCGACAGCTCTTGCAGCAGATCGCCCGACGATCCGGACATCTCCTCTTCTGGACGGCCAGTCAGCATACCTACAAACATAACTCTATCAGTTCCTTTCATCTCGGAATTCCTCGAAGGTAAGTTTGACCACATACTGAATATACCGCCTCGCAGCCTTTTATTTTCCTTCACGGAGTCAGCCAGCTGGGCCCGCACATCTTTCAGTTCTTCGCCCAGCTGGGTGTTGGAATCCTGGAGCTTGTTTTTCTCCACCCTGACTCATTGTTAGAACAGGTTCGCCCGCAGCGAGTAGCCTTTTGGACTCTTTCTCTCCCGCTTGAGCGGCTTTCATTTGCTCCTCTAATTGATCTGACGATCCTGTCATGATATAAGCAACAGTGTTAGCATGTCTGGTATTTAATTATGTTCTCTGTATGGAGGGGACTATTACCTGGTGACGTCTTCCTGGATTTCTCCAGTTCGGCGGTAACAACAGTTAGCTGTGTCCGACACCTTTCTAGCTCTTGAGACAACAGGTTGTTCTTCTCCGTAAGCACCTGGTTATACAATGATCCTTAAATCAGTTGTATCAACTGCTTCAAGTCTCGGGAGCTACTGGTATATAATTATCATGTTTGGACAATGTAAACTTACCTACATATCTTTTAAATGCTGATCTGTGGCTCTGTTAAGCCAATCTCGAGTAGCTCGGATGTATGCATCAGCCGAGCTGAAGGCATTAAACGCATCTTTTGTAAAGCTGGGGTCTCGTAAAACGGCCCTCCGGCGCCGATGATTCATGGCGCTCTCCACTTCTGAGTTTGTGACGGATACATCATCTGAATCCTCTGCCGAAGGACAGTCCGGTGTCACTCCCGTATCAGCCCCCGTCTTTACGGCAGGACCTGGACTCCGGCTGCTGGGAGTATGACCGGCCGGACCCCTGGACATAGTCCGGCGAACTCTTTTCCTGATACAGGACAAACGGAAAAAGTCATAGTTGGATGCGACTGCCATGGGGCATATTTACAAATCCATACCTCTTCAATGAAGGCTCGGCTGGGTCTTCGTTTGCCTTCCTCTTTGAAGGCTTGCCCGGCGTGGAGGCCGCTCTCTTTGGAGTAGCCTCTGGGGTAGCATGGCGCGCCGAATGCCTCCCCTCTGGAGCACGAGACAGTGCGGTGGGTGAGGCAGAACGAGGAAAATCTTTCGGAGGAGATGTCTCATGATTACTTATGTGTGAGGTAGGGAGAAGACCGGGATAGTCGGCGGTGATGGCCACTTCCATGCCGTCATAGCTCGCCTGGTAAAACACCCCATCCTCGAGCACCACGAATATATCCAGATCCTCTTCGAATCGGGGGGTCAAGGTCCCGGTTGTGGTCCTCTGGCTGTGGGGCGGGGCTGTGAAGCCCCTCGGAGATCTTTCGCCATTTCTGTTATAAATGGACGGATCAATATTCATTAAAAGTGGCTCAGGGAGTGGAGTAAGTAGAGCAGAGAGGTTGGGACTTACCCAGCTGGGAGGATTGTACATGGAAAATCCATCTCTGCGCTTAATACGAATAAATTCCTCTTCCTCCCCTTTGAACAGTTCGGCCAATATTTTGGCCAAAGCGGCGGGGGTGTCCGGACCTTTCCGGCCGCAGCGGGAGGCGTCATCCTCCCCATTATAGTGCCACATGGGAAGCCCTCTGTATTGGAGTGGCTGAACCCCTCGCACTATGGAAGTTGCCATTACCTCAACTATTGATAATCCGGACTGGGCAAGTGTCTTTATCTTGCTCATGAGTTGCTGGACTTCCGCACTATCTTCCTCCTCGAGGCTCCAAGGGCGCCAGCTGTGGCGTTTCTTCAATGGAATGCTTGTGAATTCAGGAAGACCCCTTCGGACTGGGTCGGGTAGGGCGACGTCCTCAATGTAGAACCATTCGGAAGGCCACTCTTCGGATGCCCTCTTCGGTGTGCCTGACATGTATCCGGTCTCGGCGATGCGCCATACCTCGGCTCCGCCCACTTCAAATATTGATCCCTCGTGGTTACGCGGGACGAGGCAGAACATCTTTGCACAATTCAAAACGGGCCTCACAGCCCAGGAATAGTTCGCAAAGAGCGACGTAACCGCAATGTGCAGGATGGAGGCAGGAGTGAAGTTGTGCAGTTGGAGGCCATAATACTCCAGAAGCCCTCGGAGGAACGGATGAATTGGAAATCCGACGCCTCTTAGCAAGTAGGGGACGAAGCACACTCGTTCCCCCCCCCCAGATGGATTGGGGAAATTCTCCGCCTGGGCCTCGCCATTGAAGGAGGTCAACCCAGCCCGAACAGGGACCAGATCCGTGGGAGGAAGAAATCCCTGTGTTTGCAGCTTCGCCAGCTGACCGTGGGAAATGGAACACCTCTCCCAATCGCCTTTTTCTGTGCCGCAGGGACGGGGGGAGGAGCTGGGAGCACTAGCCATGTTAGATTGGTCTTTCCTAGAAAGCTCTGAGGATTTTTCTGCGTGGTGCTGAATGGATCTGATATCCAATATCTTTAAATAGACGCTCTTTTTTACATGGCCGGGGTGTTATGTGCAAAAGTACCCTAACCCCTCGCATTCGCTCGACACGTGGAAGCTGAAGTCGTTGATGCACAGAAGCCGAAGGGCACGACATTAAATGGAAGGCCGAATACATCTCTTTGAAGTCATCAGAGGAGGAACCCGCCTTCCAATGCCGAAGACAATCTGCGCGCCGGACACCTCGTCATTGAAGCCTGGTTCAGGGGCTACTGAGGGAGTCCTGGACTAAGGGGTCCTCGGGCGTCCGGCCTGTTAGCCGTGGGCCGGACTGGTGGGTTGTGAAGATACAAAGACCGAAGACTAGTACCCGTGTCCGGATGGGACTCTCCTTGGCGTGGAGGGCATGCTGGGCAACCACGTATGAAGATTCTTTTCCTCTGTAACCGACTTTATGTAACCCTAGATTCCCCCGGTGTCTATATAAACCGGAGGGCTTGCTCCGTAGAGAGCATCATAATCATACAAGCTAGACTTCTAGGGTTTTAGCCATTACGATCTCGTGGTAGATCAACTCTTGTAATACTCATATTCATCAAGATCAATCAAGCAGGAAGTAGGGTATTACCTCCATAGAGAGGGCCCGAACCTGGGTAAACATTGTGTCCCCTGTCTCCTGTTATCATCGACCCTAGACGCACAGTTCGGGACCCCCTACCCGAGATCCGCCGGTTTTGACACCGACAGTTGTAATGCAGGGAGCACTAGAGGTGCCAAAAGTTCCTCCAATTGTTGCATATCTGGTCCTCCACCTACTGAGTTAGCTGAATTGCCATCTGATAGATTTAAACCAGGAGAAAGAGTGAGCCCATTGTCATCATTATAAACAATGTTAGGATTTACAGCATCCAAAGGGCCAAGCAGATCATTGAGCTCAATTAAGTCCTCTGGTTGTACATGCATGTCAACAGGGGCCTGTGGCATAGCCAAGTGGCCCCAGCCCTCATCCTCAGGTTCGATAACCATGTCATCAACATTTGCATTATCTTGTTGAACCAGGTGTGCAACAACAGGTCCCACTAGCAGATTATTCTAATTAGGGTGATGAGACTATTCTGGTGGCCTAGGGTGGGGATTGCCATCTGCTGGAATCGGGTCTTCATCTAGTGGGGGGGCCCTGCCGGCATATCTTGGAAGATAACCACAGGACAGGTCCAAGACTGACCACTCTGGCTGTTAGCCCCGGAAACTACAATACTGGCCGGAACATCTCTTAGGGCATCAATCTTGACCTTTACAGTGATAGCAGCGTCAGAAGATTTGACTCTGTCCCAAACTTGCAGTTCACCAAAACTAGATGTGGCATTGAACAGTTCTTGAAAAGATCTGAGGTCGGCTGGGAATCCCACTACGAGAAGCCAAACATCTCTGTGGAGGGAGAAATTTTTCCAGTTCATCCCCTTGTTGTGCTTCTGAAGAGGAAGTGGACATCGTCATGCTGATGAGGCCAAGAACTAACTAGCAAATCACGATCTGTAGCACTGCGAAGTCGAACAAAAGCCTGACCAAAGGGGCATCTAGTGATAGAGACCACACCAATCCTCTTTGACTGAAGGAATTCCTGAAGGATCTCTCTAGCATTAACAAACGCAACCTCACCGACTAGCATCGGGATGATGGTGACTATGGCAAGGTCTTCATTGGTCGGCAAGAGTTTACCATGGATGACGCGATGGCGAGCCAGCCGGCCTTCAACCTCAATGGCTTGGCAACCCGCAGGAAGGAAGGGCACAGGGTTGAAGGGAAAGGTAGCCATTGCTGGCGATGGGGTAGCAGGGGAGGAGAGGATTGTTGGCGGAGGAGTGGAGAGTTGTAGCAGTGGAGGATTTGGGCGGTGTGAATGGGAGGCGGCAGGGGCGGTAATGCGGGTGGCAGGCTGATTTGACTTGACTGCGGGGTTGCTTGTCTCTCTGAGAGTGGGGTCAAGGGGGGGCGAGGCGGTTGTCATGACTGTTGCCCAAAACCGAGTTGAGAGACTGATTTGTGGCCCCGTTCGAGGAAGCCGAAGAGTTCAGCGTGCCACCAAAACGGCAAGTCGCCTGAATATGGCCCAGACGCTTACAACCATAGCACCTGATTCTGTTATTGCAATTGGGCCGCAAGTGATCAGGAGAAAGACACCGAACACAGAAGTTGGGTCCTCGGCCTCTAGCTCGGGATTGAGTGGGCCTATGACTAGTCATTTGAAATGCCGAAGAACCCACCTTAGTAACTGCAATATTATTGGGTGGAGTTAAGATAGGAGAAACAGCAGGCATTGACTGCGCTAGGCACTCTGAAGCGGAAAGAACAACCGGATTACGATCACGAACTGCATGAACTTGGGAATCTGGGCGATGAAAGATGCGTGGGCTTTGAATGGCAGCAGCATATGATCTACGATCACTTGATCGATCAACAAGAGTCCATTCCTGATCTTGTTCCTTAAGATAGAGTTGATATTCCTTTCAAAAATCAGGTCCACCTCGACCCCAAAGAAAGAAACCCACGTTAAAAAGCTCATTCACATAATTTCCCCCTTTAATAATCGCAAAACCCACATCCTTATTAGATGAGACACTGAATTTAAAGGACCAGTTTTGGAGGCAGGAAACTTTGAAGCGGGACGCATGTCCACCGAAGCAGGATTGAAGGATGAGACTGACCGATTTATTCTTGATGCGAAGTTTGGATCTGCTGATTTCCGTGACGAGGAAGAATTCCCTAAGGTTACCACCTTCCTGATGGTTGACAGGAACCCCAAACTGCTTCCAGATGTAGGCCTCGAACGCCAGGCCTGGCTCAAACTTGAGATCCGAGAATGCCATGCCAAGGAGGGGGAGTGGACGCCGTGGCCAGGGCGGCCATGTCCACCGAAGCAGGATTGAAGGATGAGACTGACCGATTTATTCTTGATGCGAAGTTTGGATCTGCTGATTTCCGTGACGAGGAAGAAATCCCTAAGGTTACCACCTTCCTGATGGTTGACAGGAACCCCAAACTGCTTCCAGATGTAGGCCTCGAACGCCAGGCCTGGCTCAAACTTGAGATCCGAGAATGCCATGCCAAGGAGGGGGAGTGGACGCCGTGGCCGGGGCGGCCAACGGCGGGGTTTGGTGGCTGCCGGGGCCGGAGTGGCCGGCGGCAGGGCTAGGCGGCAGGACATATGTTATTATCATCGATGACAAAAGTGTCGTTCTCTGCTAGACAAGATCAGTAATGCCACCCCACGGAAAGAAACGGTACACAGGTCCATGGTCGCAAGAAGAATTGGGATATTTTTATACTTTTTTTTGCTGCGGCTGGTAGCACGAATCGTGTGTTTGATCTTTTGTTGGCAACTAGTATGATTTTCTATGAGCTCGTGACCCATCCGCTTTGAAAATGATGGGAAGATAACCCTTTTCAAGATGCAGAATCTGCGTTTAGCGCCTTAGTGGACACGCCGAGACACACAGTAGCGTTTAGAGCATCTCCAACAGCGGCGCCGAAAATCACACGCGTGCGAGAAACAGGTGTTTTAGCATGCGCTGAGCGGTTTCGCACGCTCCAGCAGGCGTGGGAGATCCCGGCGTGCGGCAAAGAATCGCGCGCGCGCGAAAAAATGGCCCGACGCGCGGCAGTTGTGGCGCGCGGCGTGCGGCGCGCTCTATAAAATGCGCGCGCCCGAGCCGTCAACTGCACAATCGAGCGGCGCGTCGCCCCTTCTTCCCCCCGCCGCCCTCTTCTTCCTCGCATCCGACGCCCCCACCGCCGCCGCCGCCGTTGTTTTATTTGTATCAGACTAGTTTGTGGTGTTTGGTTGAACTATGTTATTTGTATTGTTGGATTTTATCTTCATGTTGTTTCAAAATATCGTTCGTATGTGTTCTGGTTGCTCGAGGGCGCCGGTTTTTTTCAGCGCCTGTTGGAGTGGCTCGCGCATGCAATATTTTGCAGCGGTCGCTGGAGCCAGCGCTCTGCTGCGCGTAAAAAACATTATTTTCGCACTGTAAAAAATTGTTTTGCGCGCCTGTTGAAGATGCTCTTAGAATCAGAAAACGTCTACGACGAGGACCATGTTGCATGCATGTGACGAGTGCCTGGCAATGATAATGATCTCATAATCTATACCTACTATTAAAGGGAATAGGTATTCTTGGTTTGGTTTAGCCCTTTTCGTTTGGTTTACACACGCTAAGTCATCTGGCCCAGATACTTGTATGTTCATGAGCCTTTTATGGGCTTTCGCGAAAAATAATTGGGTCAAAATAAATCAACATTGTGGGAATTGAATACATGACCTCATTTATAGCTCTTCGATGTAACAACCAACTACCTACGCACCTTTCAAATTAACTAATCCCAACTCGCTCTAAATATACGAGTGGCAGTCATCATGTTTAGGCGAGCTAATTAAGCAAATGAGCTAATAAAGGAAGGATTGTGGGCTTAATAGAATATTTAAACGGATGTGGCTAATTAAAGAAAGGATTATGGGTAAATAGGTGGAATAACTAAAAGAAAGATCGTGATCTTAATAAATTCTATATGAAGGATTTGAGGTAAAAAGGTAGGATAATTAAAAGGAAGGATCTGCAGACTTCAATGTGTTGGGGCTAATAAATTAGAAAAGAAATTATTTGATTCCCGACTAAAATGAGTCAGGATGTCATGGTAATTAATGAAAGGATTATACTTAAATGGCATTAAAAAAGATTATACTTAAATGGAATCAGTGGGAGATTATGTCCGGCAAAGAAAATATGAACACGGCTATATTGCAACGTATTTTTCTATGTTCATTTATGCTTTGTTGCAGCATGTTCTTCATAGGGAATCCGGTGCTGTGAGACATTATGCTTGCATAAAACATCAATTTTCTCTGTTGCAACGCATGGGGCATATGTGCTAGTGTGAGATCTAAGGCATATTGAATGCTTGACCACGGCATATATTTGGTTTTGCATCAGCCAGTACGCGTCTATTTTAATCAAACGTGTACGTAGTACCGAAATGTAAATTATAGCGACAGAGGTACGCACTGATCTTTTATTGGATCCAAGATATAAATAAGCAAAATTGGTAGAAACGTAGCAACATGTAAGAGCATCTACAGCCGGACTTAGCAAATCTGGCCTCTTAAACGCCTGCGGACGCGCCGGGCGCGTCCGCAGGCACTGAACGAGCACTCCTCAAAAAATGCAATTCATATTCGGACACCTCAATTCATATCTCAAATCCATACAAACTCATGTAACTACGTCGACGCACGCACATCGTCCTGCTGCTCCATTACACTATACTAAACATGTCATCGGACTACCAAAATTTGGCATGTTTGGCTATGGTGGAGTTCATCCACGGCTGCCCTTACCCTTCCCGGCGCCCTTGCTATCCTTCTCGGGGAAGTACTGGTCGAAGACGCAGTACAGATTGAGCCGGATCTGCTCGTCGTCGGAGCTGCCCTCGCCGTCGATGTCCTCCTTCTCCTCCTTCGGTGGCAGTCCAGCCATGGCACGAACCGCCCGATTCTGCTCAAGGGCGAGGGCGCGCGTGTTCCTACGCTATCGTTTCTTCAAAATGCGGGCGCGGATGGCTTCCTACTCTGCGGCTGCCCGCGCCGCCGCCTCCGCCGCCGTAATACGCGCCGCGGCGGCCCTTATCCTCTACTTCCCATGGTGGGCCGCCCGTTTCCGGTGGGATTCCTACATTGCCCGACTGGTGATGGGGAAGGATAGGTGTTCCGGCCGGGACCGTGAGGATCCAGCACCAGAGGACCCCGAGTGTCCGGTGAGTCGACGCTATGGTGTCGCGGCGGACGGATCCGTCCGTTGGCGGGGCGTTGTCCTCCCGGAAGCGGGGGAGTGCAATGTGGACTGCCATTGCCTCTTCCAACCCACGCGGAATGACACCCCAATCGACGGATCAAGACTAGTCGGAGTCCGATCCACTGCCTGTCATGGCGGAGAAGGGCGGAAACCATCGGAAATGAGCTCGGGTGGCGGAGGGGAGTGGAGTGAAGTGGTTAGGGTTTTCTCCGGCGTGAGGATGGGGACGAATATAAGTGGGGTCAGGAGGGCCAGCATGGGTCGGGTCCCATGTGGCGGACGTGCCCGGGTGCCCACATATCCGCCCCATATTTGGGCTGGATATGGGGGGTGCCGGTCAGCCTGGGCGTTTGAGGCCCCTTTGAGGCGTCCGTCTGGGTCAAAAAAGTGACCGGGCAGCCCGCCCGGACGTATGAGGCGGGTTTGAGAGGTCCGGCTGTAGATGCTCTAAAAGTGGTATGCAATGATTTTTCCCTAAATCTAATTCAAACATGACACATTGTTTTTCCTGAATCTTCAATAAGATTTCAGTATTTTTTAGGTTTTTGCTTGATTTCTTATTAAATTGTTTTTATATATTTGTTCTCTCAATATTTTTGTATTCTGTCGCACATGTGAAGTCACCATCGGTCATTGAATTTTTTTATCTTTTTCTTAAAGTTTTGATCCTTACATGTTGAGGATAATGGTGCATATGTTAAGTAACCGAAGAAGGTACACATATTTTCCTTTTTGTGGAAAAGGATCCGGATATATTATAAATGTTCATCAAAAGTATAACATCCGAAACAAATAAAATTACATCAAGGAGGTTGTTTGGTTCACAGCCGAGAGCCGCCACGCCAAATTATTGGCGTTGACCAGATGCCTTGGCCAGCGTTTGGACGGACGCCAATCTTTTGGACATGCGCCAACTTTTTGGCTCCCCGTTTAGTTTCTGCACCAACTCCCGGCGAGACAGCGGCGGCGAGTTTGTCCGCCAAATATTTGGCTAGCCCCGCGTTGGTAAGGCTGGCATGGGCGCAAGCCAAACAGCCTCATGATCTCTGTACCACCGAATGACCACTGCTGCAGTTAAAACAAACCGATGACGTGTAGTTGTGGTCGATCCCCTACTGGAGCTGGCCTGACCTAGGCGATGATAACCGAGAAGTCTTCGTACATGTGCCCCTATAGACTAGAGCCAGGAGCTCCAGTCGCTGTCGTTGAACTATTGGATTGATCTGAAGCACCTGACACCAGACCTCGCAGGGGGCACACATGATGATAAACGTAAACTACCGCCCCGAGGAGACAGCTGGAATCTACGTCGAAGCTCCGTTAATTTTGTCCCGCCAAACAAATCTCGACGATGAAGCACTACCATCCGCCGAGCGCCTCTGCGAGGACCACACCATCCTCCACACGCCTCCGGATGGTACGCTGTACCACCAAAACAAGGGCGAGACGGGGATAATCACTGGTAGAAAAAAGGCCTTTAGTCCCGGTTCGCAAAGGCCTTTAGTCCCGGCTGTGCAACCGGGACTAAATATGCGCGACTAAAGACCCCCCCCCCTTTAGTCGCGCCTCTTACGAACCGCGACTAAAGGCTTTAGTCCCGGTTCTTGTGGCTGACCGGGACTAAAGGCCTCCTCCGTAGGTTTAAACCTGGTTTTTTTGTGAATTTTTTTTATTTTTTTTATTTTCAAATTTCTGATTTATTTTAACCTCTAATCTCTAATCACCACCCCTCATCACTGCTCAATTTATCCTCTAATCTCTAATCACCCCTCATCATTTCAAATCATCTAACTTCCCGGACGGTCACCCATCCTCTCACTACTCCAGCCTGAGCACGCTTAACTTCCGGGTTCTATTCTCCCTCGTTTCCAAGTCTGCACTTGTTGTTTTCCTGACAATAGTAGGATGTCAATTCTATTAACCCTCAGGAATTTAGCTTGAGCATGAAGTGACACATTTCACTGTTTGAGTTTGAAACTATTGTTTTAAAAAACAATAATTATTTAGTAACACTAATATTTCTGGAATAATTAGTTTGACCATTGTTTGACTGGGGGTTTGACCACAGTTTGACCAGATTTGACCAAAATTTAAAAAAATGAAATAATTATTTAGTAACACTAATATTCTAGAATAATTATTTTGACCATTGTTTGACCACAGTTTGACCACAATTTGAATTTTTTTGAATTTTTTTTCCACTCTAGATCTTAAAAGCCCCGTATCTTTTTTCTGTTAGGTTTTTGAGGATTCTAAAAATGTTTAACGGGGTTCCCCCCCAGTTAAATTCGGATGTAACTTTTCGAGTAGATGATTTTTCATATAAAAAACTTTTTCATCCGAGTTCGTATGCAAAAGTTATGCCCATTTTAAGAATTTCCAGAGAGATTTTGCAAATAAAGTCGAAATTCATATTTGTTAATTTTCCCAACAACTAGACCACATATCACATGGAAAACTTATTTTATTTTATTTTTTTGACATTTCCATCATTTTCTTTTGTTTTTTCTAAAACTAAAAAGGCGATCCACTGGGGGGGGTAGAGTTTGAAAATGAGGCCTCCTTTAGTCCCGGTTGGTCTGGCCAACCGCGACTAAAGGTTCGGGCCATTAGCCGCGGTTGGCCAGACCAACCGGGACTAAAGGTCTAACCTTTAGTCCCGGTTGGCCTGGCCAACCGCGACTAAAGGCCTTCGGGCCAGCCTGAGGACCTTTAGTCCCGGTTGGCCAGGCCAACCGGGACTAAAGCCCCTCCCGTCCGCCAGCGCGCGCTGGGCCCAGATAGTTGGTCGCGGGCCTCCTCCCGAACCGCGACTAAAGACCCCTTTAATCGCGGTTCGATTATTTTGGGGACTAATGGGGGCGTATGGAAGCCTCTTTTTCTACTAGTGAATGTATTCAATGTTGACGCCACAGCCAATGTCTCGCTGCCGCCGACCAGAGACACACCCTAAACTATTTGTACCGTACACTACTAGGAAAAGACTAATTAGTGGCGCACCTGTTTTTGCCATTAATGGCGCACTACAGGTGCGTCACTATTATCACGCCATTAGTAACAAAATAGTAATGGCGCACCACATAGAAGTGCGTCATTACCAATAAAATTTTTTCAAATTTTTTCAGGAATTTTTTTTTCGTTTTTTTCTTAATCTCGGGTCACTATGGCTTAATCTCAAGTCAATATGCTTAATCTCAAGCAAATCGCACTCTATGGTCAAACTTCTCGGAAGGTCACCCATCCTCACACTACTCCAGCCCGAGCACGCTTAACTTCGCAGTTCTATCCAACCCCAGCGCCAACTCACTTCACAGGCACTTGTTGATATATCTATCATATCAATCCTATTAAACCTTGTTGATGTCTAGGAATTTGTTCATGTTCATGAGTGTGATGAAATTTTGAAAAAACATATTTCAAACTTTCCGGTCATATTACGTATCATATTTTGAAAAAAAATTCTAAATTATTTTTTGAAACCAAATTTTTTCTGTTACTAGTGGCGCACCTAGCAAATGGTGCGCCACTAGTAAGTTTGAATTTTTTTTTTCATTTTTTCCCTCTAGATCTTAAAAGCCCCGTATCTTTCGTTCTGTTAGGTTTTGGGGGATTTTGAAGATGTTGATCTGGGTTTTCCTGGTTCAATTCGTATGTAACTTTTCGAGTAGATGATTTTTCATATAAAAAACTTTTTAATCCGAGTTCGTATGCAAAAGTTATGCCCATTTTACTAAATTCCAGAGAGATTTTGCAAATAAAGTCAAAATTCATATTTGTAAATTTTCCCAACAACTAGACCACATATCACATGGAAAACTTATTTTCTTTTATTTTTTTGACATTTTCATCATTTTCTTTTATTTTTTTAAACTGAAAAGGCGGTCGAGGGGTGCATTTAGTACCAGGGTTACTAATGGCGCACCTGGTGTGTGGTGCGCCATTAGTAGTTTTGAAAAAAATTGTCAGTAGTGGCGCACCAGTGGACAGTACGCAATTACTAGTTTTTTATTTTTTTTTCAAAACTACTAATGGCGCACGGTGGGTGTGGTGCGCCATTACTATGTCAACTAGTAATGGCACACTATCCCCTGGTGCGCCACTGCTAACAAAATTTTCTTTTATTTTTTTTCAAAACTACTAATGGCGCACCACACACCAGGTGCGCCATTAGTAATATGTCAATAATGGCGCACCTATATCTGGTGCGCCACTGCTATATAGCAGTGGCGCACCGCATACATGGTGCGTCATTAATGTCCACATCAGCTATAGCCCTTTTCCTAGTAGTGGTACCCCTACCCCTACCCAACCGAAGCACTGGGGTCCCCGCCCCCTCCCATCGCCGGAGCGGTAGACGAATGCAGAGGGGGCCCATGATCAACACCGGAGAGGTGGGTAGATCGCCACCGCCATGTTCGCCTCTTGCTAGAGCAGGGAGGAAAGAAAGCCTCATATGTTCCATTTTGGAGTTTGACTGAAGAAGGTGCACATGTAGCCCGGGTATCTATGTTCGTATATGTAGTTATACAATAATTGAGGGTGTATTATGTACTTGATGCCAAAAAGAAAGGAAGAGAGAAGATGTATTATGTACTCCCTCCGTTTTAAAATAGATGACCCAATTTTATACTAACTTTGTACTAAAGTTCGTATAAAGTTGAGTCATCTATTTTGGAACGGAGGGAATACGAACTAGCTGGAACGGCGTCAGTCCAATTCTAACCAAGTGTAATCCTGTTGTACAAAACAGTAGTTTCGACTACTTTCCAGCGGATGTGTGGTCCATATACGTTTTGGTTGAACAATACTGTACTGAGTCGAGTCGAGATGATACGCTACTATATTATGACATATGTTCCACGCTCTTAATTAATTCCTGTTAAATCATTGTAGTACGACACTGCAATTAGTTGTGAGATCGTTGTCTCTATTAGCATTTATGCATGCATGCAAGGACAAACGGATTGCTATTAGTCTACTCATCTCCCTGTCCATTGTTAGATTACGTGCATGTCATGTCATGTGTTATCATGCTAACTAAACACGGTACTCCGTATCAAACAAAAGATTTTCGCATCAAGTCGCTGCTACGTATCTCTAGGCGAGAAAGTAGCCTCGTCGACGTATATTCGCACACGCACACAGCAATTTCCAGCAATACATGGTCCGAATACATCGAAGATTGTGACCATGTGAGCCGAACGAAACGCACGCCTGGCTGAAATTAACTGCTACGCACGATTTGCAGGTTCTCAACCTTAGAAATGACTAGAGGAATATATCCAAAGAGCGTGACCGTGTGAGCAGAAGGAAAAACTCCCGTTCGACGTCTCTATTTTCGTCATGATCCTTAGCTCCTTACTTCAATTTCGCATACTTTTCATTGGCGATGCATGCATGTCTGATGTGGCTGAAGTTTATTTACAGCTAACTGGGAATGGTACAACTAGGAATTTACCTGGCTACGTAAGGTTTGCAGGTTCTCACGCAACCTTGGAAAATTGATTTATTGGCACAATAAGGGTGGCAATGACCAGAGAATCTGCCCCCTTGAGTTGCCCTTTAACTACTAAATTGTCCCGTTCCTCAGCTGGGTCCATTCCAAAGTTTTCTCTCTCTTTCAGATAGGGATTCTTCCAGATACAAGAATTGAACTCCCTCCTTCCATCTATATACGGCCTAATGCGTTTTTTGAGGCTAACTTTGATCAAGTGTTAGAGCAATAATATATGATAGCAAGTTACACAAAGCATACCGTCAAATTCGTACGTGAAAGAAGCTTCCAATGATATAATTTTCACATTATACATCTCATATATTATTAATCTTATCAATAGTCAAAAACAGTCTTAAAAAACACATTAGGCTCTCTATAGATGGAAGGAAGGAGAAGGCGCGTTCCTCTCTGGATCTGGGTGTGTATGATGCATGATTTGACCCTCGTGTTTCACATGTCAAGTAATCATAGAATGTACTCGAGCAAGATAGACCATTCAATCCACGTACGTTATGTGGATATGTACCGACTTGTCCTGGTGCTCCGGTATAATCCTTTCTAGAAGAAAGAAAAAAGACTAATTTCTGTTGGGTTAAGAATAATTAACGTTCAAGAGCACCAACTTATACAAGAATTTACGTACGAAAAGAGGGAGCTCAGTCCACGTACGTTACGTGGATATATGTACTACCAACTTGTCCGGGTACTCTTGTATAATCCTTTACCGAAGGAAAAAACACTAATTTCTGTTGGGTTAAGAATTAATTAACGTTCAAGATCACCAACTTGCAAGAATAAAAAGAGCAAATATAGGAACCTCGTTTAGTGCAATCTGCACCATTGAAACTTTCTTTCCAAAACACAAGTGCTTCAACACTTCGGCAGATTTCCTCCGAAATAGTTTTCCAAATGACAACCATTACACTTTCCAACATAAACATGACATCGCAACCCGCATTCAGATTCGGAGAAACGAAAGAATTTCTGGTCTAAGAATATAAATAAAAAATCATGACAAAGAGTTGAACACATGCAATATGGATTAGAACACATAAAATCAAAAGCAATTTGGCATTTAATTAAAATTTCACCGAATAAAGTTATACAAATTAATTTTCCTCTATATAAATTTTTATCAACTCATTAACCTAACGTTCACCATATGAGTGGATTATGAACTAGAAAATTTGTCTCTCCAATGATTTGAAACATGTCGGTTCAATTTAGACGAACTATCCTTTTTATTGGAACTTACATGTACCCAGGAGTTGAATGTAACAACATGAGTTTATTTTTAGGCGCTAAACTTTGAAGTCAAACACATTCGAAGCCTAATTTCCAATACTAGTCAATTTCAACCACACTTCTAGTTTTTGTTGTTTCGGGCTTTTTAGGCATATTTTCATTTTATTTGTGGCACCAAGCTCTCAGCGAAAATCACCACCACATCATTAGCAATATGAGTGGTACATGCAATGCAACTATCTCTTTTTTGATGGGGAAGTATCGGGTGCTCCCAACACATACATGGTCTTATGCAATTACATGGTCATATGCTCCAATTTCAAAATAAGCCAATTTAAACATTAAAAAAACTAAATTTTGTGAATGCCCGCAAGACTTATGTGTCTACGAGCCCTAAAATTTGAAACTACATTCAAAATACACATCGAGAAAAAAATGACAAATTTACATGAATAGTGCCAGAAGAAGACAAGATCAGAATGGACACTATTCACATATTCGTTCTCATGTATCCATGTTGGACTAAGCCTTAGAGCATCTACAGCCGGACTTGGCAAATCCGGCACCCTATACACCCTCGGGTGCGTCCGGACGTGTCCTTGAGCAGCGCCCACCGGCCCCTCATATCTTGTGCCCGGCATCCATGTATCTCAATTCCGGACTCTCAAATCCATGCAATCCATGCACGTCCATCATACACGCCAAGGTCACACGTAAATAACATGTTGGTCCTGAAAATACACAGTTTTTACATACAATTTATTTGAGTGCAAAACTCAAACATTAGCTCTTTTGTTTTGAGTATGGGTCCACATATGCTCCGCAAGATCATTGAGTAGCTATGCGTGCACCTGATGATCTCTAAGATTCTGATGCATCTGTAGAAAGTTCATAAGCTAAGCTGCATCTTGATCTTTCGGGATTTGAACTTGTTCTCCAGGTGCTTCAAAATCATTGATTTGGGCTACACCATCACCCTCATCCTGGACAATCAGATTGTGCAAAATAACACAACATGTCATGAGTTGCCACAAAGTTTTAGATTTCCATATCATTACAGCTGCAAGAACAATTCCCCGTCGAGCTTGAAGTACTCTGAATGCCCTCTCCACATCCTTCCTAGCCGCTTCCCGCATTGTTGCAAAGTGGCTTTGTTTTACCTTGTGATTCGGATACGGTCTTCACAAACGCCGTTCACTAAGGATAGATCTCGTCGGTAAGATAGTATCCTATCTTTAGCACGGCCGTTGACAGTGCAGTTGCACAGCGGCGATTCCACATTACAAAGCCTCATGTACACCGGAGATCGCTGAAGCACGTTGATGTCGTTGTGAGATCCCGATATTCCAAAGAAAGCATGTCAAATTTTGAAGTCATGTGATGCCACCGCTTCTAGTATGATGGTGGACTCTTTGGTGTGATCTTGATACATTCCTCGCAAATCTTCGGGGCAGTTCTTCGGTTGTCAATGCATGCAATCAATTGATCTAGCATTCCTAAAAACCCTCTGGCCTCTCCAATAGCCAACAACCTTTCTGTGTCATGCGCATTTGGTTCTCTCCGATACTCTGCTCCAAACACTTGCACCATGGCGTGGGCAAACTTGACAGTAGTCTTCAGACATGCGCTCTCCCTCATCTTGACCATCTCACCAACGACATCTATGGCAATACCAAGTGCAAGAATCCTCAAAGCAACCGTGCGCTTCTGCTTAGTAGAGAAAGAATGTTGGCTGCAAAAATCCCTTTTGAGCTTGAACTAGTCATCGTGTGCCTCCACTCCGTCCACAAGGCGCAAAAACAATGGTTTCCGCATATGAAAATGGCGACGAAACCTTGCATCATCCGGGAAAGTTGGGTTCGGAGCAAAGTAGTCCCTCTGCAGTAGTCGTGCTCCAGACACCCTATCCCGATTGATCACTCTTTTCCCTTTGATTGAGCCCTTGAAGTTGAGAATATGCTCCACCTGCTGGTCCATCTCCTCTTACATCATGAGCATGATCACGTGCACTTCTTCGTCCGGATCCGAGGAATAAAGAACTCATCTTGAATCATTTAATCAAGCTCTGTCGGTCCATACTCCTTTCCGACGAAGCATTGAAATTCATCGTTTTCCCTAATAAAATCATAAAAAATAGGTCGAACAATGTTTCGAACACATCGAACGCAAGGCGGAACTAGAGAGTTGCCGGACATACCACGGCGGCGTCCGGGCCGGCGACGACGTCCCTAGTGGGGAGGACGGGAGAGTGGACTGTTGTGCCGGTGCTGACGGCGCAGAGGCTAGGAATGGCTGCAGAGCGAGCGCGGCGGTGGAGCGGCGAGACGGACGTCGCCGAGGAAGAAGAAGAGAGGAGAGAGCAAATGGATCCGGTAGGTCGAGGGGGTGGATTTGGTCAATTTTGAAGTGGGGTCGGGTTGTCTGTTCCGACGTGGCGAACACGCTAGGGCGCCCTCATATCCACCCCATATTTAGGATGGATCTGAGGAGTACCGGTCAGCCTTGGCGGTTGAGGCCCGTTTAAGGCGTCTGTCTGGATCGAATTTTCGTGACCGGTTAGTGACCGGGCCGTTCGCCCGGGTGTTCGAGGCAGGTTTGGGGCGCCCGGCTGTAGATGCTTATCCCTCCACGCTTGAGGTCTTCTTCTTCTTGAGATTTTTTATTGGCATCGTATTCTTACCCCTTCCCCTTCTTCTTTGACTTGCTGACCTTGACCAACTGCTTTGATTTTTTGGTGAATTCATTTGAGTTTGATAATGTATGATGTGGATGATGACTAAGATAGGTCATAGCTATACCAAAAATCATGTTAGGGCATGTACAATGATTAATAAGAGTCTTATCTTAAGTCTTGCATGTAATTTAGAGATGACAATAAAAACATGTCTATAATGGGTTATCTCTTAATCTTATCTTCAATAACTAGTCATTCCTAAAAACATGCTGAGACACATTGTGCTAAGAGATCATCTCTTAAATAAGATAAGACAAGCCTTTTCTTATGATTTCTTTCTCCTTCACCTCAACGTTTATCCTATGTGGCACTACTAAAATAGCACCATTGTATATATCCGTAGGTTGAGAATGTACAAGATGCACCCATTCTCGCGGTGTAGCTGAAATCAAAGTCTTGCTATAAGTGTAAAAATAATCTAAAAGTAAATGAGGACATAGATGCAACATATATCTACGATATCACACATTCTAAACCAAATTATCGTGCACATGGAGAAAAAAAGCATGGCAATGGTAGTAATTCATGTCAGTTGGACCATGGCCTTTTGGCCGAAAACAATCACAACTGAATTTGTAACTTTTGTTCCTTGAGCTGTGTTTAAAATTGGGATTTCAATCTTGGCCATGATATATGTACGGTGTTTCTATGCTGTTAGATAAACCAAATTTTACGAACTAGGTTGATTTGGTTCCTTGTGGCCGAACCTTCGTTTTCTTTGCAATTGATAAGCCCCCCCCCCCGCCCCCCCCCCCCCCCCCCCCCCCCTTCTTTCTTTTTTTGCAATTGACAAGCCATCTGTTTGCGCCATGCACCTACGTGTGGATGGTGAACAACACCAAAACGATGAGATTTCGACACGAGCCTTGAACAAACATTAGTGCGACCAAGTGTAAAATATTTCCAATCCCGAAAGCTTGATTTTTGGTAGCCTGAAATCTAGCAAGGCATGAAAAGATCATGTCCGACATTCACCCGGGCAAGAGCCAAAATGCCAGACGCATGCATTTTTTTTTGGACACAGCCCACTGACTGGACTAAAACCCATTTGTGAAACATAAAGTTTACTTTTTGCCCTTTTCTTCCTTTTGTACTTGTATAGTATTTTATTATTTAATATATTAACTTTTTTGAGAAAATTTTAACATATTAACCTTTTGCCCTTTTCTTCCTTTTCTACTTGTATTATATTTTATTATTTAATATATTGACTGTAGGACGATTGTTCGATGTTCAAACCAAAGAATCAATGAAGAAGCGAACCTGATGAATTACTTCAATATACAAGAGAAGACCAGGTACGGAGTTACATACATAGTCGCAAGTTTTTGTTTGACGTGACCGCTCAATTCATAAACTCTGAGTATGGAATTATTTCATTGGAAGTCTTTGAATATAAATCCATAGCTTTTATATCTTTCCCTAATAATAAAAGATACATGCATGATGAAATATAGGTAGTTCGGTTCGTGGAAATTGGTCTTCCAGAACTCATCCTAATGGTTTTGAATGAGGTGATGTTTTACTAATCATATTTGTTTCCTGGACAATATTTGCCTCATGTGTTGCATTTTGGAAAAGGTGTCTTTGGCCGGTTTTCTGTTCTTTCATTGTTTCAATCGTGTGACTCTACACATGTATCCTCACAATTAGTGGCGCCTAGAAGAATGTCAGGCCAACCTGTAGCTTTTCTTATGTAGTTAAATAAAACAACCCAGGGTCTCACACTTATCTTCTTTCCAATATAATTAGGCTGCTATTGCCTGCCAATACTTCACATTGGTGATGAGCTTTACACCAGTTATAGTTCATCGATTATCTTATGCCTTTTTGATAAACATAATTATATTTTAATTTGCTCTATTGTTTTCTTATTTTTTTCTATCAAACTGCCATATATGATACATGAAGAAGCATTTACTTGAAGACATTAATAGAGTTTTCACGTAGAATTTGTTCTTTCTTTGCTGCCTTAAATTAGACGATCAAGAAACCTGATAGTCACGTTGGATCAGGCTTGGTGCTAGATAGTTAGCCCCTATTTGTCCTGGACAAGTATTGTATTCTCAAATCTATATGGTTAGTTGTACCTCTTTTTTTATGTTGGAGCTACAGATGCATCTCGGTCATTTAGGGAAACTGAAATCTGCATCTTCAACTCATAGTTTGCCAATTTGGATTATTTATGAGAACATTCCTACCTGGTTATATCCTTGAGAAAATTTCTTGAGATTTATTCATATTGTTCTTGGGTACTTATAGAGTCAAATTATGCTGGCAATTGGTTGGGCTACATGATAGACACTTTAATATATCTTCTTGGAAGCGGCTTAGTGTTCCAATGAATAATTGTCGCTGGTGTGGTGCACGCCTTCATTGTTTGTGGCTACTTCCTGTGTGGTGTGGTTGAAGAATTTTCAGAGGTATGCTTCATCTTGTGTGGTTTGAGTTTCTGTTGACAAATTAAATTTCCCTTTCCTGTAGACCCCTCCTTTTTCATTTTATTAGTTGGGTGTAATAGCAAATCATCTATAATCATTTTATTTAACTACAATCTGATGCAAAAGAGTTCTGTTTAGTTCTCATAGTTCATCCATTATATGTTTGCTTTCAAAACAAAGAAATCGGCTGTCCAAGTTCTGATCATGCTCCGATTGAGATTATGCAGTCCTCCCCGATCTTTTTTTCTGTATGCTTGCATCTCCTTAGGGTCCAAGTTCTGATCATGCTACAATCTTGTTTCAAATTTGTTCTGATAGATGTATGTACCATGATGATTGAGGAGGCGTATCGATGGAAATAAATCTGAAGCAAATAAGTAAGTCGCCTACATCAGTGAGGCTGCGAACAACTCGTGGTGCCCCTGTTAACCTCCTCAATGTTTGCGTTGTTTGCCTGTCGGTCGAATACCCACTATTCAGCAGACAGGTAACTCTGTTTCTCAAATCCCTTTCTCTATTCATCGCCATGTTGATACATGCTTAGGAATCAGATAAATTGTATTCATATAATATAATATATCTCAAATACAGTGTCCAGATAGTTTAGGAACCAGCGTTACTTCAAAAAAAAGAAAGGACCTGATACACATTACAATCATGGACTGCTGATATACCTGATGCATTTCTTCATGATGGTCGGTTTCCTTTCGCCAGATCTTACATATTTAATCCTGTGTGCTTGGAATCCAAAACTGATTGAGATCTTCAGTTCTTACTTGCTGATGTTCTGTTATTCAGAGTAATTCAGTTTCCAGTCTCTGTATATTAATCAAATTATGGCTTATTTTCAACCTTATAGCCTTTTATTATATGTTCAGTTATGCTTCCATGGGTTTTGCATATGTATTAACAAAAAAACAGACTACTATTTTGTTTATACTTGAACCAAAGGGTGTGCAATTAATTTGCTCTTACGAAAGGAATGAGTAGTCAGCTAGCTGAATGAGAGGACAATCATGACAAGCGAACCAACACATATAGAGAAATGTTATTTTCGAGTTCATTTTAATTAGGCACATAAGTTTTCAAAGTTCTAAAATGTGTTTCATGAAGAAAAAATTATAAAACTGTACTCTAACAAATCACACATATAGAGGAATGTTATTTTCGAGTCTCCATAACCTACTGATGTTTTTTTAGATATATGAACTTGCATTCGCTTTGTTAATTCTTCTGCAATGCAGGTGATATTCCTAATCATTGCTGTTGACACTCAAAAACTATTCCTGAAGCACTAGAAGTGCCCTCTCTATGGCGCATCACTCACTGGATCCAGATGGGCAACATTCCGCTTTAAAATTAAAGAGTACAGTTTTTGCCTGTTATCAAAAAATTATATATACATAATTGTTGCACCATCACAAGATTTCCATGATATACATGGGCATAACTTTCTTTACTGTGAATTAATCGACATCATGCTGACAGGAGGAAAGGCAGGCTGTCATTTCTACAGGTTGAGATTTTATGTTTTATGGAATGGCAATGCTAAATTCTACAGTGGTACTTTGTCGAATGTTTACAAATACCACGAAGCTAGAGATCTATTGTGAAAGCTTTCTTTCTTTTGTTTGTTATAACTTTTTAGTGCAAAAAAACATGACTTTTCCATTGCGAAACAAATATGTAAGATTTATTAATTTTCCTAACTGAATTGTTCCTGACAATTACATATAAGAGTACATATAATTGAGTTGTGCTGACTTGCTTTTTCTAAACCGATAAGGTGGAGCCGGAGTTACATATGAGAGTAGAGATAATTAAGTTGTGCTCCTGACTTGATTAACAAAAGCTGCAGAAGAAAGGGACCAAATACCAGAAAGCTGAAAATTCAAAGAAAGGTGGAAGTAGGGAGCTACACAACCACCGGCTGCAAGGAATCATACAGATACAACCCCGCTCGTCCCCTGCGCGTCGCTTCTGGCGCACGGGAGAAACCCTACCGCGCCGCCAGCCGCCCCTCCCCGCTCCTCCCCCGCTTCGCCGCCGCCGGAGGGGACACCGGCGAAGCCCGCGTGGTCCCCAGGGAAGGTGGCGGCGGGGCGTCCTCCCTGTTCTCGCGCAGATCTCGCGGCGGCCGGTGGCGCGCGGCGGAGTTCCGCCGATGGCTGGCGCCTGCTGCCCGTGGGGCGGCGTCCCTCACGGCGGCGGGGCTGCCGTGAACGGTGCTTGGTGGTGGCCATGTGGTGGCGCGCGGGTGGGCCTGCGTCCTCGTTGTGGCAGCACGTGCCGTCAGGGGCGGAGACAGGGGGGCGAGCAAGGGCTAGACCACCACCACCCCCCCCCCCCCCCCCCCCCCACATCCATCGGCCCCCCTCAACAATACGTACAGGTTTTAGTGCTGATTTGATGCCTAATTAGCCTTAGTTTTAGGGAAATTCGGCCTTAATACATGGCCACATGCAAACACGCCGCACGGACGTGATGGAATGGGCCAAGCCCAGACCTATTAGCCCATAGGTCTTCGATTTAGTTCTGCACGTACGTATTTGCCGTTCGCTTCCTGTTCGCTTTGGCCTTTGGAAGTCCATCCTCGATCTTCTCCGCCGCCATCTACGCTAGCCGCTAGGTTTTCTTCGAGTATCAGACATGGCGAGCCTCCACGCCGGTGATTGTCTTACCGGTAAACTGCGGTTGCTGCATGCCGGCACAAGACTATTTCCAGCCGATCCAATTGGTGAAGGTCCCCGCCTGTCGGAATCTCCAATCTCGACGGTTCAAGAGCGACAGCATGACTCTAATCTAGCCTGACTCCCAAGGTATACTACAATACAGTAAATTTGCAGGTAGTTATACAAGCCATCTGTTGAAATTGCCTTTTCGATCAATTGCGGACTATATAATTGAGGGTCTCATAGTTGAGTCACTAGACTAGAATTGCATAAAGCACGGAGGAAGATACCACCAAATTATTCAACTCGTTCGTTTTACCCTCCAATTATACCACTGAAAATGCAAATCTATTGTATATACATCGAGGAAATAACTACAAACATTGTTTAGATTTTTGGCAACTTGTTCGATGGACCTTGTCGACATAGATCTCTGTCAAAATTAGTACATAAATATACTATTTTCAATTGCGAAACATATATTCACCGCACTTTAACATCGATGCTATATTAAGAATAAACATCTTTTTAGGTTACATCTCTTATACGGTCTTCATCTTTTCTTCGCCCCCCCTATACCCAATTCCTGGCTCCGCCCCTGCTTGTCGTTGCCCTCGGTCATGAGGCGTGGTCCGGGACGGGCCGAGCACCGGTGGTGCTGGCCAGGACGCACGCTGGCAGCGCCCTACTTCATCTCGCGTCGTCTCGCTGGCCAATGGTGGTGGTCATCTTCTACGTTAGAGATGGCCGGCCAGAGGCTTGGTGATCGGATCTCGGGATCCATCATCTAGTCCCGGCTGCGAGTTGGGGAAACATGGTTGCCGGTGAAAACCGAGCCGTTGGCAGGCGATGGCGGCGTTCTACACCGTTACCTTGATGGAGGCATCGTCATGTAACTACTGTCGACCCACTCGTGCTGCTCTGGGGGAAACCCTAGAATCTGGTGTTCCAGATCGGACGATGGCGGCACTGTGGTGTCGTTTCTCTCTTGCGAGCATCGTTTGTGGAGCAGCGCTGGAAGTCAGAGGCAGGAGGTGGAGCGGCTTCGTCTTGCACGGAGCTTCGGTGGAGATGTCAAGTCATGCTTGATCGACAGGTGCTACGCTTTGTCATGCCTGGTTGGCAGGTGCTACGCACGACAGATTCTCCAAAGACTTCAAGTTGTGTCGACTGGTGGTACTTGGCAGCGAGCCCTGCTCCGGTGCTCCCCCTAACATAATTTCGGAGGGGTATTTTTGTCCCCGCGAGTTTGTTTTTTTCCTGGCCCGCCGCAGCCTAGATCCAAGCCCTGTCTACCCTGTATAACCCAGACCGTATACGTACAGTACCCTGGTCTGAAAAAAAACATCACACGACCCCGCGTCCACGTAAGACCTGCCGAATCCAATCATTCACGCGAGCAGCTCCATCAATCTCGCGAGCATTGACGCAGCTCCATAAGTCACGTAGTAGATCTCCAGCGGCGGCTATCTCGTCGCCGGCGATCTCGTCGGACAGCGGGCGCGACAACGTCGTGAATCTCCAACGAGCGCGCACAGGTACCGCATCCCGCGTCCCCCCTCTAGTCTCGCTCGCGGCAACATCGAACGAACTGCCGCCGCGCCAGTGGTAGTGGTTAACCTAGCGGGGCGGGTAACCTAGCTACCCCGCGGCGCATGCGATCGTGGATCTTGTTTCGGTAGTGCTGCTCCTCGTGACACGCAGCGTCGGTTGCCGTCGGCTGTGCGCACCACCAGTATCGTTATTTGATGTGGCGGCTAACATAGGTATCCGGCGGCAAAGATAATCACAGATCTAGCTAGGTTTTCAGATCGTGCAGTTCCTCCCGATTGAAAGTGATCACGACGGGTGTCGTGGCCATCTTCCTTACTAAGTTTGGCAGATCTGAACGGCCTCGGTTGCGATTGTTTACATAACATCCGTGATCGTGTGCTATGTGTTGTATATTTCATCATTGATAATGTTTGCACATGTGATGATACATATTATTGGTTGTAGGAAATGGCGGACGAGGAGTTAACTGATATCATGGTAGACATGGAGTTTGGAGAACTGATGAAAGAATGG
Organism: Aegilops tauschii subsp. strangulata; assembly: GCF_002575655.3. NCBI lineage: Eukaryota > Viridiplantae > Streptophyta > Magnoliopsida > Poales > Poaceae > Aegilops > Aegilops tauschii. The sequence continues at coordinate 376,937,560 of NC_053039.3, forward strand.
ATAGAAGATTGGTCAGATGATGAAAATTCAGATCGTGAAGATCGGTTAGAGAATGGGAACGAATGGGACGATCTTAATGTGAGTAGCATTGTCATGTTGTAATTTTTTGGTGGCATCCGACAACATTAAATCTTTGTGTTGAAAATTTATAGATCGATGAGCTTGATGATGATCAGGAAAACAACTCGGAGCTCTCGAATGAAGATTACATTAGTCAGGTACGTAAGTGAAAAATGTTGTTGGCATGCAAATTGAATTTCTTCTGGAATATTATATGATAAGTAATTATGTATTTGTGTTGTATTTTTCAGTTTATTTCCGAATGTCATAATGTGTACGACTATTACGGTGAATCCGACGTGGAGACAGGCCTTCACGACGAATCATTAGATGCACCTGATTCTGGGGAGTCCGAGTCATCGGTCATCATGAGTGAGGTATGTGTGTAATCAATGTTCTATGGAAGTAAGTAATGTAATCCATAGAAAACTGTTTTCATGGCTGTGGTTTGATTGTGTAGGTGACACAAGATGATGGGGCAAAGAATGTCCAAGATACTGCCGGCGCAGATGATAAGAGGGATATGTTCATGCAGATAATGGAAATGACCTTTACGTCTCACGATGCTGCGTATGATTTCTACAACAGCTATGCTAGAGATAATGGTTTCAGCATTAGAAAGAATAAGGTCAGGTATAGCAAAACGGAGTCACGTCATATGCGTTATAGGCGGTTTGTTTGTCTGAGACAAGGGAAACGTGACAACAAGTTGCTAACCGAGGAAGGACACAGCCGTAGGCTCAGAGCCGAGACACGCTGCTTTTGCGAAGCGCACCTGACCGTCAAGCTTGACCAAAAGCATGGGGTTTGATATGTTGAAAGTTTTGAGGACAAGCATAGCCATATGTTGGAGGACCGGACGAGGTACCTTTTCTTTGGTCCCACAGAAAAATCAAAGAGTACCAGAAGCATGAGATAATATCCATGGGAGCTGCAGGGATTAGAATTCATGACATGATGGATTGCTTCATCAGCAAACATGTATGGTACGGCGGTGTTAGTTTTACCAGGCATGAAATATACAACCTTTGCGCCAAGGAGAAGAGGAAGCTGCTTTCAAAAGGTGATGCTGCCACAGCCATAGGCATCATGGCTAGTAGGAAACAGAGGGATCCTAGCTTCTTTTTCGAGTACAAGCTAGATAAGGAAGGACATTTGAATAGGATGTTCTGGTGCGACTCCCAGTCTCGTCATGACTATGAGGACTTCGGCGACGTGCTTGTGTTTGACAGCACGTACAAGATGAAACGCTATGGTATGCCATTCATACCTTTTGTTGGTCTTAACAATCACCGAAAGACCACTGTTTTTGGTTGTACCATAGTTTCGGACGAGACCGAGGAGACATACGTGTGGCTTCTGCAGACTTTTTTGAGGTCCATGTGTCAAAAGATGCCTAAGAGTGTTATCACAGACGCCGACGCTGCGATGATCAAGGCAATTCGCAAAGTCTTGCCAGACGTGTGGCACCGTATATGTACGTGGCACATAGAGAAAAATATGAAGATTCACCTCAGTCACAAGTCCTTCAAGGAGTTCCGAACTCTTCTGTACTACAACACGTCCTCGGCCACGTTTGAGGAGAGATGGCACGCATTTTCCAAAATATGGCAGTCGGAAAAAACTGTAACATGGTTGAGGCGGATGTATAAGAAGAGGAGACTGTGGGCCGCGGCTTATCTAACAGAGGGGTTTTGGCTTGGCATGAAAAGCAACCAGCGGAGTGAAAGCATGAACTCATGCCTTCACCTCCACCTAGATGGTGAAATGACCCTGGTGGATATGATTTGCACTATGAGAACGTCGTTGCGCGTATCCGTGAAAACAAGGCGCGAGATGACTGTACGGCCTCACAGAGTTTACCGGTGCCAGTTACTAGCTCGAGGGAACTTGAGATAGCTGCTTCTCACGTCTTCACTCCAGCAAACTTCTATATGTTGCAAGATGATCTTAGAAAAACTGACGGCATGGAGATTGTAGAAATTAAGCTGGGAGACGGATCACAGCAGTACATCGTGGCCTGGAAAATAACCGGAAGCGCCGTTTTTGGGTGGAGTATACACCAGTAAATTCCGCAGAAACTATAAGGTGCAGCTGCAAAAGAATGATTCGAAAGGGTCTACCTTGCAAGCACATATTCCATGTACTGAAGCACTTGAACATATCTAAAATACCAAAGTGTTTAGTTCTTGTTCGGTTCACGAAAGAAGCAAGGTTGGGACTGCCCGCGAGGCGCACAAGCGATCTGTTGGGATTTGGTTGGACTGGGGCCGGGGAAAGAATGAAATATAGCCAGGTTAGTGTGTTAGCGTCTGAAAGTATGCATGCGGCATGCAAACAGCCTGCTTTGTGGGATCAGTTACAGGAGAGTTTGAAGGCTGTGATAGCTAAGAGTCATGAGTATGATTTGCTACAGGAAAATTTGTTGAAGCAAACAAATGACATCAGTAAGTGTGCAGTTGAATATGTGGACGATGGTGAAGGCAACATGGTTGAGGTTAAAGATCCTATGAAAGTGTCAAGCAAAGGTGCAACAAAGGTAGATGAGAGCCGCCCTGTCTCGAAAAATGGTAGACCACTCTCTTTTGATGAGTTGAAAACCCGGTGCGGCGCTTGCAAATTGGTAGGACACACTAGACGTAGCAAGAAATGCAAACTAAATCAGAAGTAAGTGTTTGTATGCATTGTGGATTATTAAATTTTGTATCATTCATTAACTTAGCTTGTCTTTTATCATGTGCAGAAAAGTGGAGAAGGAACAAGAGTAGAACACTTGCTTCAATTATTTACTGTGTTAATCGGCCGGCTCATACTTTGGCTAAGGTAGCTGTAGGCGATTGTGTTTCTTTGGTTTGAAGGCTTTCGCCCCCTGATTGTATCCTTAGTGTATTAGCAGATGAGATCCCCGTCTTTGTTTAAATAAAGTAAGATGCTTCCCTCTAAACAAAAATCAAAAAAATTCTTTACTGTGTTATGACCGGGGCGGGAGGTAGAAAGAATATTATACATTTCCCCTACCCACGTCCTAAATGCCATTAAATAAGTAACTGTACAACTCTCCTCCTCACCACACACTCACCCACCTCCCACGGGCGCCGGTTCGAACTCCCCTCTTATCCCCACCTACAGTAGATCGAGAAAACCCTCGCCGGCGACCGCTGCAGCCGCCTCCATGGAGAGAAACCTCGGCTAGCAGAGAGCGATGATGGACCTCGCCGGCGATGGCGAGGGGTGGCGCGCGCAGTTGACAGAGGTGTGCGGCTGGTTCCCCAGCACGGAGATGTTGGTCAACCACGCGCGTGGCCTCGTCAAAGTCCTCACCGACGCCGAGAGGAAGCGCGCCTTCCCCTACGGCCGCGGCGTCCCGCCGGCTGTCCTCCTTGTGTGGGCAATACGAGAGGCCACGCTGAGCGACTCCCCTGTTCAGCGCTCAAGGTGGTGGATGTACCGCTCCACCACCATACCGCTGCGGCCAGATTCAGCACGCGCCGCGTCGAGGGCGGAGCGCGTCGACGTCGAGCTCGCTCTCCCTGCGCCCGTCAGCCCAGACTACCAGGTCCGCCACGTGCCGAAGCCAGTGCTGCCGTTGGGCTCTGACGTCGTGGAGGACGACGTGGAGGAGGTACTGGTCATCCCTGATGACCATGAGGAGGGCGAGGAGGACGCTGTGCAGATGGTAGCGCCGGTCGCTGTCGAGGGTGGCAAGACAATGCCCATCGACGTCGAGCTCCTTCCCCTCCTCCCTGACATAGTGAAGGTGGAAGAAGAGGAGGTGGCTCAGGATCAGGTGGCTCAGGATCAGGTGGCGCAGCTGTCGAACAGAACGGCGGTCAAGAAGAAGGCTTCTTCGTGTGTGGTGCGCCGCTCACGCCGCCTCAAATTTCTGAAGAAATGAAGATGGGCACAGTTGCTGAAGGAGGAGGAAGCTGCTGGTTATCTTAAGTTAGGTATGCTGTTATATGTTTCAGCATATAAGTTAACATTATTTTGGGTTTGATGTTGGTTAGGTATGCTTTTATATGTAAGCATATAAGTTATGCAATCGGTACGGTTTGATCGGGTTCTTTGTGGCTGAAGAACTGAATATCTACTGCTCACCCTAAGTGTCAAGTTCAGTTAAATTTCTGAATATTGAATATGTATTGTTGCTTTGCTTCAGTGTTGCATCAAAGGAGGAGGAAGCTGCTAGATGTTGCTCCTATGTTGCAACAAGACAATGAACTGGGCTGCTGCATAAATCAGTAGTGTTGCTAGGTGATGTGCCCATGTGCATCACATACCAAATATAGAACATGCCAAAAGTGCATTGTCTGCCAAATATAGAACATGCCAAAAGTGCATTGTCTGCCAAATATAGAACATGCCAAAAGTGCACTGTCTACCAATCATGATGGCCCCATGTTATTTATGCTGCAATCTCTGTTACACTTTGCCCATAAACTGAATAGCAAATAATTCAGCAGCATTTCATCATGTCAATTACAATGATGTCAATAACTTTATGAACAATCTACTTGCCAACTATGACAACAATCATAATGGCAAGTAGGCCAAGATACAGAAGACCTCCAAATCCTAAAATCCTATCCCTATAGAGCAATATTTCCTTGTGCATCTTAACCATTGCCCTCTTTTCTTTCTCATTCCTTTTAATTTCAGCTTCATATTCTGTAATCTTAGTCTCCAGTTTCTTGTTCTTCATGGAAAGATACTTAATGACTAACTTTGCTTTGCTATCCCACTCCCCATCAACCCATTCAACATACTCAGAAGTGATATGATCCTAAATAAATCATGAGCAATTCAAGTCATTTTATAACTGAACTTGTCACTGCAAGCGTTAAACACTGATCTTTTTTGCAGCTTGACCGCAATAGCAGTACTAGTTTGAAGATCATGCTCAGTAGACTAACCTCAAACACACATCCCCTGAGTGCGCTGCCAAATTTGTCTGCATCTATGCAGACACGACCACCAGGAGTTTCCTGGTGACCACATAGATGGAGCTTGTCATGGCCACAGGTGATGAATTGTGGGCGATAATGATGGGATGTAAAGAACAACGGTAAAGAACTTACCTTTTTGCCACCAAAGTGTAGCACTGAAGAAACCCTAGCCGTGGGTTCTCCCGGCCCGCCGCCGCCCACGAAACCCCCGTCCCCTGTTCCACTCGATCCGCCGCCGCTGCCTCCTGTGCCACTGAATCCGCCCCACCTGCTTGCAGGACCCAGGGTTCGACCTAACTTGCGTTCGCCACCGCTCTTCTCGCCGCAGCCGCCGCCGCCCGACGCCCAGCTCGCTGTCATGCTTTCGCCGTCGAGATTTGGAGGCGCAAATGGAGATAGAGGGCTAGGGATTTGGAAAGGGAAACGAGAAAAGGGGAAAGATTGACGTGAACCTGGCAAAATGGGCTGGTGTAGCGCTGCCGGCACGATAGCCCGCCTGTGGGCCCCCTCACGTGGTTAGATGGGCCGTGCCTGGCATCATGGTGAGTACAGAAAAAGTTAATTATACATATAATAAAAAAACGACGGGTTTGTAAAACAAAATAGAAAAACATGATGCTTGATAACACGCGATAGAGCCAACGAGCTGACATGACTAATTTTGATCAGTGTAATATTACATTTTGGCTCGATATATTTACTTATCTACCATGACTACTTTTCATAATCATGTGATGAGGGGGAATTACCAGGAGATTATGCAAGATGATGACATGCAGATAGCTAAGGCAGAAGGCTAAGCTTGGTAGAGTTTTAAAAAAAGTAAAGATTGTGAAAATTTTAATATGAAACTTACGAGAGCAGTTGAAGAGAAAAATAGACTATTATAAAAAATTGGAGAAAGAGAAAAATATTAAGCAAGAACACTTGATAAGTGAAGCCGTGAAAAATACAATTATAAAAAATTGGAGAACGAGAAAAATATTAAGCAAGAACAATTGATAAGTGAAGCCAAAACTTTATTGGTACGACCAAATTGTCTTCTCCGAGCGAATTGTATGACCGAATTGTCTGATACGAGCGAATTGTCTGACAGACACATACACATGTATGTTTCACAATATTCGAGATGCCCTGTTTATTACATAAAAATGATAGAACCCCTAAGATAATCATGCCGCCGAAACCTTCGACCGGACTAAATCCAAACCACAAACTTCAATCTTGCATGTCGCATGAATTCTTCAGGTGCGCCTTTTCCTTGCGATTTTGCGAATTTTGTTCTTCACACACTCCATCGTGTTCGAAGGTGACATAATCAACTCCGCGACGAAACGTCTTCTCCTTGTGTCAACGGTGGCCTGCAAAAAATGACATAAAGGTTACATGAACCGAAGTTGCTACACGACCGTAGTAGCTAGTCTACAAACGTAAATAACAGCATACCTGTGAAAAATCGCGGGTCATTCGGTCCCCGTCCCAATGTTCTAGACATTCCGTGACAAAAAGGCCACAAGAGTTCCTGGTACATATGCAAACATTAGCGGTGGGCAATACGAACATGTGTGTTGTTGTTTGAATGTGCATGATGTCCTATTAACTCACCCATCCTCTTGCTGGGGCATGTCATACTCCTTGATAGGCCACTTACTTACGTCCGGATATTTCCCTGGTGTAATAAGATTTGCTAGGTGCATATCGTGTGCTATAGCCATTCGCTATAAAGAGGATAGTGTTAAAGAATAATCATAAACAACATGTAAGACCAATGGTACAAATGTTGGTTATATTACCAGTGCTTTCACAGTCTTTTCTGTCAGGTCCAGAGGATAGAGCGAATCGAGAACTTGGAATTCTTGCTTGATCAAGTGCATGACCACGGTCATCCAGTGGGCATTGTCGATATTCAACGCGATATACGTCTACGGTGCAAAAAACCATTGTGGATCAAACGAAATATTTGATGAAATGTCCTGTAGTGAAGAATTACAAACATAACGTACCTTATCACACACAGTATACTCTTTCGTGAGTCTATTAACTGCTATAGCTTTGGACAGAGCACTATCCATGTTGCAGCTCCACGACAATGGATCGTCTCGTGCGATAGCACGATCTACAAGGAATTTGGACCTCCACGCTGGACAGAGGTAACGATCATGACCAACGCGCAGCTCCAAATGTCCCATATAAGCATCAATTACCTTCATAGAATATCAGGGCATTACATGTTGAAAGTTGAGACATAGATTATTGAGAATTTTAATAACAGGACATGCAAGTAGTACTTACATCGTCCGACAGCCATCTGTGAGTTAGTACCGGTCGAATCCTTTCGGAAGTCAGAGATATGCCACGCCCTTCACTGTAGTAAACTTTCTTCCCCTTATTTTTCTCGGTGCTAGCAGCTAAGTCGACAAATGAAACAGTTGCATCAATTATTTCCGGCGTCAACTCATGTGCCACAACCTCCGGCTCATGATTTTCAGAAAACAGAGCTGCATGAAATAATATGAACGTCAACAATGGTGATCATATGCATTCGTAGCATATAACAAAATAAGAAAGTTAGTTATGATACCTCTAGTAGCAGTAGAAGTACCGAAGGGTTTCTGACCACGGTTGGGACGCCTGCTGGGCTTGTCAAGTGCGTAGGGGGATTCAAATTTCTTAGGAACGGTCCTCTTGCGCTTATCGGACATAACTTCCTCATCCTTATCGATTGTTGCACCCTTTTTTCCATTCGCCTTAGCCATGAACTTGCTGACAGAAGATGGACAAATGTCTATGTCCGATGAAGGTGCTTGAGTAGAAGTACCAACGACCCAAGGGTTTTCTGGTGTAGCGCCACATTCATCATTACGCCTAATAGGTGAAGCTTCCTTGTGTCCATTCATCTTCGGTGGGGTTTTCTGTTTGGCAAACAAAATCATGTGAACATTTCAGCACGTAAATAAATTAAAGGAGAAAATTATAGACATAAATATATATACATAGTACCTCAGGTACGGTTTTATGGTTGGGAACCACTTCATCAGGCTGCGTCATATCAATGACAGGCTCTCCGCGTGAGTCTATGTCATCCTTGTACATGAATTCCTTCTTTTCATATGGACCGTTCTCAAACGAATCCAGTTCTTCATCCACATCATTGTCCGCGGATGGCACGGCAGCAGCCGGCTTGTACATGACACCTGATTTGTTCAACTTCTCCAACAACCTCTGCAATAGAAATATAAATTTAGTAATTCTAGCATGGTTTAACACAGCAAACATACTGTAAACTATAAAGTTTGGGTGTGACACCTCAGCAACTTGATCAGGGATTTGCCTCATCTGGGTGTGTATGAAGTCCATGCACCGCTTCATTAGAAGCTCCATCAAATCTTCCGACATTGGGGTTGTCGTCGACTTCTTTGCGTTTCCATTTGCAGGCTTGGTTTTTGGCTTCATGATAGGCGCATTATTTGGGATGTTGGGCCCCTGAGCCCTATACTCCTGGGTGATATTATTTTTGATCTGCATGCGATATTGAAGTACATGTGATGAATAAAAAATAAATATTATTAAGTTACAAAACATTTAAGAAAGGCGGAACACAGTGACTTACCCTGACGTTACCACGGCCGCGCCCATTGTCATAGTCGAACTGATCTCTCCTAGTGGCTGCACCTTCGGTCCAGTTCCTCATAAGAGGTTGTATGGACAAGTTGGGATTATAGGCGCATTCGCCTTTGACCGGTTGCACCTTCTCCCAGTACAAGTACTACAAAAAAATATATAAGGATTTAGAGTTAGTACAATACATCACATAAAATTGCAATGATATGATAATTGACATTATGCAACAGGTCTCATATGTGTACCTGCAAGAGAGCCAAATTGCCTTTCGGCCATTGGCGGAGGTGTTTGCCTTTCTTCACTATGCGAAGACAATCACGGAGAACACGCATGGTGAAGGCATTCCAGTTAATCTTTGAAATACGTTTCACATCATCGACCAAAGCGTAGTACTGCTTTGGCACAATCTTGCTCGACATGGGAGCAATAATTGTTCTTAACAGGACAAGGACTACTTTCCGAAGGAAATCGTCGTCGGTGGCTTTACTTTTAATTATGTCCTCAATTGGATTATCTATCACTATGTTTTCTGATGTCTTACTGAGAAATTGTGGCGGCACCCGCTCCTTGATGTCCTCGCCTTCTTCAGTCAGAATGTCCGAAGCGGACAGTCCTTGGTTCTCGAGGTTAAAGATGCACTCGACGTCGACCGCACCGAGAGTTACCTCCCCAACCTGCTCTTGTATAATGAATCTGATCAGTAGGGTATGCATCTTAATAGATGGTATCTGCAGCATGCTGCGCTATGTTGTATCAGCCACTCTAGCGCGTTGACCGCTCGATAGAGCTGCAACAAGCTTGCACCATTTCTCAACGGCGCATACTATTTCTCCATTCAGCTCGTCCATCCTGTTGAAAGAAAATATATAACTTCGTGACATTAGCGAACACTAAAGCAAAATAACAATAGACATGCAAAAATATAAAACTTTCTGGCAGTAGTTAACACTAATGCAAAAATAACACTAATGCAAATACAAAACTAGCACCATGTATACTGCAACATGCAGCCAAGTGTGTGCTGACATGAGGCAATAAAAAAAACTACAATTGGTAATTGAATTTACTTGCATCTGATCAAGTTCTTTGAGTATCAGATAAATTATATAATCAATAAATTTAATATGGTAAAATGTTACTAATTCGTCTGGTTGTCTTATTAACAGGGTGACAAATTGATCAGCAGTAAATAACTAGAGTCTATAGCAATGGTACCTATTTGAGGTTCATCAACATCTAATGCTAATAACTCTTTAATGTTCTATGTGCACAACAATATAATTGGATCGTGTGACAAAAAATCTATTGCATCATGCTTCTCGAGAAACAACATCTTATTCTACCATGCTATGAAAGAACCAAAGATTGTTTTCATCTACGCCATCTGGTCAGAACGCATCTAGTCGAGTTGATACTAGTTGAAAATATGTGGTAAACCTAAGTCCATCAAAGCAACGAGACGGAGGAAGTAGCTTGCTATGAAGGCGCGACGTAAGGAGGACAATTTACTTGATTGGTCGACGAAGATGAAAGAAGTCGGCGATGCGTTGTCGACGTAGTTCGTCGAGGTCGGCCTGCACGTGCGGACGACCTTGATCTTCTCGGGGTTTTTCTGGCGTGTGGGATGCGGCGGACGGAGCTGTCGACGACTCGCCGGCAGGAGGCGGTCTAGTCGACGACATGTGCGAGGAGGAGGAGATTATATACGAGGTCGACTCCTAGGTCGTCGTAACTTCCCTGTGGCCAATCTCGCGATCTATATTTTCCTTTGTTGAAGCGAGGCTGAACGTGCTCCTCAATCGTAGGGATTAGGAACAGATGGATTAGCACGATCCTAGAATTGTGTAACAGAACGGCAACTACTCCCGTGATCGACGTGCGTGTGATCGACGTGCATGGAAAGCGCAGCGTTGTGGGCCCCAACAATATGGATCCGACAGTTATTTGCGGTCTGGGCCGGCCCACCTACCTGCATTGTTTCTTCCCTCAAAATAAATATCATTGGTTCTTCCCTAAAAAAACTCTTTGTGACACCTATTAGTTATTGTATACTTGTATATGTTCAACAATATTTATAGTATCTCTATCATTTCTACAATATTATACATTCAAATATATTGTTCCTCTTTCCCTTTTAATTTGGTTTTCCTGTTATTTTATGTTTTCTCCTTCTTATTCCTATTTTTTGTTCATGTTTCATCATTCCATATCACTTCTTCTCATTGTTTTCAATTTCATTTCAAATATGTATGATTAAATGTTGTCCTATTTATGACTTCCTAATTGGTGGAACCGGCAAGGAAAACCACTTTCAAACCTGCCCTCCGGCAGACCCGAATGGTCCTGCTTGTACATGGTGCATGTGGAGGCATGCATAAGATGACCCCAACTTTTGGGACCATGTGGGCATGGCCAATGTGGTCCCCTAGGGAAGGTGTGCACAAATTCGGACACAAAACGCACGTTGCGTCACGTGGGGGCAGTGTTGTAGGGTTTTGTCGCCGGAAAAACCCTAGAAAATGCTTCGAGTGTCGGAAATGAACGATACTTGTCATGCATGCATGCCATGGTCATCCTAGGGTATGCATAAAGTTTGGGATCATTTGGTGGGACCGTCAAGGAAAACCACTTTCAGACCTGCCCTCCGGCAGACCCGAATGGTCCTGCTTGTACATGGTGCATGTGGAAGCATGCATGAGATGACCCCAACTTTTGGGACCATGTGGGCTTGGCCAATGTGGTCCCCCAGGCAAGGTGTGCACGAATTCGGACACAAAACGCACGTTGCGTCACGTGGGGGCAGTGTTGTAGGGTTTTGTCGCTGGAAAACCCCTAGAAAATGCATTGAGTGTCGGAAATGAACGATACTTGTCATGCATGCATGCCATGGTCATCCTAGGGTATGCATAAAGTTTGGGATCATTTGGTGGGACCGTCAAGGAAAACCACTTTCAGACCTGCCCTCCGGTAGACCCGAATGGTCCTGCTTGTACATGGTGCATGTGGAAGCATGCATGAGATGACCCCAACTTTTGGGACCATGTGGGCTTGGCCAATGTGGTCCCCCAGGCAAGGTGTGCATGGATTCGGACACAAAACGCACATTGCGTCACGTGGGGGCAGTGTTGTAGGGTTTTGTCGCCGGAAAAACCCTAGAAAATGCATTGAGTGTCGGAAATGAACGATACTTGTCATGCATGCATGCCATGGTCATCCTAGGGTATGCATAAAGTTTGGGATCATTTGGTGGGACCGTCAAGGAAAACCACTTTCAGACCTGCCCTCCGGTAGACCCGAATGGTCCTGCTTGTGCATGGTGCATGTGGAAGCATGCATGAGATGACCCCAACTTTTGGGACCATGTGTGCTTGGCCAATGTGGTCCCCCAGGCAAGGTGTGCACGAATTCGGACACAAAACGCACGTTGCGTCACGTGGGGGCAGTGTTGTAGGGTTTTGTCGCCGGAAAAACCCTAGAAAATGCATCGAGTGACGGAAATGAACGATACTCGCCATGCATGCTTGCCATGGTCATCCTAGGGTGTGCATACATTTTGGTCTCAATTGGTGAGACCGAAAAGATAAACCTGCTTCTAGTACATGGTGCATGTGGAGGCATGCATGAGATTGTCCCAACTAGATTTGATTTAATAATATTTCAAGTATCAAACAGAAAATAAAATTTATAATTAGGAAGGACAACATATTATCTTACATTTAAAAAATAATTCAAATGTAAAAAAGATAAGATCTATCAGAATGAAGAAGTGCAATAGAAGATAACATATTATCTTACATTTTGGAAATATTTCAAATATAAAGAAGAGAACAAATATTAGAATGAAGAAGTGAAATAAAACAGAACATTTTATCTTATAAACTAAAATATTTCAAAAATAATTAAGATAAGAAATATTAGAATGAAGAATTGAAATAAAACACACCATTTTAGTTTATATTTCGTAAATATTATCAATATACAAAAGAGAACGAACAAATGAAATAAAACACAACAGAATTTGGCATATTTTTTTAATTTTAGTAAACACTATTAGAAATAATATAGAAAAAAATATATTTGATTTTAAATATTAGAAATTCTGCACCACGGGCCTGCATCCTGGCCCATGAACGGCTGGGTTCCTAGTCGTATGTAGGCCGGGGTGTATGAATTCCCCTGCTCTGGTAGGTGGGCACATTTTTTTGGCATTTTGCCATGTGTTTTGATCTTCAAATCACACACTAAATTATACACATGCTCACTTGCATTCAATACACTTTTTTTTTGCATAAATGACAAGTTAATGTTTTCACCTTCAAATCATCTAATAAATTTTACACCTGCTCACTTACATGTAATACACATGGATATTAATGGGATTTCCAAAAAAATGAGGCCGTGGTGTATGAATTCTCCTCCCACATGCATGCCATGGTCATGGTGTGCAAAAAGTTTGGGATCATTTGGTGGGACCGGCAAGGAAAACCACTTTCAAACTTGCCCTCCGGCAGACCCGAATGGTCCGGCTTGTACATGGTTCATGTGGAGGCATGCATGAGATGACCCCAACTTTTTGGGAGCACGTGGGCATGGCCAATGTGGCCCCCCAGGCAAGGTGTGCACGAATTCGGACACAATACGCACATTGCGTCACGTCGGGGCACTGTTCTAGGGTTTTATCACCGCAAAACGCCTACAAAATGCATAGAGTGTCGGAAATGAACGGTAGTTGCCAGGCATGCTTGCTATGCTCATCGTAGGGTGTGCATAAAAGTTTGGTATCAATTGGTGAGACCGAGAAGAAAAACCTGCTTGTAGTACATGGTGCAAGTGGAGGCATACATGCGATTGTCCCAACTATATTTGATTTAATAATATTTCAAGTATCAAACAGAAAAGAAAATTTATAATTAGGAAAGACAACCATGAAAAGTGAAATAAAAGACAACATTATATCATACATTATTTAAATTTATAACTGGCAGAACAAAGAAAAAAGGAGAATATAGAAAACAGAAGAAAAATTTGAATGAATAAGTGCAATAAAAGACAACATATTATCTTACATTTAAAAAATAATTCAAATATAAAAAAGATAAGATCTATTAGAATGAAGAAGTGAAATAAAAGATAATATATTATCTTACATTTTCAAAATATTTCAAATATAAAGAAGAGAACAAATATTAGAATGAAGAAGTGAAATAAAACAGAACATTTTATCTTACAAACTAAATATATTTCAAAATTAATAAATATAAGAAATATTAGAATGAAGAATTGAAATAAAACACACCATTTTAGTTTATATTTCGTAAATATTATCAATATACAAAAGAGAACGAACAAATGAAATAAAACACAACAGAATTTGGCATAATTTTTTAATTTTAGTAAACACTGTTAGAAATAATATAGACAAAAAGAGATTTGATTTTAAATATTAGAAATATAAACAAGAAAAGAAATTTTGGAGTTAAGAAATGAAAAACAAAGAGAATATCAAACAGATCAACGCACGGGTAAGGCTGCCCTGGGCCAGCCCGCCCGAATTGGGCCCAAGGCGGAGCCGCGCAAGGCACATCGCAGCGCAGAACCGTTGGGTGGTGGGAGTTTAGTCCCACCTCGCCAAGCGAGAGAGCGACGCACCGGTTTATATACCCGGCTGCAACTCCCCTCCCAAGCTCCTATCAATTGCAGGCAGTACATTGCCTAACTCTCGTCCCCTCTGCCCCGTGGGGCCTACTAGCAGCTGAGATATTCTGCACCACGGGCCTGCATCCTGGCCCATGCACGGCAGGGTTCCTAGTCGTATGCAGGCCGTGGAGTATGAATTCTCCTGCTCTGGTAGGTGGGCACTTTTTTTGGCATATTGCCATGTGTATTGATCTTCAATACACACACTAAATTATACACATGCTCACTTGCATTCAATACACAGTTTTTTGCACATATGACAAGTTAATGTTTTCACCTTCAAGTCATCTAATAAATTTTACACATGCTCACTTACGTGTAATACACATGGATATTAATGGGATTTCAACAAAAATGAGGCCGTGGTGTATGAATTCTCCTCCCACATGCATGCCATGGTCATGGTGGGGTGTGCAAAAAGTTTGGGATCATTTGGTGGGTCCGGCAAGGAAAACCTCTTTCAAACTTGCCCTCCGGCAGACCCGAATGGTTCGGCTTGTACATGGTGCATGTGGGGGCATGCATGAGATGACCCCAACTTTTGGGAGCATGTGAGCATGGCCAATGTGGCCCCCAGGCAAGGTGTGCACGAATTCGTAGGCATGATTGGCACATGTGGGTCACCATGTTCAAGAAAGTTTGGGTGATTTGGAGGTGGTGGGAAAAATCACATTTGTTCAAAAACTGGCTTAAGTTAGACCAAATGGCCCCTCCGGAATGCGGTCATTTTTTCGACCACCTCCAAATCACCTCAACTTTGGCACACATGATCTCTTGCACAAACAAAGATAGGTTTCCAAGGTTTTATATATTTTTGAATTTTGTTATTAATTTATAATGCCCTCTAGACTGACTGGTCAAAACATCGGTCTATACCTCAGGGGGGCATTGTAAAATATTCTTTTTCCAAATTTTCTTTCATAGGCATGATTGGCACATGTGGGTCACCATGTTCAAGAGAGTTTGTGTGATTTGGAGGTGGTGGGAAAAATCACATTTGTTCCAAAACTGGCTTAAGTGACCAAATGGCCCCTCCGGAATGCGGTCATTTTTTCGACCACCTCCAAATCACCTCAACTTTGGCACACATGATCTCTTGCACAAACAAAGGTAGGTTTGCAAGGTTTTATATTTTTTTGAATTTTTTGTTAATTTATAATGCCCTCTAGACTGACTGGTCAAAACATCGGTCTATACCTCAGGGGGGCATTGTAAAATATTCTTGTTCCAAATTTTCTTTCATAGGCATGATTGGCACATGTGGGTCACCATGTTCAAGAAACTTTGTGTGATTTGGAGGTGGTGGGAAAAATCACGTTTGTTCCAAAACTGGCTTAAGTTACACCAAATGGCCCCTCTGGAATGCGGTCATTTTTTCGACCACCTCCAAATCACCTCAATTTTGGCACACATGATATCTTGCACAAACAAAGCTAGGTTTCCAAGGTTTTATATTTTTTTGAATTTTTTTAATTTATAATGCCCTCTAGACTGGCTGGTCAAAACATCGGTCTATACCTCAGGGGGGCATTGTAAAATATTCTTTTTCCAAAATTTCTTTAAAATTTCTAATGCCCTCTTATATTTGTTTATAATGCCCTCTTATATTTTCTTTGAAATTTATAATGCCCTCTTATATTTTCTTTCTATTGTTTTGAATTTTTTTAAATTTATAATGCCCTCTTATATTTGTTTATTTTTAATGCCCTCTTATATTTGTTTATTTTTTTAATGCCCTCTTAATTTTTGAATTTTTTTATTTATAAAGTTAGGTTTCCAAGATGGCTAGGCTAGCCCATGCTTTTCCTTTTGTTTATTTTTACCCTTTTCCTTCAGTTTACATAAAAATTACCTGAGCACTCAAAAAATAACGTAAAAATTACATGACCCCTCAAATAATAACATACCAAAAGTTCAAAAGGTATTTTTATCAAACACATCTTTTTGAATATTTATATTTTCTTTTCTTATAAATAAGTGACATTTTCAAAATTCTAATAAGTAGGGTAATATAACTTTATTAAAAAATAAAGTAGATCTTACTTCAAATTCCTTTTTTTGCACACATTATTTTTAACTAGTATTACATTACTCTTCTAAATTTACATTTAATTCCTTCACACTTTGATGACGGAATATTTGCTCTGTTATTGCAACATTGGTTCAAATGATGGAACATTTGATCTTTTTGCTTATTCAAATTATGCATTGATGGAATGTGTGAGGATGAACAATTATCAGTAACTTTACGAAACCCCATGTACTATAATTCATGACAGCCAATTTGGAACATTGCCAGATTCAATATATGGTATAATTGGCACATGCGCACAGCATGTTGCACTTGCCCACAGCATAGACAAGTCTTGCAGCATGTCTGAAGCAACACTGAAGCGCCATTTGTGATCATTACACCATCGAAACAATAAGTAAACATGAAGGAAGCATTCACCACCAATAAAGTTAAGGCCACACATATATAGATAGCATTCTAGGTTACCACCACAGGTACCAGGCAGTTCACAACAGATCCAGTTCCGACACACAATACATTACATTAATAGAGGTAGTTTCCAACCAGTTTAGACCCAGATGCAGCTTTCCAAAAGTAAAACATCATCAAATACGGCTTCCAGCTTCTGATGATCAGCATGATGTAGGACTAGAGGTTAGGGTTTCTCAGGACCTTCAGGAAGGCAGAATGCTCAGCCCTGATCTTGTACTCATCACTGGAGATCGATGTAGCCCGGCAATGTTCCATCAGATGCTCCAATAACCCAGACCTGGGCTTGGGCTTGCTGCAGAAGGGGCAGCGGTACTTTTCCGTCCTCCAGTTGTGGTACATACCAGGTCCTTGGGCCCTGATCTTCAACACCACCTTCTCTTCAAACGACTCGACGTTCCCCTCGACCACATCATCTCCAGATTCATACTTCACACATTAATGACTGACATTAATACATTATGCATTCAAATACTATAAACACGTAATATTAACTCAATGCACAAATAACATTTCAACTAGGCCTTACCTCATACGGCTCATCTTCATCAGAGTCATATGGGTAGAACCCAGTCTTGTCCCACTTCCTCTTGTTGCCCACAAGATCCTCCTCCTCCTGCTATATTGTCAAACAAGCACATCAATTACAATGAATTGAATTACAGTTCAAAGAATGTCATTACAGACAAAATTGTGAATGTGAACCACATTGGTATGTTGCAAGTGACCAAATGCTTTCCTTATAAATACATAATCTAAGCAATCAATCAACAGACAAATGCTTTCCTTCATAAATGCTAATGAAAATCCAAGCTGGATTCTTGACATTCCCTGGATTAACCCAACACTTTTCTTTTGAGGGAATCCCCCCCCCCCACACTACTTAATGGAAACATATAGTATATTTTGTTGCTAGGATCCTGCCTTGGAATGTTTACTTCATAGTTATACAATGGTGACATCCTAGCTGCATATTTTTGTAATTCATCATAAGTATTTGCACAAGAGGAAAATCTCTGGCCAGGTTAATTTTATGAGGTTGGACAATAGGCCTGCCTACAACATTTGGTTTATAAAATTTTGGGCAAGGACAATATTTCAAGGCCATGTTACTGTTTTTGAGGCCACCCTTCTGCAATTGTAAAGTGAGTTATCTCTTAGCCCCCTAAATATAAAATTACATCCATTGCTACTAATTACACAAGCCAACTACAAATTTTAATATGCACAAATTACTGTTTTTGGGATAATGCAGCAAAGCTCCTACACATATTAACATAATGCAGTACTTAATTAGGTACAACTTCAACTATAAATGCATACATCTCCAACAAACATCTAAAATTTCATTACTTACCTAAACAACAACAAATTATACTATAGATGAATCTTGTATCATCTAAATCAATTCATTGGCACATCAAATTAATGCATTCCAAATCAAATATGTTTCCATCCAGTATCATTGAACCACAGATCAAATCAAATAATCATATATGTCTGCAGCATTGAACTACAGAGCTAATAATCATATGACGTCTATCTGACCTTAAATTCCCCCTTAAATAAGGTATTCAATCTCATACTAATTAAAATCTAACAAGCAAAAATTCCACTACTAACCACTTAAAAAACCCCAAGGTGCTTTTATCTCTGAAGCAACGGCATTGGAGAGGATGTTCAATGTTGTAAATATCTCTGAAGCAACGGCAAAATTCCACTACTAACCCAAACTAAATAAGCATAGACTGCCCCTTCCCCTCTCCTTCAGAAGCCCCAATCCAACACAAACAAATCCAGCCCTTGAGAAGCTCTTTTTGATTAACATGACAACACCCATTACATGAGCACATCCTTCACTATGTTTACAACCAAACTAATGCACCATCTAATCACCTCAGGTAGACATTTTCCAAAAACACAAGGACATGCACAACCCATCTCATAGCCTCTGCCTGACAGGCATCAATCAAGCATCAAAGAACTGCAACTATGACAACATGCATCAATCAAGCATCTAAGAATTGCAACTATGACAGGCATAATCCCTAGAACTAAGCATCCATTTAATTAATCATCAAGCCAAAGAACTAATGCAGGCACCAACCCAAACCAATATAGAAGTATATATTTGACTAATCCATCATCTAATCCTCAAGCCAAACACCTAAAGAATTGCAAAAATTCCACTATTAATCTAATAAGCATCTGAAAAAACCCCATCCCTCAATCCGGCTACTTCTAACCTAATCTAATAATCATATGAGGTCCACCATTCTTACACGAATCAAATACAGAAAAACCCTAATGCAGAGAAAACCCTACATCCAACAAATCTAACCAAAAAACCTTCTGGCCACAAACCCTACAATCTGAAAACTACCACATTAAAGTGATAAGCAGATACCTTCTGCTCCGCCTGCTCCTCACCAGAGCCGGCCTCCACCTTCTCCACCTTCTCCACCTCGTGCGCCTCGCCAGAGCCCGCCTCCACCTTCTGCGCCTCGCCAGAGCCCGCCTCCACCTTCTGCGCCTCGCCGGAGATCGCCAGAGCGGGCGCATCTGGCTGGACTGCGCCGCTGCAGCCCGCCCCCGCCTTCTCCAAATCTGCAGCGGGGGAAGCACCGCGCTGGACGCCGGCACGTCCCCTCACAAAGGTGCCCGCAGCGACCTGCCACGCCTGCTCCACTAGATCTGCGCCCCAATCGGGGTGCTCGCCTCCTGCGTCCGCCATGGCGATGGAGAGGATGCGGTGAGGGTGACGAGGAGGTTGGAGAGGAGAGGGAGTGGGGAGTGGGGAGAGGGAGACGATGCGGCGGGGGGAAATGGTGGGCGATGCGGCCGGAGGTGGTTGCCGTCCACATTTATATGATGGGACGGTTTTGGAATCTACCCGTGACACGTGCTACCCCACGCGCGAGCGGCTCCATGTGTGCACGAAACGCCGCCATATACAAATACGTATACGGCCGGGCATACGATCTAACCGGGCTCGTTCGGGCCTCCCAGGGCTCCTCGACGGCTATACGCGGGGGCAACAAAGACGATCGTGCCCCTCGTTATGAACCGTTTTTGGTTCATCCTGGCCGTCGATGTGTTTTTCCACCTCGCGTTCAGCCCAGGGGGGAACACCGGAGCAGAAACGCTTGGCAGCATGGTGCTGAGGTGTATCAGTGGCGACCGCAATGTGCTCAGCTGTTTGCGTGCACGGAGGAGGTGCCGTTGGGCACCGTGGTGGCGTCGACGATAGCTAGACCGAGCAAGGTTGATGCATCAGTACAGTTCTGAAGATGGAGCGGTGGCAGTTGGCAGAGGCGGCCTCTGAGAGCACGCCGGACCGGCGAGACCCATGCCCGACAGGCGTCCTGGATGGGTCCTCAGGTCTTAGATGTTAGGTTTGGCTGCGATGTCTGTTTGGTATTAGGCCCAGACTATCTGCGCCCCTTCATCAACCGGATAGGTGTAGCGACAATTTGTTGCTTAGACGGCGGCTTTAGTCTTACTGTGGTATTACTTTGTAAGGTTTTGTGAGAATAATTAATAAAGTGGCTGTATGCATCGCCCAGATGCAGAGGCCGGGGGTTATCCTCCTTTTCTAAAAAAAAGAGCTACACAACTTGATTCAAGGTTACGAAGGGATATAGGGCATCTATTGAGCAGGAGAAAAAATAATGGGCTGAGGCAAGGATATAGTGCTCAATTAGTAAAGAGATCTGTGGGAAGTGTAGCAACGGGATGCAAATGGAACTTTTGTGACATACGGAAGTTGAGCAGAAGTTCAGAAAAGAAATTGCAATCGAAGTAGAACCTCTTCACCAAGAGAACATAGGGATTTTAAGTTTTTTGTAGCCTGCACCGGAGACTGTAGAGTTAAGTTTCTACATCTTAGTGTACTATTTAACTATATCAGGTTATTTACTATGTAGTAAATATTTGGTTTTGCCGTTGCTGATCATGTCCTTCTCTCTGTGCTTGGAAGCATAAACATACTTTGATCATTTTTTCAGTTAGGCTATACTTACATCCTTCTGCTAAGATTTTAGTGATCTAATGATTATTCAGAAGGGGCGTTGCATGTTCCTAGATGCATAGCCTTTCTTATATACGTTTTCGTAACACTGGATTATTTAGGGATAACACTGGGATTTAAGATAGATTATTTTGTTGAATTCTGAAACTGAAATCCGAATAAACCATATCTTGAGACGCCAGAATTATGGCACTTCAAATAAATGCTAATCTGCACTCACACTCTTCTTGTGATTTTGTCAAAACTACTACTAAGCAAAGATATTTTACATGCTATAAGAACCAAGTTATGGCTTTTGTGTTCCGAGATAATAACTAACAAAAAATTAGGGAATAGTTATTTATAATACGGTTTACTAAAGCTGCATCAACTCTAGGTCCTTTGGCATGCCAACCATTTTTTCTAATACTAAATATTGTTTCACAAAACCTGTCGCTTTTTTCATCATTGACACAATCATCGACCCTTGTTCGCGAATCGATTTTTTGACCCGTTGAATGGCTAATTGATTACAACTGATAGTTGCTCCATAGGAGAGCGGGGTATTGTGGGCATTAATTGTGTGTCAAAGCCTCAAGGGAAGGGAGGACCAAGGAGAAGCTAAGCCGAGAAGGAGACAAGATTCGGGCCTAGGCCACTCTTACTATGTTTTACCCGAGCCCTATGGAGGCATGCAGAAGTATGAGGGACTAGGACACTGGGCCTCGAGTTGCATACATACACGCAGGACCCGCCATTCCACCATGAAACAAGGTCACAACAATATAAATCAAAATCGAGTGAGAGTATGAGGGGCTACGTATGGACCATATGCATAGTATAACTGTTTATTGAAGAGTCTCGGATGATGAAAATTGAGGGTTCTTGCATACATGGTGCAGTTCGGTTCGACGTCTAGGTGGTCACATGTCCGGGCTGCCTTAATGATTGAGCGAGTTACAACCAGGAGCACCATGCCTCTCATGTAAGTGCATTCACATGTTACATGGTTACATGCGAGAATTTGTTTCTCCCGGTGTCCCAACCAGGAGCACCATGCCTCTCATGTAAGTGCATTCACATGTTACATGGTTACATGCGAGAATTTGTTTCTCCCGGTGTCCCAAATGGGACGGTTGTTTGGGACACCTAGGTCTAGGTGCCCAGGCTCCTAGCCTTTCCACCATTAGATTGCATTTAGATGCGTGTTGTCGTAACAGGTATGTTTGCTAACGGATTATTTCATTTGAAATCGCTGATCAAATTAATTATGATATAATCACAAATTGAATACCATAAATAAGGCCCCACACAGCATGCATGGTGACGTTTCATGTTGGGAGACATAATAGGAGAGAGAAAGTAATAATAAATGTGTCGTGATGCTATCTTAAACATGGATTATTTTACATGCAAGTAAATTAGGAAACAAATCAATGATGGTGCATGTCGCTTAAAAACAAAAAGGCTTTAGCGGGTTGGACCCGATCAAGGTACCCAGGCACCTAGGTGCCCCAAACAATATATATATATATATATATATATATATATATATATATATATATATATATATATATATATATATATATATATATATATATATTGACTATTCGTCATCCTGGGTGAGGAATAGTTATTCTTCACCCCCTCTATTTTACCACCAATGCACTGTAATTTTACGTTCCGTAAGTTTTGTCTTATTTCTGACATAAAAAGAGACCGTAAGAAAATATATAATCGCCGTAAAAAATATTTTATGTTATGTAAAATTACAAACGTAAAAACATAGTGTAAAATATACATAAACTCCAAATTTTCTTGTCTTATGACCTATATTATTATTATTTTATACCAAAATTTACGTACTGAATCAATAGGAATGTAACTATTTAAATTCCAAATGTAATTTAGAAGTGATTGTAAGATTACCTCGGGTGAAGAATAACTTATTCTGCACCCTGGGTGATGAATAGCATCCCTATATATATATATATATATATATATATATATATATATATATATATAACTTTACATCTTTATCTTTGCATAATAATATAGGACGGAAACTTTCATAGTTTTCCATACGTCGCCCCTTTATCTCTGTTAGTTTTATGTTAACCAGAAAGCCGGACAGCTGAGATTTAAAACAAGGATGGTTCTCCTTGCGTCGCCCTTTGTACCTAAAACCTCCGTCCGTTCCTCCAATGCGTATGACTCCTACAACGGTATAATAACAGAGAAAAAGGAACACACACGAGCACAATCTCAGTGCGTACGACACCACCGCCGCTCGCGCCCGCGGCCGTTCTTGATCTCCGGCTTACCTCCAGCATTGTTGTCGCCTTCCTGTTCGCCTTCTTCTTGCCATCATCATTCAATCTTTCCGGCGCCACCCTAAGCCTCCTCGACCTACAACCTCCTCCTGGTCGAAGCGCGTGTTCCGGCAGTACAACTGCTCCAATAGGAATCCATAGGATACCCGATCCAGATTTCACAGGGACTTCGGTGCCGTAAAAGGAAGCCCTCGACCAGATTCTCGGTTAATCCCATCGCACTCCCGATCCAGCACCTTCTCCGCGCGCTGCTCTCGATCCCCTTCTCCGTGTGCTGCTTGATGGGTAGCCGCGCTGGACGGTGTGGAGGCGTCGAGGCGTCGCTATCCTGCAAATCTAGGGCGGAGCAAGTTCCCCTATAGACGTCACCTGTGAGGCTCGGCCTTGCCCGATGCACTCACCGCTAAGTCTAGGTCGAGTGAGGCGCGGCGGAGGCAGGAGGGGCGCCGACCGGAGGGCTGAATACGGTGCTCGGTGCGAGGGGTTGCAGCTGATCACAGGTGCAGCACCTTTGGCGGCCGGCACCCAGCTCTGGGGCGTTCGATTCGGTGGTGCGTTCATGTGCCTTGTGATTCCCCCCTGTAACTTCGGTCTCCTTCCATCTCCAGGGACGATGGCAAGCTCCGTCCGGCCGACGGCAAGGTACCCAGGAGAAGCGGATGGCCGACGTGTAGACCACAGCAAACGATCAGGTAATTCTCTTGACCACGGCGAGGTACCCATGTTCGTTGCAATCAAGAGGTAGAAACGGCTGTGTTGATCAGCTCCAAGCAGTTTGCAATCGCATACATAAGTTCTCACTAGAATTTGCTACAGGTAGGCTGTCTCCCTACTCGTCTCCTGAGAACCATCTATTGATTGTATTATAAAGCTTGCTGGTGTTTTGAGCTGAAAGAAAGGGGAAAAAGGAATAATATGCGTTTTTGCACTGGTTCGTGTTAGCGGCCGAGAGAGGCATTTGTTCTCCAGTGAAGAGTGAACAAATTGTTTTCATTGGCTTGATATTTATTTATACTAGCTAATTTGCAGGTCATAGAATCATATTAGACATAATCTATAAGCAGAGGACCAGGACCACATGGATTGCATTTTTTATATCTCAATGGATTATGTTTTTCTTTTTTCCATGTTACTTGGTGTTACATTTTGTTTCTTGCCTGACCATCATTTTGTTTTGTTGTGTCCTAGGTTTATGAAATAATAGATAATGTTGTCGTTGAAGCTCAAGCAAGCTATGCTACTGAGATTAATGTCTTCATGATGACAATTCAGTTAGTGTCACTGACAACGTCCATGGGTTATGCAGTTCCTAAAACCATGGAGAACTTCCTGAACGTTCAATGCTTCTGCAAATATTGTGAATAATCTAACTGAATGAGTTCAGTTTTGTGCTGCTGCATAGTGTCGAACATCCTGAGCATGGTGATTTCGGGGCCTATGGCATGGTAGATGTGTGGGCCCGTGGCTGCGAGCTCGGCCATTGACGCCCTCGAGCACTGACAGCGACGCCTCTCCTCGGGCAGAGTGCTATGCACGAGTACAATGCCGTGCCAATTCTCAGAGTCATTGACCAGTTGAGCATTAGTGTTTGTGTTTGTATTTTTGTTTTCATGACGTCTAAAATTTAGATGATCCAATGGACCATGGTCGTCAATTAGTGCTCACTCACACATCGCACATGTGCAAAACCAAATTGGCTGTTCATTGGAAAGTCATACAAAATCTGAAGAAATCCAGCCCTCATGTGTATCTCCCGTTATATCTCCACTCTGTTCTTGTCTGCTCTATTTTAAGGAGAAAGTTGATTGGCGGCCATTTCCAGTATGCAGATGGGATGGCAACGACTATTCCTTGATTGAAGGATGCAATGCATCTCGCAGAATTCAAAGCTGTACAATTTTGGTCCTGCCTAGGTCATCAAATCTGCAAGTTGGGTAGAAAGCTAGGCATGATTCTCGGTAATATTCTTTACTTGGTACTTGATGATTACTCTTTACTTGGTACAAGGTATTTGATGATTTTAATATAGTCTGACCCTGCTATAGATAGCAGTTTACATACATGCCTAGATGTGTTGGAGATGCATTGGAGTGTGTTTCATAGGTGGCCTTGAAGCGCGACTAAAAGTAATCCATCGTCACAACAGGTTTCTGGAATCCCAGGGATCGAAATTTGATTGAGATGCATCTTCCTGAATTTCAGGGGTCGAAATCGATACAAATAGAAAAAAATTCTCAATGAGAGTTTGTAGTATCTGCATACTCTTTGTTGGCATATAAATCCTGGCTCTCCTAATACTTTAATGCCCATGTAAAATAGCTAATTCCTGCATAATCTCTTAGTGCACACGTCAGTTAAGAAAGGAAACGGCAAGTTAAGTATAGTGATATGTTCTTGTGTATTGCTTAGATCTAATATACAATCTATACATGACTGTTTCGACGGATGCGCTCATGTTTGTACAATCATCTTTCAACTAAATTACACAAATTCACATTTCATATCGAACAGCTGTTTGCCAATTTCATATCAGGCACATAAATATATTTTAACATCACAGTACGATAGCGACCTGAAAACAGCACAGTATAACATATAGCTAGTTCAACTTCATAAGAACAATATTAGAACAATGTATACATTTCCCTAATCGAGACCATCCAGGCATGTCTTATCCACCACTAATAGAAAAAGGCCCATTTGTCCCGGTTTGTAAGGCCCATTTGTCCAGGTTCGGGAGCCGGGACTAAAGGGTTGGTACTAAAGCCCAAAACCTTTAGTCCCGGTTCGCCCACGAACCGGGACAATTGGGGCTCCACGTGGCCGCTGCGGCTTGCCCAGGCAGGGGGCCTTTAGTCCCGGTTGGTAGCACCAACCGGGACCAAAAAGCGTCCACGCGTCAGCAGTTCAGGGGCTGGGGTTTTTGTTTTTTTAAGGGGGGTGGAGGTTTTGTAGGGTTATTTTAGGGGTTTCATATATTGTGTTAGCTAGCTAATAGAGAGAAGTGTCCTCTCTTATCTCCGTGCTTGGTCGACACTACGTACTATACGTATAGAGAGGACTCAACACGCTAGCTAGTAAGCAAATGAAGGAAACAATTAAGTACACAAGATCGTCATGAACATATATACAAAGAAAAGTGATCGACTTCTCTTTCTCCGAGAGATTAGTCGAACAACAAGTTTTCGTACATCTATCCGACGCTACTAGCTACATATATACAATATAAGATCTCTTACAATCCCTAGCATATGAAGTCAAGTTCCACATGGTATTCTCCGTTTTTATCTATGACGTGGTCAAGAAAGAATCCCGCCTATTCCTCTTGAATTGCCTTTATGCGATCTTGTGGTAGGAGTTCGTCCCGCAGCTGCCAAAGCTAATTTGAAGAAGGGGGTCAATACATATATATGAATGAAACTCAACACAAATGATGGTAATAAAATAAAATTGTGAATATTATTGCTTACGCACTTCATAATCTTCTTTAGTGTAGCCCCGCCTAGAGGTCATCGCATTGTAGATGTACTCGCAAATGTAGTATCCACAAAAATTATTCCCGCCTTCCTGCCACAACCACTTTACGAGAAATAGACACTACAAAAAAAGACACATCCGTGACATTTTGGGCCGAACGAATTTTTTTTCTGTCATACTTATGACACTTCTATGACGATAATTGTGACAAAACCCGGTATCATCATAGATATGGTGGGGTCCTACTTCTATGACAAAAAATCATGACGGAAAATGGGCTTTTCGTCCTGGGAGGGCCGGAGACGCAGCTGCATGACATTCTTTGGGCCGTCCATGACGGAAAAAACCGTGGTAGAAGCGAGGGCGAGGAAAATATCGGGTGTTCCCGGTTACGGTGGGTGGTCGGGGCCGAGCGATGCGCGTTTCTCTCGTACACGCACGCGCATGGGTGCGAGGCGTTGGGCTCTAACTAAAACCGAGCGAGGCGTTGGGCTCTAACTGAACCCGAGCGATTGCACTGCAGGCTACGCGTTACTGAACCCGAGCGATCGATCGATGGCTGTTAACTGAAACAGATCGAGCGATTCCTTCGATACTGTTGCTAACTGAAGCCGATCGATGCTGCCTCTGAATGAACAGTGAGCGTTGCTGGGGGGGTGTTTGGATGAACAGTTCCCGGTGGGGGTGGATGAACTGGACCCCGTGGTGTTGCCTTTGGATGAACAGGACCACGATCGATCGAGCCGGTTGGGGCTGGATGAACAGGACCCCGTGGAGGGCAGGATGAACAGGACCACCCCGTGGAGGGCAGGATGAACAGTAGACGGTGGAGGGCTGGATGAACAGTAGCCCGTAGGGGGGTGGTTGAACAGGAGCCCGTGGAGAGGGCTGGTTGAACAGTAGGCGGTGGAGTAGCGCGCGGTGGAGGCTGGATGAACAGGAGCCCGTGGATGAACAGTCACAGGTGGAGGCTGGAGGAGGTCGACGCTTGATGAACAGTAGCCCGTGGAGTCTGGAGGGGGTCGACGGTGGAGATGAACAGTATCCCGTGGAGTCCCATTGTGCGGTACGCCACACCCCTCCCGATGAAAAGGACCCCCGTTTCGACCGTAGCGCTCCAACACAAGTCTGTTTCCTCCGTTTTGTGGCATGCCACACCCCTCCTGATCAAGAAGACCCCCGTTTCGACCATAGGAGGTCCGTTTCCTCCGTTTTGTGGCACGCGAGACCCCTCCCGATGAACAGGATCCCGTTTCGAACGTGGCCGGTCGAACACAAGGCCGTTTCCTCCGTTCTGCGGTACGCCAGGCCTCGTTTCCATCGGCTGTTCCGTCCAAGCCCTCCCGATGAACACAACGACGCATTCCGTTCCAACCCAGCCGGTTGGCTCCCCATGAACACGACGACGACGTTGTTTCTCCGTTCCGACCCAGCCATGTACACGAGCCCTGGCCGTACGTATGCGCGAGTAGGCGTTCGAGACCCTGCCCGTATGTATGTACGTGGCCGTATTTTCTTTCTTGCACACTGGCCGCTGTACGTACGTGTACATGCTACGTGCGCGCCTCTACTACGACACGTGCGCGCCTCTACATCGACTAGTATGTACGTACACGTTCGCGACCAGAATGACAACGCCACGTACACTTCGACCAGGTGGGTCCCGACTGTCAAGCACTTCCTTGCCTGCGAAGATGTAGCTGGTGGGTCCCAGCAGTCAGGGGGCGAATCTTTTTTTTGCCCGGACGCACTTCCTTGCGTGCGAAGATGTAGCTGGTGGGTCCCAACAGTCAGGAAAACGTTTTTTCGCGAAATACGGTGGCCCGTCCGATGGGTCCCCGCTGTCAGGTGGAGGAATAATTATTTTGCGCCTAATAAGGAGGCACTTCCTTGCTGTGGCCGTGGACCCAGCTGTCAGCCTCTCCACGTACAGTCCACGTCCGATGGAAGCCGTTCCTTGACCACGTTGACCACGCCGTGCCGAGAGCACCAGGGCGGTGGACGAGGGCGAGGCCTAGGAAGGGGACGACGCGGAGCCGGGGAAGACGCGGTAGTGGATGCCCGCGCGGAGAGGACTACGAGGGTTCACTGGTTCGGCTGCGATGTGAGGCTGCCGTCGCCGCAGGGCCTGGCCAGCGGTGGGAATAGTAGGGGCGGTGAGGCCTCCGCGGCAGCACAACCGACCACGGAAGGCAGGAGCATGCGGCACGACCGGCGCTGCTTTGGGCGGCTGGAGCAACAAGACCAGAGGTTGAAGAAGCACTACGGCCGTTGGATGGACATCATACGGTCACTGGAGCTAGAATCGTTCATATTGACTAAGTTGACAAAGCACTCCGTCCCCGTCAACTTCGTAGGCCCACAAGTCAGGCTCGCACCAAGGTGGGTCCCAACCAGCAGGGGGAGTATTCATTTTTTGTGCGTAATAAGGAGGCACTTCCGGTGGCTCCGTGCTGACAGCGGGGGGAACGTTTTTTTCGCGCAATACGGTGGCCCGTCTGGTGGGTCCCAGCAGTCAGGGGGGAAACCTTTTTTTCGCGAAATACGGTGGCACGTCCGGTGGGTCCCTACTGTCAGGTGGAGGAATCATTATTTTCCGCGTAATAAGGAGGCACTTCCTTGCTGTTGTCGTGGACCCAGCTGTCAGCCTCTCCACGTACAGTCCACATCCGATGGAAGCCGTTCCTTAACCACGTTGACCATGCCGCGCCGAGAGCATCAGGGCGGTGGACGACGGCGAGGCCTAGGAAGGGGACGACGCGGAGCCGGGGAAGACGCGGCAGTGGAAGCCCGCGCGGAGAGTAGTACGAGGGTTCACTGGTTCGGCTGTGGTGTGAGGCTGCTGTCGCCGCAGGGCCTGGCTAGCGGTGGGAATAGTAGGGGGCGGTGAGGCCTCTGCGGCAGCACAGCAGGCCACGGGAGGCAGGAGCATGCGGCACGACCGGCGCTGCTTTGGGCGGCTGGAGCAAGAAGACCAGAAGTTGAAGAAGCACTACCGCCGCTGGATGGACATCGTACGGTCACTGCAACTAGAATCGTTTATATTGACTAAGTTGACAAAGACCTTGGTACGCGTCAACTTAGTAGGCCCACAGGCCAGCTTCCGAAACGGTGTGCCCCAGATGTCAGGGGGAGGAATCATTTTTTGGGAGGGTGAAGCTAGAATATCCGAGATTGAAGAAGCACGGCATCCGTTGGATGGACATCCAACGGCCACTGCTGCTAGAACCGTGTGTTGACTATAAGTTGACAAAGCCTTGCATACGCGTCAATTCTCTTTTTTTTGAGGGGACGCGTCAACTTAGTAAGGCCACATGTGTGTGGCAGAGAACTTATAGCCCATTTGTGATTTGTAAGAATGTGCAGCCAATTTTTGAATTCTAATGGAATTTACTACAGCCCATTTACAGTTTGTTAAAAGTACAACCCATTTCAACCAACCGTTCAAAACAGAATTCAATAAAATTTCCCACATTTTGATGGGATCCGAAATATTTTTATCCCGAAATTTCTAGTCATATTAAATACAATTTCAATATAAATTTATATTAAACGAAACATTGCGCTCGCAACAATTAATGAAATTAAAATTTTCAATATCCAAAAATAATATTTTATAAAGTAATTACGTGTTTGGTGCATTTTTTATAGTTACTACCCAGTTTTTATAATTACATCCTATTTATTATTTCTTGAAGAACATTTTCTTGTTAAGCCTAATGCATCCCTCCTAGGAAAGATTTGCAGCCCAACGGGGCGGAGAATAACAACTTGACCTTGCCTGGGTATTCCTAAAAAAAGTATAGCTAGGCTAGCCATTTTCAGCTTGAAAAAAATTAATATCTGGGCTGGATATCTGGCCTGGGCTAGACGGGCCACAGCCCGCCCAGTTAATAGCTGCAGCGATTTTTTCGTTGTTGTTCAGAGGAGAAAAATTAATATCTAGGCTAAACATCGCTCAAAAAAAAACTCTGCAGTGCTCACACCTCAAAAACATAAATACTACTCCAGCTGCTTGGTTCCAGCTGTCGGCCGCTTCTTGTGCAATTCTCTCGTTTATTGACTACATAGGTTGACAATGGTGTGGGACCGTGATGTCAGGAAACCAGGAGGAAGCAAAAAAAATTATAGTTTTATATACTAATAAGGAGGCACTTGATGTCATCCTCTACAAGTAAAGTCATCTCCTCATCCTCATGTCCGTTGACCTGTTGACAACGCGAGACGGCGGCGCCACGGCGAGCGCAACAACTCGAAGGACGACGGAGAGGGCCTCGCGGGCCCTACGGATGGTCTGATACAGCGCCCACTGCTCATTCGAGAAGCCAGGATCATAGGGCCACATGTCTGCGACGGCATTGTCGTTCGCTTGTTCACCGGTGCTCGTTGAGGAGACGGAGGTTGCAGCATAGGTCCTCCTACGCTCGTAGCTCTTCCGCCATTAGGGCGTCGAAGTGCGGCCGCACCTGCTCTATGGTGAACACGGCATGAACCGGCTTGGACAGTGGCGCGGCTCCTAGTCGGAAGTTACGTCCATCGTCTGATTGCCGTCACTCAGCTCGGCGAGGTAGCTGGCGAGCCAGCATGTCCGGCTGCTGGACCGACCCGCTGCCAAGCATGAGTCTGACTGCCCTCGCCCACCCAGACCGCATCCCTCGCACGCGCGCGCTTTCCGCCCAAAATGGTCAGCGCCGCCCGCCCCGCTTCCCGGTGCATGTGATTGCTCCGCCTTCAAACGACACAAGTGCCGTCCTTCCGTCCTTCTGCCGCCCACATTAATGATACGCGGTTGCCGAGGCGGCTACTCCGGCGCCACACGTCCGTCCCTCCACCGCCCACCATAGCTATATAAACTGCTGCGCCGGCCATAGCCGCAGTCATCCGCATCCCTTCCTATTCTCCTGTCCACACCACTACTGCCCACCATGGCTTCCTCGCGCTCCAGCGCTCTTCGGGACGGGCGGACGACGAACCACAAGGAGATGGCAGCCATTGCTGCCGACTGGCTGGCCGGCAGGCAGCCGGAGGACGACGACGTCCCAATGGAGAACTGAAGGAAATATGCCCTAGAGGCAATAATAA
Source organism: Aegilops tauschii subsp. strangulata (assembly GCF_002575655.3). Classification (NCBI taxonomy): domain Eukaryota; kingdom Viridiplantae; phylum Streptophyta; class Magnoliopsida; order Poales; family Poaceae; genus Aegilops; species Aegilops tauschii. Next base: position 376,969,288 of record NC_053039.3, read on the forward strand.
AGTTATAATTCATTTCCTTATATCATGATAAATGTTTATTATTCATGCTAGAATTGTATTAACCGGAAACATAATACTTGTGTGAATACATAGACAAACAGAGTGTCACTAGTATGCCTCTACTTGACTAGCTCGTTGATCAAAGATGGTTATGTTTCCTAGCCATTGACATGAGTTGTCATTTGATTAACGGGATCACATCATTAGGAGAATGATGTGATTGACTTGACCCATTCCGTTAGCTTAGCACTCGATCGGTTAGTATGTTGTTATTGCTTTCTTCATGACTTATACATGTTCCTATGACTATGAGATTATGCAACTCCCGTTTACCGGAGGAACACTTTGTGTGCTACCAAACGTCACAACGTAACTGGGTGATTATAAAGGTGCTCTACAGGTGTCTCCAAAGGTACTTGTTGGGTTGGCGTATTTCGAGATTAGGATTTGTCACTCCGATTGTCGGAGAGGTATCTCTGGGCCCACTCGGTAACGCATATCACTTAAGCCTTGCAAGCATTGCAACTAATGAGTTAGCTGCGGGATGATGTATTACGAAATGAGTAAAGAGACTTGCCGGTAACGAGATTGAACTAGGTATTGAGATACCGACGATCGAATCTCGGGCAAGTAACATACCGATGACAAAGGGAACAACGTATGTTGTTATGCGGTTTGACCGATAAAGATCTTCGTAGAATATGTGGGAGCCAATATGGGCATCCAGGTTCCGCTATTGGTTAATGACCGGAGACGTGTCTCGGTCATGTCTACATAGTTCTCGAACCCGTAGGGTCCGCACGCTTAAAGTTTGATGACGGTTATATTATATGTTTATGTGTTTTGATGTACCGAAGGTAGTTCGGAGTCCGAGATGTGATCACGGACATGACGAGGAGTCTCGAAATGGTCGAGACATGAAGATTGATATATTGGATGACTATATTCGGACACCGGAATGGTTCCGGGGGTTATCGGATATATACCGGAGTACCGGGGGTTACCGGAAACCCCCGGGGGGTTTAATGGGCCTACATGGGCCTTAGTGGAGAAGAGGAGGGGCGGCCAGGGCAGGCCGCGTGCCCCCTCCCCCTCTAGTCCGAATTGGACTAGGAGGGGGGCGGCGGCGCCCCCCTTTCCTTCCTCTCTCCCTCCTCCTTCCCCCCTTCTCCTAATCCAACAAGGAAGGGAGGGAGTCCTACTCCCGGTGGGAGTAGGACTCCTCCTGGCGCGCCTCCTTCTGGCCGGCCGCCTCTCCCCCCTTTGCTCCTTTATATACGGGGGCAGGGGCACCCCATAGACACAACAATTGATCATTGATCTCTTAGCCGTGTGCGGTGCCCCCTCCACCAGAATCCACCTCGATAATATCGTAGCGGTGCTTAGGCAAAGCCCTGCGTCGGTAGAACATCATCATCGTCACCACGCCGTCGTGCTGACGAAACTCTCCCTCAAAGCTCGGCTGGATCGGAGTTCGAGGGATGTCATCGAGCTGAACGTGTGCAGAACTCGGAGGTGCCGTGCGTTCGGTACTTGATCGGTCGGATCGTGAAGACGTACGACTACATCAACCGCGTTGTGCTAACGCTTCCGCTTTTGGTCTATGAGGGTACGTGGACAACACTCTCCTCTCTCGTTGCTATGCATCACCATGATCTTGTGTGAGCGTAGGAATTTTTTTGAAATTACTACGTTCCCCAACAGTGGCATCCGAGCCTGGTTTTATGCGTAGATGTCATATGCACGAGTAGAACACAAGTGAGTTGTGGGCGATACAAGTCATACTGCTTACCAGCATGTCATACTTTGGTTCGGCGGTATTGTTGGATGAAGCGGGCCGGGCCGGACCGACATTACGCGAGACTGGTTCTACCGACGTGCTTTGCACATAGGTGGCTGGCGGGTGTCAGTTTCTCCAACTTTAGTTGAACCGAGTGTGGCGACGCCCGGTCCTTGAGAAGGTTAAAACAACACCAACTTGACAAACTATCGTTGTGGTTTTGATGCGTAGGTAAGAACGGTTCTTGCTCAGCCCGTAGCAGCCACGTAAAACTTGCAACAACAAAGTAGAGGACGTGTAACTTGTTTTTGCAGGGCATGTTGTGATGTGATATGGTCAAGGCATGATGCTAAATTTTATTGTATGAGATGATCATTTTTTGTAACTGAGTTATCGGCAACTGGCAGGAGCCATATGGTTGTCGCTTTATTGTATGCAATGCAAACGCCCTGTAATGCTTTACTTTATCACTAAGCGGTAGCGATAGTCGTAGAAGCATAAGTTGGCGAGATGACAACGATGCTACGATGGAGATCAAGGTGTCGCGCCGGTAATGATGGTGATCATGACGGTGCTTTGGAGATGGAGATCACAAGCACAAGAAGATGATGGCCATATCATATCACTTATATTGATTGCATGTGATGTTTATCTTTTATGCATCTTATCTTGCTTTGATTGACGGTAGCATTATAAGATGATCTCTCACTAAATTATCAAGGTATAAGTGTTCTCCCTGAGTATGCACCGTTGCGAAAGTTCTTCGTGCTGAGACACCACGTGATGATCGGGTGTGATAGGCTCTACGTTCAAATACAACGGGTGCAAAACAGTTGCACATGCGGAATACTCAGGTTAAACTTGACGAGCCTAGCATATAACAGATATGGCCTCGGAATATTGAGACCGAAAGGTCGAACGTGAATCATATAGTAGATATGATCAACATAGTGATGTTCACCATTGAAACTACTCCATCTCACGTGATGATCGGACATGGTTTAGTTGATTTCGATCATGTGATCACTTAGAGGATTAGAGGTATGTCTATCTAAGTGGGAGTTCTTAAGTAATATGATTAATTGAACTTAAATTTATCATGAACTTAGTACCTGATAGTATTTTGCTTGTCTTTGTTGATTGTAGATAGATGGCCCGTGCTGTTGTTCCGTTGAATTTTAATGCGTTCCTTGAGAAAGCAAAGTTGAAAGATGATGGTAGCAATTAGACGGACTGGGTCCGTAACTTGAGGATTATCCTCATTGCTGCACAGAAGAATTACGTCCTGGAAGCACCGCTAGGTGCCAGACCTGCTGCAGGAGCAACACCATATGTTATGAACGTCTGGCAGAGCAAAGCTGATGACTACTCAATGTTAAGTGTGCCATGCTTTACGACTTAGAACCGGGACTTCAACGGCGTTTTGAACGTCATGGAGCATATGAGATGTTCCAGGAGTTGAAGTTAATATTTCAAGCAAATGCCCGGATTGAGAGATATGAAGTCTCCAATAAGTTCTACAGCTGTAAGATGGAGGAGAATAGTTCTGTCAGTGAGCATATACTCAAAATGTCTGGGTATAACAATCACTTGATTCAACTGAGAGTTAATCTTCCGTATGATAGCGTCATTGACAGAATTCTTCAATCACTGCCACCAAGCTACAAGAGCTTCGTGATGAACTATAACATGCAAGGGATGGATAAGACAATTCCCGAGCTCTTAACAATGCTAAAGGCTGCGGAGGTAGAAATCAAGAAGGAGCATCAAGTGTTGATGGTCAACAAGACCACCAGTTTCAAAAAAGGGCAAAGGGAAGAAGAAGGGGAACTTCAAGAAGAACAGCAAACAAGTTGCTGCTCAGGAGAAGAAACCCAAGTCTGGACCTAAGCCTGAGACTGAGTGCTTCTACTGCAAACAGATTGGTCACTGGAAGCGGAACTGCCCCAAGTATTTGGCAGATAAGAAGGATGGCAAGGTGAACAAAGGTATATGTGATATACATGTTATTGATATGTACCTTACTAATGCCCGCAGTAGCACCTGGGTATTTGATACTGGTTCTGTTGCTAAAATTTGCAACTCGAAACAGGGACTACGGATTAAGCGAAGATTGGCTAAGGACGAGGTGACGATGCGCGTGGGAAATGGTTCCAAGGTCGATGTTATCGCGGTCGGCACGCTACCTCTACATCTACCTTCGGGATTAGTTTTAGACCTGAATAATTGTTATTTGGTGCCAGCGTTGAGCATGAACATTATATCTGGATCTTGTTTGATGCGAGACGGTTATTCATTTAAATCAGAGAATAATGGTTGTTCTATTTATATGAGTAATATCTTTTATGGTCACTCACCCTTGAAGAGTGGTCTATTTTTGTTGAATCTCGATAGTAGTGATACACATATTCATAATATTGAAGCCAAAAGATGCAGAGTTGATAATGATAGTGCAACTTATTTGTGGCGCTGCCGTTTAGGTCATCTCGGTGTAACGCGCATGAAGAAACTCCATACTGATGGACTTTTGGAACCACTTGATTATGAATCACTTGGTACTTGCGAACCATGCCTTATGGGCAAGATGACTAAAACGCCGTTATCCGGAACTATGGAGCGAGCAACAGATTTGTTGGAAATCATACATACAGATGTATGTGGTCCGATGAATATTGACGCTCACGGCGGGTATCGTTATTTTCTCACCTTCACAGATGATTTAAGCAGATATGGGTATATCTACTTATTGAAACATAAGTCTAAAACATTTGAAAAGTTCAAAGAATTTCAGAGTGAAGTTGAAAATCATCGTAACAAGAAAATAAAGTTTCTACGATCTGATCGTGGAGGAGAATATTTGAGTTACGAGTTTGGTCTTCATTTGAAACAATGCGGAATAGTTTCGCAAATCACGCCACCCGGAACAGCACAGCGTAATGGTGTGTCCGAATGTCGTAATCGTACTTTACAAGATATGGTGCGATCTATGATGTCTCTTACTGATTTACCGCTATCGTTTTGGGGTTATGCTTTAGAGACGGCTGCATTCACGTTAAATAGGGCACCATCGAAATCCGTTGAGACGACGCCTTATGAACTGTGATTTGGCAAGAAACCAAAGTTGTCGTTTCTTGAAGTTTGGGGCTGCGATGCTTATGTGAAAAAGCTTCAACCTGATAAGCTCGAACCCAAATCGGAAAAATGTGTCTTCATAGGATACCCAAAAGAGACTGTTGGGTACACCTTCTATCACAGATCCGAAGGCAAGACTTTTGTTGCTAAATTTGGAATCTTTCTAGAGAAGGAGTTTCTCTCGAAAGAAGTGAGTGGGAGGAAAGTAGAACTTGATGAGGTAACTATACATGCTCCCTTATTGGAAAGTAGTTCATCACAGAAACCGGTTCCTGTGACACCTACACCAATTAGTGAGGAACTTAATGATGATGATCATGAAACTTCAGATCAAGTTGTTACTGAACCTCGTAGGTCAACCAGAGTAAGATCCGCACCAGAGTGGTACGGTAATCCTATTCTGGAGGTTATGTTACTAGACCATGATGAACCTAAGAACTATGAAGAAGCGATGGTGAGCCCAGATTCCACAAATTGGCTTGAGGCCATGAAATCTGAGATGGGATCCATGTATGAGAACAAAGTGTGGACTTTGGTTGACTTGCCCGATGATCGGCAAGCCATTGAGAAGAAATGAATCTTCAAGAAGAAGACTGACGCTGACGGTAATGTTACTGTCTATAAAGCTCGACTTGTTGCGAAAGGTTTTCGACAAGTTCAAGGGATTGACTACGATGAGACTTTCTCACCCGTAGCGATGCTTAAGTCTGTCCGAATCATGTTAGCAATTGCCGCATTTTATGATTATGAAATTTGGCAAATGGATGTCAAAACTGCATTCCTGAATGGATTTCTGGAAGAAGAGTTGTATATGATGCAACCGGAAGGTTTTGTCGATCCAAAAGGAGCTAACAAAGTGTGCAAGCTCCAGTGATCTATTTATGGACTGGTGCAAGCCTCTCGGAGTTGGAATAAACGCTTTGATAGTGTGATCAAAGCATTTGGTTTTATACAGACTTTTGGAGAAGCCTGTATTTACAAGAAAGTGAGTGAGAGCTCTGTAGCATTTCTGATATTATATGTGGATGACATATTTCTGATAGAGATAGATCAAGACGCTTAATTGGACTTTCACAAAGCACATACCTTGACAAAGTTTTGAAGAAGTTCAAAATGGATCAAGCAAAGAAAGGGTTCTTGCCTGTGTTACAAGGTGTGAAGTTGAGTAAGACTCAATGCCCGACCACTGCAGAAGATAGAGAGAAGATGAAAGATGTTCCCTATGCTTCAGCCATAGGCTCTATCATGTATGCAATGCTGTGTACCAGACCTGATGTGTGCCTTGCTATAAGTTTAGCAGGGAGGTACCAAAGTAATCCAGGAGTGGATCACTGGAAAGCGTCAAGAACATCCTGAAATACCTGAAAAGGACTAAGGATATGTTTCTTGTTTATGGAGGTGACAAAGAGCTGGTCGTAAATGGTTACGTCGATGCAAGCTTTGACACTGATCCGGACGATTCTAAATCGCAAACCGGATACGTGTTTACATTGAACGGTGGAGCTGTCAGTTGGTGCAGTTCTAAACAAAGCGTTGTGGCGGGATCTATGTGTGAAGCGGAGTACATAGCTGCTTCGGAAGCAGCAAATGAAGGAGTCTGGACGAAGGAGTTCATATCCGATCTAGGTGTCATACCTAGTGCATCGGGTCCAATGAAAATCTTTTGTGACAATACTGGTGCAATTGCCTTGGCAAAGGAATCCAGATTTCACAAGAGAACCAAGCACATCAAGAGGCACTTCAATTCCATCCGGGATCTAGTCCAGGTGGGAGACATAGAAATTTGCAAGATACATACGGATCTGAATGTTGTAGACCCATTGACTAAGCCTCTTCCACAAGCAAAACATGATCAGCACCAAGGCTCCATGGGTGTTAGAATCATTACTGTGTAATCTAGATTATTGACTCTAGTGCAAGTGGGAGACTGAAGGAAATATGCCCTAGAGGCGATAATAAAGTTATTATTTATTTCCTTATATCATGATAAATTTTTATTATTCATGCTAGAATTGTATTAACCAGAAACATAATACTTGTGTGAATACATAGACAAACAGAGTGTCACTAGTATGCCTCTACTTGACTAGCTCGTTGATCAAAGATGGTTATGTTTCCTAGCCATTGACATGAATTGTCATTTGATTAACGGGATCACATCATTAGGAGAATGATGTGATTGACTTGACCCATTCCGTTAGCTTAGCACTCGATCGTTTAGTATGTTGCTATTGCTTTCTTCATGACTTATACATGTTCCTATGACTATGAGATTATGCAACTCCCGTTTACCGGAGGAACACTTTGTGTGCTACCAAACGTCACAACGTAACTGGGTGATTATAAAGGTGCTCTACAGGTGTCTCCAAAGGTACTTGTTGGGTTAGCGTATTTCGAGATTAGGATTTGTCACTCCGATTGTCGGAGAGGTATCTCTCGGCCCACTCGGTAATGCACATCACTTAAGCCTTGCAAGCATTGCAACTAATGAGTTAGTTGTGGGATGATGTATTACAGAACGAGTAAAGAGACTTGCCGGTAACGAGATTGAACTAGGTATTGAGATACCGACGATCGAATCTCGGGCAAGTAACATACCGATGACAAAGGGAACAACGTATGTTGTTATGCGGTTTGACCGATAAAGATCTTCGTAGAATATGTGGGAGCCAATATGGGCATCCAGGTTCCGCTATTGGTTATTGACCGGAGACGTGTCTCGGTCATGTCTACATAGTTCTCCAACCCGTAGGGTCCGCACGCTTAAAGTTTGATGATGGTTATATTATGAGTTTATGTGTTTTGATGTACCGAAGGTAGTTCGGAGTCCCGGATGTGATCACGGACAAGACGAGGAGTCTCGAAATGGTCGAGACATGAAGATTGATATATTGGACGACTATATTCGGACACCGGAATGGTTCCGGAGGTTATCGGATATATACCGGAGTACCGGGGGTTACCGGAACCCCCCGGGGGTTTAATGGGCCTACATGGGCCTTAGTGGAGAAGAGGAGGGGCAGCCAGGGCAGGCCGCGCGCCCCCTCCCCCTCTAGTCCGAATTCGACAAGGAGGGGGTGGGGGCGCCCCCCTTTCCTTCCTCTCTCCCTCCTCCTTCCCCCCTTCTCCTAATCCAACAAGGAAGGGAGGGAGTCCTACTGCCGGTGGGAGTAGGACTCCTCCTGGCGTGCCTCCTCCTGGCCGGCCGCCTCCCCCCTTGCTCCTTTATATACGGGGGCAGGGGGCACCCCATAGACACAACAATTGATCACTGATCTCTTAGCCGTGTGTGGTGCCCCCCTCCACCAGAATCCACGTCGATAATATCGTAGCGGTGCTTAGGCGAAGCCCTGCGTCGGTAGAACATCATCATCGTCACCACGCCATCGTGCTGACGAAACTCTCCCTCAAAGCTTAGCTGGATTGGAGTTCGAGGGACGTCATCGAGCTGAACGTGTGCAGAACTCGGAGGTGCCATGCGTTCGGTACTTGATCGGTCGGATCGTGAAGACGTACGACTACATCAACCGCGTTGTGCTAACGCTTCCACTTTCGGTCTACGAGGGTACGTGGACAACACTCTCCCCTCTCGTTGCTATGCATCACCATGATCCTGTGTGTGCGTAGGATTTTTTTTGAAATTACTACGTTCCCCAACAAGAACATGGTAGTCGACGATCCGGCGCCAACCCCCTCCTCCGCGCCATCATCGTCAGTGCATTGCAGCATGACCATCGGCGAGGCCCGTGCCCAATATATGGACACGGTGAGGCAGAAGCGTGAGGAGCAGTTCCGGGAGGCACAGGCCGACACCGCCTACAACCACCATCTCCTTCAGGAGCACCTGCAGGCGGAGGAGCAGATCGCCATGGAGCGGGCGGAGTTGGAGGCGCTGCTCGACTCGTACCGCTCCGCCCGCGAGGGCCGCCTCGAGCGCTGGCGGTACCGCATGCGGATGGCGGAGGCTGCGGCCGCCTACAAAGAGGGCGATGAAGCGGCCGAGCCGCTGTTTGGCGAGACCAGGGACGAGGCAGAGGACAATGCCGGCTCCGACAAGTCCCTGCTCCACTGGCGTCGACGAGGCCCTGCTCCGCCGAGGCCCCACCCTGCCGGCAACGAGGGGAAGGATTTCCCCCGCTCCGCCGAGGCGCCACCCGTCGGCAACGAGACATAGGACATCGCCGGCTCCGCCGAGGCCCCGCCCCGCTGCCAATGAAGCCGCGCCACACAGAAAACGAGGAAGAGTAGAACACGGTAGGTCGCCGCCACTCGGGTCCAAGTAAGGCCACCACTGCTACCCTTCGGTTGCTGGCACTGAGTTGTACATCATGGAGCAATTCTATGATTACAGGATGATTGAAGAGCGCTCCGTGGTTGAGCAAGCTCATGAGATACAGTCATTTGCTAGAGAACTTGAGCACTTCAGTTGACATTGCAATCACAGCGATTCACATGTCATAGAGAACATTCAAAACAATCGATGATTATGCATCTCAGTGATTCACATGTCAGAGCCAATATTTACTTCACAACTAAAGAATAAAGAAAAAATGGATCGATGCTGCTGACAGCAAAGGGCGTCCAATTTGAAAATATCGAACGCATGTCTTCTTGCTAAAATCAATGAGCAAAATTTGACAAGGTTTTCCCATTCCAAAATATCAAATGCCTACGATTGTGGAATGGGCAGGGTTTGCCATTAGTTCAGACATTGACATGGCGGTGCAGTTCCCATTGAAATCAAGCTGAGCACCCCTGTTTGCAAAAATACAAAAAAGTGATTAGTATAAAGCAAACTGTACTATGAATTGACAGTTTAAACAGGCACCTACATGGTCCATGTAGAGCACACTTTTACATAAATGGAACTCACCGGAAAGAACCCTAGAACGACATTGTACTCGCGCATCACAGCAAGAAAATGGAGTTTTGTCAGTCCTTCTGAGCTGAAGTTAGTTTGGTCTTGTGGGGGGTAATGTAACCATCCTTCAACTGCTCCTTCTGATGAGAAGATAGACAGGGCTTCTTCATCCTGGCATAATCGGAACTAGTCACTTCACGTACTCCATATTCTTCTTCAGAGGAGGATAATCCTGTTGTGCAAAGACAAGAGGATAACTAAATGCTAGCATCCCTGTTTGCTCGAAAAAAAGGAAAGGAAATATTTAAAACAGCACAGATGAAGCACTTCTCAAGGACAATACCACTTTTTGATGATAGTATCTAAACAGTAGCACAACACCAATAGAGATGACAAAGCTCAATCATATGGATGAAATCAGTGGGCGAGTACCAACCTTTGTCAGGAGGCTTATTGTGTAGAGCATACAGATGAAGCACTTCTCTGGAACCATCTGTTGCTATCTACTGTGGTGGCCATGCTTACTATATACTCCTCGATTAGATTAATGTTTCCAACATCTTCTTGTGCAGTTCCACTAAAATATATGGTATCTTCAAAGAAGATCCCTGTTTGGACAAGTAGAGATAATTATGTATTACATTAAGAGTGGCATCAAATCAGTGGCAAAACAATTGCTCGTTCCAGCCATAGCAATAAATTAAGATGCAAAACTATATCATTACTTGTGTCATCACAGTTCCAGTGCTTCATTACAGCACCAGGAGTTGATTTTTGTTTTTCTTCCGCTTGTTCCTCCCCTTCATCACTTGGTTCAATAACAGACAAGCTTTGCCTTCAATGTAAGATTTGGCATGCCAATTAGGTTGCACAAGTATAGCACTAAACAATGACATTAATTTTCTGATGAAAGTGGCAAAATACAGGCCAACAGTTGTGAAATACCCTTATCTTACCTCAATGGGATATTACGGTGCACATATAGATTGGAAGTCTTGTCTCCATTTGTGCAGTTCACTAAAATCAAGCAACATTACCGTACAAGTAGCACAACATATGAAAGCACACTGCAGAATCATGTGAAAGAAGGCTAGTACTGACCTCTCATGATGCGGAATTCAAACAACTCACAGTAAGAAGATCTGAACCAAATTTGCCAACACGGATAGGAAGTAAGATCTCCTCTTGTGCAGATCCACTAAGATCAAGCAATCAAGCAACGTTGTCGGTGTGACATTTTGGTTGAACTGCACAAAACACTCTTAAAACAAAAGTGTTTTGAGCAGTGCAACAAATGGTCACAATGGCAACGAGGTGAAGTAGATAACCCTGTTTACATAGAGGTGCAAAGGAAACAACTAGTGGTCAATAACGATGGATGACACAGAAGCCAACAAAAAGAATCATCTACCTTATCCAAATGGGAAAGAAAGCAATACAGTAGCATTTCTCAAACGGTGGCATTGATTTATATTAATAGAGAGATTATATTAACAATAAAATTTGTTAAACATGTAATTTGCTTTTAACTGTGGCATTGCATCAATTTTCCAGCGGCATTATTAGAGGGTGTTTGTTTACAGGGACATTTAGGTGGAGGGACTAAAAACACTCCGTGTCAGTCCCATCTAAACCAAACAGGAGGGACTTTTAGGGACTAAAAGTGGGCATTTGGGACTAAAGAAATAAGACCCCGAGGGGGAGTCTTTTTGGGACTTTTTCCAACAGTTGCCCCTGCCACGCATCGCACCTTGTCTCTATTAGTTCACTACTAGGGGTAACATGGTCTTTTAGCATGTCATTTAATAACCTCTAGTCCATGTTTAGTCCCTGGAACCAAGCGGGTAGGGACTAGGGAGTTTTTAACCAAACAGGGCCTTCGATTAACAACAGCTAAAGAGTTGCACGGGACAGTGGACGCACCAGCACGATGTGCATCTACCGATGTACTGGGGTGATGCACAGTCTGTTGCAACAAAGAACAAACAACCAAGGAGCATATTTGTGTTGGTCCCAGTTTTGTTATCTTTAGACACCTTTCCCTATGTGAGGGCAGCAAATCTAGTCTTGCTCAAACTCTACAGCCTTGTCCGCCAAAACAAAAGACCAGTTCGTTACAGATGCGTGTACTACGTTTGTCATTGTTTTCCCTTTTCGACCAACGTAGGTGCTGGATAGCCAGTCTTTACTAGTACTTTCCCCACTTCCTTTCCTCTGTGAACCACGTCCTAGATTTATACTATACAACTTTCCCAACTACTTTCCTCCTTTCCTGTCCTCTTTGAACTACGTCTTAGATTCATGCGATACAGCTTTCCCCACTACTTTCCCCCTTCCTTTCCTTTTTGAACCACGTCCTAGATTCATGCTATACAACTTTTCCCACTACTTTCCTCCATTCCTTTCCTCTTTGAACCACGTCCTAGATTCATGGTATACAACTTTCCCCACTACTTTCCTGTTTGATCCAACACCTAGATTCGAGTACAGAAGCGGAAAAAGCCCACATGCAGCTAGAGCAATGCATGTGGAATAAGTAAATTATACCTTAAGGTTCTTGGGGTGTGGTTCGGTGGGCGACCGAAGGCCGTTCGACCCACACTATGTACGGCGGCGAAGAAGAAGGGGTCGGAGGCCCTCCCTCGCCGCCGCTGGGTGAAAGTGAACAGGTGCGCCGGTAGTGGATTCCCTCCCTCGCCGACGGCGACAGCGTGAAGCCTCCTTCCCTTCCCAGCGGACGGATCCTGCCGGCTCTTTGACCAGCAGTGAGGGGAGAGAGAGAGGCCAGCGAAGTCTTGTTTAGATCTGGAGAGGGTGAGAGAGTGTGAAGGGAGCAACTACAAGCAGACCAGCAGTGAGGGGAGAGAGAGAGAGGCCAACGAAGTCTTGTTTAGATCTGGAGAGGGTGAGAGAGTGTGAAGAGAGCAACTACAAGCGCTGAGGCTCCAGCATGTATATATATACTGGAGAGAGTGTGAAGAGTGCAAACCCTAGAAAACAAGCGTCGAGGCTGTAGCTTATACGTGATGAGGTGATTATACGGTCACTACGAGATCGTATAGCTCCGTATCCATCCATTTTGACCAGTCAAAGAATCCTCCTGGCACGAATTATGCTCAAGTGTAGTTATCGAACCCGAGACCTCAAGTTTGATGAGTGAACAGGCTAACCAGCTACACAACCCTCCCATTATGTTCAACGAGAGGAAAATAAACTTTTATACATTCCTGCATTCGCGTGACAAGCATGCCGTGTTTTTTGTGTGTGTGGGAGTCATTGGGATTTAAATCATAATCGTGTGATGTGGCTTTGGTGGTAAGACTATCCACAGTGGTGCAGAAATAATGCAGCCTTAGTCACCTTACCTCTCTCCACGTAGTACGTTGGGTCCCACAAGTCAGAGGGTGAAACAAAAAAATTAATAAGAAAAATTAAAAGCGCCAGCGGTGTGTCTTACCTCACACATCTCGCTACTGCTCGGGAACACTGTCCAATTGATCCCTCTGTTCGCTCACGTACTATTTTAGGTGAATCCTTATTATAACATGCACACAATTTTGGGCACTTGTATTCGACCTAAGTCAGTGTGCCACCGTATCTCGTACGACTCCCTCCGTCTAGGTGTAATAAGTCACGTTAGAAGGTGCAGCGGGACCAAGGTGCAAGCAGATTGGAGGAGAAGGAGAAACTTGACAGGTCATTCCTCCAATCAAAGCCCTGATTTCTATCTCTAAACGCAACAACTAATTCAAACAACTAAGAGATGTCGTTTTAGCTACCATGCAGGGCCACGTATTAACTCGCATGCAAGCCGACTTTGATTTCTTGAATGATCAACGCATAGTTGCACTCCATGCATTGGGTTTCCGGGGGAGATAACAAGGCAGAGTAATTAAGGAGCGTTTGGTTACATTGCTTAGGCTGGTCATAGTGGTGAGTAACTTGGACACATACAACATGCATATGTTACTAGTCTATGTTACTACTACGCGAAGTTTACCGTCGGAAGCGAGCCGATCTGGCTCTCCTGAGCTAGCAAGGTTTTTCTAGCCCACCCAAGCTAGCTGGCACACAAAATCTAACATATTTTAACAATTCCAAACGCCTAACCTTGCCCGGCTATGCTATAAGCTGTTCTTGCTAAGGATCCAAACGCTCCCTAAGTAACAACGCTCGCTAGCAAGGAGGCCAGGAGGGGATTGAGATGCGAAGTTAATGGACGACGCCTAAACATTTTGGGAATATCTGATTTCCGTAGGATGACTTAACACCTAGACGGAGGGAGTACTACTGATCAGTCCAGGTTTGATGGAATATTCGTCACCTCTTCTCTTCTTGTACATACTCCATTTGTATCTCACTTCCTGTGGCTTCGCACTCGCACGATTTTCCTATTCTATGAACCTGTGTGTGCGTGTGCGTGTGCGTGTGCGTGTGCATGTGTGTGTTTAACAGCATGTGTGCGTTAGAGAGAGCGACAGATCGACCTACTCCTACAAAGAGATGGTGTGTAGTGTACGATTTTAGCCGCGAGAGTCGGTGCATCCTCTCGTTTCCGGGCGTCCGGTAGGGACAGGCGGACAGCTCCCACGCCCGCTCCTGACCAGCCTAGCCCACCCAAAGCCCCTCCATCGCCTGCGCGCGCTTCCCGCCCGAAACGGTCAGCGCCGCTCAAAAGAATCGGTGCCGCATTCATGCCCGGGCAGAGCGGACACGACCTCTCACTGGTGCCTGCATTGAAGGGAGAAGCGGATTCAAGAGTGATGGTTGCTTCGTCCGTCCAACTTACTCCTGGGTCTATGTGATTTGACGGCTCATTGGTCATTATTACTGAGGTGGTAGGACTGCTGGATGTCCCACGCTTTCGGCGAAAGGAGGTACTACTAGATTACAATTTTCTCCATTCTTACGGCGGAGGAGTGCAAGAGCAGTGAAAACACGCAGGCTCGGTGATTACATGGCCCACCTCACACTATCACCATATTTTCTGGACACCGTGCGACACCTAACTCTTTACATAGTACTCCCTCCGTTCCTAAATATAAGTGTTTGTAGAGATTCCACTAGGTGGACTACATACGGAACAAAATGAATGAATCTACACTTAAAATGCATCTATATACATCTGTATGTGGTTCATGGTGAAATCTCTACAAAGACTTATATTTAGGAACGGAGGAAGTACTTGTATAGTACGTACTGTAATTTATCAGCGATATAGTACAACGCTATGAAGCTTCCAGCTTCTGTTACATGTATCTTGCATCCAAGGTTGCCCGTTGCAACATTTCATCAAATACAAAGGAGACTAACATGCATGCTATTGCATCTCAATGATTGACATATCATAGCAAATATGTACTCCCTCCGTTCCAAAATAAGTGTCTCAACTTTATGGTACATACGGAGCAAAATGAGTGAATCTACACTCTAAAATACGTCTATATACATCAGTGTTTGGAATATGTACTAGTAGTTCATATTGAAATCTACTAAAGGGCATATATATTCCAAACAATATGATAATCTCTCTAACCAAGGTAGTAGGGACGAGGAGTAAACGGAGGGAGTAGTAAAAATTTCTCCTCGTCCTGCGAGCCACCGCGCGCGTGGGCGAGGGAGCGGGCGTAAGACATACAGTACTACTACTACTCATGCAGTCCCTAGCCATTGAAACAGAGACAGCTAAAGAAAAAATGATCCATGTAGTCCCTAGGCCTTGAACCGTAAACCCTAACCAGGCTTTAATTTGCTGGCAACGTCGGTGCTTCCTAAGAAATGAAGTTTGCAACCCTTCGACCATCGGATCATTTTGTACAGTTTCACCAAAATCGAGATGAGCATCCCTGTGGCAAAGAAATTGAAGAAGCGTGATTAGAATAAGATTACTAGGACTAGTTGATGAGACATAAACTCATCACAAATACAGTACGTCGAAGCCAGTAGAGGTATGTGCGGGGCAAAGAAGTAGAGAAATATCCACATGGAGTGATGTGGGAGTTGGAGCAGTGGTGCAAGCCGGCTATAAAGGGAGTTGTACCTGAGGGATGTCGGGACATAGCTCAACCTAGAGGAGGGCGGCGGGAGGAGGCAACTACCCACGTCGCGGCAGTGAGCAATGGACGAAGGCAACCTCACCGGCTTTGTGAGAGAGAATGGCGGGGACCCCTGATCGGGACGTGCCGACAGTGGGTTTTCGCCGTCGGCGACGGTGACCGCATCTACACTAAGCATCCACCCCTTCCCCAGCAGACGTGATCCGCCGAGATGTTAGAGATGTGGCCACAGTGGTTTTGTGCGAGAGAGTGTGAAAACTGAAGAGAGCATCCCTAGCAAGCAACCGTGTAGGCTCGTCCTGCCTATGTATATAGTGGAGCGGTTTCCTTTTCTCTCCATATGAACCTATTTATATTGCGTACGTGCCACTGAAGAAAAAGAACTTTATTTATAAATGACACGGCACCTACTACTCGTTCTCCTATAAACCTTGCGCTTGGCATCTCCAAACTATCAACCTTGCGATTGGCTCTTCGCCTCTTCGGGAAGTCGAGCAATAATGGTACTGCAGTATATATCGTTCTGGCTATATGAGACCAAATGAACTGCTGCACGTCCACCACGTGGCGAGGGTCGAGGGGCGTGGGAGAGTGCGTACTATTACGTCCATTTCAATATGGACTACATACAAAGCAAAATGAGTGAATCTACACTCTAAAATACGTCTATATACATCAGTGTTTGGAGTATGTACTAGTAGTTCATATTGAAATCTACTAAAGGACATATATTCCAAATAATATGATAATCTCTCTAACCAAGGTAGGGATGAGGAGTAAATGGAGGGAGTACTAGTAAAAAAAATTCCTCGTCCTGCGAGCCACTGCACGCGTGGGCGAGGGAGCGGGCGTAGGCGTAGTAAGCAAGCTTCACCTCATCCTGCGAGCCACCGCGCCCGTGGGCGGGGGAGACGGCGTACTAAGCAAGCTTCTCCTCATTCTGCGAGTTGACGGGACACATCAAAAGCACTCCAGTGTATAGAGCCTTGCCTCTAAGGTAGGCCCCAAATGGTTTGCCTCTTTTTTAACATAACGCGTCAAGTCGCAATTTGTTTGTTCACCCATGGTAGACGATCCTCCCTCCATCTAGTGGACAACCAGTACACGTGTCAAGTTACCACGTGGGCTACCTTCTCGTACAGAAATGAGCTCCACCGTGTACCCGCGCGGGTGTGGTTGGGAAAGAGACGGGAGTACGTGCGCCGTGCGTGCACCTCTTCTCTTCGTGCACGTCCCCCACCTACGGGGGTGTGGGTGAGAGATGCAAATCTAGAAAAATGGCTTGTGCGTTCGTGAGTGTTTTTTGTTTTGGGGGGGGAGGTTGATTTCGTGAATGTATTTGTGGGAATATGTGTCGATGACATCTCAAACAAATTTTTGCATGCAATGTGTGTGAAATGGAGGCCTATCCATATCATATATAGAGGGTCATGTGACATAGATATCGATAGAGTCGAAGAGAGGATCAAGTGGGTGGGTGCGAGATCGATGAAGAGAGCCATCGAAATTGTGTGTGTGCAAGTCAAAGATATAGGGCGACTGACCTAGCTACCGGAACGTCAGAGGGCACAGGTCAAGTTTGTGTGTGGCAGGGAGACATGACTAGAGCGCTCGATGTATCGGTGTGTGTGTGTGTGTGTGTGTGTGTGTGTGTGTGTGTGTGCGAGGGGGTGGGGGGAGGGGTAGGCAGAGGCCTAACTATAGAGGTAGAACGACTCGTATATGTGTTGAGAAGGAGAGACCCAACTATGTCTTGAGGGAGATCGGTCGACATCCATACATATGTGAAGGACGGGAAATAGGATGGGACAGAGAGAGAGGAGAGAGAGAGGGAGGGAGAGGGGTAGAGTGATGGATGGGTGATGGAGTTGCTTCTCGAAGATGGTGGGAGAGGCCTACTAGACAAACTGAGGGTGGAACTGCAATATGATCAATAAGAGTGGGGATGTGTTTCTGTGTGTGCCTGTGCGTGATAGATCTGTCGGGACACATCCATGGATGATGAAGGGGAACCATGTGTTTGGTAAGCAAACCTAACTAGATCAGTAGATCAATTGTTGTTTGTCGGAGGAAGGGAGAGACATAACTAATGAGGTAGATCGATCGACGTGTGGGGAAAACGAGTCATAAGGACCTAGCTAGCTATATGTATAGCGGGAGATCGGTCGGTGTACGTCCATTTGTTAGAGGCAAATAAGGCCCGGCGAGACGGATAGACAGAGAGAATAGAGCTAGGAGGTGGTGCGAGAGGCCCAGCTACTAGCTAGATAGGGGGAGGAGTGTGCGGTTGTGAGATCGATGAAAAGAGGGGCGAGAGTTTACACGTGTGTGGGACCGTATGAGAGACACGAGGCAAGGACACATAAAGGAGGAGATTGAAGGTGCATGTGTATGTTGTTGGCAGACATCACTGGAGAGGTTTATCGATCGGTGTGTGTCGGAAAGGAGTTGTGGAGACTGTGGGAGAACGACCTAAAGAAAAAAAATGAATGTGCGCGATGGATAGAATGCTGAGGGAGGGGGAGGGCGAGGAGGGCGTGTGCATGCACGAGAGAAAGTTAGTGGTAGCTACAAAGGTTAGAGGATTGTGTGGTTGTAAGAGACTAACAAAGATCATAATTTGATATGAAAGTGGATTCATATATTTGAATAGGAGATCATAGTGTTTTAAACATATGCATGCATGAATATAGCAGTGATACGCGTGTTGTGGTTTTGCACATGTTATACCATAATGTGATAATGCATGGCGTTTGCAACTCACAGCTAAATGTCGAACAATCTAAACCATGCTATACATCGAACAATCTCACATTTTATTTGAATTTGTGATAATGTGTGGCGTTTGCAGCTTACAACTAAATATCGAACAATCTAAACAATACTATATATCGAACATTCTTACATTTTATTTGAATTTGTGGTATGTGTGGTGTTTGCAACTCACATCTAAATACTTGTAGGCGTAGGGGGCGGGGCACCATACATAATGTGATAAACACATTATACATATGAGACATGGTTTAGTTTATGAAGATCTAGCTAGAGCTTGAAATGTACTATGATTTGAAATCGACATAAAGTGGATTCAAAAAATCGAGTTCGAGTCCATATAGTACACATAGTGCATATGTAACTCGAGACTAATCATGTGGTGTGCTGTGAAGATAATACATAAACGATGGTTTAACTTGACAATAATGACGATTGTAGATCTTATTAAAACAGAGAAACGAATTCAAACGCTTTGACTTCACAACAAATCATTATTGTAGATCTTATTCAAATAGAGAAACGAATTCAAATTTAGTTCATATTGAAGCGGTAGTATATACGTTTGGAATGCACTAAAACGTTCATTTGAGTACTAGGTTGCATGCATTATACACGTAGCGAAATATTTTAATTGAACATAACATGAATTCAAAGTTTTGAATGACATTTGTAGTGTGAATTGATTTGGTACAGTACACGTTAGGCTTGTCCGGAAATTTCAACCCGCGCCTTGTTAGCCCGAAATATTTAAGATATATCTTTGTCTCGTTGTGCTCCGACAACTCCCTCCATCTCAACCCGCGCCTTGCTATTCCAAAATTACAACGCGCGCGAAAACTCCCACCTCCTGTGAAATCCTAACACGCGAAATGCCCGTGATACCCCTGAACCGAAAGAACCGTCTCAAATCGGTGGGGGTACTTTCGTAACTTACCCCACATTTCGGACAACCGCGTCCCTAAGCCATGCTTTCCCACTCCCATCCCATCCGCCCATCCATTCGTACACCGAGGCCGGGAAAACCCGCGAAGCCCCAAACCCTCCTCCGTTGGCCACCCATCCGGAGCCTCTTCCCCGACGACGTCTTCCACAGGAACACCTCGACGTCCCTCATCCACCATACCGGATGAGGATCCGTCGTCGATCTGGTCCTCCCGCCGGTTCAGCCACCCCTTCCTCCACCTCCAAGGATCTCCCCCGACGTTCCCCTCATCTTTCGCGCCACCTCCATTCCCACACCGCCGTCTTCACCTGCACCACCGGAAGAGCATCAGCATCACCGTTTCCTCGGATGAAGCTGCTGTTGGGTAACGTAGCAATAATTCAAAATTTTCCTACGTGTCACCAAGATCAAACTAGGAGATGCTAGCAACGAGAGAGAGGGAGTGCATCTTCATACCCTTGAAGATCGCTACGCGGAAGCGTTGCAAGAACGCGGTTGATGGAGTCGTACTCGCGGCAATTCAACTCGCGGAAGATCCGATCTAGCGCCGAACGGACGGCGCCTCCGCGTTCAACACACGTACAGCCCGGGGACGTCTCCTCCTTCTTGATCCAGCAAGAGGAGAGGAGAATTTGAGGGAGAACTCCAACAACACGACGGCATGGTGCCAATGGAGCTTGTGGTTCTCCGGCAGAGCTTCGCTAAGCACTACGGTGGAGGAGGAGGAGTTGGAGGAGGAGAGGGCTGCGCCAGGGATGTGGTGCGGCTGCCCTCCCACCCCCCTTATATTTATAGGGGCAAGGGAGAGGGGGGGCCGTCCCCCTCCAGATGGGTCTAGAGGGGGGGGGGCGGCGGCCAAGGGGGGAAGGCTTGCCCCCCAAGCAAAGGGGGCGCCCCCCTTTAGGGTTTCCCCCAAACCCTAGGCGCATGGGCCCTAGGGGGTTTGGCGCCCAGCCCACCTAGGGGCTGGTTCCCCTCTATATTCAGCCCATAGGACCCCTGGAACCCTTTCGGTGGTCCCGGTACAATACCGATATACCCCCGAACACTTCCTGCGATCGAATAAGGACTTCCCATATATAAATCTTCGTCTCCGGACCATTCCGGAACTCCTCGTGACGTCCGGGATCTCATCTGGGACTCCGAACAACCTTCGGTAACCACATACTATTTCTCATAACAACTCTAGCGTCACCGAACCTTAAGTGTGTAGACCCTACGGGTTCGGGAGTCATGCAGACATGACCGAGACATTCTCCGGCCAATAACCAACAGCAGGATCTGGATACCCATGTTGGCTCCCACATGTTCCACGATGATCTCATCGGATGAACCACGATGTCGGGGATTCAATCAATCCCGTATACAATTCCCTTTGTCCATCGGTATGTTACTTGCCTGAGATTCGATCGTCGGTATCCCAATAGCTCGTTCAATCTCGTTACCGGCAAGTCTCTTTACTCGTTCCGTAACGCATGATCACGTGGCTAACTTCTTAGTCACATTGAGCTCATTATGATGATGCATTACCAAGTGGGCCCAGAGATACCTCTCCGTCATACGGAGTGACAAATCCCAGTCTCGATTCGTGCCAACCCAACAGACACTTTCGGAGATACCTGTAGTGCACCTTTATAGCCACCCAGTTACGTTGTGACGTTTGGTACACCCAAAGCATTCCTGCGGTACTCGGGAGTTGCACAATCTCATGGTCTAAGGAAATGATACTTGACATTAGAAAAGCTCTTAGCAAACGAACTACACGATCTTGTGCTATGCTTAGGTTTGGGTCTTGTCCATCACATCATTCTCCTAATGATGTGATGCCGTTATCAATGACATCCAATGTCCATGGTCAGGAAACCATAACCATCTATTGATCAACGAGCTAGTCAACTAGAGGCTTACTAGGGACATGTTGTGGTCTATGTTTTCACACATGTATTACGGTTTCGAGTTAATACAATTATAGCATGAACAATAGACAATTATCATGAACAAGGAAATACAATAATAACCATTTTATTATTGTCTCTAGGGCATATTTCCAACAGTCTCCCACTTGCACTAGAGTCAATAATCTAGTTCACATCACTATGTGATTGTAATGAATCCAACACCCATGGGGTTTGTTCATATCTCGCTTTGTGAGAGAGGTTATTAGTCAACGGGTCTGAACCTTCCAGATCCGTGTGTGCTTTACAAATCTCTATGTCATCTTGTAGATGCAGCTACCACGTGGTACTTGGAGCTATTCCAAATAACTGCTCTACTATACGAATCCGGTTTACTACTCAGAGTCATCTGGATTAGTGTCAAAGTTTGCATCGACGTAACCCTTTACGACGAACTCTTTTTCCACCTCCATAATCGAGAAAATTCCTTAGTCCACTAGATACTAAGGATAAGTTCGACCGCTGTCATGTGATCCATTCCTGGATCACTCTTGTACCCCTTGACAGACTCATGGCAAGGCACACTTCAGGTGCGGTACACATCATAGCATACTGTAGAGCCTACGTCTAAAGCATAGGGGACAACCTTCGTCCTTTCTCTCTCTTCTGCCGTGGTCATGTTTTGAGTCTTACTCAATACTCACACCTTGTAACACAGCCAAGAACTCCTTCTTTGCTGATCTATTTTGAACTCCTTCAAAATCTTGTCACGGTATGTATTCATTTGAAAGTACTATTAAGCGTTTTTGATCTATCCTTATAGATCTTGATGCTCAATGTTCAAGTAGCTTAATCCAGGTTTTCCATTGAAAAACACTTTTCAAATAACCATGTATGCTTTCCAGAAATTCTACATCATTTCTGAGCAACAATATATTAACAACATATACTCATCAAAAATTCTATAGTGCTCCCACTCACTTCTTTGGAAATACAAGTTTCTCATTAACTTTGTAAAAACCCAAAATCTTTGATCATCTCATCAAAGTGTACATTCCATCTCCGAGATGCTTACTCCAGTCCTTAGAAGGATTGCTGGAGCTTTGCATACCTGTTAGCATATTTCAGGATTGACAAAACCTTCTGGTTGTATCACATACAACCTTTCCTCAAGAAAATCGTCGAGGAAACAATGTTTTGACATCCTATCTGCAAGATTTTATAAATAATGCAGTAACTGCTAATATAATTCCAACAGACTCTTAGCATCGCTACGAGTGAGAAAGTCTCATCGCAGTTAACTCCTTGAACTTGTTGGAAAACATCTTAACGACAAGTCGAGCTTTCTTAATGGTGACTCTTACCATCATTGTCCGTCTTCCTTTTAAAATCCATCTGCACCCAACAGCCTTACGATCATCAAGTAGTTCTTCCAGAGTCTATAATTTGCTTTTATACATGGATCCTCTCTCGGATTTTATGGCCTCGAGCCATTCGTCGGAATCCGGGCCCACCATCGCTTCTCCATAGCTCGTAGGTTCATTGTTGTCTAGCAACATGACTTCCAAGACAGGATTGTGTACCACTCTGAAGTAGTACGCATCCTTGTCGTCCTACGAGGTTTGGTAGTGACTTGATCTGAAGTTTCATGATCACTATCATAAGCTTCCACTTCAATTGGTGTAGGTGCCACAGGAACAACTTCTTGTGCCCTGCTACACAGTAGTTGAAGTGACGGTTCAATAACCTCATCAAGTCTCCACCATCCTCCCACTCAATTCTTTCGAGAGAAATTTTCCTCGAGAAAGGACCCGATTCTAGAAACAATCCCTTTTGCTTCCGGATCTGAGACAGGAGGTATACCCAACTATTTTTGAGTGTCCTATGAAAATGCATTTATCCGCTTTGGGTTCGAGCTTATCAGCCTGAAACTTTTTCACAAAAGCGTCGCAGCCCCAAACTTTTAAGAAACGACAACTTAGGTTTCTCTAAACCATAGTTCATACGGTGTCGTCTCAACGGAATTGCGTGGTGCCCTATTTAAAGTGAATGCGGTTGTCTCTAATGCCTAGCCCATAAACGATAGTGGTAATTCGATAAGAGACATCATGGTATGCACCATATCCAATAGGGTGCAGTTATGATGTTCGGACACACCATCACACTATGGTGTTCCAGGCGGTATTAGTTGTGAAACCATTTCCACAATGTCTTAATTGTGTGCCAAACTCGTAACTCAGATATTCATCTCTATGATCATATCACAGACATTTTATCCTCTTGTCACGATGATCTTCAACTTCACTCTGAAATTACTTGAACCTTTCAATAATTCAGACTTGTGTTTCATCAAGTAAATATACTCAGCATCTACTCAAATCATCTGTGAAGAACATAACGATATCCACTGCATGCCTTAGCACTCATTGGACTGCGCACATCAAAATGTATTACTTCCAACAAGTTGCTTTCTTGTTCCATCTTACTAAAAACGAGGCCTTTCAGTCATCTTGCCCATGTGGTATGATTTGCATGTCCCAAGTGATTCAAAATCAAGTGAGTCCAAACGATCAATTTGTATGGAGTTTCTTCATGCATATCTACCAATAGACATGGTTCGCATGTCTCAATCTTTTCAAAAACGAGTGAGTCCAAAGATCCATCAACATGGAGCTTCTTCATGCGTTTTATACCAATATGACTCAAATGGCAGTGCCACAAGTATGTGGTACTATCATTACTATTTTATATTTTTTGGCATGAACATGTGTATCACTACGGTCGAGATTCAATAAACCATTCATTTTAGGTGCAAGACCATTGAAGGTATTATTCAAATAAACAGAGTAACCATTATTCTCCTTAAATGAATTACCGTATTCCGATAAACATAATCCAATCATGTCTATGCTCAACGCAAACAACAAATAACAATTATTTAGGTTTAACACCAAAATCGATGGTAGAGGGAGCGTGCGATGCTTGATCACATCAACCTTGGAAACACTTCCAACATATCGTCATCTCACCTTTAGCTAGTCTCCATAGCCTTTTATTTCGAGTTACTAACACTTAGCAACCGAACCGGTATTTATTACCCTGGTGCTACTAGGAGTACTAGTAAAGTACACATTAATATAACGTATATCCAAAATACTTCTGTCGACCTTGCCAGCCTTCTCATCTACCAAGTATCTAGGGTAGTTCTGCTTCAGTGACCGTTCCCCTCATTACAGAAGCACTTAGTCTCGGCGTTGGGTTCAACCTTGGGTTTCTTCCCTGGAGCAGCAACTGATTTGCCGTTTCATGAAGTATGCCTTCTTTCCCTTGCCCTTCTTGAAACTAGTGGTTTTACTAACCATCAACAATTGATGCTCCTACTTGATTTCTACTTTCATGGTGTCAAACATTGCGAATTGCTCAAGGCTCATCATGTCTATCCCTGATATGTTATAGTTCATCACGAAGCTCTAATAGCTTGGTGGCAGTGACTATGGAGAACCATCACTATCTCATCTGGAAGATTAACTCCCACTCGATTCAAGCGATTGAAGTACTCAGACAGTCTGAGCACATGCTCAACGGTTGAGCTTTTCTCCCTTAGTTTGCAGGCTTAAGAAACTTGTCAGAGGTCTCATACCTCTTGACGTGGGCACTAGTCTGAAATCCCAATTTCAGTCTTTGGAACATCTCATATGTTCTGCGACGTTTCAAAACCGTCTTTGGCCTCAATTCTAAACTGTTAGCATTACGCACTGAACTATCACGTAGTCATCAAAACGTGTATGTCAGATGTTCGCAACATCCACAGACGACGCGCGAGGTTCAGCACACCGAGCGGTGCATTAAGGCCATAAGCCTTCTGCGCAGCAATGAGGATAATCCTCAGTTTACGGACCCAGTCCGCATAATTTCTACTATCAACTTGCAACTAAATTTTCTCTAGGAACATATCTTAAATAGTAGAACCAAAGCGTAAGCTATGACATAATTTGCAAAGACCTTTTGACTATGTTCATGATAATTAAGTTCATCTTATTATTTAATGAACTCCCACTTAGATAGACATCCCTCTAGTCATCTAAGTGATACATGATCCGAGTCAACTAGGCCGTGTCCGATCATCACGTGAGACGGACTAGTCATCATCGGTGAACATCTTCATGTTGATCGTATCTACTATACGACTCATGTTCGACCTTTCGGTCTCTTGTGTTCCAAGGCCATGTCTGTACATGCTAGGCTCGTCAAGTCAACCTAAGTGTTTTGCATGTGTAAATATGGCTTACACCCGTCGTATGCGAACGTTAGAATCTATCACACCCGATCATCACGTGGTGCTTCGAAACAACGAACCTTTGCAACGGTGCACAGTTAGGGGGAACACATCTCTTGAAATTTTAGTGAGGGATCATCTTATTTATGCTACCGTCGCTCTAAGCAAATAAGATGTAAACATGACAAACATCACATGCAAATCATAAAGTGACATGATATGGCCAGTATCATCTTGCGCCTTTTGATCTCCATCTTCGAGGCGCGGCATGATCACCTTCGTCACCGGCATGACACCATGATCTCCATCATCATGATCTCCATCATCGTGTCTTCATGAAGTTGTCTCGCCAACTATTACTTATACTACTATGGCTAACGGTTAGCAATAAAGTAAAGTAATTACATGGCATTTTTCATTGACACGCGGGTCATACAATAAATTAAGACAACTCCTATGGCTCCTGCCGGTTGTCATACTCAGCGACATGCAAGTCGTGATTCCTATTACAAGAACATGATCAATCTCATACATCACATATATATAATTCATCACATCCTTTTGGCCATATCACATCACATAGCATACCCTGCAAAAACAACTTAGACGTCCTCTAATTGTTGTTGCATGTTTTACGTGGCTGCTATGGGTTTCTAGCAAGAACGTTTCTTACCTACGCAAAAGCCACAACGGTGATATGCCAATTGCTATTTACCCTTCATAAGGACCCTCTTCATTGAATCCGATCCGACTAAAGTGGGAGATACAGACACCCGCTATCCACCTTATGCATCAAGTGCATGTCAGTCGGTGGAACCTGTCTCACGTAAGAGTACGTGTAAGGTCGGTCTAGGCCGCTTCATCCCACAATGTCGCCGAATCAAGATAAGACTAGTAACGGTAAGCAAACTGAACAAATCATCGCCCACAATTACTTTGTGTTCTACTCGTGCATAGAATCTACGCATAGACCTAGCTCATGATGCCACTTTTGGGTAACGTAGCAATAATTCAAAATTTTCCTACGTGTCACCAAGATCAAACTAGGAGATGCTAGCAATGAGAGACAGGGAGTGCATCTTCATACCCTTGAAGATCGCTAAGTGGAAGCGTTGCAAGAACGCGGTTGATGGAGTCGTACTCGCGGCGATTCAAATCACGGAAGATCCGATCTAGCACCGAACGGACGGCGCCTCCGCGTTCAACACACGTACAGCCCGGGGACGTCTCCTCCTTCTTGATCCAGCAAGGGGAGAGGAGAAGTTGAGGGAGAACTCCCGTAGCATGAGGGCATGGTGGGAATGGAGCTCGTGGTTCTCCGGCAGAGCTTCGCTAAGCACTACGGAGGAGTTGGAGGAGGAGAGGGCTGCGCCAGGGATGTGGTGCGGCTGCCCTCCCACCCCCCTTCTATTTATAGGGGCAAGGGAGAGGGGGGCTGGGCCCCTCCAGATGGATCTAGAGGGGGGGCGGCGGCCAAGGGGGGAAGGCTTGCCCCCCAAGCAAAGGGGGCGCCCCCCTTTAGGGTTTCCCCCAAACCCTAGGCGCATAGGCCCAAGGGGGGTTTGGCTCGCAGCCCACCTAGGGGCTGGTTCCCCTCTATATTCAGCCCATAGGGCCCTCCGGGGCAGGTGGACCCCCGGAACCCTTTTGGTGGTCCCAGTACAATACCGATATACCCCCGAACACTTCCGATGACTGAATAAGGACTTCCCATTTATAAATCTTCGTCTCCGGACCATTCCTGAACTCCTCGTGATGTCTGGGATCTCATCCGGGACTCCGAACAACCTTCGCTAACCACATACTATTTCCCATAACAACTCTAGCATCACCGAACCTTAAGTGTGTAGACGCTACGGGTTCGGGAGTCATGCAGACATGACCGAGACATTCTCCGGCCAATAACCAACAGCGGGATCTGGATACCCATGTTGGCTCCCACATGTTCCACGATGATCTCATCAGATGAACCACGTTGTCGGGGATTCAATCAATCCCGTATACAATTCCCTTTGTCCATCGGTATGTTACTTGCCTGAGATTCGATCGTCGGTATCCCAATACCTCGTTCAATCTCGTTACCGGCAAGTCTCTTTACTCGTACCATAACGCATGATCCTGTGGCTAACTCCTTAGTCACATTGAACTCATTATGATGATGTATTACCGAGTGGGCCCAGAGATACCTCTCCGTCATACGGAGTGACAAATCCCAGTCTCGATTCGTGCCAACCCAACAGACACTTTCGGAGATACCTGTAGTGCACCTTTATAGCCACCCAGTTACGTTGTGACGTTTGGTACACCCAAAGCATTCCCATGGTATCCGGGAGTTGCACAATTTCATGGTCTAAGGAAATGATACTTGACATTAGAAAAGTTCTTAGCAAACGAACTACACGATCTTGTGCTATGCTTAGGATTGGGTCTTGTCCATCACATCATTCTCTAATGATGTGATCCCGTTATCAATGACATCCAATGTCCATGGTCAGGACACCATAACCATCTATTGATCAACGAACTAGTCAACTAGAGGCTTACTAGGGACATGTTGTGGTCTATGTATTCACACATGTATTACGGTTTACAGTTAATACAATTATAGCATGAAGAATAGACAATTATCATGAACAAGGAAATACAATAATAACCATTTTATTATTGCCTCTAGGGCATATTTCCAACAGCTGCGGCCTAATCGGCGCCACCAAAGAGGTTGTACACTAATCGCCGCATTTTCTTCTTGATTCGATCTCACGGTGCTGCCGGCGCTCGGTCCCGAGCCGACACGGCGCGGCTCCATCCACCGCGGCGTCGCCGTCCACTTCCTCCACGGCGTCGCTCCCTCGGCGGT
The DNA here is from genome assembly GCF_002575655.3 of Aegilops tauschii subsp. strangulata. Lineage (NCBI taxonomy): Eukaryota > Viridiplantae > Streptophyta > Magnoliopsida > Poales > Poaceae > Aegilops > Aegilops tauschii. The sequence continues at coordinate 376,997,863 of NC_053039.3, forward strand.
GACGTCCACATTAGTAGGAGCTGCTGCTGCTTTAGCTCTCGCTCGCGCTACTTCTCTGCTCTTTCTCTCGGTCCCCTGCCTGGTCTGCTCTTGCTCTTGTTTGCGATGCTACTTCGATTTAGCTACACTTCAGTCGACTGAATCGAATTTTGGGTCAGTCGATTTTCAGGGGGTGGGGGGCTCGCCGGAGTTAAGGAAGAACCAGCCGCAGCGGGGAGGGGGGCTCGCCGGAGAAGTACCCCACTATCTATCTTAGGGTTCAGGGTGGGGGGGTGGTCGCCGGCGGTGGTGGGGCGGCGGCGTGGGGATCGCCGGAGAAAAAGCTCGGCATGAGGGGGCCTAGAGGGATGTCCGGGGCGGCGGTGGGGAGTGTTTTCGGGGCGGGCGGGGCGGCGGGGGGCGGCTGTTTGGCCGGTGGTGGCTGGCGGCTCAGGGGGGTGGAGGTTGAAGATCAACTGCAGGCCCTTGATTTCGTATCCAATGGCTGCAAAATCGACTGACCATAGATGAAAAAGTCAGCCAACTGACGTGTGTAGCCTCACCTCTAGTGCGTTCAGTTTCGACAGTAAAATTCAGTTTCGGCAGCAAAATTCAGTTTCGACAGTTAAGTTTAGTTTCGACGGTTAAATTCAGTTTCGACGGTTAAGTTCAGAGATGAGCGGCTGATGTATACATCTAGCACTTTGTGGTTATGTATTTTACGTCATCTATTGGAGATGATATTAGAATTCCACTCAGGTTAACATTGTCTCTCTTGTCCTGCTTCAGCCTCGGCGTCGTACAACTCACCGGAGCTGCTCCAACGATGAAACCCTCCATCACAGCGGAGCAGTACCTCGGGCTCCATCTCCAGACGCCTAAGATCTTCTTCCCCTCCTCCGACAGCCAAGTCAGCCGGAGCATCCTCACCGGCCAACCCAATCACGCTGAGATCGACATGGCTTCGCCAAAGAGGTTGTACACTTCTTGTGGTTTGACTTAATCTCACCATGCTTCTTTGCATCCTGTGATCTTCCAATTCTTGTGAACCAAACACCCAGATTGGCAGAAATCCTGTGTTTTTAAATTCTCTGTTTTGCACGTGCATTCCTATCCTATTCATGTCTATTTCCTATCCCTACATTGTTAGAATCCTCAAATTCAAACAAGCCCTTACACAATTACTTCTGTTAAAGATATGTGTCAAAGAAAACCTTGTGTGGTTTGTCCTGCTCCTGTGGTGCTGTGTTCCACCCCAGTTCAGCTGCTCCAACGACGGAAGGGTTCACCACAGTAGGGACCCGCTCTCCAGACTGTCTTTCGCCGCCTCAGATCTTCTTCCCCGCCGCCGGCAGCCACGACAACTGCATTACCATCATCAACTGAGCAGATGACCTTGAGGACTACACGGGTCCGCAAGAGAGGTCGCACTCTTCCGTATCTGCTTACGTTATGCATCGCTTAATATGATGACATGCTACTTTATCATCGTGTTCACCTATTAGACTCCGACTCAGGTCGAAACTTATGCTGAAACTTGAGTTTTTAAATGGTTGTGGGGTACATATTGGGGCAGCAATCAGTACTATCTGTCTACTATCTGGTTAATCTCGGGAGTCTACTATGAGTTTCATGTTGGGTGCAAACAAACATTAAAGTGCCATTATCTGTATTTTTTAACTAAAGCTATTATCTGCCTGCTATCATTGGTTTTGGGTCTATCCACAGTTTGCTACATCACTCTGGATTTGTGCATGCACTCCTTACATAATCTCACTATGTTTTATTCCTATGCATGTCAGTTATTGTACACAACGGAACTAAACATGTAGAGCAAAAGAGACGAGCCTTGTGTGGCAATAAAATTTCATGCAGACGTCGCTCCATGGTGGGCGCAAAGGCAGACCCCCTCCACCCATTTCGGATCGTAATCAAGAGGAAGATAACTGTTCTGAGGGGGATTCAGAAGCAGAAGACCACTCCTATTTACCCCATGAGGTCTTCGCTCTAACTTGGCATGCTGATGTTGGTTATATCATGCATATGGTGCCTTGCATTGCTTACTTTATACATCAAATATGTCAACTGCTTAGTTTAGACATGCTTTGTGTGAATGCCATCTGTTTAGTTTATTCATCGTTTATGTGAATTATGCAATGCCATCTTGTTTAGCCAGGCATCATATATGTGAATTTTGCAATGCCATCCTGCTTAGCCAGTCATCTTATATGTGAATTATATCAGGCCATCCTTTTTTTTTGTTACGTATTACATTTGTCAACAATGTTAGTACATTCAACTACTCTTCGTGTGCATCAGCCATTTGAAACGGTGATGGAAAATTCTGGAGTGAAAACAAGGTCTTTAGAGCAGACTATGCTATCTGACGAAGCGCATATCTTGCTGGTTACGGATAGCTACTCGTGCATGCTCTAACTTGGCAGGGTTATGTTGCTCATATCGTGCATATGGTATCTTGCATTGCTATGTCATTTGCTTAGTTTAGACATGATTTGTGTGAATGCCACCTGCTTAGTGTATAATTACCATATATGTGAATTATGCAATGCCATCTTTTTGCAAGACATTATATATGTGAATTATGCAATTCTATCTTGTTGCAAGGCATTATATATGTGAATTATGCAATGCCATGCTGTTTAGCCAAGCGTCATATATGTGAATTATATCATGCCGTCCTTCTTTTGTATTTCTCATTGCTTTTGGCGACAATGTTTGTATATTCAACTGCTCTTCCTGTGCATCAGCCATTTGAATTGGTGATGGAGAAATCTGGAGTGAAAACAAGGTCTTCAGAGCAGACAATGCTACCTGGTGAAGCAGATATGTTGATGGTTACAGATAGCTCTTCAGAGGAGGATTCAGAGGCAGATGACCAGCCCTATTATCCCCCTGAGGTGTATGCTCAAACTTGGCAGGGTTATATTACTCATATCATGCATATGTTGTATTGCAATGCTTAGTTTTTACATCATATACACGATATTGAATGCCATCTCCTTAGTTGACACATCATATATGCGATTGCCCTCTACTCACTTCCTTAGTATATAAATCATATATTTGAATTATATCATGCCATGATATTTACATAGACAGCATATATCTGAATTATGGCATGCCAACTGTCAGGACCCCGATTCTAAGTCACACCGATCTAGCCTGTAACACCTCATATCACTTTGCGGCCTCACGCACAGTATTCCCACGGGTGTCGCCTTACCATGGCCCGGGACCGTTTGCGCCTTTTGGCTCACGTATATGATAGTGTCGCTAGCATCCATATGACAGAGAACCCGGGCCGACATGACTAGTCATGAACCCAAAGTGGCACTAACTTACGGGGACAGGCATACATGAATCAACATCGAGCATGTCGGTCAGCAGCGTGCCAATCCGGGATGTAGCACTGGGCTAACAGGACTCCGGTGAACCGGGCTGTAGCAGGCTAGGCAGGACTCCGGATGTCACCACGTGACATTTCCCTGAAGGGACACACACAGGAACGAAGTGAATCACATGCCGGCCAGTCAAGTGTTCAGGAGCAGTAGTGCTGGGCTAGTAGGACTCCGGTGAACCGGGCTGTAGCGGACTACTATGGCTCATGGAAGCACAAGACTACATTTCCCCATAAGAGAGGCTACCAAGGATAAACAACTAGGTTGTCGGATCCCACACATACCAAGCATTTCAATCATACACACAATATGCTCGATATGTGTAAATACAACATGGCATCACAACATAACTCTACGACTTAAGTATTTATTCATTAGGCTCCGAGGAGCCAAGTATTACAATCATGGTCTCATGACCCAACATACAGAGCATACAAGCATCGAGCGGAAGCATAAACATGTCTGAGTACAGACAACTAGAAATGAAAAGGCTGAGAAGCCTGACTATCTACAAGACCCTCCCAAGGGTACAAGATCGTAGCTGAGGTAACAAGCTAAACGTCGAAGTCCACGCGGAACTACTAGCGAGACTGACGTCTCTCTGCAAAACATAAAATAGGCAAACATGAGTACAAATGTACCCAGCAAGACTTACATCAGAACTAGCTACATATGCATCAGTATCAACAAAGGGGGTGGTGGAGTTTGACTGCAGCAAGCCAGCTTTGACTCAGTGGCTATCCTAAACTATGACTGCAAGTAACTCTTTTGAGGTGGCGCACACGAGTCCACATATTCATCAAATCAATACACCACTATGGATCCGCTCCCGTATCCCTACGAGAAGGCCATCCATAGCACTCACGCTTAACTTGCGGGTTTTGGAGTATCCACCTTCACTTGTCTATGAACTGTATAGGAAACCCAGAGGTCCTTTACCGCGGACGCGGCTATTTGAATAGATGATGTTAACCCTGCAGGGGTGTACTTCTTCACACACGCTCTCGCCACTTACCACCATGTACACGTCGTGTATCTCGGCAACCTTCAAGTGGAAGCCTGGCGAAGGAGTCGGCCATGACCTGACTAACCACACAAGTCTCTAGTCCAGGTTTATCGCCTATTCGGGTTCCATCCGCAAGGAGATCCGGCCGGGGTGTCGCTCACGGCCCCAAACGATGAGAGCAGGGTTCCCGAGGCACCAAACGGGCATTCCGGTACACCGTGCCTCATGTCTCTACCGCAACATAGCCCACCCCTAGGGTCAGCGCTACGCACGGCCCCCAACACATATCCTACAAACACCAGAAACTAGTTGCAACTCCTGGACAGAGATCTAGGCGATTAATAAGTCGAGAGGGGCACTTAAGCATTCCAATGCGTGGTAGTAGCTGTTCATGGATCACAAACACAGAACTCAGTTCCTGAGGTCGGCTGCAATAAGACAACCCACCATGTACTCCTACATGGCCTCTCACCGCTACCTTTACCAAATCGTGTTCACACAATTAGCTCTCAACAGTAGGACATGTTCACCACATTCCAATTCATCCCCGATGAATCAGACCTGACTCAACTCTAAGCAGTAGCAGGCATGACTACAAGCATGAATGAGTAGGCACATCAGGGCTCAAACAACTCCCACTCATGCTAGTGGGTTTCATCTATTTACTGTGGCAATGACAGGTCATGTAGAGGAAAGGGGTTCAACTACCGCAGCATGTAACAGTTGAATCGTTGTTGTCCTAATGCAGTAAAAGAGAGCAGGAGCGAGAGAGTGGGATTGTATCGGAATGAACAAGGGGGTTTTGCTTGCCTGACACTTTCGAAGATAGCATAACTCTTCATCGGTGTCATCGAACTCATCGTCGGGACTACGTCCACTGAGAGGGGACAAACATCGGCAACAGAGAAGAAACACAATCAATGCAATGCAACAATATGATGCATGCACATGACATGGCAATATGATGTGATTTGAGATAATGCAACTAAAAATAGAAGGGTTTGAGCTAATTTGAACCAAGGGTTCAAATTCAAACTCAAGCTATGAATTTATAATGTGCATTATCATGTTTTGATCTATACAGCAAATTTAAGTTGCTTAGTCATGCATGAAAACAGCATAAATGGATAGATTGCATTTTTCTGATAATTTTTCATATATAATTTATTTCATTCTGAGTTATAGATTAATTTCTATGATTTTTAGAAGTTTGAAGTATTTTTTGAAATTCATAAATCCTTTTTCTGATTTATTCTAATTCCAGAAGATAGTAACAGCGTCAGCATGATGTCAGGATGACATCAGCGGTCAACAGACCCGGTCCAGGTCAAACCTGACCGTGGGACCCACAGGTCAGTGTCACAATGACTAATTACGATTAGTTTAAACACTAACAAGATACTTAGCCAGGCTGGGCCCACTGTCAGTGGTACTAGATTAGTTAACCGGGTGATTAGCTCCTAATTAAGTGACACGTCATCCAGAACGGCGGTTAGCCGTCGACGACCAGATCCCGCAGCGGTGGCTCGCCGACATTGCTCGGAACAGCGCTACAGAGCACCATTTCGTGCGTGGTTTGCGGCTACGGAGAGCTGGCGGTGTGGCGCAAGCGGTGGTGGCCGCGTGGTGCGGGGGCGGCCTGTAATGGCGGCGGCGATGAGCCGGGCGGCGGCCGGAGTTCGGAAGTCTGCGGCTGCGGGGCCGCAGCTCGCAAGGAAGCCGGCTAGGGGTGGCGTTGGCCTCCTGGTTGCTCCAAGAGCCTTGGGGGGTGCGCGGGTCCGAGCGGAGAAGCACGGTCGCTGCAGGAACAACGGCCATGGCAGACGGCGGCTTCGGTCACGGCGGGGAACGGCGCTACGGCACAGGAGCGAGCAAAAGGGGAGAGGGGAGACGCTCAGGGGCTCACCGCGAGTCAGTTGGGTAGGTCGGTTGGCTCGGGGATGCACTGGAGCCCGTGAATCGACGACGGCGAGGTGCGGCAGTAGGCGGCAAAGACGGTGATCCTGGCGATGCTGTCGATCTCCCGGAGTCCCTTCAGTCGGTGAGGCAAAGCAGCGCGGTGAGGCGGAGCTTTTGGGCTGGCTTTTAGGGCAAGGGGTGGCTGGTGGCCATGGGTATGGCGATCGGCGTTGGCGAGCTCGCTCGGTCGAGCTCGTGTTCTTGCGGGAGAGAGGGGAAAGTGGGCGAGGGTGAGAGGGTTGGGCATGCGGCGTGCGTGGCGTGGTCCGGGGGGTCCAGAGGGAGGCGGCAAGCAAGAGGTGGCCGGGGGCGCGTGCTTGCGCGCGCGAGGCACACGCCTTTGTCCTACTGTCCAAGGAGGGAGACGACTGGCATGGCCCAGTGGGCTGCTACAGTCATGGGCCAAGGTAACTCTCTCTCTCTGCTTTTCTATTTCCGTTTTATTTTCTATTTATGCAAATTTGTTTTAATTTGGTTTTCAAACCAAACCACTTTTAAAAACTCTAAAGATAGTTATGGGCACTAAATGAATTATTCCAGAGGCCCTTAACTAATTCCAAAATTGTTGGAGCATTTAAAATTATTTATAGTATTTAAAGGCCCCAATTCAAATACAATATGAGTTAATTCAAAAATCCAGAATGGCCTCAAAATATGTGCATCATTTTTGGCTGAGGTTTTCACCTTTATCAAAAATAATGAATTTTTCTAAAGGGCATTCTGGGTTCATTGAAAATATTTTTATTTTGATCCTAATTGCATTTCATTTGGTGCTAGGGTTTGTCATCCCCATTTCAAATTTCAAACAAATATAGGCATGATGCATGGATGCTTATGAAACTAATTGCAATCAAATTCTAGGGCTGTGACAACTCACCCCCACTAAACAAGAATCTCGTCCCGAGATTCAAGACGTGAGGTAAGAACACAGAGGGGACACTAGCTAACACGATTTTCACGATCCAGGTTGCACTTCATAAGAACGTTGAGACGATCACCATCTTTGTCTCGATGTCTTGCTCTGAGAACTCCAGCTAACATGACAACGAGAGGAAAGGGAAAACTCTAGAAAGATCAATCTTCTCGAAGATCGAACAACTCAGGATCAACTCACAGAATGAGACATAGCAACATCTCTCGAGCTGAGACACGAAGCACACGTCTAGAGGGATGGGGTGGAACAGATGACGAGGGTTTGCTAGGTAGACAACAATTCCACACCTAAGAGGGTGGTGAACGGTTGTCAACGTAGCGAGGATTTGAGTTGCCATGATACCATAACGAGACACCCTAGAGAAGGATGACTCGTAGAATTGTCCCTTAGGTGGCAAAAAGAATTACTTTTGATTCAGAGATCAATAAAATTCTCTATACCAGCCTAGGGCAAATCTCGAGCAATCGTTTGAATGAGTTCGAAAGAATGACATACCCTGACTAGAATGGATGATGTGGACTACCTTGTTGAAGACAACGTAATGGATGATCTCTACTTATCATCGGAAATGGATGGAACCCGTGGTAGGATGGCACAACGGCGGTGCAAGATGGGAATAAAAGGCAAATGCTGGGAATGATTCTAGTAACTGGGGAGAAACCCAATAGTAGAGAGTGAGCCCACTGTTTGGAAAGGTTATAACATAACCGAGGAAACCGAGAGCACAAGGATCCCTAAGGAGCAACTTCTAGAATAAGTCGCACGAAATCCTCATGGAGAAGATAGTCAAATAGCTCAATCAAGATACTACAATGATAGATCTTCCGGCTAGGTGTGTCGGCCAAAACATCAACCTTGTCGGGGCCTACATCATAGGTCTTGGAAAAGTTCCAACCATCATATCTGCTGAGATTCAGATCTGGTTGGTAACAGGATATTTTAGACAACATGTCTGGAAAAGAAAGTTTGCAACACAAACCGACGAGATGACGTTGCGAGATTCTCGGGAAATGAACTACGACAGCAAGCTCCAAAACATGAGCCGGTTCTGCTACACACATGTGAACACACTGTCCGAGACAAGCATGACCACGTGGTAGTCTTACAACAAAACACTACCGAGTTCTGGTTGGGAACCATCATCGAGGATATCGAAGCCCTTGTATAAGTCTTGCTCTTAAGAAGGAGCTTCTTTTCCTTGAACAAATCAATCAGTGGCTTGGTGTGCTAGGGAATACATATGGAGTGGAGGTAATTAATCTACCAAACCATAGAATACATTCGCACATGCATACTGACTTGGGATGGTACCAGAGGAAACAAAAACAATCTTTCTCGAACTCACGACGGCAACTTGCACCAAATGCACATGAATTCAAGGAAGTCACTTCTTCCATCCAAGCATAAGCTTCAAGAACGGAACACGAAGGCATTGCTTACAAAGTTTCTAACACTAAGTTGATGTTCAACATGAGTCATGGGGGAGACAAAATGTTGTTGATGGGCTCAATAGCAACTCATCAGAATTTCCATATCACTGGACTTCCACCATCATGTGAACACGGTGACAGCATTGGTCAGACCAAAAGATGTAATGGTGTATGCTCGAGGGATCAACCACAAGTAAGACAACATTACGAACATTGTTGGTTCTGATTTGACTTGACGATAGCCCATACTCAAGTCAAAGTTTTGACAAGGCAATAGATCCAACAACTGACACTACTAGGAAAAGGGCTATAGATGGAATGGCCACTAATGGTGCACTGTACATGTGGTGCGCCATTACAAAATACTAATGGCGCACCATGTGTCGGTGCGCCATTAGTTAAAAAAAATATTTAATTTTTTCAAAACTACTAATGGCGCACCGTGGGATGGTGCGCCATTAGTAGTTCAACTAGTAATGGCGCACCACCCCACGGTGCGCCATTAGTAATTATGTTTCAAAAAAAAATTTCAATTTTTTTTTATTTTTATTTTTTAAACTACTAATGGCGCACCTGTGAGTGGTGCGCCATTAGTAGTTGCCATTAGTAGTTCAACTACTAATGGCGCACCACTCCCACGGTGCGCCATTACTAGTTGAACTACTAATGGCGCACCACTCCCACGGTGCGCCATTACTAGTTGAACTACTAATGGCGCACCACTCACAGGTGCGCCATTAGTAATTTTGTTACAAATTTTGTTTGTTTCATTTTTTTTTAAAAACTACTAATGGCGCACGGTTGGGGAGGTGCGCCATTACTAGGTGAACTACTAATGGCGCGCCACCCCCACGGTGCGCCATTAGGAACTTGGCCCATTCCACCGAATGCACACCCCCCCCCCCCGGACCGCCTTTTCACTTTTAAAAAAATAAAAGAGAATGATGGAAATGTCAAAAAAATAAGTTTCCCATGTGATATGTGGTCTAGTTGTTGGGAAAATTAACAAATATGAATTTCGACTTTATTTGCAAAATCTCTCTGGAATTTCTTAAAATGGGCATAACTTTTGCATACGAACTCGGATGAAAAAGTTTTTTATATGAAAAATCATCTACTCGAAAAGTTACATCCGAATTTAACTGGGGGAACCCCGTTAAACATTTTCAAAATCCTCAAAAACCTAACAGAAAAAAAGATACGGGGCTTTTAAGATCTGGAGAGGCAAAAAAATTCAAAAAAAACTAACTTACTAATGGCGCACCTGCCCATGGTGCGCCATTACTATCTTCCCGCCTTCAAAATTCAAAATAAATTAAAAAAAAAGTTACTAATGGCGCACCTGCCCATGGTGCGCCATTAGTATCTTCCCGCCTTCAAAATTCAAAATAAATCAAAAAAATATAAAAAAGTTACTAATGGCGCACCTGCCCATGGTGCGCCATTAGTATCTTCCCACCTTCAAAATTCAAAATAAATAAAAAAAATAAAAAAAATAGTAATGGCGCACCTGCCCACGGTGCGCCATTACTATGCCGTATATATGGATGGGCGTGTCCTCTCCTCCTTACCTCTTCATTCTTCTCCTCCACTCCACCTCTCCTCCACTTCATCTCCTTCTCCCTCCTCTCCGGTGAGCTCCTCCTCCCTCCTCTCCGGTGAGCTCCTCCTCCCTCCTCTCCGGTGAGCTCCTCCTCCCTCCTCTCCGGTGAGCTCCTCCTCCCTCCTCTCCGGTGAGCTCCTCCTCCCTCCTCTCCGGTGAGCTCCTCCTCCCTCCTCTCCGGTGAGCTCCTCCTCCCTCCTCTCCGGTGAGCTCCTACTCCCTCCTCTCCGGTGAGCTCCTCCTCCCTCCTCTTCGGTGAGCTCCTCCTCCCTCCTCTTCGGTGAGCTCCCCTCATGGTTTCTCCTTCCTCCTCTCCGATGCTCCGGTGAACTCCTCTCCGGCGACCTCCTCCTCCTCTCCGGCGATGTAGGCGAGCACCTCTCCGGCGACCTCCTCCTCCTCCTCTCCGGCGAACTCCTCTCCGGCAAAAGAACGTACAAGATCCAAAAACAGGAACAAAATTTGAAATAATATCGTGCAAAAAAATGAGCCAAAAAAACGAGCAAAAAATGGGCAAAAAAATCGCGATCCAGATCCAAATTCAAAAATAGCAAAGGATACTAATGGCGCATCACTAAACAGTGCGCCATTAGTATGCCGAAGTTACTAATGGCGCATCCTGTTGTTGTGCGCCATTAGTATGCCAAAGCACCTGGGTATAGATGGGGTGCGCCATTAGTATACCAGATACTAATGGCGCACCAGTGGTGCGCCATTAGTAAAATATACTAATGGCGTGGCACTAATGGCGCACCACTAATGCGCCATTAATGGCCAAATTAGGTGCGCCATTAGTAGGCCTTTTCCTAGTAGTGTGATCACGAGGACCAATCGATGGAGATATCATCTTTCTTCAACACACACACAAACACACAAAAAGATATCCCTTAACATGAACTAAGTCAGATAAGCTTTTTTCTTCCAACTCTCCAAGTTGTTGTTTAGCTTAACCAACTAGCTCATGGGTATCCAACACAGATTCTTGGAGAATGGGTGGTTTGGAGGAAAACCAACATGATCACGAACTCAACATAGCGGTCAGGTGACAACCTGGTAATACTTCTGAGAGGATATTCGGAACATCACGAACCACCGATATGTTACTAAGCTCGAGAACAATCTTGCTTTTCAGAGCAAGACGATATGATCAAATAAGCAAGGGATTGAATAATCCTAACTCATTGATCGAAGAGTGCACCGGAAATAAGGACTAGGTAGCACAATCTATATTAAATGATGATTCAATAACCAACACGCTAAGAATGAGAATATTGTCCATTTACTACCAAGCAACTAGTTGCTAGGGGTATTGATTTCACACATCACGGTTCACTTGTCGGTATTCTGGTTGCAACAACACGGAACCGAGGAGAGAATGATGATGGCGAGAAGTATCACTGTGTCAAGAATTCATAAGAGGTGGTGCAATTCTCATGACAATCCTGACATAAGGAGGCAACACTCCAAGGTAGAACAGAACAAAAGCTGGATTGGCATTTTGATCTGCAGAATACAACTGCTTTGACCCAATCCCAGAGATGGACGAGGTACTGGAGTTTGTTTCTCCTAGTCATTCTGGAATAGAATGGCTTGACGGACCACAAGAGTAAAAGGCATCGATGAACGAATGCACGCATACTCTTGACTATCAATTGATAGACGAAGGTCAGAAGACAACTAAAGAGGGACAACTCAAAGGAACATATGTTTTTCTGAGTTGTGGATGCATGGATTAGTATGCCGAACAAATTCAACATATTTCTTCCGGATAACCCATGCAGAGAGGTAGGATTGGCAGAGTCACAATATAGAATGGGGAACTCATCGAGAGCACTCTTGTTGTGATCTTTTGGTTCAACGAGGAACTTCTGCCAAGGATGGTTCATGGTATTTGGAAGAATGATATACCACGAACCTCAAAGACTATCACAAGGTCATTAATATCCTAAGGAACGAGCAACACTACCAACAGGAAGTAAGTAGAGTGAATCTTGGGTTCAAAAACCCAGAAATAGAATGCCTACTAACTAAATGGCATCACGGGATGCTTTCGAGAATAATAGCCAGAATCATCACACTGGGAATACAAAGCATTGCTAGATTACTAGGTGACTCCCTAAGATGCCTAGGGTCATAATAATAGCTCCAACATATATGTCGAGGCAATAGACTACCTCAACTCACCGATTAGTGTGGTTGAACTGGCCCAAAGGGACATCGGGAACGGAAAGAAGAATTTGCAAATTCATCAGACTATTTAGAAACCTGGGATGACTCGGACAGCATAACGGCTGTAAATGCTCAAAATGATTTGAGACATCCTGAAAAATGGTGGCATAACCACTTAACATCACAATATCAAAGTTCTGAGATCAACTGTCAACACACAGAAGAAGTAGGAACTGAACTCGGGTTTGAAACTAACAATCATATAAGTCTACAGATTAGTAACACGTGATCCTGATAGAAGATGAGAAAGCCTAGTTCTTAATCCCCGCAGAAAAGAAGAGGGTGACTCAGATCAGAAGGGCATAGTGTATAAGAAGTAAAAGATCCTTACGTTCCCTTCCACAATCAATTCCCTTATATAACTAAAGCATTTCTAGACTCAACTTCGACCAGTTTGGCTTGGTAATCCTAGAGGCAGTCAGGCTCTGATACCAAAGCTGTCAGGACCCCGATTCTAAGTGACACCGATCTAGCTTGTAACACCTCATATCACTTTGCAGCCTCATGCACGGTATTCCCACGGGTGTCGCCTTACCATGGCCTGGGACCATTTGCGCCTTTTGGCTCACGTATATGATAGTGTCGCTAGCATCCATATGACAGAGAACCCGGGCCGACATGACTAGTCGTGAACCCAAAGTGGCACTAACTTACGGGGACAGGCATACATGAATCAACATCGAGCATGTCGGTCAGCAGCATGCGAATCCGGGCTGTAGCACTGGGCTAACAGGACTCCGGTGAACCGGGCTGTAGCAGGCTAGGCAGGACTCCGGATGTCACCGCGTGACATTTCCCCAAAGGGACAGACACAGGAACGAAGTGAATCACATGCCGGCCAGTCAAGTGTTCCGGAGCAGTAGTGCTGGGCTAGCAGGACTCCGGTGAACCTGGTTGTAGCGGACTACTATGGCTCATGGAAGCACAAGACTACATTTACCCATAAGAGAGGCTACCAAGGATAAACAACTAGGTTGTCGGATCCCACACATACCAAGCATTTCAATCATACACACAATATGCTCGATATGTGTAAATACAACATGGCATCACAACATAACTCTACGACTTAAGTATTTATTCATTAGGCTCTGAGGAGCCAAGTATTACAATCATGGTCTCATGACCCAACATACAGAGCATACAAGCATCGAGCGGAAGCATAAACATGTCTGAGTACAGACAACTACAAATGAAAAGGCTGAGAAGCCTGACTATCTACAAGACCCTCCCAAGGGTACAAGATCGTAGCTGAGGTAACAAGCTAAACGTCGAAGTCCACGCGGAACTACTAGCGAGACTGACGTCTCTCTGCAAAAAATAAAATAGGCAAACGTGAGTACAAATGTACCCAGCAAGACTTACATCAGAACTAGCTACATATGCATCAGTATCAACAGAGGGGTGGTGAAGTTTGACTGCAGCAAGCCAGCTTTGACTCAGTGGCTATCCTAAACTATGACTGCAAGTAACTCTTTTGAGGTGGCACACACGAGTCCACGTATTCACCATATCAATACACCACTATGGATCCGCTCCCATCTCCCTACGAGAAGGCCATCCATAGTCGCTGAACTTACATACCCGGGCCCGGCTCAACATTCTTTTAAAACAATCGAATAACGGCTCGCTAACTCGCTAACAAGACGGACTTCTTCCTCTGGCTCTGCCAGCCTATGCTGCTCGCCTAAATCGGTATCAATAACTTCTATCGTAAATATGTTCCTCCCCATGTCAACATATTTTATTGTTTAGGGGGGCTTAATTATCTTGTGGGTTTTAGAGTATCCACCTTCACTTGTCTATGAACTGTATAGGCAACCCAGAGGTCCTTTACCGCGGACGCGGCTATTCGAATAGATGATGTTAACCCTGCAGGGGTGTACTTCTTCACACACGCTCTCGCCACTTACCACCATGTACACCTCGTGTATCTCGGCAACCTTCAAGCGGAAGCCTGGCGAGGGAGTCGGCCACGACCTGACTAACCACACAAGTCTCTAGTCCAGGTTTATCGCCTATTCGGGTTCCATCCGCAAGGAGATCCGGTCGGGGTGTCGCTCACGGCCCCAAACGATGAGAGCAGGGTTCCCGAGGCACCAAATGGGCATCCCGGTACACCGTGCCTCGTGTCTCTACCGCAACATAGCCCACCCCTAGGGTCAGCGCTACGCACGGCCCCCAACACATATCCTACAAACACCAGAAACTAGTTGCAACTCCTGGACAGAGATCTAGGCGATTAATAAGTCGAGAGGGGCACTTAAGCATTATAATGCGTGGTAGTAGCTGTTCATGGATCACAAACACATAACTCAGTTCCTGAGGTCGGCTGCAATGAGACAACCCACCATGTACTCCTACATGGCCTCTCACCGCTACCTTTACCAAATCGTCTTCACACACTTAGCTCTCAACAGTAGGACATGTTCACCACATTCCAATTCATCCCCGATGAATCAGACCTGACTCAACTCTAAGCAGTAGCAGGCATGACAACAAGCATGAATGAGTAGGCACATCAGGGCTCGAACAACTCCTACTCATGCTAGTGGGTTTCATCTATTTACTGTGGCAATGACAGGTCATGCAGAGGAATGGGGTTCAACTACCGCAGCATGTAACAGTTGAATCGTTGTTGTCCTAATGCAGTAAAAGAGAGCAGGAGCGAGAGAGTGGGATTGTATCGGAATGAACAAGGGGGTTTTGCTTTCCTGACACTTTCGAAGATAGCATAACTCTTCATCGGTGTCATCGAACTCATCGTCGGAACTACGTCCACTGAGAGGGGACAAACATCGGCAATAGAGAAGAAACACAATCAATGCAATGCAACAATATGATGCATGAACATTACATGGCAATATGATGTGATTTGAGATAATGCAACTAAAAACAGAAGGGTTTGAGCTAATTTGAACCAAGGGTTCAAATTCAAACTCAAGTTATGAATTTATATGTGCATTATCATGTTTTGGTCTATACAGCAAGTTTAGGTTGCTTTGTCATGCATGAAAACAGCATAAATGGATAGATTGGATTTTTCTGATAATTTTTCATATATAATTTATTTCATTCTGAGTTATATATTAATTTCTATGATTTTTAGAAGTTTGAAGTATTTTCTGAAATTCATAAATCCTTTTCTGATTTATTCTAATTTTAGAAGATAGTAACAACGTCAGCATGATGTCAGGATGACATCAGCGGTCAACAGACCCGGTCCAGGTTAAACCTGACCGTGGGACCCGCAGGTCAGTGTCACAGTGATTAATTACGATTAGTTTAAAAACTAACAAGATACTTAGCCGGGCTGGGCCCACTGTCAGTGTCACTAGATTAGTTAACCGGGTGATTAGCTCCTAATTAAGTGCCACGTCATCCAGAACGGCGGTTAGCCGTCGACGAGCAGATCCCGTGGCGGTGGCTCGCTGGCATTGCTCGGACTGGCGCTACAAAGCACCATTTCGTGCGTGGTTTGCGGCTACGGAGAACTGGCGGTGTGGCGCAAGCGGTGGTGGCCGCGTGGTGCGCTGGGGCGGCCTGTAATGGCGGCAGCGACGAGCCGTCGGCGGCCGGAATTCGGAGGTCTGCGGCTGCGGGGCCGCAGCTCGCAAGGAAGCCGGCTAGGGGTGGCGTTAGCCTCCTGGTAGCTCCAGGAGCCTTGGGGGTGCGCGGGTCCGAGCAGAGAAGCACGGTCACTGTAGGAACAACGGCCACGGCGGACGCCAGCTTCGGTCACGGCGGGGAACGGCGCTACGGCACAGGAGCGAGCAAAAGGGGAGAGGGGAGACGCTCAGGGGCTCACCGCGAGTCAGTTGGGTAGGTCGGTTGGCTCGGGGACGCACTCGAGCCCGTGAATCGAAGACGGCGAGGTGCGGCAGTTGGCGGCGAAGACGGCGATCCTGGCGATGCTGTCGATCTCCCAGAGTCCCTTCAGTCGGTGAGGCGAAGCAGCACGGTGAGGCGGAGCTTTTGGGCTGGCTTTTAGGGCAAGGGGTGGCCGGTGGCCATGGGTACGGCGATCGGCGTTGGCGAGCTCGCTCAGTCGAGCTCGTGTTCTTGCGGGAGAGAGGGGAAAGTGGGCGAGGGTGAGAGGGTTGGGCACGCGGCGTGCGTGGCGTCTTCCGGGGGGTCCAGAGGGAGGCGGCAAGTAGGAGGTGGCCAGGGGCGCGTGCTTGCGCGCGCGAGGCACACGCCTCTGTCCTACTGTCCAAGGAGGGAGACGACTGGCATGGCCCAGTGGGCTGCTACAGTCATGGGCCAAGGTAACTCTCTCTCTCTCCGCTTTTCTATTTCCGTTTTATTTTCTATTTATGCAAATTTGTTTTAATTTGGTTTTCAAACCAAATCACTTTTAAAAATTCTGAAGATAGTTATGGGCACTAATGAATTATTCCAGAGGCCCTTAACTAATTCCAAAATTGTTGGAGCATTTAAAAATATTTATAGTATTTAAAGGCCCCAATTCAAATACAATATGAGTTAATTCAAAAATCCAGAATGGCCTAAAAATATGTGCATCATTTTTGGCAGAGGTTTTCACCTTTATCAAAAATAATGAACTTTTCTAAAGGGCATTCTGGGTTCATTGAAAATATTTTTATTTTGATCCTAATTGCATTTCATTTGGTGCTAGGGTTTGTCATCCCCATTTCAAATTTCAAACAAATATAGACATGATGCATGGATGCTTATGAAACTAATTGCAATCAAATTCTAGGGCTGTGACACCAACCCATTTTCTAAAGACATAATATAGTTATATCATCTCATCATGTTCACTTAGTCATCATATTTTGAATTATGTCATTCTATCCGAGAATTATATCATGCCATCATGTTTCCATCGACGGCATGTTTGTGATTTATGGCATGCCAACCACTTTAATAGACACATCGTATAGTTATATCATGTCATCCTGTTTACATAGTCATCATATTTTGAAGTATGTCATTCTATCCTGTTTAGTTAGCCATCATACATGTGAAATTGTGTCATGCTATCCTGTTTAATTAGCCATCATATATTTGTAATTATGTCCTGCTATTCTGTTTGGTTAGACAACATAAATGTGAATTATTTCATGCCCTGTTTTCTTCCCTACTATCCATTGCACCTGTCTATCTTACAATGTCTGTACATTCAATTACTTTCTTGTTTATCAGCCATTTCAATTGGAGGGGGTGATGGCAGTATCTGTGGGAGTAAAAACACGGTCTTCAGAAAAGATCGTGCTACCTGTCGATGGAGATAGAACCACGGTTGTACTTGCCCAAGAACCAGCCCCACCACACATAACCCAGACTCACGCAGATTGTACCCCTACCCAGTTGGACAGAGAACCAGCTACACCCCTTCTAACCCCAACCCCAGCAGATAGTAACCCAGTTCCCGTTGACACAACACCGTCTCCACCACAGAGCACCCAAACACGAGCAGTTAGTAAGGCAACTGCAGCGCCCAAAGCACGAGGACCACCACTCCGAACCCCAAGTCAACGCTTAAAGCAGAAGAAGAATTGTTCTCAGGTCAGGTTCCGTAGCTATGGTTCATACTACTTTGCTCTTGCATCACTGTATTTACTCATACCAACTAATTTCAAATTTGAAGGATGCAATTGAAACTCCAATGGCGCAACAGGTATGTTTTAAACCTGTTTCTTTAACGTGTTTGCTGTTGTAACTTGCTCTATGTTGATTTCAGTTTCAATTGAATAAACAGTTATGTTCTCATGCCATGCACATTACAAGTGTTGTTATTGCTGTGTAGTTTCCCACACTTATATTCTGTCTATGCTGCTTTGTCTAAAATAGATATGATTCGAACTGTATCTATCTTGATTTGGCAACATAAACTAGAATGATATAGACCATACAGTGACCATACTACATAGATATATGTTTGTTTCATGTTGTTATCATGTCCACCTTACTACTGAACTGGTTTACCAAAATGAGTTTCATATACTACATTGTAAACCTGTGATGTGTTTGTTTGTTTCTCCTTTAGAACGCGGATAAAATATTGGAGAACAGTACCCCGTTATGCAATGGTATAGGAAGTAATGCAGATCAGGTTCAAGATAGTGAAACATCCCTGTTGTTCTCCAAGAAAGCTGATAAAAACTATATTGAAGACACTGAGACAACCCCAAAGTCCTGTCTTGATGTAGTGTTCGAATTACTGGCTACTACTGCTGGCACCAGCTCTTCGTACTCGCTGCCTAAATCAGTTCGGCTTCTTGAGTCTCAACTTCAAGTTGAAAGACATCGATCAGATGTTATGCGACAGGAAGCCGAAGGACTGAGGAAGTCCCTGCAGAATTCAGATGCATACTTTCTGGATGTAAGATGTGTAATAGTCGTGATAGCCTAGCGTAAGTTGCTTGCTTATTTATTTCCGTTGTGTTATTTGTTTTCTTGTAGTCAGTGCAGTTCTTTTTCCGCGGTTTGCTAGTGGCCGTAATAACCTATTTTTTAAAACTAGGCCACATTAACAATGGGCTACATATTTACTGTAGTTAACATGGGCCTCCTACGGGCCGTAGAAACAATGGGCCTTCTAAGGGCCATAGAAACAATGGGCCTTCTACGGGGCATAGACACAATGGGCCTTCTACGGGGCGTAGACACAATGGGCCTTCTACGGGCCGTATCATCAATGGGCCTTCTACGGGCTGTATGATCGGTTGGCCAAACATGGGCCAATAATAGACCACATTATGGCCGTAAATGGGCTAGAGTTGAAATCGTCCGTTCATGGGCCGACCATAACGGGCCATCGTTAATAGGCCGTATTTGATGACGCTATGAAAACAGCCCAACGTATTAACGGGCCACAAATGGGCCGACTGTAACCACGGGTTGTATTTGGCCCACAAGCAGAAAATGACAGTAACGGGCCGAAAGTAAACGAATGTTGGAAATGAGCCCAAGAATAAATGGGCCCTAAGAAGGCCGAAAGATAACATGGGCTGGAAACGACCCAACGGAATAATGGGCCGTTAATGGGTATAAAGTGATAGACTGTTCATTATGGGCCAGTTTTACCACGGGCCGTTAAAGGGCCGAGGGTTACTAAGGGCCACATATGGGCCAAAAGACGTCATGGGCCATACATGGGCCGGAAGTTAAAACGGGCTGGAATTATATTGGACGGCCCAGATGACGCTTAGAAGGCCCATTGTTTTTACGGCCTAATTCGGATAGGCCGTAAACGGGCCCTGGGTTAGCGGGCTGTAAATGGGCTATATGCGAACAGTCCATTAACAGGCTTGCCGTGGGCCGGCCCGCCACCTTTTGACCAAGTCAAACGGGTCGGCCTTTTCACAGGAATGGGCTTCTGTTGGACCGTGGCACATGTCGACGTATCATAGGCGCTTTGGGTCCAATGAGTGGATGACGTCTGTCCCAACGGTGAGCTGACACGTGTTTCCTCCAGCCAATGATGATTTTACACGTGGAAAATCCCCATTGGTCGGGGCTGTTAACGGGTTATCGGATCCAAAACCGGACCCGATAGCTTAACGGCATTCCGTTACGGTGGATGCCACGTGTCGGTCACCCTTGACGAAAGCACTTCTTTGACGCGCGATTTATCGTCATGGAAGTGGACACTTCCGTGATGATAATTTTGGTAATGTCATGGAACACTTCTACGACAGCACAGGTATGACTATCTTGATTCTGTCATAAATTTGTCATGGATGTACATGCATGACACAAAACGTGACCTACTGTGACAAACACGTATCATCACGGAAGTGTATTTTTTTGTAGTGAGAGGTCAATCAAACTGATAATCAAGCATTATAAATGGTATTGATGAAACTAGCTAGAATCAATGGGAGATGCGTGGAACTAGCTAGTAGTACTTACTTTCGGGTGTGTCCATCACAGCTCCCCCGCCAGTCCCGGAGCTTCTGTGGTGAACTGTTTCCAAGCCCTGCAAGACAAAGAAAATAATTATTACTTGATATCAGGAAATGAACAAAGTTGCCGATATGGTGCGATAATGATCGATTGAACTTACTTCTCGAGCATTTTAGTCATGTCCGCATAGTCCTTGGGATCTTTTCGTCTTGAGTCGAAAACGGTTACTAGTCCTTGCTCAAGCTTAGTCTCTAGGAGAATAAAGTGGAAGCTGCGCACGCATGCATAAATCATCAATTATATTACTATAACCTCGAGTAATAAGGGAAACTGAATATGCACAACACCGTAACACTCACTTGAAGTTGTCAGGAAAGAGTATTTTATCTTTGTTTTGATTTTTAAGCAACGATTTTAGCAAGTTGTCCTCGGCTTCTTTGGGATCAAATTGAACCGTCCAATCATCTACGAGATTTGTGTTAATGAACCCAATATCATGGATTTGTCTATTCTTGCATTCGACGATCTTCAATCTGCATAATATATTGAGGATAATTATATATACATGCAATGAAAGAGCTGAGCTATATATAGAGACTTAATTAGAGAAGTAGTACTTACAGACAGTAGCAAGTGACGATTATTTTATCGAGGGCCTTTTGATTGAAAAACTGGAAGAACTCCTCACATGGAACAGACAACAGATCAATTTCAACGAGGTCGTGCTCCTCTTTAACTCTCAGCGTCAAAGTATCCTTCCCAGACTTGCAGGTGTCCATGTACCACTTATGGAATCTTCGCATCATCGTTGTTAGAGGAGGATGACCGGGTTTGACGAGAGGCTTCCCGTACCGGTATTTGTGTTCATCCACCTCTGCCATCTCAAAAAGTGCTTCGTCGGGCAGGTAATCTACAATATTGGTACCGGGCACCATCCCCGGATGATTAGCGACGATACCGCTTGACACCTTCAGTGGGGGGCACGATTGTTTCGCCTGTTCGCCGAGCTGGGGAATTTTTGTCCCAATTCTTGTTCGTTCTTCTAACCTTTTGTCAATTGAAGTGGTTCCCGACCGGCGCGCTTCTTGCGCTGCCTTTTTAAGAGCGCGAACATGGTTGTAATCCGGCGGAGGCGGTGGTGGTCGCTACAGGGCATCCAAAAGTGCGCTTCATTTTCATCGGATCTATCTTCTCCTCCGGAGGTGGATGTTTCATAGCTCTTCACATTTCAAAGAAGTCCTTCACATGGGCTTTACAGATCTTCACGTTTTCGTCCTCGGTCATCTCGTATGGTAACTTCTCTAGAGGCTTGAGAGATGGACCGAATCTGTATTGCCTCCCGCCTTGTCTGGCTGTACTACTAGACGCCGGAGCGGCCGAAGCGGCGGCGGTTGTCTTCCTTTACTGCTTACGAGGTAGAGAAGGAGGCGGAGTGCTACGACGCGCCGGAGCAGCCGGAGCGGCGGCGGCTCTCTTCCGCCCTTGCTGATGAGGCGGAGGAGGAGGTGGGCTGCTCGGACACGCCGGCACAGGCGGAGTGCCGCCATGCGCCGGAGCAGGCGGAGAAGGAGGCGGAGTGCCCTTGTCACTCGCCGGAGGAGGAGGCGGAGTGCCCTGACTCGCCGGAGGAGGAGGAGGAGGCGGAGGAGTCCAGTTCGGAAGGTTTATGAGCACCTTCCGCCATAGACATGGAGTCTTCAGAGCAAGACCCAGCTGAGTCTCCCCTT
The DNA here is from genome assembly GCF_002575655.3 of Aegilops tauschii subsp. strangulata. NCBI lineage: Eukaryota > Viridiplantae > Streptophyta > Magnoliopsida > Poales > Poaceae > Aegilops > Aegilops tauschii. The sequence goes on from NC_053039.3 coordinate 377,020,024, forward strand.
CACCGGTAGGGTGGTCAAGCTCGAGCTCCTCAAATCCCTCCGTTATTTCATTGACCATCACGGCATAGCCTTGTGGAATCGGCCGGCGGTGAAACGTCACGCCGGGTTCAGGAGGTGCAACAGAGCCGACAGCCGCCTTGACTTTGAGGTGCTGCCATCGCGTCATAAGGTGGCAATCTTGAGACTCCATGATGACATCCACGGGGTAGCTGGGAGCCGTGAAGTCAGGCTCCTGAAGCAGCTCGGTGGAAGCCACGCTACTTCTCCGCTGAGATGGCGAGGTAGCTTATGGGGTAGCTTCGACAGGTTGCTTGCTGTAAACTGCTTGTTCCTCTAGCGCTTGTACCCTTGCGTGCAGCTTCTCCAGTTGGCTCTGCTCCACTTTCCTCTTCCATTCCCGACCTTTGTAACCGCCTGTGTCGGGAAACGCAGCCTTCCATGAAACGGAGCCTGGCGTGCCTCGTGTCCGTCCAGGGTGCTCAGGATTCCCGAGGGCCTGTGTGAGCTCATCGTTCTCTCTGTCGGGAACGAACGTCCCTTGCTGCGCTACGTCGATATACTGTTGAAGCCTCGTGACGGGTATTTCCAGTTGTTGGTTCGTCCAAACGCACTTCCCTGTTTCAGGGTCCAAGGTTCCCCCAACCCCCAAGAAGCAAGTCCTTGAACGGTCTGGCCAGTTCAATGTCTGTGGTTCGACCCCTTTATCAAGCAGGTCATTCTCAGCCATGTCCCACAACCGCCAGGCTTTGAGGTAGCCACCTGACCCCGTGCGATGGTGAAGCTCCTTCTTTGCAGCATTTTTCTTGTTTGTCGCTGACATCTTCTTACTCTTCTCCGATGTCTTGTGGGCCACAAATGCGTCCCAGTGATTTCTTATCTTCTCAAATCGGCCGGTGAATTGTGGAGTCTTGTCTTTGTCGACAAATGTTGATTTCAACTCATTCTTCCACCTCCTGAATAGATCTTCCATCTTCTTAAGAGCATGAGCCTTGACCAATGGCTCTATAACTGGCTTCTCAGGATCCTCCTCTGGCGGTAGGGTGAAATTTGCCTTCAGCGCGGTCCAAAGATCATCTTTCTGCCTATCGTTGACATAAGACACCTCAGGGTCCTCGTTCTTAGGCTTATACCATTGGTGGATGCTGATCGGGATCATGTCCCTAACAAGAACCCGGCATTAAGCAGAAAATACTTCCTTTGTCCGGATGGGTTCAATCGGTTGGCCATCGCGCGCGATTGCTGTGATCGTGAACCTTTCATCCTGGCGCAACTTTTTCTTTGGGCCTCGTCTCGTTAACGAAGTTTGGCTCGATCCGGAGGGCTAGAAAATACGAAAGAAAAGAGTTAATATGTCTACATACCAAAACAGTTAATGCATCAATTAGCTAGTCAGCACAGGCTCAATTAATATATATACCTGGTCGGACTCCATTCGGTCACCGGAGCCATCATCACGGTCTCCTTCTTCCACCGGCATTCGGTCACCAGAGCCATCATAATCATGTCCTTCCTCCTCCATTGTTCGATCATCGTAGCCTGCTTCACCCTCTCCTTCCAAACCATCGGTGTCGTTGAGATACGACAAGACATCACCTCCGCCAAGGATTATGTTCCCCAACACTTGTTCTGCTTCCAAGTCTTGGTGCTCCATTGTTTCTACAAATATTACAACATGGAAATTAATATACAAACATGACAGATGGATATATTAGTGGCAAATGGAGACCTAGCTAGCTAATCACAACAAGGAATCATATTAGTGGCCTCGTGATAGTCTCCAACGTATCTATAATTTTTGATTACTCCATGCTATTTTATATTCTGTTTTGGATGTTTAATGGGCTTTATTATACACTTTTATATTATTTTTGGGACTAACCTATTAACCCAAGGCCCAGTGCAAATTGCTGTTTTTTGCCTATTTCAGTGTTTCGCAGAAAAGGAATAGCAAACGGAGTCCAAACGGAATGAAACCTTCGGGAGCGTGATTTTTGGAACAAACGTGATAAAGAGGACTTGGAGTGGACGTCAAGCAATCAACGAGGAGGCCACGAGGCAGGGGGTGTGCCTACCCCCCCTGGGCGCGCCCTCCACCCTCATGGGCCCCTCGTGTCTCCACCGACCTACTTCTTCCTCCTATATATACCTACGTACGCCGAAACAATCCAGGAGCACCACGAAAACCTATTTCCACCGCCGCAACTCTCTGTACCCGTGAGATCCCATCTTGGGGCCTTTTCCGGCGCTCCACCGGAGGGGGCATCGATCATGGAGGGCTTCTACATCAACACCATAGCCTCTCCGATGATGTGTGAGTAGTTTACCTCAGACCTTCGGGTCCATAGTTATTAGCTAGATGGCTTCTTCTCTCTCTTTGGATCTCAATACAAAGTTCTCCTCGATCTTCTTGGAGATCTATTCGATGTAACTTTTTGCGGTGTGTTTGTCAAGATCCGATGAATTGTGGGTTTATGATCAAGATTATCTATGAACAATATTTGAATCTCCTCTGAATTCTTTTATGTGTGATTGGTTATCTTTGCAAGTCTCTTCGAATTATCAGTTTGGTTTGGCCTACTAGATTGATTTTTCTTCCAATGGGAGAAGTGCTTAGCTTTGGGTTCAATCTTGCGGTGCTTGATCCCAGTGACAGTAGGGGAAACGACATGTATTGTATTGTTGCCATCGAGGATAAAAAGATGGGGTATATATCATATTGCTTGAGTTTATCCCTCTACATCATGTCATCTTGCTTAAAGCGTTACTCCGTTCTTATGAACTTAATACTCTAGATGCATGCTGGATAGCGGTCGATGTGTGGAGTAATAGTAGTAGATGCAGGCAGGAGTCGGTCTACTTGTCACGGACGTGATGCCTATATACATGATCATACCTAGATATTCGCATAATTATGCACTTTTCTATCAATTGCTCGACAGTAATTTGTTCACCCACCATAATACTTATGCTCTTGAGAGAAGCCACTAATGAAACCTATGGCCCATGGGTCTATTTTCCATCATATTAATATCTCGTCAACTAGTTATTTCTATCGCCGTTTATTTTACTTTGCAATCTTTACTTTTACTCTTGATCATAAAAATACCAAAAATATTATCTTATCATCTCTATCAGATCTCACTTTTGCAAGCGGCCGTGAAGGGATTGACAACCCCTTTATCGCGTTGGTTGCAAGGTTCTTATTTGTTTGTGTAGGTGCGTGGGACTTGCGTGTGGCCTCCTACTGGATTGATACCTTGGTTCTCAAAGCTGAGGGAAATACTTACGCTACTTTGCTGCATCACCCTTTCCTCTTCAAGGGAAAACCAACGCAGTGCTCAAGAGGTAGCAAGAAGGATTTATGGCGCCGTTGCCGGGGAGTCTACACACAAGTCAAGACATACCAAGTACCCCTCACAAACTCTTATCCCTCGCATTACATTGATTTCCATTTGCCTCTCGTTTTCCTCTCCCCCACTTCACCCTTGCCGTTTTATTCGCCCTCTTTTCCCTTCGCCTCTTTTTTGCTTGCTTCTTTTTTGCTCGCGTGTTGGATTGCTTGCTTGTCACGATGGCTCAAGATAATACTAAATTGTGTGACTTTACCAATACCAACAACAATGATTTTCTTAGCACTCCGATTGCTCCTCTTACCGATGCTGAATCTTGTGAAATTAATGCTGCTTTGTTGAATCTCGTTATGAAAGATCAGTTCGCCGGCCTTCCTAGTGAAGATGCCGCTACCCATCTAAATAGCTTTGTTGATTTGTGTGATATGCAAAAGAAGAAATATGTGGACAGTGATATTGTTAAGTTGAAATTATTCCCGTTTTCGCTTAGAGATCGCGCTAAAACTTGGTTTTCGTCTTTACCTAAAAATAGTATTGATTCTTGGAATAAGTACAAAGATGCTTTTATCTCTAAGTGTTTTCCTCCCACTAAGATTATCTCTCTTAGAAACGATATTATGAATTTTAAGCAACTTGATCATGAACATGTTGCCCAAGCTTGGGAGAGGATGAAATTAATGATACGTAATTGCCCTACTCATGGTTTGCATTTGTGGATGATATATACAAAAAATTTATGCCGGATTGAATTTTGCTTCTAGAAATCTTTTAGATTCAGCCACAGGAGGCACTTTTATGGAAATCACTTTAGGAGAAGCTACTAAACTCCTAGACAATATTATGGTTAATTATTCTCAATGGCACACTGAAAGATCTACTATTAAAAAGTGCATGCGATAGAAGAAATTAATGTTTTGAGTGGAAAGATGGATGAACTTATGAAATTTTTTGCTCATAAGAGTGTTTCTTCTGATCCTAATGATATGCCTTTGTCTACTTTGATTGAGAATAATAATGAATCTATGGATGTGAATTTCGTTGGTAGGAATAATTTTGGTAACAACGCGTATAGAGGAAACTTTAATCCTAGGTTGTTCCCTAATAATTCCTCTAATAATTATGGTAATTCGTACAACAACTCTTATGGAAATTTTAATAAGATGCCCTCTGATTTTGAGACTAGTGTTAAAGAGTTTATGAATTCACAAAAGAATTTCAATGCTTTGCTTGAAGAAAAATTGCTTAAGGTTGATGAATTGGCTAGGAACGTGGATAGAATTTCTCTTGATGTTGATTCTTTGAAACTTAGATCTATTCCACCTAAGCATGATATCAATGAGTCTCTCAAAGCCATGAGAATTTCCATTGATGAGTGCAAAGAAAGAACCGCTAGGATGCGTGCTAAGAAAGATTGCTTTGTAAAGGCGTGTTCTTCTAGTTTTTATGAGAATAAAGAAGAAGATCTGAAAGTTATTGATGTGTCTCCTATTAAATCTTTGTTTTGCAATACGAATCTTGATAATGATGGGACTGGAGATGAGTCAACTTTAGTTAGAAGGCGTCCCAAAAATTCGGAGTTTTTAGATCTTGATGCAAAAATTGGTAAAAGTGGGATTGAAGAGGTCAAAACTTTAGATATCAATGAACCCACTATTTTGGATTTCAAGGAATTTAATTATGATAATTGCTCTTTAATAGATTGTATTTCCTTTTTGCAATCCGTGCTAAATTCTCCTCATTCTTATAGTCAAAATAAAGCTTTTACTAAACACATCGTTGATGCTTTAATGCAATCTTATGAAGAAAAACTTGAGTTGTAAGTTTCTATCCCTAGAAAACTTTATGATGAGTGGGAACCTACTATTAAAATTGAAATTAAAGATCATGAATGCTATGCTTTGTGTGATTTCAGTGCTAGTGTTTCCACGATTCCTAAAACTTTGTGTGATTTGCTAGGTTTTCGTGAATTTGATGATTGCTCTCTAAACTTGCATCTCGCGGATTCCACTATCAAGAAACCTATGGGAAGAATTAATGATGTTCTTATTGTTGCAAATAGGAACTATGTGCCCATAGATTTTATTGTTCTTGATATAGATTGCAATCCTTCATGTCCTATTATTCTTGGTAGACCTTTCCTTAGAACGATTGGCGCTACTATTGATATGAAGGAAGGGAATATTGGATTCCCATTTCCGTTAAGGAAAGGCATGGAACACTTTCCTAGAAAGAATATTAAATTACCTTATGAATCTATTACGAGAGCCACTTATGGATTGCATGCCAAAGATGGTAATACTTAGATCTATCCTTGCTTTTATGCCTAGCTAGGGGCGTTAAACGATAGCGCTTGTTGGGAGGCTACCCAATTTTATTTTAGTTTTTTGCTTTTTGCTCCTGTTTAGGAATAAATATTTGATCTAGCCTCTGGTTATATTTGTTTTTATGTTTTAATTATTGTTTGTGCCAAGTAAAACCTATAGGATCTTCTTGGATGATAGTTATTTGATCTTGCTAAAAAAGTCAGAAACTTTCTGTTCACGAAAACAATTGTTAAAAATCACCAGAACGTGATAAAATACTGATTCCGCAGTAGATCAATAAACAAATTATCGAGGTCTTACTATTTTGGTAGATGTTTCTGAGTTACAGAAGTTTGCGTTAGATATAGATTACTACAGACTGCTCAGTTTTTGACAGATTCTGTTTTTTGTGTGTTGTTTTCTTATTTTGATGAATCTATGGCTAGTATCGGAGTTTATGAACCATAGAGAAGTTGGAATACAGTAGGTTTAACACCAATACAAATAAAGAATGAGTTCATTACAGTACCTTGAAGTGGTGTTTTGTTTTCTTTCGCTAACGGAGCTCATGAGATTTTCTGTTGAGTTTTGTGTTGTGAAGTTTTCAAGTTTTCGGTAAAGATTTGATGGATTATGGAACAAGGAGTGGCAAGAGCCTAAGCTTGGGGATGCCCAAGGCACCCCAAGGTAAATCTAAGGACACCAAAAAGCCAAAGCTTGGGGATGCCCCGGAAGGCATCCCCTCTTTCGTCTTCGTCCATCGGTAACTTTACTTGGAGCTATATTTTTATTCACCACATGATATGTGTTTTGCTTTGAGGGTCTTGTATGATTTGAGTCTTTGCTTTTTAGTTTACCACAATCATCCTTGCTGAATACATCTTTTGAGAGAGATACACATGATTCAGAATTTATTAGAATACTCTATGTGCTTCACTTATATCTTTTGAGCTATATAGTTTTGCTCTAGTGCTTCACTTATATCTTGTAGAGCATGGCGGTGGTTTTATTTATAGAAATATTTGATCTCTCATGCTTCACTTATATTATTTTGAGAGTCCTTTAGAACAACATGGTAATTTGCTTTGGTTATAAAATTAGTCCTAATATGATAGGCATCCAAGATTAGTAAAAACTTTCATATAAGTGCGTTGAATACTAAGAGAAGTTTGATGCTTGATGATTGTTTTGAGATATGGAGGTAGTGATATTAAAGTTGTGCTAGTTGAGTAGTTGTGAATTTGAGAAATACTTGTGTTGAAGTTTGCAAGTCCCGTAGCATGCACGTATGGTAAACATTGTGTAACAAATTTGAAACATGAGCTGTTCTTTGATTGTCATCCTTATGAGTGGCGGTCGGGGACGAGCGATGGTCTTTTCCTACCAATCTATCCCCCTAGGAGCATGCACGTAGTGCTTGGTTTTTGATGACTTGTAGATTTTTGCAATAAGTATGTGAGTTCTTTATGACTAATGTTGAGTCCATGGATTATACGCACTCTCAACCTTCCATCATTGCTAGCCTCTTCGGTATCGTGCATTGCCCTTTCTCACCTTGAGAGTTGGTGCAAACTTCGCCGGTGCATCCAAACCCCGCGATACGATACACTCTATCACACATAAACCTCCTTATATCTTCTTCAAAACAGCAACCATACCTACCTATTATGGCATTTCCATAGCCATTCCGAGATATATTGCCATGCAACTTTCCACCGTTCCGTTTATTATGACACGCTTCATCATTGTCATATTGCCTTGCATGATCATGTAGTTGACATCGTATTTGTGGCAAAGCCACCATGCATATTATTTCATACATGTCACTCTTGATTCATTGCTCATCCCGGTACACCGCCGGAGGCATTCATATAGAGTCATATCTTGTTCTAGTATCAAGTTGTAATCATTGAGTTGTAAATAAATAGAAGTGTGATGATCATTATTAATAGAGCATTGTCCCAAATAAAAAAAGAGAAAGGCCGAATAAATAAAAGGCCCAAAAAAAGAGAGGGACAATGCTACTATCCTTTTTCCACACTTGTGCTTCAAAGTAGCACCATGATCTTTATGATAGAGAGTCTCTTGTTTTGTTACTTTCATATACTAGTGGGAATTTTTTTATTATAGAACTTGGCTTGTTGATACGGCCACGAGTCTCTCTGGTATTACTATTGTACTGTTGCTCAAGAAAATAATATAATTGTTGTTGGCGCGCATCAGGAAAAGATGGAAGAAAAGGTTGCTTTAGTTGAAGGTTCATGCATGCATACCATGTCCTTGATGGAGATGCACTCGCATAAGAAAGAAGGGATGTTTAACGTGCATGCATGGTCTAAGGAGAGGTGCATGTGCGTGCATGTAGGAGGCGACCTGTACGCTAGTACCTTTGAGCCAGAAAAGAAAGGAGATAATCCGGATATACAGCGTCCGTGCTGGTTTAAAGAAGTGGCAGTGCATATTGATTTTCTATTTTTGTTCATACCTCAGAAGGAAAATATTAATGATACAATCAGGTTGTCCAGATCATGGGATTTCCTTTGCTTAGGTGCATTAGGCTGGGGCCCACCAGAAGGAGCAAGCCTACAGAGAAAAAGATGGCTCACGCAGCGTACGTTCAGAATCCATCATATTTATGATTTACGTCTTTTTGGTAGTTTAGATATTTGCCGAGATGTAAAAGGCAATATCGATCAGATAGAGTCCAGATTAGTTTATTTGCATCTAGCTAGCCATAACACGTTGCTTGATTTCCAAGATAGGTTAGGGTGTGTGGCCATATATATAAGGCCAAATCAATACGTCATGGAGGCTTAGGTTATTTTGAGATGAATTAGACACGTGTGTGTTTTTCGGCCGTCGGCCATTATCGAGTTTAGAGAATTCTTGTCAAAATCTCTACTGGCGTGTGAGTTCCTGGGACGCGAAACGTAGGGGATTACAAGCTGAGCCTATACTGTTCGTCCACGTTATTCCTTCGCATTGAGGGGTTGGCGTGTTGTTTCCGTGGGATTTGCGAACATCTTCGTAAACCCGCGACTTGTTCTTACCGCGATGGAGTTTAGTGCCGTGAAAGATCGGGCCAACAAAGCAACGACCCTCGCATCGAGGTTCGCTCCTCATCAAGTGGTATCAGAGCCAGGTGTTTCTCATGGCACTTCGGAGGGGACGGCCGGCGTGTCGACACTAAGAAGCTATTGGAGGCTATCTGGTGATTTTTTGTTGGAGGAGAAAGGCTATGGCACTGAACTTTTCCACACCTATTGTAAAGTGGGAGAGAAAGTTTCTGCCACGACGATCGACCACGACAGTTCGACTAACGCGGTCGGCATTGACATGGTGGAGAAGTTGCAACTATCGACGACACCACATCCACGACCGTACTCACTAAGGGGGTGCTACGACAAAGTCGACATCACGCACCAAACTATGGTACTGTTTTCAGTTGGCAATTTTTTTGTGAGGTTTTGTGCGATGTAATTCCGTTGACGATGATTTCATGTCATATGCTGTTGGGCGAGCCATGGTACAAGAAAAACAAGGCTACGCATGACTATCTCGAACGGGATCCAAAATATGTTCTCATGGTTGCGGAAAAGACGTTGTTCAAGAATTGGAGGAAAGAACGACTGCAGAGGATGAAGCGGCAAGTAGAAGCAAAGAAGGAAGCCGACGCTGCTAATTTTTTTCCAGCGGATGTACAATCTGTAGACCATGTTGCTTCTATAAAGTCTGATTCGAAACCGAGGACGGTTTCGCTTCAAGGGAGGGAGGATGATACGGCCACGAGTCTCTCTGATATTACTATTGTTACTGTTGCTCAAGAAAATAATATAATTGTTGTTGCCGCGCATCAGGAAAAGATGGAAGAAAAGGTTGCTTTAGTTGAAGGTCCGTGCATGCATACCATGTCCTTGACGGAGATGCACTCGCATAAGAAAGAAGGGATGTTCAACGTGCATGCATGGTCTAAGGAGAGGTGCATGTGCGTGCATGTAGGAGGCGACCTGTACACTAGTACCTTTGAGCCAAAAAAGAAAGGAGATAATCCGGATATACAGCGTCTGTGCTTGTTTAAAGAAGTGGCAGTGCATATTGATTTTCTATTTCTGTTCTTACCTCGTAAGGAAAATATTAATGATACAATCAGGCTGGCAAGATCATGGGATTTCCTTTGCTTATGTGCATTAGGCTGGGGCCCACCAGAAGGAGCAAGCCTACAGAGAAAAGGATGGCTCACGCACCGTACGTTCAGAATCCATCATATTTATGATTTACGTCTTTTTGGTAGTTTAGATATTTGCCGAGATGTAAAAGGCAATATCGATCAGATAGAGTCCAGATTAGTTTATTTGCATCTAGCTAGCCATAACACGTTGCTTGATTTCCAAGATAGGTTAGGGTGTGCGGCCATATATATAAGGCCAAATCAATACGTCATGGAGGCTTAGGTTATTTTGAGATGAATTAGACACGTGTGTTTTTTTCGGCCGTCGGTCATTATCGAGTTTAGAGAATTCTTGTCAAAATCTCTACTGGCGTGTGAGTTCCTTGTTGGGGAACGTAGTAATTTCAAAAAATTTCCTACGCACACGCAAGATCATGGTGATGCATAGCAACGAGAGGGGAGAGTGTTGTCCACGTACCCTCGTAGACCGACAGCGGAAGCGTTATCACAACGCGGTTGATGTAGTCGAACGTCTTCACGATCCGACCGATCAAGTACCGAACGCACGGCACCTCCGAAGTTCTACACACGTTCAGCTCGATGACGTCCCTCGAACTCCGATCCAGCCGAGTGTTGAGGGAGAGTTTCGTCAGCATGACAGCGTGGTGACGATGATGATGTTCCACCGACGCAGGGCTTCGCCTAAGCTTCGCGACGGTATTATCGAGGTGTAATCTGGTGGAGGGGGGCACCGCACACGGCTAAAATATCGTATATCAAGTGTGTTCTTGGGTGCCCCCCTGCCCCCGTATATAAAGGAGCAAGGGGGAGGCCGGCTGCCTATGGGGCGCGCCAAGGAGAGGGGGGAGTCCTCCTCCTAGTAGGAGTAGGACTCCCCTTTCCTAGTCCTACTAGGAAAAGTAGGGGGGAAGGAAAGAGAGGGAGAGGGAGAGGGAAAGGGGGCTGCGCCCCCCTCTCCTAGTCCAACTAGGACTCCTCTGGGAGGGGGCGCACCACCTCCTGGGTGCTGCCCTCTCTCCCCTCAAGGCCCACTAAGGCCCAATACTTCCCCGGGGGGTTCCGGTAACCCTCCGGCACTCCGGTTTAATCCGAAACTTCTCCGGAACACTTCCGGTGTCCGAATATAGTCGTCCAATATATCAATCTTTACGTCTCGGCCATTTCGAGACTCCTGGTCATGTCCGTGATCACATCCGGGACTCCGAACAACCTTCGGTACATCAAAACATATAAACTCATAATAAAACTGTCATCGTAACTTTAAGCGTGCGGACCCTTTGGGTTCGAGAACTATGTAGACATGACCGAGACACCTCTCCGGTCAATAACCAATAGCGGGACCTGGATGCCCATATTGGCTCCCACATATTCTACGAAGATCTTTATCGGTCAGACCGCATAACAACATACGTTGTTCCCTTTGTCATCGGTATGTTACTTGCCCGAGATTCGATCGTCGGTATCTCGATACCTAGTTCAATCTCGTTACCGGCAAGTCTCTTTACTCATTCCGTAATACATCATCCCGCAACTAACTCATTAGTCACAATGCTTGCAAGGCTTATAGTGATGTGCATTACCGAGTGGGCCCTGAGATACCTCTCCGACAATCGGAGTGACAAATCCTATTCTCGAAATACGCCAACCCAACAAGTACCTTTGGAGACACCTGTAGAGCACCTTTATAATCACCCAGTTACGTTGTGACGTTTGGTAGCACACAAAGTGTTCCTCCGGTAAACGGGAGTTGCATAATCTCATAGTCATAGGAACATGTATAAGTCATGAAGAAAGCAATAGCAACATACTAAACGATCGGGTGCTAAGCTAACATAATGGGTCATGTCAATCACGTCATTCTCCTAATGAGGTGATCCCGTTAATCAAATGACAACTCATGTCTATGGCTAGGAAACATAACCATCTTTGATTAACGAACTAGTCAAGTAGAGGCATACTAGTGACACTTTGTTTGTCTATGTATTCACACATGTATTATGTTTCCGGTTAATACAATTCTAGCATGAATAATAAACATTTATCATGATATAAGGAAATATATAATACTTTATTATTGCCTCTAGGGCATATTTCCTTCATTCCTGGGACACGATGCGTAGGGGATTACAAGCTGAGCCTATACGGTTCGTCCACGTTATTCCTTTGGATTGAGGGGTTGGCGTGTTGTTTCCGTGGGATTTGCGAACTTCTTCGTAAACCCGCGACGTGTTCTTGCTGCGATGGAGGTTTGTGCCGTGAAAGATCGGGCCAACAACGGATCGACCCTCGTCTCGAGGTTCGCTCCTCATCACTTGTATATTCCAACAATGGGCATCCTCAAATGCCCTAGGTCTTCGTGAGCAAGCAAGTTGGATGCACACCCACTTAGTTTCTTTTGTTGAGCTTTCATACATTTATAACTCTAGTGCATCCGTTGCATGGCAATCCCTACTCCTTGCATTGACATCAATCGATGGGCATCTCCCTAGCCCGTTGATTAGCCGCGTCAATGTGAGACTTTCTCCTTTTTTGTCTTCTCCACACAACCCCCATCATCATATTCTATTCCACCCATAGTGCTATATCCATGGCTCACGCTCATGTATTGCGTGAAAGTTGAAAAAAGTTTGAGATTACTAAAGTATGAAACAATTGCTTGGCTTGTCATCGGGGTTGTGCAAGATGAGAGCATTCTTGTGTGACAAAAATGAAGCATGACTAAACTATATGATTTTGTAGGGATGAACTTTCTTTGGCCATGTTATTTTGAGAAGACATAATTGCTTAGTTAGTATGCTTGAAGTATTATTATTTTTATGTCAATACTAAACTTTTATCTTGAATCTTTTGGATCTGAACATTCATGCCACAATAAAGAAAATTACATTGAATAATATGCTAGGTAGCATTCCACATCAAAAATTCTGTTTTTATCATTTACCTACTCGAGGACGAGCAGGAATTAAGCTTGGGGATGCTTGATACGTCTCCAACGTATCTATAATTTTTTATTGCTCCATGCTATTTTATATTCTGTTTTGGATGTTTAATGGGCTTTATTATACACTTTTATATTATTTTTGGGACTAACCTATTAACCCAAGGCCCAGTGCAAATTGCTGTTTTTTTGTCTATTTCAGTGTTTCGTAGAAAAGGAATATCAAACGGAGTCCAAACGGAATGAAACCTTCGGGAGCGTGATTTTTGGAACAAACGTGATCCAGAGGACTTAGAGTGGACGTCAAGAAATCAACGAGGAGGACACGAGGCAGGGGGCGCGCCTATCCCCCTGGGCGCGCCCTCCACCCTCGTGGGCCCCTCATGGCTCCACCGACCTACTTCTTCCTCCTATATATACCTACGTACCCCGAAACCATCTAGGAGCACCACGAAAACCTATTTCCACCGCCGCAACTCTCTGTACCCGTGAGATCCCATCTTGGGGCCCTTTCCGGCGCTCCGCCGGAGGGGGCATCGATCACGGAGGGCTTCTACATCAACACCATAGCCTCTCCGATGATGTGTGGGTAGTTTACCTCAGACCTTCGGGTCCATAGTTATTAGCTAGATGGCTTCTTCTCTCTCTTTGGATCTCAATACCAAGTTCTCCTCGATCTTCTTGGAAATCTATTCGACGTAACTCTTTTTGCGGTGTGTTTGTCGAGATCCGATGAATTGTGGGTTTATGATCAAGATTATTTATGAACAATATTTGAATCTCCTCTGAATTCTTTTATGTATGATTGGTTATCTTTGCAAGTCTCTTCGAATTATATGTTTGGTTTGGCCTACTAGATTGATCTTTCTTCCAATGGGAGAAGTGTTTAGCTTTCGGTTCAATCTTGCGGTGCTCGATCCCAGTGACAGTAGGGGAAACGACACGTATTGTATTGTTGCCATCGAGGATAAAAAGATGGGGTTTATATCATATTGCTTGAGTTTATCCCTCTACATCATGTCATGTTGCTTAAAGTGTTACTCCGTTCTTATGAACTTAATAGTCTAGATGCATGCTGGATAGCGGTCGATGTGTGGAGTAATAGTAGTAGATGCAGGCAGGAGTCGGTCTACTTGTCACGGATGTGATGCCTATATACATGATCATACCTAGATATTCTCATAATTATGCACTTTTCTATCAATTGCTCGACAATAATTTGTTCACCCACCGTAATACTTATGCTCTTGAGTGAAGCCACTAGTGAAACCTATGGCCCACGGGTCTATTTTCCATCATATTAATCTCCCATCAACTAGTTATTTCTATCGCCATTTATTTTACTTTGCAATCTTTACTTTTACTCTTTATCATAAAAATACAAAAAATATTATCTTATCATCTCTATCAGATTTCACTTTTGCAAGTGGTCGTGAAGGGATTGACAAACCCTTTATCGCGTTGGTTGCAAGGTTCTTATTTGTTTGTGTAGGTGCGTGGGACTTGCGTGTGGCCTCCTACTGGATTGATACCTTGGTTCTCAAAACTGAGGGAAATACTTACGCTACTTTGCTGGATCACATTTCCTCTTCAAGAGAAAACCAACGCAGTGCTCAAGAGGTAGCACCTCGACGCGCTTCTAGGGTTTGGGGTGGCCTCGACGACAACGCTCTTTTAACTTGGTAAATTTGGGTGGCCTCGGCTGCGCTTCTAGGGTTTGGGCCGGACCGCCTCTCTCATGAATGTCCGACGTCCGGACCGACAAGGGATTTAACAAAATGGCGCCATTCTGGATGTGCCGAAAATGGTCCATATTTTTCCTGATCTCATCTACCCTTCTATATGTCACGTTGTCTAGTGTCAAAGAATTCAAGAAAACCATGACTTCATCATTAGCCAGAAATGACAGGCGCATAATGGTACGAAGCTCTTCAAAGTTGTTTTGGAACGGAGTTCCCGATAGAATAATTCGTTTTTTGGTACAAAGTTCAGCAAGAGCCTTCCGAATATCGCTATTTGGAAGGCCTTTGCTGAAATTCGTACCAAAAGGCGGATTATTCTATCAGGAACTCCATTCCAAAACAACTTTGGAGAGCTTCGTAGCATCATACGCCTGTTACTTCCGGCAAATGATGAAGCCATGGATTTCTTCAATACTTTGACACACAACGTGACATATAGAAGAATATATATATATATATATATATATATATGTATGTATATATATATATGTATATATATATATATGTATATATATATATAGATGAGATCGGAAAAAAATTGGATCAACTTCTGCACGTCCATAATGGGGGCATTCTTGATAAATCTGGACCCTCGACCCCCTCATGTCACGTTTGTCTAGTGTCAAAGGATTCAACAAAACCATGTCTTCATCATTAGGCGAAAGTAACAGACGCATGATGGTACGAAGCTCTCCAATGTTGTTCTGGAACGGAGTCCCGGATAGGATAATGCATCTTTTTGTACGAATTTCAGCAAAGGCCTTCCAAATATATAAGGCCTTTGCTGAAATTCATACAAAAAGACGAATTATCCTATCCGGGACTCCGTTCCAGAACAACTTTGGAGAGCTTCGTACCATCATGCCCCGGTTACTTCCGGCTAATGATGAAGCCATGGATTTCTTTAATACTTTGACACGAGGCAACCTCTCGACCCCACGAACCCTTGACGACCCTCGACCCTCGAACCCTCGGCGACCCTCGACCCCTCGGTGACCCTCGACCCTCTACCCTAGTTCTCGACCCTGGACCCCTCGGCGGTCCTCGACACCCTCGTTCCCGATAAAAATTAAGAAGAGGAAGAAGAAAAAAAGAGGAGAAGAAGAAAAAAAAGAGGAGAAGAAGAAAAAAAGGAGAAGAAGAAAAAATAGATTTAAGAAGAAAAAATAGATTTTTTAATCTATTTTTTCTTCTTCTCCTCTATTCCTTCTTCTTCTCCTACATTTTTTTCTTCTTCTTCCTCTTCTCATTTTTTTCCTCTTCTTCGTCTCCTCTTCTTATCTTGTTCTTCTCCTTCTTTCTCTTCTTATTTTTTTCTCCTCTTCTTCTCTTTTTTCTCCCTTGTTTCCTCTACTTCTTTTTCTTCCCTTCTTCCCTCATGTCGAAGTTATCGGGGAGGGGGTATATCGACCCCCCCTCATGTCGAAGTTATCGAGGAGGGGGTATATCGACCCCCCCCCCTCATGTCGAAGTTATCGGGGAGAGGGTATATCGACCCCCAACCCCCTCATCATGCATATATAGCCCACATACATACATACAATGAAAAAATTACATATATCCAACAAAAACATTAATACACATATGAACAAAAATTTAATCTAATAAAAAATATGAACAAAAATTTATTCTAATAAAAAATAATTAAAAAAGCCACATATACATACATATATATGCTCTGAACATACATATAGCCACGTATACATACATATATACATTCTATACATATGAAAAAAAATTAATCTAATAAAAGAAAGCCGGGGCGGCGCGGCGGCTCACAGTGGGCTATCGACGGCGACGACGACGGTGACAGCGATGGCGACGGCGATGGCGATGGCGACGATGACGGCGACGGCGGCGACGGCGCCGGCGCGCGGGGGCAGGGGCTCGGGCGCGTGGCAGGGGCTCGAACGCGGGGCAGGGGCCGGCGCGGCAATGGCGTGGTCGGGGGGCAGGGCGGCGCGATGACGGGCGCGGGCAACAGCGATGAGGAGCAGGGCGTCGGCATCGGGGCGGCGTCGGCGTCGGGGAGAATGAGAAACTACTAAAAATTTCCAAAGTGTTGGCTTATATAGCCAGCCCTTTAGTCCCGGTTCGTGGCACCAACCGGGACCAATGCCCCCCTTTAGTCCCGGTTCGTGGCACCAACCAGGACCAATGCCCCCCTTTAGTCCCGGTTCGTGCCACCAACCGGGACCAAAGGCCTTGCGCTGCCCGCGGCCAAAACTTTAGTCCCACCTCGCTAGTTGAGAGGGGCTCGGAGTGGTTTATAAGCACTGTTGCGCCCACCCTCTCGAGCTCCTCTCAACTGCAGGCTTTCGGGCCTACTCTGTCACTCCTTGCCCGTGGGCCTACTTTGCCTACTGCGGGCCTGAATCATGGCCCATTGTTGGGTTTCTTGTCGTATTCAGGCCGTGGTGGCCCAGTAGGTGGCAATTTTTTATTTTTTTCCAGTTTTTTTTCCTTTTTTGCTTTATTTATTTTATTTTGTTTCTACTTACAACAAAATACTTACTGTGGCTATTTTTATTTATTTTATTAAAGTTTATTTTATTTTATTTTATTTTATTAAAGTTTATTTTATTTTATTTTGTTTCTACTTATTTATTTTATTAAAGTTTATTTTATTTTATTTTGTTTCTACTTATTTATTTTATTTTCTTTTGTTTTGTTTCTACTTATTTATTAAAGTTTATTTTGTTTCTACTTATTTATTTTATTTTGTTTCTACTTATTTATTTTATTTTATGATAATTCTTTTTGCTATTAAAGTTTCTAACAAAAGAAGTTCTTTATGAAAATTCCTTTTGCTTTTAATGCTTTGAACAGAAAATACTTGGATAATTTTAGTTGCATAAATTTTATATAATAGGGTTGAACATTGAATGGAGTTAAAATAAGTTATTAAAAATGAAGGAGAGGCGCAATGCTCACCTGCACTTTGTTTAGCTAAGCAACGTGCAGGTGAGCATTGCACCTCTCCTTCACATTTCTTCGTGTCTGCACTCAGGGCTTATAAACCGCTATGAGTCCCTCTCAACTAGCAAGGTGGGACTAAATTTTAGCCACCTCCAGGACAAGGTGGGTGTTGGTCCCGGTTGGTGCCACCAACCGGAACGAAAGGGTGGTGTTGCTGCCGCGGCCAAAACTTTAGTCCCACCTCGCTAGTTGAGAGGGGCTCGGAGTGATTTATAAGCCCCACTGCCACTGCCCTCTTGAGGCTCCTCTCAAATGCAGGCTTACGGGCCTAAACACACTGTATCTGCCTGTGGGCCTACTAGGCCTTCTGCGGGCCTGAATCCTGGCCCATGATTGGGTTTCTAGTCGTATTCAGGCCGTGGTTGCCCTGAAATTGAAACGCACTTAAGATGAACTCTGAAGAGGTTGAAAATTGGCATGGTATCATCATTTCACCCACATAGCATGTGCTAAAAAGTTGAGAGGGTTACAGCAAAAACTGGATGCACTTCGTGTACAAAATGGACAATCTCTTTCGAAGTATCAAGGTTTCATACGGAAACTCGTCTGTTACAAAGGGATTTCATTTTTTTGAACTCCAGACTTTTTGTGTGTTCAAAATGCACCATTCAAAGCCACATCATCAATTTTCAACCCTTTCTGACTTCATTTGTTATTTTTCATGCATTTACTGATTTTTTTTGAGCTATATGACCCTGAAATTGAAAAGCACTTCAAATGAACTCTGAAAAGGTTAAAAGATGGCATGGCATCGTCATTTCACCCACATAGCATGTGCTAAAAAGTTGAGAGGGTTACGGGAAAAACTGGATGCACTTCGTGTACAAAATGGACAATCTCTTTCGAAGTATCAAGGTTTCATACGAAACTCGTCTGTTACAAAGGGATTTCATTTTTTGAACTCCAGACTTTTTGTGTGTTCAAAATGCACCATTCAAAGCCACATCATCAATTTTCAACCCTTTCTGACTTCATTTGTTATTTTTCATGCATTTACTGATTTTTTTTTTGAGCTATATGACCCTGAAATTGAAAAAGCAATTCAAATGAACTCTAAAAAGGTAGAAAGTTGGCATGGTATCATCATGTCACCCACATGGCATGTGCTAAAAATTTGAGAGGGGTACGGGAAAAACTGGATGCACTTCGTGTACAAAATGGACAATCTCTTTCGAAGTATCAAGGTTTCATACGGAAACTCGTCTCTTACAAAGGGATGTCATTTTTTTGAACTTATTTGAACTCCAGACTTTTTGTGTGTTCAAAATGCACCATTCAAAGCCACGTCATCAATTTTCAACCCTTTCTGACTTCATTTGTTTTTTTTTCATGCATTTACTGATTTTTTTTTGAGCTATATGACCCTGAAATTGAAAAGCACTTCAAATGAACTCTGAAAAGGTTGAAAGTTGGCATGGTATCATCATTTCACCCACATAGCATGTGCTAAAAAGTTGAGAGAGTTACGGCAAAAACTGGATGCACTTCGTGTACAAAACGGACAATCTCTTTGGAAGTATCAGGGTTTCATACGGAAACTCGTCTGTTACAAAAGGCATTCCATTTCTTCACATGTAACTGCAATGATATTCTAGATCAAAGGCATCATCATAATTGTTGTGGAGAGAAAGTCTTCACTTTTTCTTCGCTTGTGTCCTTTGCTTATTGCGCCGTAACCATGGATATTCTTCATCGCTTAACAGGGTGCTTGGGTCAGCCTTGACTTTGAAGGGAGGAATTTCATGAAACTTTTCATAATCTTCAGACATGTTTGTCTTGCCCTCCAATCCCATGATGTCTCTTTTTCCTGAAAGAACTATGTGGCGCTTTGGCTCATCGTATGATGTATTCGCTTCCTTGTCTTTTCTTCTTCTCGGTTTGGTAGACATGTCCTTCACATAGAAAACATGTGCCACATCATTGGCTAGGATGAATGGTTCTTCTGTGTACCCAAGATTGTTCAGATTCACTATTGCCATTCCGTACTGTGGGTCTACCTGTACCCTACCTCCTGAACGATTGACCCATTTGCACTTAAACAAAGGGATCTTAAAATCATGTCCATAGTCAAGTTCCCATATGTCCACTATGTAACCGTAATATGTGTCCTTTCCCCTATTGGTTGTGGCATCAAAGCGGACGCCGCTGTTTTGGTTGGTGCTCTTTTGATCTTGGGCGATCGTGTAAAATGTATTCCCATTTATCTTGTATCCTTTGTAAGTCAATACAGTCGAAGATGGTCCCCTGGACAACGAGTACAGCTCATCAGAAATAGTGGTGTCACCTCTGAGACGTGTTTCCAACCAACTGCCGAAAGTCCTGATGTGTTCACATGTAATCCAGTCGTCACACTACTCCGGTTGTTTGGAGCGCAGACTGTTCTTGTGTTCATCGATATAGGGGGTCACCAAGGTCGAGTTCTGTAGAACTGTGTAGTGTGCTTGAGACCAAGAATGCCCGTCCCTACATATTATTGAGTCCCTCCAAGCGTGCCTTTTCTAGTCAGTCTCCCCTCATACCGCGATTGAGGGAGACCAATCCTCTTAAGGCCAAGAATGAAGTCAACACAAACCCAATGACATCCTCTGTTTGATGGCCCATGGAGATGCTTCCTTCTGGCCTAGCACGGTTACGGACATATTTCTTTAGGACTCCCATGAACCTCTCAAAGGGGAACATATTGTGTAGAAATACGGGGCCCAGAATGACAATCTCGTCAACTAGATGAATTAGGATGTGTGTCATGATATTGAAGAAGGATGGTGGGAACACCAGGTCGAAACTGACAAGACATTGCGCCACATCACTCCTTAGCCTTGGTACGATTTCTGTATCGATCACCTTCTGAGAGATTGCATTGAGGAATGCACATAGCTTCACAATGGCTAATCGAATGTTTTCTGGTGGAAGCCCCCTCAATGCAACCGAGAGCAGTTGCGTCATAATCACGTGGCAGTCATGAGACTTTAGGTTCTGAAACTTTTTCTCGGCCATATTTATAATTCCCTTTATATTCGACGAGAAGCCAGACGGGACCTTCATACTGAGCAGGCATTCAAAGAAGATTTCCTTCTCTTCTTTGGTAAGAGCGTAGCTGGTAGGACCTTCATACTGCTTTGGAGGCATGCCGTCTTTTTTGTGCAAACGTTGCAGGTCCTCCCGTGCCTACGGTGTATCTTTTGTCTTCCCATACACGCCCAAGAAGCCTAGCAGGTTCACGCAAAGGTTCTTCGTCACATGCATCACGTTGATTGAAGAGCGGACCTCTAGGTCTTTCCAGTAGGGTAGGTCGCAAAATATAGATTTCTTCTTCCACATGGGTGCGCGTCCCTCAGCGTCATTCCGAACAGATAGTCCGCCGGGACCCTTTCCAAATATTACGTGTAAATCATTGACCATAGCAAATACGTGATCACCGGTACGCATGGCGGGCTTCTTCCGGTGATCTTCCTCGCCTTTGAAATGCTTGCCTTTCTTTCGACATTGATGGTTGGTCGGAAGAAATTGACGATGCCCCAGGTACACATTCTTCCAGCATTTGTCCAGGTATATACTTTCGGTGCCAGCTAAACAGTGCGTGCATGCGTGGTATCCCTTGTTTGTCTATCCTGAAAGGTTACTGAGAGCAGGCCAATCATTGATGGTTACAAACAGCAACGCATGCAGGTTAAGTTACTCCTGCCTGTGCTCATCCCACACACCTACACCGTTTCCATTTCACAGCTGTAAAAGTTCTTCAACTAATGGCCTTAGGTACACATCAATGTCGTTGCCGGGTTGCTTAGGGCCTTGGATGAGAACTGGCATCATAATGAACTTCCGCTTCATGCACATCCAAGGAGGAAGGTTATACATACATAGAGTCACGGGCCAGGTGTTGTGATTGCTGCTCTGCTCACCGAAAGGATTAATGCCATCCGTGCTTAAACCAAACCATGCGTTCCTAGGGTCACCTGCAAACTCAGCCCGGTACTTTCTCTCGATTTTTCTCCACGGCGACCCGTCAGCGGGTGCTCTCAACTTCTCATCTTTCTTACGGTCCTCTCTGTGCCATCGCATCAACTTGGCATGCTCTTTGTTTCTGAACACACGTTTCAACTGTGGTATTATAGGAGCATACCACATCACCTTGGCAGGAACCCTCTTCCTGGGGGGCTCGTCGTCAACATCACCAGGGTCATCTCGTCTGATCTTATACCGCAATGCACCGCATACCGGGCATGCGTTCAAATCCTCGTACGCACCGCGGTAGAGGATGCAGTCATTAGGGCATGCATGTATCTTCTGCACCTCCAATCCTAGAGGGCATACCACCTTCTTTGCTGCATACGTACTGTCGGGCAATTCGTTATCCTTTGGAAGCTTCTTCTTCACTATTTTCAGTAGCTTCTCAAATCCTTTGTCAGGCACAGCATTCTCTGCCTTCCACTGCAGCAATTCCAGTACGGTACCGAGCTTTGTGTTGCCATCTTCGCAATTGGGGTACAACCCTTTTTGTGATCCTCTAACATGCGATCGAACTTCATCTTCTCCTTTTCACTTTCGCACTGTCTCCTTGCATCAACAATGACCCAGCGGAGATCATCATCGGGCACATCGTCTGGTTCCTCTTGATCTTTAGCTTCCCCCATTGCAGCATCACCGTATTCAAGGGGCACATAGTTTTCATCGTCCTCTTCTTCTTCGTTGTCTTCCATCATAACCCCTATTTCTCCGTGCTTGGTCCAAACATTATAGTGTGGCATGAAACCCTTATAAAGCAGGTGGGTGTGAAGGAGTTTCCGATCAGAGTAACACTTCATATTCCCACATATAGGGCATGGACAGCACATAAAACCATTCTGCTTGTTTGCCTCAGCCACTTTGAGAAAATTATGCACGCCCTTAATGTACTCGGAGGTGTGTCTATCACCGTACATCCATTGCCGGTTCATCTGTGTGCATTATATATAATTAAGTGTGTCAAAAACCATTACAGAACATCATGAATAGATAAGTGACCAAATTAATAGAAGATCATCATCACATTAAAACCAAAGTACATACATAGGTCTCATTGAACAACATATAGCTCTCCAGAGCATCTAATTAAACCATGCATTGGAACTATGTAAAACATTTCAATGCAACAACAAATGCGATCATAATCGCAACCAAGGTAACAATTGATCCAACGGCATAATGATACCAAGCCTCGGTATGAATGGCATATTTTCTAATCTTTCTAATCTTCAAACGCATTGCATCCATCTTGATCTTGTGATCATCGACAACATCCGCAACATGCAACTCCAATATCATCTTCTCCTCCTCAATTTTTTTATTTTTTCCTTCAAGTAATTGTTTTCTGCTTCAACTAAATTTAACCTCTCGACAATAGGGTCGGTTGGAATTTCCGGTTCACATACCTCCTAGATAAATAAAATCTATGTCACATTGGTCGGCATAATTGTCATAAACAATAAATGAACCAAATAATTATAAAAGATAATATATACCACAGCGAATCATAGACAGGACGAGGGCCGATGGGGGCGGATACCAAAACCATCGCACTATATAATAACAAGCAATAATAAAAGTAAGAAAATTAGACAAGCATCTATCTAATCATACAAGTAAGAATTTTTTTTCTTTTAGAAAGATGATAAGAACAAGAGGCTCACCACGGTGGTGCCGGCGACGAGATCGGCGCGGGCGATCGATGGCGGTGAAGACGGGGACGGGACTTGACGGACCGCTAAACCTAGAAAAATCTCGAGGAAAATGGAGCTTGGAGGTCAAGCTTCGAGAGGAGAAAGCTTAACTAGTGTGGCTCGGGCATTTCATCGAACACCTCATGTGCATAGGAGGTGAGCTAGAGCACCACAAAGCTCTCCCCTCACCGGCCAAAAAAAACAGAGCAGTGTGGTGCTCTGGTCGCCGGCGATGGGGTATATATAGGCACCTCATTGGTCCCGGTTCATGCCTGGAACCGGGACTAAAGGCCCCCCTTCTGTACCGGTTCCAGCCACGAACAGGGACCAATGGTTGTGGGCCAGGAGCGAGGCCATTAGTCCCGGTTCGTGTCAGGAACCAGGACAAAAGGGCCCAGACGAACCGGGACCAATGCCCCACGAGGCCCGGCCGGCCCCCTCGGTGCACGAACCAGGACGTATGCCCCCATGGGTCCCGGTTCGTGGCTGAACCGGGACTAATGGGCTGGCCAGGCCTGAACCAAAGCCATGTTTTCTACTAGTGCACCTCTGCTTTCAGTTCAATAAGAACCTATTTTGCACTGGCCAACTGGGAAAGTGCCTCCTCCTTCACCAACATCATCTTAGCAATGTCTGGTTTAAAAATCTGACCTCATTCTCCACCTTCCTCTTTTTATCCCGCATCTTCAAATATTCTTCAGCGATGACAACACTTTCTCTAAGCATACCTCAGTTCTCTTCCTCATGCATGCTCCGGAGCTTAGCTAGGCACATCTTCAAAGACTGTGGCCACTCTTGATCAACCCACTCCAAGTAAGAACACTTTCGTTCATCCTATAATATTTAAAACTAGATCAGTAACAATTATAGGGGAAATGGATTTATAGCAACATAGATAATCGCCAATACTTAATTATTTTGAAAAACTGAAGAAACAGGTTAATTATGACATATCTTCTCAAAAAGATCAATGTGCAAATGAATTAATTGCTACTGAGACAACAACCAAATTCTGAAACATCATAAGTTATAATTAACAATAACAACGCTACAAGTTCTTACTCATGTACTATAAATAACAAATTGAACATTTTATGAGGAAGGTAAATATAACTGCAACAGCATAGCGACAGTGTTTGGATGACAGCAAATTGATACTAACAGGTGTGTACATGCACAAATTTAGTAACATAGAACTAATAGCACTAAGGCCGTCCACTATGTATGCCAAAACCGGTGTAAAGACAACTATTGCTACATCTCGCACCGGTGCCCTGCACTGGCGAGTCGATGCAGCGGAAAAAAATTAGGGACCCGGACTCCGGAGCACCTAGTTGCTCTGATGCCCAGTTCCTTCGTGCCATAAATATTTAGTATTTTACTGCTTGGTTGCTCGGATGTGTGGACCAAAGTTGGCTGCACAAACTGCTGAAGCGGTGCCAAATAATTTTCTAATGGCACCGGTGATGAGATGGCAACATTTTTAGATACTAGGTACAAACTATGACATTGTCTTAGGATGCGTTTGGTTGAAGGTGTGGTATGAATGGGTTGGGACCGTGACAGTGTCTGAATCACATCTAACAAATGCTTTGTAACAACGAAAGAGGGTATAACCTTCTCTACACATGCCAGAAACTTCCCTCCACTGTCCACAGATTCAAACGCAACTAGCTTCACTCATGGAGATTGATGGTGACAACGAGCAGACAAATCTTCAGTCACCCCGCTCCCTTCGTTGAAACTGATGGTCCTAGGGAGCTACAAGAGGACGAAATGACTCAAATTGACCGCCGGGTTAAAATCCTTCATTCCAAGTCATAGCCTGAGAGAGAGAAGAGAGGCATACCCGGGTGGTGAAGGAGTCGTCGGAGGAGGAGGAACCGATGGAGAGGTCATTGAAGAAGACCATGGTGACCCCGGCGGTAGAATGCGAGACGGCGAGAACGAGGAAGCAAGCGAGGAAGCGACTATAGCTTAGGAAGGAAGGAAGGAGGATACAGGGGAAATGTGACTTGTGGTCGGGGAGAAAAGGGGGTGGGGAAGGGGGAGGGGCGGAGGTAGATATTTTGGCGATGGGCCAAAAACTTTGAAATGTGGAGGGAAACTTTGCGCGCGGTGCCGCCGGACACCATTCACTTTGAACAATTGTGTGCATTGCAAACGATTCTTCCGCTTTACGCGCATGGGATGAGTTTGACAATTCAAATTTTGGTGGAAATTTCCCCGGGTACGTCATTGCAGAATTTAACATCGCTTGCTAATTTGGGCACACAAAAGAGCGTACAGCGCACATACCACACTTACTGAATCGAGCAATTTTAGTAATTAAACAGAGCCAGTTGACATAAACATTGCTCTAACAAAAGACCAGCATTAAAAACACAGCTTAAGTATGCATAATTTTAACAAATCCGCCGCCGCGCCGGCCTATGCGTCGCCGGTGTGAGATGAGACGTCGATGACTTGTCCTGGCGAAATGCCGCCGTTGGTGGACTCCGCGTCCCCCCTGCTGAAGTCGACCGCATCCTCGTCCTCGGCGCCGCCCTCAAGGTTGTAGTACTCGTAGTTGTGGCTGCGCCAGAGCTCGTGTTGGTACTCCACTACCGATTCCTCGACGGACAGCCTCTTCTCTACCTCGGCCTCGGCCATGCACAACTCCTCCTCCCTCTCTAGCTCCCGCTCGGCGATCTCATGAGGAAGCAGGTGCTCCATGGCCACCGCTGCCTTTTCGGACGTGGGTTGCATGCTGGATTCCGAGGTGGCCTGGAATATCTTGGCGTGTGCGTCCTCGATCTTGGCGTGGATGGCCTCGACCCGGTTGTCATACTCATCGACATGCAAGTCGTGATTCCTATTACAAGAATATGATCAATCTCATACATCACATATATCATTCATCACATCTTCTGGCCATATCATATCACATATATCACTTGCTGCAAAAACAAGTTAGACGTCCTCTAATTGTTGTTGCAAGTTTTTACGTGGTTTGTAGGTTTCTTAGCAAGAACGATTTCTTACCTACGTATGACCACAACGTGATTTGCCAATTTCTATTTACCCTTCATAAGGACCCTTTTCATCGAATCCGTTCCGACTAAAGTAGGAGAGACAGACACCCACTAGCCACCTTATGCAACTAGTGCATGTCAGTCGGTGGAACCTGTCTCACGTAAGCGTACGTGTAAGGTCGGTCCGGGCCGCTTCATCCTACAATGCCGCCGAAACAAGAAACGACTAGTAGCGGCAAGAAGAATTGGCAACATCAACGCCCACAACTTCTTTGTGTTCTACTCGTGCATAGTAACTACGCATAGGCCTGGCTCATGATGCCACTGTTGGGAATCGTAGCATAATTTAAAATTTTCCTACGCTCACCAAGATGCATCTATGGAGTCTACTAGCAACGAGGGGAAAGGAGTGGATCTACATACCCTTGTAGATCGCGAGCGGAAGCGTTCCAATGAACGTGGATGACGGAGTCGTACTCGCCGTGATCCAAATCACCGATGACCGAGTGCCGAACGGACGGCACCTCCGCGTTCAACACACGTACGGTGCAGCGACGTCTCCTCCTTTCTTGATCCAGCAAGGGGGGAGGAGAGGTTGATGGAGATCCAACAGCACGACGGCGTGGTGGTGGATGTAGCGGCTCTCCGGCAAGGCTTCGCCGAGCTTCTGCGCGCGAGAGAGAGGTGTTGCAGGGGAGGAGGGAGGCGCCAAAGGCTGTTGTGTGCTGCCCTCCCTCCCCCCCCCCTTTATATAGGCCCCCAAGGGGGGGTGCGCAGCCTTTGGAGATGGGATCTCCAAGGGGGGGGGGGCGGCCAAGGGGGAAGGGGTTGCCTTGCCCCCCAAGGCAAGGGGAAACTCCCCCCCCTAGGGTTCCCAACCCTAGGCGCATGGGGGGGAGGCCCAAAGTGGCGCCCCAGCCCATTAGGGGCTGGTTCCCCTCCACTTTCAGCCCACGGGGCCCTCCGGGACAGGTGGCCCCACCCGGTGGACCCCCGGGACCCTTCCGGTGGTCCTGGTACAATACCGATAACCCCCGAAACTTTCCCGGTGGCCAAAACTGGACTTCCTATATATAATTCTTCACCTCCGGACCATTCCGGAACCTCTCGTGATGTCCGGGATCTCATCCGGGACTCCGAACAACTTTCGGGTTTCCGCATACATATATCTCTACAACCCTAGCGTCACCGGACCTTAAGTGTGTAGACCCTACGGGTTCGGGAGACATGCAGACATGACCGAGACGCCTCTCCGGTCAATAACCAACAGCGGGATCTGGATACCCATGTTGGCTCCCACATGTTCCACGATGATATCATCGGGTGAACCACGGTGTCGAGGATTCAATGAATCCGTATGCAATTCCCTTTGTCAATCGGTATGTTACTTGCCCGAGATTCGATCGTCGGTATCCCAATACCTTGTTCAATCTCGTTACCGGCAATTCTCTTTACTCGTACCGCAATGCATGATCCCGTGACTAACGCCTTAGTCACATTGAGCTCATTATGATGATGCATTACCGAGTGGGCCCAGAGATACCTCTCCGTTTACACGGAGTCACAAATCCCAGTCTCGATCCGTGCCAACCCAACAGACACTTTCGGAGATACCCGTAATGCACCTTTATAGTCACCCAGTTACGTTGTGACGTTTGGCACACCCAAAGCACTCCTACGGTATCCGGGAGTTGCACGATCTCATGGTCTAAGGAAAAGATACTTGACATTGGAAAAGCTCTAGCAAACGAAACTACACGATCTTTTATGCTATGCTTAAGTTGGGTCTTGTCCATCACATCATTCTCCTAATGATGTGATCCCGTTATCAATGACATCCTATGTCCATAGTCAGGAAACCATGACTATCTGTTGATCAACGAGCTAGTCAACTAGAGGCTTACTAGGGACAGGTTGTGGTCTATGTATTCACACATGTATTACGATTTCCGGACAATACAATTATAGCATGAATAATAGACTATTATCATGAACACAGAAATATAATAATAACCATTTATTATTGCCTCTAGGGCATATTTCCAACAACTTTGCGCGCGGTGCCGCCGGACACCATTCACTTTGAACAATTGTGTGCATTGCAAACGATTCTTCCGCTTTACGCGCATGGGATGAGTTTGACAATTCAAATTTTGGTGGAAATTTCCCCGGGTACGTCATTGCAGAATTTAACATCGCTTGCTAATTTGGGCACACAAAAGAGCGTACAGCGCACATACCACACTTACTGAATCGAGCAATTTTAGTAATTAAACAGAGCCAGTTGACATAAACATTGCTCTAACAAAAGACCAGCATTAAAAACACAGCTTAAGTATGCATAATTTTAACAAATCCGCCGCCGCGCCGGCCTATGCGTCGCCGGTGTGAGATGAGACGTCGATGACTTGTCCTGGCGAAATGCCGCCGTTGGTGGACTCCGCGTCCCCCCTGCTGAAGTCGACCGCATCCTCGTCCTCGGCGCCGCCCTCAAGGTTGTAGTACTCGTAGTTGTGGCTGCGCCAGAGCTCGTGTTGGTACTCCACTACCGATTCCTCGACGGACAGCCTCTTCTCTACCTCGGCCTCGGCCATGCACAACTCCTCCTCCCTCTCTAGCTCCCGCTCGGCGATCTCATGAGGAAGCAGGTGCTCCATGGCCACCGCTGCCTTTTCGGACGTGGGTTGCATGCTGGATTCCGAGGTGGCCTGGAATATCTTGGCGTGTGCGTCCTCGATCTTGGCGTGGATGGCCTCGACCCGGGCTAGGGCGACATCGGCGGCACGGACGGCAGCTCGAGCGCTCTCGGCGTTTGCAGCCGCCGTCGCAGTAGCAGCTGCAGCCGTCTCGACTGCTGTAGCTACCCTGTCGGCTACCGCAGACGTCCTCTCGGTGGATGCGGCCGCGCTGAATGCGGATGCGGCGGCACTCTCAGCATAGGCGGCCGCGCTCTCGGCGCAGGCGGCCGAGCTCGGGGAGGACGCGGCCAACGTACGGGCCTTCACAAAGCGTTTCCACTGCGTCATCTTTGCAAGAAGGTGGTGCGGGAATGGGGATCGGGATTCGTGGATTCGTGGGTTGCCGGCACTGGAGCAGACAAGCCAGCGAAGCTTAAGGAGGAAGACTTAAATAGACCCAGAAATTTTCATCGCAAACGGTTCCTACAAAAAAACTATGTGTGATGTTGTGGATATTTTTTATTAGCTGTGAAAGACGAATTTGGAGTAAAGTGGCAACGGATAGTGTTCTAAATGTATGAGAATATTTTTAGTACTAATACAACTGTCATGTCAAATTTTGGAAATTTTCAGGGGTCATCTGACCTTTTAAGACATTTAAGTGATTTTCTAGCCATTTAATGGTCGTAATTCTAATTTGAACTACATGTACATGCAACA